>NC_090444.1:489069419-489697335 GCF_031143425.1 Pleurodeles waltl | reverse complement strand
GGCACCATTTTGAAAGTAAATGTGGAAGAGTATACCAGCTTATATCCATGTGAGCGTGTAACGCTTAGTCCTACTTCTATTTTTAGGGTAGATAGACGCTAAGTCCTACCTTAATTTTTATGGATGAATAAGCAAGTAAAAGGACTAAGATTATGGGGCGCCATATTGGCATATAATGATTGATAATGGCAATGTTACAAGAGTAAGCCATCACATGTAATGGAATGTTGGATACCACTTCCTGGTCACTTGTTTGTTTACTACCCATGAGTCAGGCATTTCAAATGCTATGTAGGTACAGTGTTTGTGACACACAGTCCCAAAACCAATCCAAAAATGTAATGTCACTCCACAGTTTGAGTCATATAAATGACCTATGTTTCTCTTGTGGCAGTGGAGGACCAGCAGACCAAGCTGCATGTGTTCACATATTTCCAGTGGTTAATTGCACAAAGGTGTCCAGTTCAAGTGTGTGGCCATGTGTACCCTGTGTCATTATTGGCCTCCATGTTGTCACAGTTACGTGTAGGTCTAGTCATGAGTCTGTGCAGCCATTCCCTGCATTAACAGAGTATCCTTCAAAGCAAAATTGACCGAAAGCCAAAGAGGAATTGACAACACACATGGGGATAGTCCAGCTATGGCACTGTAGAAAGTTTATGAGGCTGACAACAGGGCAACCTTGGTGTGCTCACAAACTTAATGGAACAGTAAATGGAAACCGGCCAGTTTCATCATAACATCTGTACACAGGGTGGCCTCTAAAATTCCCACTGCAACAAAGAACATCAGTGCCTTTGTGCTGTTTAATCTCAGAGCTAGTCACCACACAAGGACCATCACTAGGTTGCAGCCAATGTGAATATGTGTGTGGACCGTCAGGGCACAAACATGTTTTGTCCTTTCATGCACATTAGCAAACGTTTGTTGTGCTGGAGGCACCATACACAATCCATGCATACAGCCATAGTACACTGTCACTGTTTGTCACTCATGCATACATGAAACCCAGACAAGGGATAGGGCCGGTATTAGGCTATTTGAATACATGTCCCTGACCATGAAACGATATGTAAACTGATTACACTATACAATCTATTTGAGGATTCATCGTAGACCTAACAGACCGGAAGAAATTGAGGGAATGGAAAGCAACTATGTTACAAATATAGTCACAGGGAACCTCTATGGTAACACAAAGTTAGAACCAATCAGGCTAACAGGATGCAGGCTCTGTAGGAACTAACATGAACAAGGCAAATGCACAGTGAGCAGACTCTGACAGGGAAAAGCTGGAACTACACTGTGGAAAATAAAAAATCAGTATATTTGCTTACACAATAACCCAAGCCTGTGTTACACAAGTGATTTGTATGGCAATGCACAAGAAGGATTTACATAAAATGGCAGGTTCTAAGCTGTTCCAGGCAGCAGCAATGGCAGTGCAGGTTCAAATGGCTGGTCTGC
Source organism: Pleurodeles waltl (assembly GCF_031143425.1). Taxonomy (NCBI): domain Eukaryota; kingdom Metazoa; phylum Chordata; class Amphibia; order Caudata; family Salamandridae; genus Pleurodeles; species Pleurodeles waltl. Next base: position 489,695,868 of record NC_090444.1, on the reverse strand, counting down.
ATGGAAGTGCTCACAGGTGTGTGCAGCTTCAGTCTCTCAGAAGTCCTGTAGGTGAGAATCATGTTCAAAGGACCAACAGTACCTTTCACATGAGAAGCAATGGACAGCTGATTACAGGTCCTACAGACTACCAGGCAGTGCATTGTTGGACATGAAGTCCATGAAGAAAGATGAACTAGGACTAGGACCTCCATACTAAAGAGGGAAGCACACTGGAGTCAGAATGTGAGTCTGGGTGTGTGTAGATGAAGGTTAACAGGGTACAAATAGTCCATTTACAGGGCCCCCTAGAGAAGAGTGGGGAGAGACTGAAAACATGCCTGTGGCAGAACTTATAACCTGGGATGGCATGCACAGGGCATGTCGTGTGAGCAATGCTTGTCATACCTGGGGCACTCATGCTATCTATTTTTAGCTTAGATGGAGTTCTTGTCACACATGCTCCTTGCAGAGATAGCTGATGCCACACTTGCTGCTGTCAAGGGTCTGATCATACATTCCTATTACCATTGCAAAAGAACATCCACTGCCTCATGTATGAAACACTTTTTTAACTTATGATGATGGTGTCTTAGTTGTGTGCCATATATTGCAATGAACCATTTTGGCAACATGGATATGTGAAATAGCTGTGGTACTCTGATATTGCCCTTCAAATGTGAAATGCACAGGATATATGTCACTTACACTGTGTGTGAATTTGGGTGTACATTCATACCCATCAAATGTGATGTTGCTTTTTCAGTATCCTAATCTGTATTTCTGCAATGCTCCATGACTCTAAACTCTGATTATGATTCCTAGGGATCATGTAATGCATAAATAATTACCCAGCCCATGATTGAGTGATAAAGTGAGGAGTTTAATGACATATGGTAAGACAGTGGTGATGGTGACTATACTTAAAAGAAGTTTTGTACAATGTGTTGTCTCCGAAGCAATCCTGCTGCAGTGTTTGGACGGTCCCCCTCATGTTGATGGACAGCATCCTCCTCTTCCTCCTCTTCAGGCATTTGTGGGTCTGGTTCATAGAGGGGAATGTTCCTCCTTACATATATGTTGTACACAATGGCACACATCAAAATGATCTTGCAGACCATGTCTGGTGAATATAAGAGGCTGCCTCCGGTGATGTCAAGACACCTGGATCGTGACTTGAGGATGCCAAAAGTCCTCTCTACTATGGTGTGTGTCCTCCAATGTGCCTCATTAAAGGCATGCTCTGATGCTGTGAATGGGTTGGAAAGTGCGGTCATGATCCATGGCTGGATCCCATACCCCTGATCAGCTGAAAGAGAAAATGAGTGAAATTTTTTTGATGTAGCTTGCACCATGATTATCACTTTGCATGGCAGTTGTTATCTTGTGTTGTCTGTGACTCATCTGTGTTTGTATTATTGTGTGGAATCCTAGGCTTCTAGGATGTTCCATCAGCATTGGGTTGTTTAATTATCTAAACTGGTGTTTGGCTGATGGACGTGATATCAGTGGTATTTATGTACACTTGCAGTACATTGTGTACTCCCATGCATTATGTCATGTGAAAGAAGTGTCCATGTGTCTTCACTGGGGGTGACATGATACCTCCAAACACAGAATCGATTCCACAGTGGTGGTAACACGGTTGCACTATGTCACCTGAAGATCCCATCCAATTCAACATATGTAATAGCATGTGGAAAACAACAGTGAGGACCTTTGATTTGGATAAGTGACTATGTACAACACATCTCCATAAGTTGGCAGCACTGAAGTGTTGACAATGCAAAAATAACCCATGTGTGACAAGTTCTATGCAAACCAATTTTTTTGCCCTCATTGAGTTGGCTCATGTGCAAACGTGTACTTACGCAACTGAACCTGCTCCAGGTAAGCTGGCTCACTTGGTTGTGGGGGTGAAGGTTTAATTGTCAGAAGGTCCATATGCCTCTACATCTGTTGTGTATATGTGTAATTGTCTCAATCCGTATGTGTAGCAATGTGCACTTCACAATGATGTCACATCAATATGTGTTCTTAGCACAGTCCACTTTCTTATTGGTAGCGGGCAATGTCACCCCAGGAGTGATGTGAGAAGTTGGTACAGCCTCAATGATTTCATGTCACCTTCATTAGAGTCATCATCATTATGCTATGTTTCTCATGGTGTTTGACCTGCAGCGAAACATATTACACACCCCTTACACAGTATGTATTGCTTGGAAGGGTGTGTGATTGAGTGTTATTGATTTAATATTGAAAGATTTGTCTTCCAATTTGTACTGCCAGTTAAGGCCATGTAATTGTCACTGTGTGGTTTTAAATTGGTCCCTTGTGGCTCTGGAGTGGCATCTATTGTTATTTGCATCTGTCATTTGTCCATAGGTGTGTATCCCATTGGGTCAGGATATCAAACATGACTAGCAGTGTCACAACCTCAGTGTCTTCCTGCCACGTCTCTATGTATTGATGTATGTGTTGTGTGTCCTACAGGGTTGCTGTGCAGTGTGTATATAACTGGGTTTCTGTACTTACCAACAAGTAGGCCATTTCCATATCGTCCATCCTGGAAGTGATGATTGATGGTGCAGGCAGTGGCGGAAGATGAATGAATCATGAACACTCCCAGGATACTTTGCCACGATGTTGGTGATCAATCCCCGGTGATCCACAATCGTCTGCACATTGATGGAGTATGTGTGCTTCCTGTTGCGGTATAGATGCTCAGTTGCAGCAGGTGGCACAATCCGTACATGTCTGCAGTCACTGGCACCAAGCACATGTGGGCAGCCGTTGATTTGGTAGAAGCCCTGTTTGGTCTCCTGCTGCTTCTGCTGTGGGTTGGGGAAGAGTATGTGGCGGGGTGTGAGGAGATGATGGCATCCAGTATTCTGGGTAGGAATGCAGAGAATGAGGGCTGTGAGATCCCGGCAACCAGGGCACCAGTTGTTTGAAAAGAGCCACTTGCCAACATGTAGAGGACAGCTAGCAGCTTGGTCTCTGGTGGAATGGTGTGGAGTGTCTGCAAGCTGGGTGCCAACTGTGGCTCAATGTTGCGCAGCAGCTGCTGTATGGCTCGCCAGTTTAGTCTGTACCTCTGCATTATGTCATGTTCCCCGAGGCCCAGAAGGGTTGTCCTGGTCCCGAATATCCTCTCCTACCTTCTGTGTTCCCTTTGAGGACCCTGTTGGTGTGGTGGAAGCTGCTGCTATTGGTCCTGTGCTCTGCATCTTCATGCATGCTGGATGAATAGCACCTCCATGTCTTCCTTTTTGAGCTCTGATGTTGCTTCTCTGTATTTTCCTTACATACTGGTGTGTTTGCCCCATTTTAACGGCTGCCCTGACCCAGGTGTTAAATTTTGACGCAAATCGGGCTGTGTGTCATTTTTTGACTCCGCCTCCCAGCTGTGTGGGATTTGTGCGCGATTGGATAAATATGGCGCACGGGTGTTTAAGTAATTTTTTGGATGGGTACGCCTACCTTGCATGTCATTAATGCAAGGCAGTTTCACGCATCCAGAAAATGACGCACACAGTGGAACTTTGAAGTTTGCGGGGTCGGGCGTCAAAGTATAAATTTGGGGTTAGGTTTGTGCCGAATATGCGTAAAAAAAATCACGCACATCCAACGCAAGCGGAGTATAAATATGCCCCTTAGAGTTCATATGAGTATGTTTTAAAGTTGGGCAGTGGGATTGGTCCACTGGGCCTATGTCAAATGCAGGAAATGCTAGACAGGGATACTGTCTCAATAAAGCCAAAGCTGGGCAAAAACGTTGTCCATATGGCTGCAAGAGGGAACAGGGTTGCTGTTTCTCTTGTGCTGGAGCAGGGCAGGGCTGCTGTCCGATAAGCTCCACACCAGGACAGGGCTGCTGTCCTAAGTGTTTAGAGGCAGTGCAGGGCTGCTGCACTAGTTTCTCTGGGAGGGTTGGAGGGATGCTCCATATTTAATAAATGGTGCAGTTTTGCATGTCTGGTTTAGTAGTACTTTTATCTTTGAAGTCTAGCTGTGGTAGATGATGGCTCCTTTGGTACAGGTTCCACCCCAGGAGAGGTTTCTCCAACCACAGGAATGGTATTGTTAGAAATGGGGTCTTTGGTTGGCAGTCAGGTTACCTCCTGTCCAAGCAAGGACTCTTACACTAGTCAGGGTAAGTCACACACAATCCAAATGATCTTGTGCCCGCTCTCTTGTAGCTTGGCACTGAGCAGTCAGGCTTAACTTAGAAGGCAATGTGTAAAGTATTTGTGCAATAAATCATACAATAACACAATATAGCACCACAAAAATACACCACATAGTGTTTAGAAAAATATATAATATTTATATGGATATTTGCAGGTCAAAATTATCAAAGATGCAATAAGTAAATGTAGAGATATCACTGAAAAGTGGTATAAAGTGTTTTAAGTCTTTTTAAAGGAAATAAAGTCTCTTTTAGCACAAAGTACCTGGTTGCCGTGAAAAATCTCCGCAATGGGCCGCAGAGGAGGAAAAGCGTGGAAACAAATGAGGTGTGCGTCGATTTCTCGGGCCGCACACGGTGATGTGTTGTTTAGTTTCTACGCAGGGACGGCTGTGCGTTGATTTCCTGCACTCGGTCGTGGATCTTCTTCGGGTTGCAGGGTTTTCTGACGCCCCGGGGTCAGTGCGTGGAATCCTGGGCTTGTGGAACGAAGTCACAAGTGCTGCGTCGTTCCGGTTCGGCATGCAGTGAATTTCTCACTGCGGGGCAGGCCGTGCTTCATTTCTTAGCAAGCTGTGCATCTAATTTTCACTGCACAAGGAGTCCAGTTGCAAGAGAGAAGTCTTTTTGGTCCTGAGACTTCAGGGATCAGGAGGCAAGCTCTATCCAAGCCCTTAGAGAGCACTTCTTCACCACAGCCAGGGAGCAGCAAGGCAGCAGGGCAACAGCAAGGCAGCAGTCCTTCACAGAAAGCAGTCAGGTGAGTCCTTTGGGTAGCCAGGCAGTTCTTTTTGGCAGGATGCAGGTTCTGGTTACAAGATTCTTCTCCTGGAAGTGTCTGAGTTGGAAGGGGCAGAGTCCCTGTTTACATACCCAAATGTGCCTTTGAAGTGGGGGAGACTTCAAAGAGTGGCTTAGACGTGCACCAGGTCCCCTTTCAGTTCAATCCTGTCTGCCAGGGTCCCTCCACCCTCCCAACCCAGGAAGACCCATTCAAAATGCAGATGAATGCAAGTGAGGCTGAGTATCCTGTGTTTGGGGTGTGTCTGAGTGAATGCACAAGGAGCTGTCAACTAAACCCAGCCAGACGTGGATTGTAAGGCACAGAAAGATTTAAGTGCAGAGAAATGCTCACTTTCTAAAAGTGACATTTCTAAAATAGTAATATTAAATCCAACTTCAGCAGTCAGCAGGATTTTATATCACCATTCTGGCCATACTAAATATGACCTTCCTACTCCTTTCGGATCAGCAGCTATCACTCAAACAATATATGAGGACAGCCCCAATGTTAGCCTATGAAGGGAGCAGGCCTCACAGCAGTGTGAATTTGGGAGTTTTACAGTACCAGGACATGTAAACTACATAGGTACATGTCCTGCCTTTTTCCTACACAGCACCCTGCCCTATGGGTTACCTAGGGCATAACTTAGGGGTGTCTTATATGTAGAAAAAGGAGAGTTTTAGGCTAGGCAAGTACTTTTAAATGCCAAGTCGAATTGGCAGTGAAACTGCACACACAGGCCTTTCAATGGCAGGCCTGAGACAAGGTTAAGGGGCTACGTAAGTGGGTGGCACAACCAGTGCTGCAGGCCCACTGGTAGCATTTATTCTACAGGCCCTGGGCACATATAGTGCACAGTACTAGGGACTCATAAGTAAACTAAATAGTCCAATTGGGTATGATAGAATGTTACCATGCTTAAAGTGAGAGAGCACATGCACTTTAGCACTGGTTAGCGGTGGTAAAGTGCGCAGAGTCTAAAAACTAGCAAAAACAGTGTCCAAAAAGTGGAGGGAGGCAGGCTAAATGTTAACGGTGACCACCCTAATGTTGTCAGGTCTAACAGGTATCCTTAGTGGCAGGGTGGGGAAGGGATACTTTGATACCCTTTTTACCTGTTGGTGGAGAGGGATCTTGAGATTTCAGGCCTTTTTTCTCCTTTGCTTTTTCATTCCACCAGAAATGAGAGGAAGCAATTCCTCAGGGATACCCAGCATGGATGCATGGGTATTAAACTGTACCTCAGCCCAACCTGAGGCATCTAGGTCATTCCCTAAGAGACAATCTACAGGTATGCTAGGTGATACCACCACCTTCTTAGGGCCAGTGACTCCACCCCAACTAAGTTGAACTACTGAGTGAAGTTATTGACATCAGTAAATTGGTACTTCTGTCCAAGGAGGTGTTGTGCAGGTGACACTAGGTTTTCAGTCACCAAAGTGATACTGGCACCTGTGTCCCTGTAGACCTGGGCCTCAACACCATTTATTAAGATTGACTGCCTGTACTTATCCATGTTAAGGGGACAAGCAGCCAAGGTGGCAAGGCCAATTCCACCAGGTGTGACAGAAACTGTCTTGGGACTGTCAACCCCAGTTTCTAGTATGGTCCCAAAAGTGAACCCAACTACACCTTTAGCTTGACTATTGCCAGTAGTCCCACCACTATTACCACTAGTGCTAGCGGCACTAGAGTCTGATGTCTTAGTGGTGGTAGGTTCAGGGGCTTTACCTGTGCAGGATTTATCCCCTGGCCAATGGCCTTTATTTCTACACACATAGCACTAAGATTATTTCTGATTGTGTGAAGAGATGAAGAAGTTGTATCCCCACTCCCAGAGCAGTGTATTGGACCTGAAGAAGGATCTTTGGGCCAGATGTAGGAAAAATAAAAATTGCGAGTCGCATTTAGCGAGTCAATGCGACTCGCAAAATGCGACTCGCAATTTGGTATGCCAGGAAAGAAACCGGTCCGATTTAGCGACTCGCATCCGGACTCGCAACGCTGTGTGCGAGTCCGCAGATTGCGAGGTCGCTGTTTGCGAGTGTGCAAAAAACGAACTCGCAATTAGCGAGTTGGTGTCGCAAATTGCGAGTTCCCTCAAAATTGCTTGCAGGTGCAGCAGAACATTCCAGAAAGCACAGCAAAACACTCTGGAAACACTTCCTGGCACATGATGATGACATCACAGCCAGGAAGTTAACAAATACACCAGGGAGGAGGCTGGACCACACCCTTTTACAACTGCCAGTCTGCACACTGAGCTAGCTGCAGTAGCCATGGAGGGAACCCCCCGAAAAAGGAAAAGGAAATTCTCAGAGAGGGAGCTTGAGCTGCTGACCGAAGAATGTTGTCAGCACCATGATGAGCTCTTTGGGAGAGCTGCCCTCACTGTTCCAGAGGCCACCAAAAAAAAAATCTGGCAGGAAATGCAGGAGAAAATCAATGCCCCGGGGGTGAGCCACAGGACAATTGAGGACATAAGGAAGAGGTGGTATGACCTCTGCTCCTGGACCAAGGAGAGGGTGGCAGAAAGGCTCCGGGAGATGAGAGGCACTGGAGGGGGACCATCATCTGTGCCACCACCCACACCCCTTGAAGACAGGATTGAGCAAACCTTTGAGCCGGAGGCAGTGTGTGGATTTGGGGACCTGGACACTTCAGAGCCCAGCACATCAACCGGTGAGTACCATGTGATAAGCCTGTACCCCTATCAATGTCATACCCCACCCACCATGTACACATGTGCATGCACAACCAAATTAGTTCCATTTCAGGGTAGAAAAAGCCAGAATGATGCATTATGGGAAATGTAGTCCAATAGGCAGTGCATAGGCAAATGTTTATTAGGAATTGTGCAAAAGATACTAGACACTGACAGTGTGTTCCCCATGTCCCACAGGTCTCCAGCAAGACACCCCCTACACCCCAAGCACCCAGGCCCAGGAGGACACCCCAGGACCCTCCAGCACCCCCACATGCACAGTCAGCAGCATTCCTGCAGTTGTAATGCCTGCTGCAACAGCAACGCCAGGAGCTGCCCCAGCAACAGCCAGGGAGGATACAGGTGCGAGGACAGGGCAGCCACCACTGCGCAGGCGTCGCAGGGCAAGAGCGTCTGATTTCCGGATTCATCCTCCAACCAGCAGTGAGGCACATCTGCTGCGGGGTCAGCGCCTGCAGAACACAACATTGGGCAGGATCAGTGGGGTGCTGCACCGCATTGAAAGACAAAACCAGGCAAGCATGCGGCACCTCAGGCGGATGGACCTGATGTGCCAGAACACTGGGGACATTGCCTCTGCCATCAGGGAACTGGCGGCCGGACTGTTGGGTCAGGCAGAGGCTGGGCGGCGCAGGGATAGGCAGATTATGTTAAGACTGGACAGGATGGCCACATCAATCTGCAGGCTAGCCATCAACACAACAGGCCTGTCGAGGAGGACAGTTGGCCTGCAAATTGAGATGGGCCATTTTGCTGGGGATGTTGCCAGGGGCCTGGGAGTCTCACACATATCATTGAACTAATGGAGACACGTGAGATGTCGAGGGCCACCGGGGAAACACCCCAAGATAGTGAAGAGGGCTCCACAGTGAGCAGTGTATCTGCCACTGACAATAGGGTGCTAAGGAGTGGGAGGCAGAGCACCATAGATGCGGCTGGGACCAGCCAGGCTGGCAGGAGGGGCAGGAGAAGTTAGCCAACAGCCCGGACAAACAAATGTGGCACATGGCTTTAATGTGCCACATGAGTGGTTGGCATTTCCCTGCCCATGGACAATTGAATCTTGTATATAGTTCATCCATTACATTATTAAAACAGTTATTTTTCTTCCACTTAACAAAAGGAGTGTCTGGTTAATGGGTGAGTATGGTGGGAGTTTACACGTACCGTCCAAAATATTGCGTTGCAATGTGTTCCCGTCTCAGTCTGCCTTGATTAGCTAGACTCCTATCCCCATGATGGCGGTGTGGTTGTTCTTGCTCTTCCTCATCAGGATCTGGGTCTGCAGGGGTGAGAGGTAGCCCACGTCTGGTGGCTATGTTGTGGAGGATGGCGCATGCAACCACAATTTTGAAGGCGGTAATGGGGGTGTATTGGAGGGCGCCTCCGCTGCGGTGGAGGCATCGGAATCTTGCCTTCAGGAGTCCGAAGGTGCGCTCGATCAGGTTCCTGGTCCTCTTATGCGCACTGTTGTATTGCCTCTCTGAATCATTGCTGGGTGTTAAAAATGGAGTCATGATCCATGGCCTTAGAGCATATGCACTGTCACCTGTTGGGCACAAAAGTACACTGTTAGTAAGTCCAGATAGTCGTGCACAGTGACCTGTGTGTATGTCTGCAAGGTGTATGCAGCTCTACCTAGGAGGTATCCGTCTCCAAACTCCCCACGTTCCAGGCGTTGATGTATCCCACTATGTCTAAAAATGTATGAGTCATGGGTACTGCCTGGAAACTTAGCTACGATGTCCGTGATGACGTAATGGGCATCACAAACAACCTGTATGTTGAGTGAGTGGGTACACTTTCTGTTGCGGAAAATATGTTCCAGATTAGCGGGGGGGCATATTTGAATGTGTGTCCCATCTACACATCCAATGACCTGGGGGAAGTGGGCAATGCGGTAAAAGTCCAGCTTCGTGCTGTTAATTTCTGCCTCATTCCTTGGTAAGTATATGAACTGAGACCTGTGCGCTACTAAGGCATCTAGGAATGCCCTGAGGAACCTTGACACTGCACTTTGGGATACCCCACCTGCCACGGCAATGACCCCCTGATAGCTCCCTGATGCCAAGAGGTGCAGTGCGCATAGTACTTGCACATGCGTAGGGATGGCGCAGCCATGCAGAGTCTTGTGTTCTAGCTGTGGTTTTAGTAAATCTATTAATTCTAGAATGGCAGCGCTGCTAAGGCGGTATTTATCATAGATCTCCTCTTCAGTTTGCTGGAAAAGGGTCTGCCTTGTTCTATATATCTTCTCCTGTCTGTGGCCCCTCCTCCTCCTCTGCAGGGCTGCGTAGACTCTCCTCCTCACTGCTATCAGGTATATGTCCGCCATCTTGAGTGACCCAGATGCCTTCTGGGTCTCCTTTTATACTTTGGTAATGGTTACCACCTGCTCTGAGTTAGTGGTAAATGCGACTTGCAAACTGTTTTTTTTGCGACTAGTCACAATTTGCGAGTTGCAATTGCATATGGGTTGCGACTCGCAAATTGCGACACGCACATTGAGGGTCGCAAAAGGGGGTCGCAACGGGTGAGACTCGCAAACGGGGCACATCGTTTTTTGCGAGTCGGAAATGGGCTTTTTGCATCCCATTTCCGATTTTGCACTGTCGCAAATTGCGATTCGGCCCGTTTGCGAGTCGCAAACGTTTGCTACATCTGGCCCTTTATGTTTACTTTTATCCCCATGCTTGTCGTGAGATTTTTTTACCATCTTTCTTCTTGCCATCTTTGTCACCCCTGCTCACCCTTGTTCTGACTTATTTGTCTGTCTTCTTTCCCAATTCGTGGGGAGAGGTCAGATCTGAGTCCACAAGATACTGATGCAACAAGTCAGCCACACAATTATTTAAGATATGCTCTATCAGAATCAAGATGTAAAGGCTTTCATAATCAGTCACCTTACTGCCATGTAACCAACCTTCTAGTGCCTTCACAGAACAGTCTACAAAGTCTGTACAGTCCTGTGATGACTCCTTTCTGGTCTCTCTGAACTTAAGTCTATACTGTTCAGTGGTTAAGCCTAGACCATGCAAGAGTGCATTTTTAAGAACCTGATAATTATCTGCATCATCCTCTCTGACAAAAAGAAGTCTGTCTCTCCCCTTGCCTGAGAAGGATAACCAAAGGATAGCAGCCCACTGTACATGAGGGACCCTCTGAACTTTACAGGCCCTCTCAAGTGCAGCAAAACACTTGTTGATGTAATCACCAGCCTTGTAAGGAGGGACAACTTTGTGCAGATTCCTAGTATCAAATGAAGGTTCCCTAAAATGTGTATTCTTAAAACTGCTGCTGCCTCCATGGGGAACCTACCCCAAACCCTGCCTCTCTTTCTCCACAGCCAGGGATTCCCTGTCTAAGGCCAACTGCTGCTACATTAGCTTCAGTCTGGCCTCCTCTAACCTCAGCTTTCTAAGTTCCCTATCTAGGGACTGGTCCTCACGGTTAGAATTATGTGAAGCCTCTGAAACAGAGGTAAGATGAGAGTGTGCAGAGACAGACCTATCTCTAACAGGGGCCACTCTAGTGACCTGGCCTCTAGGGGTGAAGAGAGCCTTACTTGAACGTGAACCCTTCCCACTACCAGTTATACTAGGGGGCTTCTTGACAGATAGGTCTGTTGAAGGGCCCTCCCCAGGCTTGTCATCATGCTCCTATGAGCCTTCCTGGTTGGAGCTATCCTTTACCTCTTCCCCTGTCTGATCTGGACCAGTGCTGAGTCCCTGGTCATCTTGGAGGAGAATATTTAAGAGGAACTCCTTATTGGGGTTCTTCCCAATCCCTAAACTTCTTTCAATACAGAGACCCCTCAAACTTTTAAAGTTAAGATTCTCATATGTTGCTTTCACAACTCTAGGGGTAGCTTCTACAGAAGACATATTGAAAGAGAAAAAGTTTAGGAAAGTGAGTGAAAAGTTAGTAGAATAAGGGAGCTAATTTTTTAGAGAAAAGAAGTAAACTTTTCAGAACTTTATAAAAACGTTTGCAAAGTTTAAAGAACTTTTAAGAAAGTTAGAAAATGTTTAGGTATATATTATCTATGCTCTAAGTTTTGGAGCAAGCTTTTCTTGTTAAAAGCACAGGTAACAAAGAGGTAAAGCAATTGCAAGTACTTATCCCACCGCTGCACCAACAATGTGGGAGGCTGGCCTGGTTTGTAGTGGTTACCTTGGGTACTTACAGATTACACCAGGTCCAGTTATCCCTTATTAGTGAAATGTAGTAGTGTTCTAGCAGCTTAGGCTGATAGAGTTAGCTATAGCAGAGCAGCTTAGGCTGAACTTGGAGACATGCAAAGGTCATGTAATACCACTTCACGTTACACAGTACTTATACACAAGAAAGACAATACTCAGTGTTACCAAAAATAAAGGTATTTATTTGGGTGACACAGTACCAAAAATATCTTAGAGACAATACTCCTTCTGGAGGTAAGTATTATATACAATATATACACTAGACACCAAAATTAGACAAGTAAATAGTCATAGAACAATACAAACAGTAGGAAATCCTATAGAATGCAACTGGAGAAAATAGGTCTAGGTGCAACACAAACCATATAATAAAAAAGTGGAATGTGAATCACAAATTCCCCCCTAGACAAGTGTAGTGTGTGCAGAATGGCTAGGAGAGTAAGAATACAGTCAAAGTAAGTAAATTACCCCACCTCAGAGCCCAGAAAAGCAGGATTAAAGTACTGCAAGTTTCCTTAGGACACACTACACCTCGTTTTGGGGATTTTGCAGCAGCCAACCAAGTCTGCAAAGAACAACTGCTGTATTATTGGACCTGAAGACCTGCAAAGGAAGGGGACCCAGCCCAGAAGTCAAAAGAAGTTCCAGGAAGGACAGGAGCCGCTGCCAACCCAGAAGAGGGTGCAAAAGAAGAGTCCCTAGTTAGTAGAAGACTGCAGAAATGCACCCTAGGAAGATGTCAGTGGGTTTCTGCATGATGCAAAAGGTGTCCCACGGCGTGAAGATTGATGCAAATGAGATCTTGTGTTGGAAGGCACTAACAAGCCTTGGCTAAAACAAAAGTGTGTTTTTTGTCAAAATGGCACTGGATGAAACTAAGAGGGACCTGGTATCCTCAACTCTGTGTGAGGAGGAAAAAGGGGCAATCAGAACTTTAGAGAGCCCTCAGAATGCCAGCCAGCACCCCCGGAAGCTGCAGGATCCGGGTTCAAAGGAGGTGCAAAACACGGTTGATGAAACAGCGGTCCCACGCCTCAGGAGAACAACTCAGCAAGTCGAGCATCACAGGGTGGAGTGCTGGGGACATGGGCCAGGCTGTGCTTGAAGACTTTTTTCAAGGAGTGCACAGAGGCCTCAGGATGTGAAGAAGACACAATACACTGGGGTTCCATCGTTCTCGGGGAAGACAAGGTCTTACCTCCTCCAAATTGCGTCAGCAGGACCTCAGGACTCTATGTCAATGATGTCCACCTTCTGTGTCCTTAGGAGCACGCTTGTCACAGTGAAAGGAGTCCCAGGATACCGGTCGTCCCCTTGGAAGGTCCCTGCTTAAAGCAGGGGAGTGACTCCGTCACTCCACAGGAGATTTTTTCGGTCTTTCTGGTGCAGGATGAAGACAGGGAGTCCCCAGAGCATGCACACCATGGAAACTGTTGCAGTTGCTGATTGCAGCTGAGGTTGCTGAAGAAAAGTGTCTCTTGTAGACACTTTGTTACAGTTTCTTGGAGCAGGCTGCAGTTGATCCGAGGTCAGAAGAGTCTGAAGTTGTTGCAGAGGATTCCTGAAGGAAACTTGCAAGCAGAATCTGAAGAGATACCACAGGAGAGACCCTAAATAGCCTTGAGAGGGGGATTGGCTACCTTATCAGCTATGGACCTATCAGGAGGGTCTCTGACGTCACCTGCTGGCACTGGCCACTCAGTGCCCTCCAGAGTGCCCCCACACCTTGTAGCGCAAGATGGCTGATGTCTGGGACACACTGGAGGAGCTCTGGGCACCACTCCTGGGGTGGTGATGGACAGGGGAGTGGTCACTCCCCTTTCCTTTGTCCAGTGTTCCGCCAGAGCAGGGGAGAAGTGGTCCCTGAACCAGTGTAGACTGGTTTATGCAAAGAGGGCACTATCTGTGCCCTTCTAAGCATTTCCAGAGGCTGGGGGAGGCTACCCCTTCCCAGCCTTTAACAACTATTTCCAAAGGGAGAGGGTGTAACACCCTGCTCTCAGAGGAAGTGCTTTGTTCTGCCTACCTGGGACTGGGCTGCCCAGACCCCAGGAGGGTAGAACCCTGTCTGTGAGGTGGCAGCAGCTGTAGCTGCAGTGCAAGCCTCAGAGAACTGGTTTGGCAGTACTGGGGGTCCATAGTTGAGCTCCCAGGATGCATGGAATTGGCTCCCCAATACCAGATTTGGAATAGGGGACAATCCCATGATCTTAGACATGTTACATGGCCATATTGGGACTTACCATTGTGAAGCTACATATATGTAGTGCACGCTTGTAATGGCGTCCCCGCACTCACAGTGTCCGGGGAAATTGCCCTGAACTATGTGGGGCAACTTTTCTAGTGCAAGGGTGCCCTCACACTTAGTATCTTTGCACCTAACCTTCAGCAAGTGAAGGTTAGATATATAGGTGACTTATAAGTTACTTAAGTGCAGTGAAAATGGCTGTGAAATTATGTGTGCACGCAGGCTGCAATGGCAGTCCTGTGTAAGGGTTTGTCTGTGCTCCCTATGAGTGGCAAAAGAAATGATGCAGCCCATATGAATCTCCTGGAACCCCAATGCCCTGGGTACCTTGGTACCATATACTAGGGACTTATAAGGGGGGGGTCCATTGTGACAATTGAAATTAATAAATGACGTCACTGGCCTACAGTGACAAATTTAAAAGCAGAGAGAGCATAAGCACAGAAGTTCTGATTAGCAGAGCCTCAGTGACACAGTTAGGCACTACACAGGCATACTCAATAGACCACAAACTATGGACACTGGGGTCCTGGCTAGCAGGATCCCAGTGACATAGGCAAAACACACTGACATATAGGTTTTTAACTATGAGCACTGGGGTCCTGGCAAGCAGGATCCAAGTGACACAGTAAAAACACACTGACATATACTCACAAGCAGGCCAATAGTGGGGGTAACCATGCTAGAAAGAGGCTGCTTTCTCACAGAGGCAATCTAAATATATGACAACTATTTGATTTTGGAGATCTGATCATAAAGAATCCATAAATCTTTGAAATATAGATGGAGCGTTTGTTAGGCCAAACGGAATCACTCGATATTCAAAATGGCCTGAAGGAGTCCTAAAAGATTCCTTCCACTCATCTCCTTCCTTTATTCGGAGGAGGTGATAAGCACCCCATAAATCCAACTTGGTGAATCTCTGTGCTCCTTTAACTGCTTCCAATATAGCCTTTATAAGGGGTAAAGGATATCTGTCCTTTATGGATATCTCATTGACACAGTGAAAGTCTATGCAGGAACACAAATCTTTAGTCTTTTTTGGTACCAAAATAAGAGGAGCCCTTACAGGAGAAGAAGACTGTGCATTCGGACCACTCTTTAAATTCTCCTCCAGATATTCTCTAAGTGTTTCTTTTTTTCAGTTAAGAAAGAGAACACATCCGCCCAAAAGGAACAACCACTCTAGGTTCCAATGGAATGGCACAATCATATTCTCCATGTGGTGGCAAAACAGGACTTACAGGCTTTTGAAGAAATCTTAGTATTCTGCATATTGTTTGGGTACCCCTTGATTGGCATTAATAGAACAACCTGCCTATATGCTTTCAAATGACACAGCTCTGGACGACCAGTGCGTATCTGAAGAATAACAGTTGTAGTCACAAAACTGAGAAGATAAAGAAATGGTTCTGGTTACCCAATTAATATAAGGATTGTGTTGTGTCAGCCCTGGTATACCTAATATAATCGCATGATTAGGGGAATCAAATCAAAGCAAAGATATTCCTGGTGTTTCCCAAACTTCAAACACAAAGAAGGAGTAGTTTCTGTTACAGGTCCTTATGAAAGAAGGGTACCATCTACAGTATGGACCTGTTCAGGTGTTTCCTTCAGTATACCAGGTATCTTCTTTTCCTTGGACCATTCCTTATCAAGATAGATACCACTAGCACCACAATCCAGTAAAGCAAGGACTATTTCTTCTCTTTCATTCGTTAATTGTAACAACATGGGCAATAGAAAAATGGACGATGTATCCATCTTAGAAAAACAAATAGAAGGGATCTCTAACCGTCCCGTCCTCTCGCTTCTTACAGAGGACGGGAGTTAGTGTTTCCCATAGCCTTTGAGGGACGTGTAGGACACGCACAAATCAAATGTCCCGAATTGCCACAATATAAGCACAGCCCTTTATTCTGTCTATGTTCACGTCCTATATCAGATAGCGGGCCACTGGTCATGTCTATTTGCATCGGTTCTTCTCCAGAGACCACGGGTGCTGCAGCTCGATAATCACCTTGTCATTGGTTCACTATACCTGAAGATCCCAAATGAGATTGAAAACGATTCTTCCATTTCTCAGAACGAGGTTCCTGAAGACGGTGTTCTAAGGACAATGCCAGTTCCATAAGTTCTTTCATGTCTTATGTTTTCGTCATCCTTTATTTCTTCATGTAACTCTCTACGAAAAAGGGGAACAAGGATGTGTTCTACCCAAGTGGTCTCTGCAGTCAAATGACGAAATCTGGTTACTTATTGCAAGACATCCTGATTACTCTGTTGGATGTCACATAAAGCCTCTTCTGCTACAGACTCCAGTCCAGGACGCTCAAACATTTGTTTAAAGGCAGCTAAAAATTCAGTATAATTAGAAAATCGGAAATCATTTGTGGCCCCCAAAGGAGTCGCCAATGCTAAATCCAGACCTGACAAGGCACTTATCAAGTATCCAACCTTGGTCTTCTCCTGAAGAAATTGTGATGGGCGAAGTGCAAAGAACACTGTCAAGGAATCAAGAAATTCTTTCAACCTATTGGGATCCCCAGAAAAACGTGGCGTAGCAGTAGAGAAGGATGGAACTTCCGTTGTTTTGGAGGCCAAAGCTTGTTGTAATGCAACATTTTACAAACGTAATTGTTGCAGTTCTTTAGCGTGTTGTACAGTAAGTGCTATTGATTGAGCGCACTCCACCATCTCAGCCGAAGGATCCTCCATCATCTCTCGAACACAACAAGTTTTTGGCGTTGCAATCTGTCACTATTCACCTTTCTCTTACCGCTTCTGTCAGATATAGATGGAGTACGGCTTTGGATCTCGCACGTCCTGGTCTGGCTAAGATAAGGGCGACCCCTTCCGGTAGCCATGGTGATGCTGGCAAGAGGGATGTCCAAGCAGTCTGTGCCCTCCAGAAGGAGCTCCAGAGGAAAAAACATTTAGGGATAAAACCTTCAGAAGAGAGCTCAAGAAGATCAGAAAAGGCACAGTAGAAATCAGGACTCCTAGAACTGGAACATCAGGAACCTACAAGGAAAAACAGACAGGAGCAATCCACAGCAGGAACACAGAAGAGCGAGGATCACCACCAACCAGAGTGTTGCTACGCAAGGGATAAAGAAACTCACACTCCTTATATACCAGAAAACAGAACGTGAACCAACAGGAAAAAGGAAAAATGCCATGTTAAGTCGGGAAAGTGTCATAGAGAAAACTAGGCAAAAAAACATCTTGGAAAGGGACTAATAAAAGAAAGGAATAGGGCATGCTGGGAAGAGCAAGCACTTTAGGGCAAAGAAAGTATGGCTTCCAAAACCAAATAACGAACAGCCCTGAACCAAAGAAACAGATAAAAGCATTAGATATGCATTGCGGTGGCCGCCAGTGACCCAAGAACAGAGCATGCAGTGACCATGGCGAGACCCCGGGCTGCCTGATCTCGCCACCGCAGATGCTGTGGGCAGACAAACGGCCCCCAGCAGGCCCGGCGTGCTGCAAATTGGACCGCTGGCCTCACCGCGGGATGAAAATGGAGCACCAAGGGCAGATTACTGACCCAGGGCATAACACAGACATCACTGGAGACAGCTCCACGGGTGGATCAACTGTAAGCTGCCTGCAAGTACGAACCGCATCCAAGCCCCACAGTTCAACCTCCCAGTCACCTGTCACCGGCTGCTTGACATTGATGGCATCCCTGCTGCCAACTGCACATGCCATGCAAGAACTGCCACAAAACCCCTCAAGTCATCCCTTCTCCAAGAAACACACTGCTACCTGTTGATCTAAACAATTAGATGATAAGATCAGCAACATGTCCCAGTGCATCAACCAAGCCACCTAAGCACCACCAGAGTGGAGCCGCCGTCATTGAAAAGACCAGAGGTTGACAAGGCATCCCTGGCACCGTGGCAGGCTGACCACCTGGAAACCTGCTATGAGCCCCTGTGAACCTGAGACCTGCCAAAGAGAGCATACTCGACATTGGACCATCCAACCTTGGGGTTGCACGAGGCTTGGATGTGGCCCTGTTGGGAATTCCTCAGCGACCCAGTTGTCCTTGCCTACGAGAGGCCGGCAATTCCCATGCAGTCCAATGGCAATCCAGGGGAAAGGTTCTCAAGGGAACTCCAGTGAGAGGGGAATCCAAACTAGAAAGATGTGTCAGAGGCAGCTACACTGGGGGCACCCGAAAGCATGGAGGGTCACAGATGGAGAATGGTCACCTAAAAGACAATTGCACAAAGACCAGAGCACCTGAGACCGGATGGCCAGAGCACACAGACCCTGGGACAACAACCCTTGTGGCTCCAAGCATGACTTGGATGTGATCCTGTTGACTGTTTCTCAATGACGCTGTCGCTCTGCCTGCAATAGGATGTGGACAGTCCACATGGTCCCTTGGCAGCCTGGCAGAAGGACTTCGAGGAGACTCTTGTGCAATAGAGTCCTGGCACGAGAGGGAAGCCTGAAACTGCTCTACCAGCAGATGTTAGGACACACCAAGGCTTTCAAGGATGATGCCTTTTTCATCCAGGTCATACTCAGTCTTTGGAGGTTTACTATCCCTGAAGCCTGAACGTCTTCCAAGAGATCCTTGAAGTGGAATCCCCACTGCTCCTGATGCACCCGCATTGAACTTTGTAAATAGACTTCTCCACTGCTCAGGGTGCAATATCCTAGTGGACTTTGTAAATAGTCTCCAACATCATGAGCCTAGGTAGGACAGGACCGACAGTGCCTGAGTGCATTGTGATGTTATGGACAGGCGACTGAGGGATCTGGACTTCGCCACCACTGCCATTTGTGCCCAGAGTGGTCTGGTTAAAATACAGAGGCGTGCTGTGATTCTGAGTGGCCCAGCTGCACCTGTACATGCCGCATGTCCAGGGAACCACCTGAGGATACTCAGTGGTATTTATTCTAGTGTTTAAATTTATCTCCCACAGGTTGGACATGTTTGTTCTTTGAAATAAAGTTTGTGAGGGATGTTGAGTCTGGCTGGACTATTTCTAGTGTTGCCAGAGGATGTGTTTCCACCAGCAACTTCTTGAGGGCTTGTTTCACACTCAACCCACACTCAT
The DNA here is from genome assembly GCF_031143425.1 of Pleurodeles waltl. Taxonomy (NCBI): domain Eukaryota; kingdom Metazoa; phylum Chordata; class Amphibia; order Caudata; family Salamandridae; genus Pleurodeles; species Pleurodeles waltl. Next base: position 489,676,657 of record NC_090444.1, on the reverse strand, counting down.
CCATCAGAGGCATCACCGGTCAGGTGATCCTGCAAATAAAATAGACAGGATGCATGTGCCCTGGGCCAGTTCCTGTAACTACAATGTGGTGTTGGTGTCATTAATTATAGTAATTACAGTGGCATGAGGGCCTAGGGTACATTCACTTAAGGGGCGTCCATTTGTAACTTCTCACACACATTGGTACCTAGAAACTGCATCCTACTCTTGTCTATTCCCGCTGAAGGTGGCATCTGTGTGCCCTAATCTCATGAAATCTGTGATCATTCATATATGAGGAATGCCTTATACCTGTCAATGACGAGCACCTGTGTTTCTTGACCCCTAGAGGAGGCATCTGTTGTTATCACAGCATTAAAGAACACCGGTCTACCCTCCTGTTCTAGCAGGTGATATCTTTTTACAAACACAACAGAAAAGGATTTTGTGGTTGACCTGCGGCGATGCTTCATTTGTTATTATACTTTGCACACCCTGCACTTATTGACTCAGTGCCATACGAATGCAGACGTGCATACTAGTGAGGCTGACTGCATAGTGGGAACTTGCTTGACTACGCTCACGAGGTGCTTGCCCTGCCCTGGCTTTCAACCATTTTTTCTATACCTTCATATTTGCAGGCCCAAAATTCCTGCAGAAGAGAGAGCAGACGATCTCTCCCATGAGGGTGCAATTGGTTCTCCATTGATAGCTGCAGGGCACGGGAGTAAAAAGGGGATGTTACTTTCCATGTCACCAGAAACATGAAAGGTGGCATTTTTAATGCCAGTTCTTAGGAAGATACTTCCATCGAAGAAGAAACTCATCTCATGAGACAGAGTTTAGGGAACCTCTAAAGTTACTGCAAACACAACCCTCTGTATGTTAATTCTCTTCATTATAATGTTACTAGGTGATGCTTTATCACATACGACACCAAGACCCAGATTTAAGAAAAATGACACACAACTGTGCTTGCAGTTGTGCGTCAAAAATGTAACGTTGGCTAACAAAATTTCCTTGCGCCATTAGGGCGTCGTATTCAGAAAATGACGCACCACGGCGCAAAGGACAGGTTAGCGTAAAAAAAATCATGCTAACCTTTGCAAAACATCACAAGGAAAAATGACGCTAATGCTGCAAAAGTAGCATTAGCATGATTAGTGGCACATTTTTTAATGCTAATTGTGTTAGCGCCATATTTTCAGCATTAGCATGAAAACAATCCTGTGAGCAACAAAAACAAACAGGGAGCCAAGTTGGAGAATGCCGGCCAGCAGAGACCTCAGAGAGATCCTGATCAGCCCATCACAAGCCAGGATGGACCAGGAAAATCCCAGGAGAAGGAGAAAAGGAAGCAGAAGTCTTGCTTCAGGGAGGAGAAGAATAACATCTTGGTCAGAGAGGTGACGGAGCACCAACAGCAGCTCTTCGTCACCTCCAAATTGTCCATAGGTAAGAATGAGTCTCTGTGGCAGGCACGGGTAGATAAAGTCAACATTGTGGCAGAGGTGAAGAGGACTATCACTGATTGTTAGAAGCGCTAGCACGATTGCAAGCGCAGAACTAAAGAGAAACTGGTCAGGAACCAAAAGGCAGCACTGCAGACTAATTGGAAGTTCAGCACCCAGGAGGACCTGGATGGCCTGGAGGAGATGGTGGCAGCAGTCATCCCAGAGGAGCTGGTCACTGGAATTGCAAGACAGGAAAAGCAGTCCTCTTTAGCATTGCACAATGAGGAGAAATGCTTTTACTCCTCCTCGTGTTTTTGCTCCTGCTTCTGCATTCTGCAGCACATACAGAAAATGCAAAGGCTCATAGACTATTGTTTTTGTGCAGGAAAGTGCCCATTCCTGCACAGAAACAATCTCCCACACAGAGCAGCCATCCTTGCACCATAGTGCAAGGTTTTCTGCGTTGGTACTCAACAGCAAAAATATACAGGAATGCACCATATGTGCTTCAAAATGGTGCATCCCTGCATATTGCAAATGACGGAGTGGGGTGCTGCCAAATGTGGCGCAGCATTGTGCTCCGACATTTTCCCTGACACATGGCACATAATTACCAAACACTTTAAATGCACCCACACCTTCCCCCTATGTGCACCAACCATTTCTCAACCAACCCAGCAATCTCTTTGCTGTTGCCACTGATCCACCTGCCCATCTGTAACACTCAGTGGGCAACATGTATTACACACAAACCTCCATGCACCATTTGGAAATGGGCACAAAAGTAAAAAATATACAAAATATGGGGCATGTTTGTGATGATCATTTGTGCTGCTGTGCAAGTAGCTTCAGTTTCACCATGTCGCAAGGTTGCTCGTGTTGTGGGAATTGTTGGTGTTGTGCACAAAGGGACACCTTCATGCGCAACAACAGACAAGTGATATCAATGTCACACTAGAAGCCCTATTTTACAAGTCCATAATGCAACATTAGCATTTTACAAATTGTTGCCAATGTGGATCCAAGCTGCCCATTCCCCTTGTGCCACATCAAAAAAGTCACACAATGCAAGCATTGATCCACTTTGTACATACTTCCACCACTATATGCCTGTGGCAGATATGTTGTATGCAAGGAGATATTTCTTACTCTAAGAGGGAAGAACTAATGAGGCTAACAATCCATAAAGGTTATAGGCGGTCATTCTGACCGCGGCGGGCGGCGGTCGCCGCCCGCCATGCAGTCACCGCCACCGCGGATGCCATTCTGGCTTTCCCGCTGGGCCGGCGGGCGACCGCCAAAAGGGCGCCCGCCGGCCCAGCAAGAAAGCCCCTGCAACATAGAAGCCGGCTCCGAATGGAGCCGGCGGTGTTGCAGGTGTGTGACGGGTGCAGTAGCACCTGTCGCGATTTTCACTGTCTGCTAAGCAGACAGTGAAAATCATGGTGGACCCCTGTTAGGGGGCCCCTGAACAGCCCATGCCACTGGCATGGGCAGTGCAGGGGCCCCCAGGGGCCCCACGACACCCGTTCCCGTCATGGGGTCGGAATCCTCATGCAGCGCCGCCATGGAGGATTCCCTGGGCCACGGGAAAACCGGCGGGAAACAGCCGGATCCCCTTTTCTGACCGCGGCTTTACCGCCGCAGTCAGAATGGCCCTGGAAGCACCACCAGCCTGTTGGCGGTGCTTCCATGGTCCCCGGCCCTGGCGGTCATGGACCGCCAGGGTCAGAATGACCCCCATAGTGTGTTATCTTATAACCTCATGTGAGACTTGCCAAAGTAACACACACATTGTAAGCAATGGACCTCATTATGCCTTGCTGCACTAGTGCCATCATTTATGCAGTAAAGCACCAATATAGTGACACAACTCATAAGACTAATGTGTGAATGGCCACCATGGTGAGCAGTAATGTCAAAAACGTGCTTCCAGTTTGTCATTGGCTGGGGCAGGAGGCCTGCAAGGAAAATGGTGGTGTGGGATGAATGCACCAACTAGATTACGAGTTTGCCTGGTGTGTGATGCACAATGCAACACACATTAAACCACCACAATATGTAGAGTTACAAACTTGTCACACTCCCACTTGTCAATCCCAAACCACTCTTGAGCTACACTTAAGCAAATCAAGATCTCTTCAAAGGCATCAGAAGCTGGGTGGGTCACACATGTATTGTATGGGAAGATCACAAATATAAACATGAAATTCCTATTACATGTAGTGTCAGATGTGAGAGGGGCACATGGAAAATACGCCAGGAGTATGACCTATCACTATCACTATCCACCCCTCGAGTAGAAGTCAAAAAATGAATATGCTTGGGTAGAGTACTAGGATGTCTGTGTCTGGATATACTGGCACATGATTACCGATTTATGTAGAAACACGCAGTGCAACCGCTCAGCTTGCTCCGCTTTGCAGCATCAATTCAAATGTGCAGGGATGTGAACTTGTCACAGATAATCAATGCATCTGTCTACTAACCTCGGTAATGCCTAAATATATGACGGACCTCACCAACATTGCCACACAACCTACATGGTGTAGGGGTGTCCATCTTGCTGGTTCTAATGCACATCTGCAGGAAGGAAAGCATCCTGCTAAATCTACTAACAGGAATGCTGTTGGCCACTTACAAAGTTTGACAATGATTTCAACACACATTGAAATAGTACTACTACAATGTCTGTCCTTAGTACCACAACTACAATGCCATCCCTGATGTTGTACCTCAACATGATGCATCAACAGATCAACAAGCCTCAAAGTGTATCAGATCTGCCTCCCACCACACATGTGTTGACAGAGTGATAGAAGTGGGTGGGCTTTCCACATACATCCTCCTAGCCACTAAGCCCAGATTTATGACAAAGTGGCTAAGGGGGGTACTGCGCTCAAAAAATAGCAGTGCTGCACTGTGCCACGTTTGAAATACAGGGATGTGCCATATTGACAGGAATAGTGATCACCCCTGTGTTACCCCCAATGACGGTGCTTAATTAAGCTGCATGCCCCAACTCAGGCATCCTTGCATCATTGCACAGGCCAAATCTTGACATATAGTTAGGTAATACTTGCCTCTCTCAGCAACATTACCTTCAAAAACTAAGACACAGATGTTGCATTATGAGGCAATCACTCCTTCTTACATTTGTGTTATTGTCATGTCACTCTGCACATACATGACTCAAGGCACTCGCACAATTCTCCTGTGTCATGTTTGTCATCACTTAGCACATATTCACAGTTCTAAAGCTGATGATGGACATGTACATTTGGGCCTGGGAAACATGAACGCTTGCACCATTTCACATGTGTGTACAATATTTGGCACTTTATTATGTATATGTAATTCACAAGGTACAAAGAGAAGAATCTGCAATTTGTCTGCAACCGGTGCATTGCTAAATTCTCAAAAATGCAGGTTGGTTGAGTCACTAAAATTGCTGTCTTGACCCTTGTCATTACGTGCTGCAGTTATTATGTCCTACTGTCATGCACATGCAAATGAGGATGTTGCAACTTAACCTCTTCGCTGCCAGGCCTTTTCCCCCTCCTGTGCCAGGCCTTTTTTTGCCTATTTGGGGCAGTTCGCGCTTAGGCCCTCATAACTTTTGGTCCACATAAGCTAACCAAGCCAAATTTGCGTCCTTTTTTTCCAACATCCTAGGAATTCTAGAGGTACCCAGACTTTGTGGGTTCCCTTGAAGGGGGCCAAGAAATTGGCCAAAATACAGCGAAAATTTAGTTTTTTTCAAAAAAATTGGAAAAAGTGGCTGCAGAAGAAGGCTTGTGGATTTCCCCCTGAAAATGGCATCAACAAAGGGTTTGCAGTGCTAAACTCAGCAGCTTCCTAGCTTTCAGGAACAGGCAGACTTGAATCAGAAAACCCAATTTTTCAACACAATTTTGGCATTTTACTGGGGCATACCCCATTTTTGCAATTTTTTGTGCTTTCAGCCTCCTTCCAGTCAGTGACAGGAATGGGCATGAAACCAATGCTGGGTCCCAGAAACCTAACCATTTCTGAAAAGTAGACAAAATTCTGAATTCAACAAGGGGTCATTTGTGTAGATCCTACAAGGGTTTCCTACAGAAAATAACAGCTGAAAAAGAAAAATATTGAAATTGAGGTGAAAAAAACATCAATTTTTCTCTACGTTTTACTCTGTAACTTTTCTCTGCAATGTCAGATTATGGAAAGCAATATACCGTTACGTCTGATGGACTCCTCTGGTTGCAGGGAAATATAGGGCTTGTAGGTTCATCAAGAACCCGAGGAACCCAGAGCCAATAAATGAGCTGCACCCTGCAGTGCGTTTTCATTCTATACCGGGTATACAGCAATTAATTTGCTGAAATATAAAAAGTAAAAAATTGCTATCAAAAAAACCTTTGCATTTCCAAAAAGGGCACAAGATAAGGTGTTGAGGAGCAGTGGTTATTTGCACATCTCTGAATTCCGGGGTGACCATACTAGCATGTGAATTATAGGGAATTTCTCAAATAGATGTCTTTTTTACACACTCTCCTATATTTGGAAGGAAAAAATGTAGAGAAAGACAAGGGGCAATAGCACTTGTTTTGCTAATCTATGTTCCCCCAAGTCTCCCGATAAAAATGATACCTCACTTGTGTGGGTAGGCCTAGCGCCCGCGACAGGAAACGCCCCAAAACGCAACGTGGACACATCCCATTTTTTTGAAAGAAAACAGAGGTGTTTTTTGCGAAGTGCCTACCTGCAGATTTTGGCCTCTAGCTCAGCCGGCACCTAGGGAAACCTACCAAACCTGTGCATTTCTGAAAACTAGAGACCTAGGGGAATCCAAGGAGGGGTGACTTGCGGGGCTCGGACCAGGTTCTGTTACCCAGAATCCTTTGCAAACCTCAAAATTTGGCTAAAAAAACACATGTTCCTCCCATTTCTGTGGCAGAAAGTTCTGGAATCTGAGAGGAGCCACAAATTTCCTTCCACCCAGCGTTACCCCAAGTCTCCCGATAAAAATAATACCTCACTTGTGTGGGTAGGCCTAGCGCCCGCGACAGGAAACACCCCAAAGCGCAACGTGGACACATCCCAAATTTTGGAAGAAAACAGAGGTGTTTTTTGCGAAGTGCCTACCTGTAGATTTTGGCCTCTAGCTCAGCCGGCACCTAGGGAAACCTACCAAACCTGTGCATTTCTGAAAACTGGAGACCTAGGGGAATCCAAGATGGGGTGACTTGCGGGGCTCAGACCAGGTTCTGTTACCCAGAATCCTTTGCAAACCTCAAAATTTGGCTAAAAAAACACATGTTCCGCAAATTTCTGTGGCAGAAAGTTCTGGAATCTGAGAGGAGCCACAAATTTCCTTCCACCCAGCGTTCCCCCAAGTCTCCTGATAAAAATGATACCTCACTTGTGTGGGTAGGCCTAGCGCCCGCGACAGGAAATACCCCAAAGCGCAACGTGGACACATCCAAAATTTTGGAAGAAAACAGAGGTGTTTTTTGCGAAGTGCCTACCTGTAGATTTTGGCCTCTAGCTCAGCCGGCACCTAGGGAAACCTACCAAACCTGTGCATTTCTGAAAACTAGAGACCTAGGGGAATCCAAGATGGGGTGACTTGCGGGGCTCGGACCAGGTTCTGTTACCCAGAATCCTTTGCAAACCTCAAAATGTGGCTAAAAAAACACATGTTCCTCACATTTCTGTGGCAGAAAGTTCTGGAATCTGAGAGGAGCCACAAATTTCCTTCCACCCAGCGTTCCCCCAAGTCTCCCGATAAAAATGATACCTCACTTGTGTGGGTAGGCCTAGCGCCCGCGACAGGAAATACCCCAAAGCACAACGTGGACACATCCTAAATTTTGGAAGAAAACAGAGGTGTTTTTTGCGAAGTGCCTACCTGTAGATTTTGGCCTCTAGCTCAGCCGGCACCTAGGGAAACCTACCAAACCTGTGCATTTCTGAAAACTAGAGACCTAGGGGAATCCAAGATGGGGTGACTTGCGGGGCTCGGACCAGGTTCTGTTACCCAGAATCCTTTGCAAACCTCAAAATGTGGCTAAAAAAACACATGTTCCTCACATTTCTGTGGCAGAAAGTTCTGGAATCTGAGAGGAGCCACAAATTTCCTTCCACCCAGCGTACCCCCAAGTCTCCCGATAAAAATGATACCTCACTTGTGAGAGTAGGCCTAGCGCCCGCGAAAAGAAACACCCCAAAGCGCAACGTGGACACATCCAAAATTTTGGAACAAAACAGAGGTGTTTTTTGCGAAGTGCCTACCTGTGGATTTTGGCCTCTAGCTCAGCCGGTACCTTGGGAAACCTACCAAACCTGTGCATTTCTGAAAACTAGAGACCTAGGGGAATCCAAGATGGGGTGACTTGCGGGGCTCGGACCAGGTTCTGTTACCCAGAATCCTTTGCAAACCTCAAAATTTGGCTAAAAAAACACATGTTCCCCACATTTCTGTGGCAGAAAGTTCTCGAATCTGAGAGGAGCCACAAATTTCCTTCCACCCAGCGTTCCCCCAAGTCTCCCGATAGAAATGATACCTCACTTGCGTGGGTAGGCCTAGCGCCCGCGACAGGAAACACCCCAAAGCGCAACGTGGACACATCCAAAATTTTTGAAGAAAACAGAGGTGTTTTTTGCGAAGTGCCTACCTGTAGATTTTGGCCTCTAGCTCAGCCGGCACCTAGGGAAACCTACCAATCCTGTGCATTTCTGAAAACTAGAGACCTAGGGGAATCCAAAGAGGGGTGACTTGCGGGGCTCGGACCAGGTTCTGTTACCCAGAATCCTTTGCAAACCTCAAAATTTGGCTAAAAAAACACATGTTCCTCACATTTCTGTGGCAGAAAGTTCTGGAATCTGAGAGGAGCCACAAATTTCCTTCCACCCAGCCTTCCCCCAAGTCTCCCGATAAAAATTATACCTCACTTGCGTGGGTAGGTCTAGCGCCGGCGACAGGAAACACCCCAAAGCGCAACGTGGACACATCCAAAATTTTGGAAGAAAACAGGTGTTTTTTGCGAAGTGCCTACCTGTAGATTTTGGTTCTAGCTCAGCCGGCACCTAGGGAAACCTACCAAACCTGTGCATTTCTGAAAACTAGAGACCTAGGGGAATCGAAGGAGGGGTGACATGCGGGGCTCGGACCAGGTTCTGTTACCCAGAATCCTTTGCAAACCTCAAAATTTGGCTAAAAAAACACATGTTCCTCACATTTCTGTGGCAGAAAGTTCTGGAATCTGAGAGGAGCCACAAATGTCCTTCCACCCAGCGTTCCCCCAAGTCTCCCGATAAAAATGATACCTCACTTGCGTGGGTAGGCCTAGCGCCCGCGACAGGAAACACCCCAAAGCGCAACATGGACACATCCAACATTTTGGAAGAAAACAGAGGTGTTTTTTGCGAAGTGCCTACCTGTAGATTTTGGCCTCTAGCTCAGCCGGCACCTAGGGAAACCTACCAAACCTGTGCATTTCTGAAAACTAGAGACCTAGGGGAATCCAAGATGGGGTGACTTGCGGGGCTCGGACCAGGTTCTGTTACCCAGAATCCTTTGCAAACCTCAAAATGTGGCTAAAAAAATACATGTTCCTCACATTTCTGTGGCAGAAAGTTCTAGAATCTGAGAGGAGCCACAAATTTCCTTCCACCCAGCGTTCCCCCAAGTCTCCCAATAAAAATGATACCTCACTTGCGTGGGTAGGCCTAGCGCCCGCGACAGGAAACACCCCAAAGCGCAACGGGGACACATCCAAAATTTTGGAAGAAAACAGAGGTGTTTTTTGCGAAGTGCCTACCTGTAGATTTTGGCCTCTAGCTCAGCCGGCACCTAGGGAAACCTACCAAACCTGTGCATTTCTGAAAACTAGAGACCTAGGGGAATCCAAGGAGGGGTGACTTGCGGGGCTCGGACCAGGTTCTGTTACCCAGAATCCTTTGCAAACCTCAAAATTTGGCTAAAAAAACACATGTTCCTCACATTTCTGTGGCAGAAAGTTCTGGAATCTGAGAGGAGCCACAAATTTCCTTCCACCCAGCGTTCCCCCAAGTCTCCCGATAAAAATTATACCTCACTTGCGTGGGTAGGCCTAGCGCCGGCGACAGGAAACACCCCAAAGTGCATCGTGGACACATCCAAAATTTTGGAAGAAAACAGGTGTTTTTTGCGAAGTGCCTACCTGTAGATTTTGGCCTCTAGCTCAGCCGGCACCTAGGAAACCTACCATACCTGTGCATTTCTGAAAACTAGAGACCTAGGGGAATCCAAGGAGGGGTGACTTGCGGGGCTCGGACCAGGTTCTGTTACCCAGAATCCTTTGCAAACCTCAAAATTTGGCTAAAAAAACACATGTTCCTCACATTTCTGTGGCAGAAAGTTCTGGAATCTGAGAGGAGCCACAAATTTCCTTCCACCCAGCGTTCCCCCAAGTCTCCCGATAATAATGATACCTCACTTGCGTGGGTAGGCCTAGCGCCCGCGACAGGAAACACCCCAAAGCGCAACGTGGACACATCCAAAATTTTGGAAGAAAACAGAGGTGTTTTTTGTGAAGTGCCTACCTGTAGATTTTGGCCTCTAGCTCAGCCGGCACCTAGGGAAACCTACCAAACCTGTGCATTTCTGAAAACTAGAGACCTAGGGGAATCCAAGATGGGGTGACTTGCGGGGCTCGGACCAGGTTCTGTTACCCAGAATCCTTTGCAAACCTCAAAATGTGGCTAAAAAAACACATGTTCCTCACATTTCTGTGGCAGAAAGTTGAGAATCTCAGAGGAGCCACAAATTTCCTTCCACCCAGCGTTCCCCCAAGTCTCCCGATAAAAATTATACCTCACTTGCGTGTGTAGGCCTAGCGCCCGTGACAGGAAACATCCCAAAGCGCAATGTGGACACATCCAAAATTTTGGAAGAAAACAGAGGTGTTTTTTGCGAAGTGCCTACCTGTAGATTTTGGCCTCTATCTCAGCCGGCACCTAGGGAAACATACCAAACCTGTGCATTTCTGAAAACTAGAGACCTAGGGGAATCCAAGGAAGGGTGACTTGCGGGGCTCGGACCAGGTTCTGTTACCCAGAATCCTTTGCAAACCTCAAAATGTGGCTAAAAAAACACATGTTCCTCACATTTCTGTGGCAGAAAGTTCTGGAATCTGAGAGGAGCCACAAATTTCCTTCCACCCAGCGTTCCCCCAAGTCTCCCGATAAAAATGATACCTCACTTGCGTGGGTAGGCCTAGCGCCCGCGACAGGAAACACCCCAAAGCGCAACGGGGACACATCCAAAATTTTGGAAGAAAACAGAGGTGTTTTTTGCGAAGTGCCTACCTGTAGATTTTGGCATCTAGCTCAGCCGGCACCTAGGGAAACCTACCAAACCTGTGCATTTCTGAAAACTAGAGTCCTAGGGGAATCCAAGGAGGGGTGACTTGCGGGGCTCGGACCAGGTTCTGTTACCCAGAATCCTTTGCAAACCTCAAAATTTGGCTAAAAAAACACATGTTCCTCACATTTCTGTGGCAGAAAGTTCTGGAATCTGAGAGGAGCCACAAATTTCCTTCCACCCAGCGTTCCCCCAAGACTCCCGATAAAAATTATACCTCACTTGCGTGGGTAGGCCTAGCGCCGGCGACAGGAAACACCCCAAAGCGCAACGTGGACACATCCAAAATTTTGGAAGAAAACAGGTGTTTTTTGCGAAGTGCCTACCTGTAGATTTTGGCCTCTAGCTCAGCCGGCACCTAGGAAACCTACCATACCTGTGCATTTCTGAAAACTAGAGACCTAGGGGAATCCAAGGAGGGGTGACTTGCGGGGCTCGGACCAGGTTCTGTTACCCAGAATCCTTTGCAAACCTCAAAATTTGGCTAAAAATACACATGTTCCTCACATTTCTGTGGCAGAAAGTTCTGGAATCTGAGAGGAGCCACAAATTTCCTTCCACCCAGCGTTCCCCCAAGTCTTCCGATAAAAATGATACCTCACTTGCGTGGGTAGGCCTAGCGCCCGCGACAGGAAACACCCCAAAGCGCAACGTGGACACATCCAAAATTTTGGAAGAAAACAGAGGTGTTTTTTGCGAAGTGCCTACCTGTAGATTTTGGCCTCTAGCTCAGCCGGCACCTAGGGAAACCTACCAAACCTGTGCATTTCTGAAAACTGGAGAACTAGGGGAATCCAAGATGGGGTGACTTGCGGGGCTCGGACCAGGTTCTGTTACCCAGAATCCTTTGCAAACCTCAAAATGTGGCTAAAAAAACACATGTTCCTCACATTTCTGTGGCAGAAAGTTGTGGAATCTCAGAGGAGCCTCAAATTTCCTTCCACCCAGCGTTCCCCCAAGTCTCCCGATAAAAATGATACCTCACTTGCGTGGGTAGGCCTAGCGCCCGTGACAGGAAACACCCCAAAGCGCAATGTGGACACATCCAAAATTTTGGAAGAAAACAGAGGTGTTTTTTGCGAAGTGCCTACCTGTAGATTTTGGCCTCTATCTCAGCCGGCACCTAGGGAAACATACCAAACCTGTGCATTTCTGAAAACTAGAGACCTAGGGGAATCCAAGGAAGGGTGACTTGCGGGGCTCGGACCAGGTTCTGTTACCCAGAATCCTTTGCAAACCTCAAAATGTGGCTAAAAAAACACATGTTCCTCACATTTCTGTGGCAGAAAGTTCTGGAATCTGAGAGGAGCCACAAATTTCCTTCCACCCAGCGTTCCCCCAAGTCTCCCGATAAAAATGATACCTCACTTGCGTGGGTAGGCCTAGCGCCCGCGACAGGAAACGCCCCATAACGCAACGTGGACACATCCCATTTTTTGAAAGAAAACAGTGCCTACCTGTGGATTTTGGCCTGTAGCTCAGCCGGCACCTAGGGAAACTACCAAACCTGTGCATTTCTGAAAACTAGAGACATAGGGGAATCCAAGGAGGGGTGACTTGCGGGGCTCGGACCAGGTTCTCCCGATAAAAATGATACCTCACTTGTGTGGGTAGGCCAGGTGCCTGCAACAGAATAAGGCCCAAAACCTGAAGGGATAGCACAGCAAGTTTATAAGGGCATATTCTTTTATACATCTTTAGACGGACTCTGCTTTGGGGACCCACATAAGTGAGGTATCATTTTACTTGGGAAGCTGAGGGGAAAACTGGGAGTAGGAATTTTGTGCTGGAGCGGTGATCCTACTAAGAAAAATCAGGAAAATATGTTTTTTTATGCAAATTTTGAGGTTTACAGAGGAGTCTGGGTAAGAAAATGTTGGGGGAGCCACGCAAGCCACACCTCCCTAGACTCCTTGGGGTGTCTAGTTTTAAAAAGTTTCTGGGTTTTGTAGGTTTCCCTACATGAAGGCCGCACCCAGGACCAAAAACATAGATGGGCCCTCCCCCCCAAACACAGGTATTTTTGGAATATATCACTTTGATGTGTGCACATACGTCCGTGATGTGCCAAACACTAAAATTGTGAAAAGAAACACACTTAGGTTATGTGAAGAAGACCCCTCACCCACCAACCAAGTTGGTGGCATGCTTCATCATCGGGGTCCCATCCGAGGCACCTAGCGTGTCACAGGTGTTCTGCGACGCCTGATTACAGCGGAGCAGGTTTTGTCATTTTTTACAACACATACTGGTTGGATTTGGCACAAGGGTGAGTGATGGTTCAGTGGATCAAATTTTATTAACAAGAGATTTCACAAAAATGAAATGCACTGCTAATAACTGAAAGGCAAAAAAGTGAACCAATGACTCACAGCTCATGAGCTGTAAAGCTGCGACAAGGCACCAACCGCTTTACAGTCCATTCACACACCTTTCATACATGACACGCACAAGACCATTCACACCGCCAGCCACGGGCCCAGCACATTACAACACTCACATCGACAGACCGCGCCACTCAAGGGCCCATCACTTACATACCCCCACATGCCTGATACAAGAATCACACCAGCTGATGGGAGTGTGGACTGCCGTTTGTCTGGCACCGCCAGCCAAGCGTCACCCCACGCACACCGCCAGCCAAGCGCCACCCCAAGCACACCGCCAGCCAAGCGCCACCCTAAGCACATCGCCAGCCATGCTCCACCCCACGCACACCGCCAGCCAAGCGCCACCTCACGCACAACGCCACCAAGCGCCACCCCAAGCACACCGCCAGCCAAGCACCACCCCAAGCACACCGCCAGCCAAGCGCCACCCCAAGCACACCGCCAGCCAAGCACCACCCCAAGCACACCGCCAGCCAAGCGCCACCCCACGCACACCGCCAGCCAAGCGCCACCCCACGCACACCGCCAGCCAAGTGCCACCCCACGCACACCGCAATCACTTTTTTTTATTTATAAACAACAAAGAAACTACTAATTATAAAATAAGCACAAAACTACAAACACAAAAGCTCTAACTAAATATACGACAGATGCCAACCGTGAAACATATGAAAATATAAAACAGACAGCATACGCTCACGGTATTTCCCAAAAGTTTTTCCTTGTGTGGTAACTTCTAAAACAGCTGGGCACACACAGCCCAGGCTTTGAAGCGCATTCAGGGCAGTACATCCGGCTCTCCCTCCGGATTGATCTCCGGGCACATACTCTACATTTCTTTGTGGGCATGTCTTTTTTGGGAGTGGGAGGAATGTGATCTGGAAAGTGCCGATCTTTCAATCTAGCCACATCCTCCACCACTTCTACTCTAGGAACTCTTACCGGTTCCACCACAATAAGGCTTTCTATCACCGACTCCTGAAATTTAACAAATGTCATCCTTGACTCGGGTGAACAATCCTTGTATACAATAAAGGCATTAAAAGTTGCCAAATGAAATAAATGTAGGGCCAACTTTTTATACCACTCATAAGACTTACGAAGAGCAGTGTAAGGTTCTAACCTCTGATCTACTCTATCAACACCACCCATGTGCCTATTGTAGTCCAAAATGCACGCAGGTTTGCGCACTTCCGCAACCTGACCCCAAACAGCCACAGGGGAAGTACTCTCATCATGGATGGTCGATAGCATGTACACATCCCTCCTGTCTGAAAATTTCAGAGCTAGCAGCTCATTATTCCGCAAGGCACTGCACTGTCCCCTCTCAAGTTTTTTACAGACAAGCTCCCTTGGATAGCCTTTCCGGTTAGAACGGATTGTGCCACAAGCAACAGTGTCCACCCTAAACAACTCCTTGAACAACTGCACTCCAGTGTAGAAATTATCTACGTACAAATGGTGACCTTTGTTAAACAGCCGTCTAGCAAGATCCCACACAATTTTTTAGCTAACTCCAAAAGTGGCCGGACAACCAGGAGGGTCAATACTGGAATCCCTACCAGTGTAGACCCGGAAATTATACACATATCCTGTACTGCTTTCTGACAGCAGATACAATTTAATCCCATACCGTGCCCTCTTACTAGGAATGTTCTGCTTTAAAACTAAACGCCCCTTGAAAAGGACCAAAGACTCGTCCACACTTATCTCTTTGCCTGGAACATAGACCTCTGAAAACCGATCCACAAAATGATCAAGGACAGGCCTAATCTTAAAAAGGCGGTCACAATCAGGGTGATCTCGTGGCAAGGCTAAAGCATTGTCTACAAAATGCAGCATACGAAGAAGAAGCAAATACCGATTACGTGTCATAGTTGCAGGAAATATAGCAGTTGCCATCAAGGGACTAGTAGACCAATAAGAAGCCAGTGACAGCTTCCTGATCAACCCCATCAAAAAAGACAAACCTAAAAACCTTTTCATCTCTTCCAGATATGTGGGAACCCAATGAGTAGCTCTAGACTGAGGCTTAAGTCTGGCAGCGTTGTCCCGCAAATATTGCTCTGCATACACATTTGTCTGCTCCACAATCTCTTCCAAAAATAAATCGTCCATAAACAAGTGAAAGAAATGGACAGGCAGAAAGTTTTCCGTATTAACTCTACACCCTGGGAGACCAGTAAATGCAGGTAACTGTGGCTGCTCCATGTTTGGGGAAATCCAGGTGTCAGGTCTTCCAATGGGAAACCCTGCAGCCCCAGGCTGCTGCACTCTTGGCACATCAATGTCCTCCTCTAACACAGGCCCTTCATCTGCACTGAGAGTAGGTTCCTCATCAGAAGAATACTCTCGGACAGAAAACTCACTTCCAGAATCTCCTGCTTCCTCCTCTGCCTCAGATGCAGAGTCAGTGTCGTAATCATGGTCTGAAGACGACTCAAAGAGCATGCGAACAACCTGCTGAGCGGTCACTTTGCGGCTAGCCATGATCCTAACAACAAATGGATTGCCAACAACAACTAGCACTAAAATAAGTAATAAACAAAGTGTAGCTTTATCACAAAGAGTTATGTACTACAAAAAACTATACCACTCAGTTGCCTGAAATAGCTACTCACCAAGCAACTACTCTGCACAGACAGCAATCACCAATGATATCCCACTAAAAAGAAAAAAGAAAAAAGCAAATTAGACATATGACAACACAAACATCACTGTGCTCAAATCTAAGGACAATGTCAAACACACAATACTGCATTTAGTACACCACCTACAAACATGTCAACAATACTCCTTTGGAGTAAATTGCTTTCACTTACCTAAAACATGCAACTATGCAAACCACAGGACAACTACTGCCAAAACCGCAAAGATCCACAGCAAAGGAAGCAAAAGCGTTGAACTAGAAGAAAAAGAAGAAATAAATTGTTATAATCACAAATACAAATACCTTGCCAGTTGACAAACACCCCACCACCAAGAACTTAGAAGTTGTCCCTGGTACCTAAGTGGATCCTGCCCCCCTCGGGGGCAGATGGGCGTAAAAAAATTGGCAAATCTGCCCCCAAGGGGGGCAGAAATGGGCAACACCTCTGTGCCCCCTTTCAGGGGGCGACCCTTCCCAAAGGGGGCACCCCCAGCACAACACAAAACAAAACAAAAAAATCCCTGCCGTATTGGTGGTTTCTGCCCTCCTTGGCGGCAGATGGGCCTACAAAATTACGGGCAGAGATGGCCAATACAAATTTTCCCCACCTTAGGGGGGCGACCGTTGCCCAAGGGGTCACCCCCAAAATACACACAAATAATAAAATCCCTGGTGTCTAGTGGTTTTCGCCCCCCCTGGGGGGAGATCCGCAGAAAATTTGGCAGATCTGCCCCCGGGGGGGGGGGCGAAATACAAAAAAATATTGCCCGGGGGGGGTGACCCTTGCCCAAGGGGTCGCCCCCAAAATACACATAAATAACAATATCCATGGTGTCTAGTGGTTTTTGCCCCCCCCCGGGGTGCAGATACGCTGAAAAATCGGCGGAATCGCCCCCAGGGGGGGCAAAATACAAAAAAAAATGGCCCCCGGGGGGGGCGCCAAAATACACATAAATAAACATATCCCTGGTGTCTATTGGTTTTCGCCCCCAGGGGGGGGGCGAAATACAAATACAAATTGCCCCCAAATTTACCAAGAAAGAAAATCCCTGGTGGCTAGTGGAGATTCCTGCTCCACGATCGCGGGCCCTGCCCGCGATCGTGGAGCAGGAATCTTGTGAAAACAGGCACAGGGGGAAAGGAAAAACCCTTTCCTTTCCCCCGTGTCTGTTTTCACCACCCCCCGCCCCCCAAAAACGGAGAGGACTCACCTTCCACGTCCTCCTCTGTAGACGCGCTGGAAGCAAATGGCTTCCAGCGCGCCCGGCACACAGCGCGCTGACGTCATCGGATTGCCGTGGGGGGGCGGGGGTGGAAGGGGAAGGTCTTCCCCTTCCATCCCCACCTGGAGGGGGAGGGGGGTGCACGGGGGGGCGCGCTAGCGCTCCCCCAATTTCCCCTGTGCCTAGGACGAGATGATCTCATCCAAGGCACAGGGGAACTGTAGCCTTGGACGAGATCATCTCATCCAAGGCACAGAACCGGTTAAAGGGGGTACTTACCAACAGGTCACCAACCTGAATTACCTGGTGATCCAGGAGATCTCCTTCAGGGGCAATGAGATCTGCCCTCCAGTGTTTTACCTGGTGGTCAGTCTGCTCCACTAAAAAGATCCTGTGAAGCTGGGAGAGCACTTTTCCCCACCACAGTTTTCTTGCCTCCGTTGGGTAGCCCATGATGACCTGGCAACCCATAGCTACCATGTTGCGGAGGTAGTGGCACACTAACCAGATGAACCCTCCCAGTTTATCACCACTCATGCAATGGGCTCTCCCCTTCTACAACATTTTGCAGGTTCCCGCCAGTGCAAAATTAATAAACCCCCCCAAAAATACAAAACCCCACATAACCCCAAATACCCAAACAAACTACACTACTCCAAGACAAACACCCGAAAATACAAATACAATAACAAGATAATGATATACAAAAAAAGTACAAATATAACAAATTGGACTTGACACAGACAGGACATAGCACAAAACTCTCAAAAAACACCACGACTCAACCATCACAAGCTCCACACAATCATCGACTAGAAGACTGTAAAGAAAAAGTGAAAGTAAAATCACTTCACCATGTGTGCATCAAGAAAGTCCTGTTACATCACTTCCTGGGCGTCTGTGTCTCTTTTTATGATATCCATTGTTTTTTTTGACACATGACGGCCATGTGTGGAATTTTTCTATGAAGGCTGACAAGGCCTTTCGTCTTGGAATTGACACACAGGGGCTAGATATCATTTTTGGCATGTGCGATGTTTGTAGGGCAATGGTATGCGTCAAATTGCCATGCGTGGATTTTGGAGGGAAGGCTGAGAAAGGAAGATAGTTTAGACGTGCATTGTGCCAGGTATAATTTTAGTGATTTGCGATGTTCCGTCTGCGTCAGTTTGTTTTACGCCTAACGGCCATGTGAGAATTTTGATGGAAAGTTTGACAGTGCACCCATATTCCCATACCTTGTTACAGGGGCTGTGCAACTTTGTAGTTTGTATGACATGCCTACATGTGTGAGCATGTGCATTTCATTGTGTACCAGTAACATAGGAATGTGTTACCATGTTTTTATATGTGTGTGATGCATAGGAGGACTGATACTGTTTGCAAATGTGCATGTGTATAAAGACTCTTTGCCACATACATGTTTATACATGGGTACTGAGTGTACATATCTGATGCTACTTATATTGTGGGTCTACCACATTGTCACATTAGAATTCCGACTGTACTTTTCAAAACACAACATAATATAGTAAGGGCCATGTGCAATACATGTTCAGTCATATGATGCCCTTAACAAATCTTTAGCAAAGGATGTTGTTGGCTAAAGCTGGGATAGGATCCTGTAAACCATTACAATGTGAGTGCACCTATATGTATATTTTCTGGTGTGCTATACGGAGCAGACTTAATGATGCAAAGCAACACATGTAACATGTAGTTTCCCATGCATGCAAAATGTTGGAGATGGTCTGCTGACATGAGTCATTGTGGGTATATATGTGACATGTTTGTTTGTGAATGCATGGTACAGTGGTGTAGTGGGGATTAGACACATACCAATTCTCGATTCCAGCAGTGTTATGTGTAGGCCATTGTCCCAAGGCTGTGTACTGATATCAGTGTAAAATATGTTTTGTAATGTGGGGACATTTGTACTGTTCATCATAAATTGTAAGTTATCATGGGACACACAGACATTTTATCATGTAAATTGTACTAATTTGTCCATCAACAAATAGACAGCACCAAGCCTGATCCACCTAGCTGGGACATGTGCGAAAAAATGTATGTTATATCTTAACAACATACATTTTAAATGTTCAATGACTCAAATGTTACTTTTATTGCCAGATTGATACAATTGAATACAATCTGTATGGTAGGGCTGCTCTCATACAGTGATGGCACCCTAGTCATCAGTGCTCCTGTGGCACTTTGAATGGCCACACAGGCCATTGTTGCATGTATGAACAAAGGTTGACTGTTGTCACCTCAGCTCAGTTCACTGTGCACAATCATCAGGCCCCTGACTGTGTCAAGGGTCAATTTGGCCTCCTCTGGTGATTGTGGGGCGTTGGGTGGTGATCTGCCAACCTCATGATCGATCATCAGCACTGCAATGCACAGTCCCCAGCAGAGAAACACCTGCACATTTGTGATTCCATGGCAAGTAAGTTTTATTACCTTTGGGGTTCTTGATGTAAGGCTTGCCCTATCACATACTGGGGATTGGCAGCTTGTTTGTGTGGGACATGCTCATCAATTCCCTTGGTATTACATGACTTGCCATAAATAGTATAAATAGGTGGGATTATTCCTAGGATGTTTGGTTAGGTCCTTGATAGGTTGCAGAACTGGGTATGTCTATAGACCCAGGGAACAGATACTGTCCTTGCTGGGCATCCCTTCTTTATGCATGACCACTATGGAAGTCTGGCGCTGGTCTAACAGGAGTACTCCCCCCTTCTGGCTCTCCTCAGACATCTTCTTCAGATGTGAGGCAATCTTAGTGGCTGTCAACTTAGAGAATTCTATTGGTGCCCCGTTGGGCCATGATGCTTTGCAGGGCTTCACATCCCTGATGGCTTGTATAATTTCCTCCAGGGAAAGTTTGTCTTCTAAGGCTTCCCTATCTTCTATAGGGAGGGTTGGGAGGGGGGTGTCACCCAGGAGCTCACCTACTTTGCTTTCTGTGGCAAAAAACATTGCATAATAGATTTTCCCATAGTAGTGGGAAAATGTTTGGGCTATGGATTCTTGACTCCCAAGGAACCCATTTATCCACTGTCTCATACCTGTCCCGCTCTGCCAATCATTTTGCTGTCTTATCCCATATTTCATTGATGTGGTGCTCTGTTGCCCTATGGTGCATTTTAGCAGCTTCCTGGGCCATGTCTCATTATTCTTTTTGCTTAAGGGCTAGGATGTGTGCTCCCTCTGATCCTTCCTCATCTCGTAAGTCCGCCTTAAGGGACAATAACTCACGTTCAAGAGCCTTCAATTTGGCGCTTTTAAGTTTTTTTCCCTTGCGTCATGATAGAGAAACCCACCCCCTTGACTACTGTTTTATAGGCCTCCCACAACATGAGTGCAAACTCGACTGAAGTGCTGTTTTCCTGAAAATAATGGTCTGTTGCAGCTAACACCCCTTCTCAAATTTTTGCCACTTTAAGGTGCCAAGGGCTCAATATAATGTGGCTAGTGTTTGGCCTCTCACCGGACCATACACCAGCCACAGGGAAGAATGGTCAGAAATACCCCTGGTTAAGTTAGTAACCTCCCTGACTTTTAACAGCTGGAGAGTCGGCATGAGAATGTGATCAATTCAGGAAAGACTATCATGCATCCTCAAGTAAAATGATGTGCTGGGTTAAGGGTACACCATACATCTGCCAGTCCATGGACAGTGAGGAAGTCTGCAAATGGTCATCTAACTGAAGTTAGCGGCCTGGGGTGATGTTGGTGAATAATATCACTCAGCGTTGCATTTAAGTCCCCTCATATGATCAATGAACCATCTGGAAGACTGTGTGTCAGAACGGTCAGGGCTGGTAGTACCGAGTTGTGAAGTCATATTGGGATATATACTGAAAGTATTTTTAAGATGTCCCCCTCCCAAGTCCAACAGCGCGACCCAGCTGATTGGGCCATATTTGCCAAATGACCAATGGCAGTGTTCTCCTAACAAAGATTTCTATTCCTCTAGAGGAGCTGGTGTGGCCCACATGAGCAGCTTATGTATATTCCCAATGGTCCGGGGCGTGAAACCTATAAAGTAGGATGTGAGTCCCTGGTAGGAGAACTATATCAGGGGAGTCTGGTTTGATGTCCTGGACCACACTCCCCATTTGACTTTGTTACCTAGGCCATTGATGTTCCAGGATAGTATCCTTAGGGTTGACATACTAACTTTGGACATCCCACTGTGTGGTTATTGGACCACACCCTGGGGATTGTGGGCCAATGCTGGGTGGGGTTCAGACTGTGAGAGTGAAAGTCCTGTGTGCCTCAGTTATGTTGACTGGCTGTATGTATCTTCCCTGAACATAAACTACAACAATAATCCAATAACTCCTCTTCGATCATGAATCACCCCTCCCTGCTACACTGTGCTGTGGAATCCAAACTGCCCACCTCCCCAACTGAACATAGCGCCTTTTGCTCCAACTAAACATATACTGCTAACTAGGAAGTGTCACTACCGCCTTCTGGCCCCCACCCAGCCCCTTACTGGAATGCCTTTACAAACTTGGTTTCTCATATTTTGCAGTCTAACTCTTGCCCCAATCATCTAATTAGGACTATTGAGGGCTACTCCCAGCCCACCCATAAGACACTCCGGATGCATCTTCAGTGCAACATTTATAATTCCATGAGCCCCTCTCATCTCCGCATGGGTCCCAAGATCTGTTCCAGCGATCATGACGATGTCTTGGGCTATACGATAATTTTTTGCCCAGCATCTCCACTTCAAGTTTATCACAATTCTCATTTGTGGTGCTGCCCCTCTGGCACCTCTCAGGGCAGTCACAGTGTCTTCACCCTCCTGCCACCTAACATCCATACAGCCAATCGCGACCAGCTTCTGGGCTTGATAAAAAGTGAGTTTTGTACACTGCGACTAATCAAAGTTGCTCCGGATGAATCATTGAATACTTGTGGTCCTGTTCCCTCAGAGCCTTTGTCACCTAGAGAAAAATGCAGCACAGCCTCTGGACCCAAAGATTGAAATTGAGGAAGAAGGTAACCTAAGCGTTACCTATATGCAATGGAGGGGCACTGCGAGCTGCTTGGAGAATCATGTCCTGGTATCAGAAGTTGATGAGTCTTAATGTGGTGAGACCAGGGTGTGCTCCAGGCTTTGATGGTGCACCTGGGATGTAGTGGGCTAGCTCCACCTAGAAGATTTTGGAAAGCCCATGAGTTTACAACTGTTTTAGGATGAGATCCTCCACGAACAGGTCCATGGACGAACCCTTGGTATTTAAAGGTACCACTAGTATCCATACATAATTTCAGTAGCATCAGCCATCCAATTCTTCCAATTCCTTTCTCAACTATTCTACTGTACCTTCATGTCATTTGTTAAACATGGCCACATACTCATATTTGCATTCCACAACTCAGATCACATTCACAATGAGTGTATTTTGGTATTGTCATTACTCATGTCAGCTTTGAGTAGAGGGAATGACACAATCAACCTTTCTGTGTCATGCTTCACACATACATTTTGCCAAGAATCTGTGACTTGTTTATAGATTGCTTGACTTACATACACATTCCTAAATGATTGGGTATGATACACATAGAAATGTATGTGTATTGGTCCTTGTATATCACTCTCTTGCTAAAACAAGGGACTGGCACTGAGAAGTATGTTTTCAGTACTTAGGTGTCATATTGTTATTCAGACTTTGCTAGGTTACTCAGCAGACACAAACCTGCTGTTGTAGGTAATTGCTAGCCTTTTTGCTACGTTGCCCATACATCTGTACAGCAGTCTTCACATATATTTCCAGGATTGCTACAGGCATATGTCAAGCCAACACACTTGTGTGATATGTGTGTGACAATGTAAAATTTCTTTTTTACAGACTATTCCTACATTACACCAACACAGTCATGTGGAAGTGAATTATTTTTCATTGTTTTTTGTTCCTGACTATGGGACAGATTCAAGAAAAGTGTCGCTGCAGCCAGTGCATGGCCACTTTTCTCTAGGCCCTCAGCAACCCCCTTCTGCCACCATCTGTGCATCGTATTTTAAAGACCGCGTACCATAGCACAGGGTAGGGGCAATCAATGTACTTGATGCAATTGATGTACTGTTCAGGGTTATAGCTAACATTTTGGCCCTAAACCTGAACAGTAGTTAGGGGCCAACTGATAGCAATTGTGTGCCCCCTTTAAACATCTGCTCTGATAAGCTATTAAAAGTAGCAGCACAATATGACACAGTTGATTTTCTTAGATTCCATTGCACCAGTTTGTTTGGAGTGGAGTGGTGAATCAGACTTGCAGCGTGTATTGTGTGTGTTCCTGTTTGGATGAATGGTTGCATTGGTGTGTGGTGGTGCACTTTCCTATCATGGGTTGTGCCTCAGGTACCTGGTGAATGTGATTCAAATTCTTGTCTGACAGTTCACCCATGCCAAATGTTTGTGGTTTTGTCTATATTTGAGTCTCGGACCCAATATTAAAAGGACCTAGCACTCCTTGCATCCTTGAGTCATTAACCTCATTTCTATAGACACAATTGTGGGCCAACAAGGCAAAAAACACAGTGCCATGTTTATAAAGTGGCACTACCCATGCAGTGCAACAATTAGTGATCCTTTGCACTACATTATGCCTGTGCAAGACATCATGTATGCAAGGGGTGTGTTCCCCTGTTACGGCAAACGCAAAAATGGTACAGAGCAATATAAGAGGTTCCAATGGGTCATTTTTATCTAGTACTTTTAATGCCTGCATAGAGCAGGCATAAGTAGGGGGCACATCATTGTTTTTAATGGGCCCTATGTGCTGTGCAGGATTTGCATCATAAATTTGGCAATAATCCTGCACAGTCCATCTATGGCATCTATTATGTTGACACTATTGCACCTACTCTGCGCCATGGTGTGCTGTATATTGAATATAGAACACACATGTTGGGGGTAGGTGGGTGCTAAGAGGCGCAAGTAAAGTGGCACTGCTTTAGATGCTGCCCAACTTTGCTGACATGTGGCCCTTATTGCCTTCACTTTAGACCTGCAGAAGAGTGATGTTGTGGAAATGTGTACCTATTTTGTGCACTGTGTTTCATGTAACACATGTAGGGCCTGTGTGTTGCCTGTGAATCGCACATCTTTGCCCTTGTAATACCTCCCTTGCACAAAGTAATGTTGTTGGCAATTGCTGGCTGGTTCATATGCCCAGGTTGGCACAGTTATATGGGATGTATTGTGACGTATGCAAGATTTTTCAGACAGCTGTGGGACAGGACAGGACAGGGCATGCTATGCTTTTCAGCATTTCTCTGCATCAGGAATCAGCCCTGCGAAGTTTAATGTATCCTCACTTACATGCATTTCTGGCGTCTTCCTGTACTTTGTCAGTAGTTCATCTGCCACATTCCACTTTTGGTACCCTTGATCATGGTAAGGAGTTGTGGGACTTACAGGTATGTTTGTTGGTGTGCTGTGAGGTGTCCATTCCTGCACATGACCTTTCATTGATGGTGATGTTGTATTTCAATGTGTGCTGCACTGTGCACCACACAAGAGAAAGCTGAACACAATGAGAATATCTGTTATGTTTTGCTGATATTCAGATGGTGATGGGACCACTCGGGTGGCAATTGATATTGGTGCTTCCTGAGGTTTCAACAGCATGGTAGATGTGGGGCAGTGCCAATATGTGAGTAGTGTTGAAGGTGTAATGGGCAATGCAATTCACATAGCAGAGCTATTCCTTGGTAAGTGTTAAGTGAGAAGGATCTGTGTTTTGTTCTCAACCTGTGGACAAATGTAGTTGTTTGAGGCCTTCTTTTGTATTCAATGTCCATCCTGTGATGTGTCAGTCAGGTGATACCAGGGACTTGTAGATATGGGCGCATGTGAGGGTGATGTCCATTGAATGCGGTGTAGTGAAACATGTGTGATAAGTATTGTGGTCTATACATCTGTGTTTCCATGTCCATGTGTGTTTAGTGTGGTGTTTGTATTGTTTGTAATACAAGCTTGTTTTTTTTTTTTCTGTGTTATGATTTGTATGCTATTTTACCTACAAGTAGGACGTCCCCATATTGTTAATCCTAGAATCGTTGGTTTAGAGTAGAGTGCCTGAAGATGTAAGCATCTTGGACGCTGCTGCAATATTTTGCAATGAGGTTTGAGATTATTCCACGGTGGTCCACGATGGCCTGCGAATTGATGGAGTGGGTGTGTTTGCAGTTCCTGTAGAGGTGTTGGGCTGCTGCAGAAGGGACAAGTTGGACATGGATGCACCCAGCACTTGTGGGAAACCAGCAATTTGATTGAAACCTTGCTTTGTCTCCTGCTGCAGTTCCTGGGAGTTGGGGAACAGGATGTCGTGAGTCTTACAATGGTATCCAGGACCTTTGGAAGGAAGGCAGAGAGTGATGGTTGGGAGATCCCACCCACTTGTGCCACAGTTGTCTGGAATGAACCTGATGCCAGCAAGTAGAGGACAGCCAGGAGTTTGTTTGGGTGGTAATGCTGTGTGACTCTGCACTCCTGCTGGGATCTGTTGCATAAAATGGTAGAGCAGCCGTACAATGAACTCCCTCCTTTGAGGGAAGAGTTTGATCACCTCTTCTTCCCTGAGGGCTAGGATTGTTGCACGCTGGCGAAAGATCCTATCACAGCTACTACGCTGCCTTTGTGGCTGCTGTAGTGGTGTTTGCAGTTGCTGAGGTGGTGCTCGTGGCACTATGCATTGCTGTCGTCTTCTGCCGGTGCAGAGCTCTAGAAATAACAAGTCCACCTTCTCCAGTAGCTTACCAATGTTCCTTCTGTGTGTTTCCCTTATGTAGTAGCGTGGGGGCCTCATTTTAATGCCTGGTCTGACCAGGCATTAAAGTTTTGACACTAATCAGACTTGGACCCGGTCCTTTGTGTGTGTTGTTTTTCCATTGGGTTTTAAACATGGCGTTAGTGGGCCTGCATCATGTTTTAGAAGGGTACTCCTACCTTTCATATCATTGTCATTAAATGAAGGAAGGTGAAGTGGCACTCCCAAAAAATGAAAACATTTTTGAGGCTAGACTTCTCTAGTGACAAAATATAAATATGGCATTGAGTTAGCGCCACTTTCATGTAAAAAAAATGGCACAAAGGCATCACTAACTTTTCCTAAAACTGGGCCCAAGTCCCCCATTCCAGGCGCTTACTTAACAGCTGACGCCATGTGTGACTTCATCCTCCTTTCCTGAGTTTTAGCCAACCACGCTTTGCCTACGAGGTCTTGTAGTTTAAGATTTTTAATGGGAAGAACAAAAATACAACTTCTAGACTACAAAATGATACTAATTAACAGAACTGCCAATTATGAAGTTTGTGCCAGAGTAAAATCCGGACAACATGTCACACATTTTGAACTGGATGAGTATTCACAATTGGAGCAGGGGAACTTGAGGCCGTTGACAGGCAGAGCACACTAACGGGGGCCAAACATCAGCTATGCATGGTGGGACGTGTATTGTGGTTCTTTTCCATCACACCTGGACTAAACAGTCAGTTTACAGCAATGCTTTGAAAAACTAAAGCCCGGTGTGGGAAACATACACTTGGTTTAGTGATGTCCATCAGCTGCCCGGAGAACACGCCCTGCCTTCTGTTTTCAGATTATTGGATGCTTGAAACAGCCTCCATCTGGAGTTTGTCTGGCAAGCACACATTTCACACTGAAAAGGGTCAAAATGCCTCAACAGCGGCTACTGGTGACTCAGAAGAGGGAGGAGGTCCGTTCATTAATGCTGTGTGGAAAGAGACACAAAGACGCTTGCACTGGTGCCCTATCACACAATCAGATCAAATATATCTTCAGTGTGCAGATGGTATCCCATCCCCACATCCCCTACTTCCTCTTTCTGCCCACACTCTCCTGCAGCTGAGAGCCTCATAACCCTCAGCAGTCTCTTGTCCACCATGCAAGACCCTATCTGTAAAAATTCTTCTCCCGAACTGTAACGCTGTCCTTCTGGCGCTACACTACAGTCAACTTTCTCAATATGGGCCTCATTTACGAGGACGTGGCGCAGGGTGGTGCTTCACAAAAATTGGAAGCACCACGCTGCATCACTTTAGAGATGCAAGGATGTGCCTTATTTACAAAAATACGGCACACCCCTGTGTTTTCCCTAGTGCTTGTGCTAAGTTTAGCTGCCTAACGCCAACAAAGTCACCCTTGCACCATAGTGCAAGG
Source organism: Pleurodeles waltl (assembly GCF_031143425.1). Classification (NCBI taxonomy): domain Eukaryota; kingdom Metazoa; phylum Chordata; class Amphibia; order Caudata; family Salamandridae; genus Pleurodeles; species Pleurodeles waltl. Next base: position 489,649,358 of record NC_090444.1, on the reverse strand, counting down.
TTGCCTGCATTGCAGAGAATGATTGTTTATGTGCAGGAAGGTGTCCCTTCTTGCACATAAACAATCAATAATGGAGATTTACTAGTTCTGTGTGTGCTGCATTCTTCAGCACACATAGATGTAGCAAATCATCATTATTTAGTTATTGTTTATGTGCAGAAAGGGACACCTTCCCACACATAAACAATCATTCATGGCATTTTGCTCTTTATATATGTGTTGAAGAATGGAGCACACATAAAAAAAGCAAAATCAAGGAGAAATGAAGATATTTCTTCTCATTATGCCATGCTAAAACCAGTCCTGGAATGGGGTTCATTTTTGGTGCTGCCTCAGGTTTACAATTCCTCGTAAATCTGGAGCAGGGTCAAAATGCAATGGATGTTGCAGTGGAACGCCCACAGCAACACTCATTGCACGTCCCTTCCACATTAAGGGTGTCATTACAACATTGGCGGTAAAAGCTGCATACAGCCGTGCAGAAGGCCGCCAACACACCGCCGCGGCTGCGGAATTTCCGCCACGGTCATTATGACCCAAAGGCCGGAATCCACCAAAATCTAGACACCCACACAAGTCCGCCACACCAAAGGTCAGTGATAAACTGCCAATAACAAATCCTCCACCGTCAGGCCAACAGAAATACGCCCACACTATCACAACCCACGAATCCACGCGGCGGTCTTTCAACCGCGATATTCCATTGGTGGTACACACCGCCGCGCTCAAAATACACATACATTTACAAAACACAGCCACATTGGACAATTCTAAATACACACACCTGATACACATACACACACCACTCCCACACACCTCCAATACAATATAAAACACACACCCACATCCCCCACAAACCCTTACGACCACAATTGCGACTGAAGGCCACAGAGAGACACCACCATCTACAAACGGGCATCCACAGGCACTCAACACCATCACCCACATAGCATCCACGCACCTCACACAACACACCTCTAAAATCACCCCACACATCACAACACACACCACCCCACACAACACCCACACCACCCCATGGCACGGCAAAGACACCCCAGGTTCTCTGAGGAGGAGCTCAGGGTCATGGTGGAGGAAATTATCCGGGTAGAGCCACAGCTATTCACAGGTGCAGCACACCTACATAGCTAGGAAGATGGAGCTATGGCGAAGAATAGTGGACAGGGTCAACGCAGTGGGACAGCACCCAAGAAATAGGGATGACATCAGGAAGAGGTGTAACGACCTACGGGGAAGGTGCGTTCCGTGGTCTCAAGACACCACATTGCGGTACAGAGGACTGGCGGTGGACCCCCACCTCCTCCCCCACAACTAACAATAGGGAGGAGCAGGTCTTGGCTATTCTGCATCCTGAGGGCCTCGCAGGAGTAGCAGGAGGAATGGACTCTGGTAAGTCAAATCTTAACTATTACATCCCCCACCCTACCTGCATGCCATCACATACCCCCACCCTCATCCTCACCCCATCACTCCTACTCCTCACACATGTCCCAATATCACAAACCACACATCCCAACACCAAGCCCTGCATGCAACACCAAAGCATGGACACCCATCACCAATGCATGGCCACTGCACATACCCATACACCCCCCTAAATGATCATCACACAAGGTCCTACCCAGGAATGCAAGCACTGGGGTACACGGTCACCCACCCATTGCACACCATGGCACATACAGATGCAATAATCATGCCTTTACACCCCTGCAGGACCCCTACCCAACGTTACTGGACAGGAGGGTCCAGATATGTCCACTCCACCCACAGAAGAGGCCCATAGTGATGACAGCAGCTCTGCCCAACTGGATCTAGACAACCAGCCCGGCCCATCTGGGACCTCAGGACAGTCAGTTCCACTCACACTGGAACAGACCACTACAGATCTTGCCCCCTCTGGAAAACCAGCACAGCACCAACCCAGCGGGCCCATACCTCTGTCCCGAGGACACGTCAATCAGCAGTGTGTCCTCTACTACAGGGAACCCAGGCTAACCCACCACCCCAACAACACCAGGGACCTGGGGGCAGTGGTAGTGGGCACACGGTTCAGGGGACAGCGGCCCAGGAATACAGGGGAACTTATAGGGCTGCTGTGCGACAGGGGGAGGACAGGCCCAGGGAACCCACTGTCCACGAGGCCCTCTCCAACATCATGGGAGCCTACCACCATTCCCAGGAGACGATGGCAACGGTACTGGCCAAGTTTCAGGAGACCCAGCGGCTGCAGGAGGAACAGTTTTTGGGCTTCAGGGAGGAACTCAAATCCATCAATTCCACCCTGGGCACCATTGTAGGGGTGCTGAAGGAACTCCTCAACACCAGGAGGGACATTGTGGCACAACAAGGTGCCCCTGACACTAGCCTGGACGATGAACTTCCCACCACCTCCGCCGGTGCTAATGGACAGGAGGCACCGCCATAGGACCACCACACCAGCACCCCACCCCTTGCAGAGGGAGAACCACCCCGCAAACGGTCCCTGAGATCCAGGACAAAGACAGAGAACGATGCCAAGACCCCCGACAAGAAATGAGACCACCCTGATTGTCATCGTTTTGTCCCACCTTGTCACCCTGTCCATCCTTTAACTGCCCCAGCTCTACTTCCTATGCCCCTTTGGACAATGCACCTGTGAGACTAATAGACTGGACTCTGCCATGGACATTCCTCCACCATCACCCCTCACCATTTTACAACCCCCTCCAATATTGAACACTTAAATAAACACCCTGAAAGCACAACAAAAAAAAGGGGTCTGTCTGTGATTTCGAAACAGTATATTAGCAATTACAGTGGCAAAATGCTCATTCAAATGTAATGTCAACATACCTATGTCACACAGCTCTGGTCCATGATGAAACAAAGCAGATGTCACACAGTGGGACCCACATCTGTGAAATCGTAAGGGAAAGTTGCAACTCAGTGACCATACACTGGGTGAAAAAGACAGACAGATGAGAGGTAGTGGATTAAAATCATATGTAGCAGGCAGTGTTGTCTTCTTACCTGTGTCTCACTGGAAGTATTGCAGGATCATCATGTTCTGTTGTCGATGTCCTCTTCTTCTGCTTCCTCGTCTTCACTGTCCACAGGGTCCACAGCTGCCACAACACCTCCATCTGGACCATCCTCCTGCCGAAAAGGCACCTGCCGTCGCAAAGCCAAGTTGTGAAGCATACAGCAGGCCTTGATGATCTGGCACACCTTCTTTGGTGAGTAGAATAGGGAACCATCTGTCATATGGAGTCACCGGAACCTGGCCTTCAGGAGGACGAAGTTCCGCTCTATAATCCTCCTAGTTCACCCATGGGCCTCATTATAGCGTTCCTCTGCCCTTGTCCTGGGATTCCTCACTGGGGCAGTAGCCATGACAGGTTGAGGTAACCAGAGTCACCTGCAAATGGCGAGGGACAACTGTTAGACACACACTGACTCATAGGGACATCCACAGACAACTATAACCACTGATTTGGGTCCAGGTGCTCACCTAATAGCCACACCCAGTGCCTCTGGAGTTGCCCCATCACATAAGGGATGCTGCTATTCCGCAGGATGTAAGCGTCACGCACTGAGCCAGGGAATTTGGCATTAACATGGGAGATGTACTGGTCTGCCAAACACACCATCTGCACATTCATCGAAATGGTAACTCTTCCGGTTTCTGTACACCTGTTCATTCCTGCGGGGGGTACCAAGGCCACATGTGTCCCATCAATGGCACCTATGATGTTGGGGATATGTCCCAGGGCATAGAAGTCACCTTTCACTGTAGGTAAATCCTCCACCTGAGGGAAAACGATGTAGCTCCGCATGTGTTTCAGCAGGGAAGACAACACTCTTGACAACACGTTGGAAAACATAGGCTTGGACATCCCTGATGCTATGGCCACTGTTGTTTGAAATGACCCACTTGCTAGGAAATGGAGTACTGACAGCACCTGCACTTGAGGGGGGATTCCTGTGGGATGGCGGATAGCTGACATCAGGTCTGGCTCCAACTGGGCACACAGTTCCTGGATTGTGGCACAATCAAGCCTGTGGGTGATGATCACATGTCTTTCCTCCATTGTCGATAGGTCCACCAGCGGTCTGTACACCAGAGGATGCCGCCATCTCCTCACATGCCCCAGCGGACGGTGCCTATGGAGGAGAACAGCGAGCAGAGAGCCAACCAACTCTGAGGTACGTAAACACAGCTTACTCTGAAAATATTCATAATTTGAAATTTTCCTGTATGAGTGGTTAGGCAAGGCCTAGGTATGTGTGATGCAGTGAAAAATAATTCCATGTGGGCCCCTGAAATGACGGCTGCCTGACCTGTAAAGTGGGACAGGGGGATATGAGGTAACTGCGCTGGCGTTCTACACCGTCGCGGTAGGTGGTCAAAGACCGCAGTGCAATTCTGCATTGGTTAACATTGGGCCCTTTGGGTCCCAGGAGCCAATGACGATGTACGCCGGCGGTGACGGTACGCACGGCCGCGGACGTGACCGCCATTTTCTATCTGTTCAATCACTCGATACCCGAGAGGACCTACACTGCAAGTGCTGCTGTGACTTCAGTCTGGAAGAGACAATGGCTTGTGTGTCTGGGGAAAGGGCCCCTGCCTTCAGCACGGAGGAGTTAGAGAAACTCGTGGGTGGGGTCCTCCCCAGTACACGCTACTCTATGGTCCTCCAGACAAACAGGTAAGTACACTGTGAGCATGCTGTATGGGCAATGACTGTGTGGAGTGGGGTGGATGAAAGATGGGGGAGGTGAGAATGAGGCGTGCATGAAACGACGGTGAGTGCATGTGCGTCATGGCAAGGGTAGGGATGCGGGCCAATGACTGTGACAGTGCAGTTGGTAATTATTTCTCTTTTCCCCTGTACAATTCCTGTAGGTCAGCGCCCAGCAGAAGAAGGACATCTGGCGTGCCATCGCCAAGGAAGTCCGGACCCTGGGGGTCTACCACAGATGGAGCACCCACTGCCGGAAAAGATGGGAGGAGATTCGCCTCTGGAGCAAGAAAATGGCAGAAGCCCAGCTGGGGATGGCCTCCCAATGTGGGAGGGGTGCCCGTTGCACCATGACCCCCCAGATGTTCAGGATCCTGGCGGTGGCGTATCCGGACTTGGATGGGCGCTTGAGGGCATCACAGCAGACACAAGGAGGTGAGTACACTCTCATTCTGCTGATTCAGCATGCATTTTAGGTGTCTGGGTGGGGGAGGTGGGCTGTGGGTTCCCCTAGGCCAGGGCGAGTTTGCTAGTTAAGTTCCCTTCTTCAGGCAGGCCCTGTGGCACCCCTCCGCACCTGTGTACAGTGCCAACTACACCTAGTCAGGCTCCTGTGACATCCATGTGTGCAGAAATCGGCCATAGCCTTGTAAGCCATATCCAAGGGATTGATAAGTGGAGCCCAAGTGCGCGGCGGAGTGCAGGGGGCTTCTGTGTATGTTGTGTCCGCCAACGGTAGCGGTATTGCATGCACTGAACATGTTTATCTTCTGTCTCCACCCCCCTTTTTGTGGTCTCCCTGTACTTGTGTGCATTAGCATCATCAGGAGGAGCAGCAGTGGCACCGGAGCAGGAGGGAGCTGCATCCCACATGGCCCTGGAGGGCGACACTACGGACTCCGAATTCACCAGTGGGACGGAGGGTGAGGGGAGCTCCACAGCGGGGACAGGAGCTGAAACCAGCGAGACAAACTCCTCCTCTGATGGGAGCTCCCTTGCGGTGGCGGCCCCATCTGTGCCCCCGCATCTCCACGTACAGCCGCTACCCCCCTACCAGCACCACCCTCCCAGTAGCCCCTCAGCGTTTGCCCCGTGCCCGCTCACCCAGGATGGTGGGCATTACCTTCGCTCCAGGCACCTCAGGCCCTGCCCCTGTCACCCCTGCTGCCCTTAGTGAGGAGGCCATTGACCTCCTCAGGTCCCTCACTGTTGGGCAGTCTACCATTTTGAATGCCATCCAGGGTGTAGAGAGGCAGTTGCAACAAACCAATGCATTCCTGGAGGGCATTCACTCTGGTCAGGCAGCCCTTCAGCGAGCTTTTCAGACTCTGGCCTCAGCACTGATGGCAGCCATTGTCCCCTTCTCTTGCCTCACCTATCCAACTTCTTCCACCCAGACCCACACCCCTGTACCTCAGCCTATCCCTAGCACACCATCAGACCAGCATGCACGCACCTCAACAAACAAGGGAAGCTCTGGCAAACATAAGCACCACACATCCCACAGGCATTCATGCAAGCATCACACACATGCAGACACACCAACATCCACTGCCTCCACTGTGTCCCCCTCCTCCTTGTCTCCCTCCTCCCTCCCTGTCTCGTCTCCAATCCCACCTGCATGCACTACATCCTCAGCCTCTACGTCCATCACCAGCACCCCCACCACCACACCCCGCTCACCTGCACTCACCACCCCCACTGCCATTCACACATCCCCTGTGTCCTCTCCCACTGTGTCTGAGAGGCCACCTCCCAAGGTACACAAATGCAGCCACACACCCACCCAACAGCCATCCACCTCACGACAGCCTCCAGCCCATGCACCTTCACCCAAAGTCTCCAAACGTACACCGCCTACGACCACTACCTCTTCCTCCACTCCCAAACCCCCTCCAGCTACCCGTCCCCGTGTTCCTAAGAAACCTTTCCTGGCCAGCCTTGACATCTTTCCATCACCTCCCTCACCCCATCAGTCTCCTAGGCCACGACTCTCCAGGTCCCAACCTAGCACCTCAGCCACAACATCGGCGGGACCAGTGGTGTCAGTAGTCACAGGATTATGGAGTGCAGCAGGGCAGGCAGTGTGGCAAGGAGCCAGACCACGGACAGTCCTCCACCTGTCAAGCATAAAAAGTTGGACAGTGCCCGGCGGGAGAGGGGAAAGAGACCAGCCACCAAAGCCGCTCCCAGGGGTACAGTTGGAAGTGTGGAGACAGCTGCCACACCATCCAAGGGGAGAAAGGGGCACAGTAAAACCGGCAAGTCTGGGAAGATCAGCACGGCTGACAACACCGCCAAAAGCCCCGCTGCCCAGGAAGCGACCTCCAGCAGCAGGCCCGCTGCCACGGACAGGACCGCCAGCAGCCCCACTGCCCAGGAAGCGACCGCAATCAGCAGCCCCACTGCCCAGGAAGCGACCGCCAGCAGCAGCCCCACTGCCACAGACAGGACCGCCAGCAGCCACACTGCTCAGGAAGAGACCGCCAGCAGCAGCCCCACTGCCACAGACAGGACCGCCAGCAGTCACACTGCCCAGGAAGCGACCGCCAGCAGGAGCCCCGCTGCCCAGGAAGCGACCGCCAGCAGCAGCCCCGCATTGGTGGGTTGTAATACTGTGGGCGGTACATTGTCCTCTGCCTGTCTGTTGGCGGTTACCGCCGCGGTGTTTGTTTGTACCGCCGTGGCGGTCGGAGTGTTAAAATGGCTGTCTATGTTGGCGGTTTCCGCCCTGGTCGTAATTCCATTTTTGTTTTACAGCCGGCCTGTTGGCGGTTTTACCGCCGCTTTAACACCGACCGCCAGGGTTGTAATGACCACCTAAGTGATGCATGTGAAGAGGCCATATTTACAAGGCGTTGTTAAGCCACAAAAAGTGGCTTAACCTTACCTTGTAAACATTGCGCAAGGCATTGCGCCACTGAAGTGGCAGTAAAAGTGATGCGTCAGTGGTGCAAGGGCCTTCTGCATTTTTCACAAACTTCATTTTGCCTGATAGACTCAGTTGTGGCTTTCTCCATCATGTGATCTTCCATTAAAATAGACTGCCATTTTTTACAAATTTCTTGGCAGCAGTAACCCAGTAAGAGCTAATGCTCAGGAATGAAGACAATATGTTGCTTACTTTGTGTGAAGAGTCTGCAAAAAGCTTATTTTATGGCAGTTTATGTCTAGAGGTGGATGGGGTTTTTATGTAACTACACAATTCTGCTGAGTAAAACTACGCAAGTGCTGTTTTGCATTATTCTGCTTCATGGCGGCATTTGATTGGTGGTATGTGTGTGTTGCTATGCACCTACCAATGTTTTTATTATATGAAACTATATCTACTAACAATAGTGGACAGGATTTTGCACCACAAAATAACACCACTTTAAAGAAAGCATAACATGCTTTTATTTCTCCTTGCATTCCCCACTTTGTATGTGTGCAGTGCTGTACAGCAAACATCCATATGGGGAAACATTTTAAACAGTCTAGCCACAGTATTTTGTACTGGAAGGATACCCTTCTAGTAAAAGAGCTATGCTAGATGTGAAGCAGACACCTTTGCCTTATGATGTAAAGGTGTGGACATGGCACCGGGCAGCTTGATTGTGTGCCAGCACTAGGGAGACATCATGATAGTGCCACATCTTAAGATATATTCAACTTTCCTGCTTTCTCCCTCTGACGCAAAGCAGCACAGCAACTTTGGGTGCTGTGAGGCGCTGTGTCACACCTTTGTAAATCTGTCTCTGAGTACTTCAAGGTCTTTGACCTTGCTTACCCTTGCAAAATTGAGAACTGAGACCTAACGTACCATCAGTGAAAGATTCAGTGCTCAATAGATTTCCCACCCAAGTGTGAACACTGATTTCTCATTGAAAATCTTCTGCTGCTGTTGTCTGTAACATTGAACAATGTTGACTAATGGATGATGCTGCACTAGGCTTCCTTCTAGGCAGAAAATCAGTCCAGTTTAAATGCAAGCTCTTTAAGGAACTTCAAGAGATTGTGAGATCCAATATGTTGTTTACAATTGCAACATGGGATGTAAGTTAACAAGGCCCTTCCCCTGGAGGGCTTCATCTCTAAAGTCACAGTATCGTCAGCTGCACAATGATCCAAAACCTGCATCCTCTTTATCCCTTTTCAGCACCTGAGTGTTGCATCAGATGAGGAGGGGGCAAAGGCGAACTCAAGGAAAAGGCCCATAGGAATTGGTTGAGTTAAAGGGTGATGGCCGGGTCTAAGAAGGGCATATGAGGGTAAGGCCATTGTCATAACTGCAATTATCTTCCCCACAATGCTTAACTATTGCAGTGGTTTGACAGATGTCTGTAAATTCCACAGACACCACAGGGCTCACACATCATGAAAGCACTGGCAGAAACCCCAACTGCGAGGACCATATGGGCAGGGAGACTGATGAGAAAATAGGCATGCTGGTGAAGGTGACACGAAACTGTTGGTTCACATGCCTCAGAAAACGGAAGCAGAACGTACCATGTGCCCCAGGCTTCTGCTATGGAGACTGAGCACTTTTGAAGCAAGGAATCCCCCTAAAAGGACAGCAATATGGGTGGAGATGGGCATGAATGGGCTAGGACACCTGTGTGGCACTAGCATATTGAAAACACCCAGTGAGCTCAGGGTGTAGTATGGACTACCTGCAGTAAAATTTACATTCTTTAATACATGTACTTTGCCAAATATGGCACAAATATTTAGATTAACCCACTGTAGATAGGTTCTTATAAGTACAACTGATGTTAGAGAAGGAACATAAGATAGTTACCTAACTGGTTGCTCATCAAACACATGGAATACAGAGCTGATTAAAAAAAGACAACCGAAGCAGAATGATATAAGACAAAGGAGTTTTTGAAGGACCTGCTGGGGAACCCTAGATTCACATGTATAAATCTTAATTATTGATTCAGAGTTTGTGAACTGACCTATTAGTACGTGGATCAGGTCACAAAATTTCTAAACTGGTTAAAAAAATATTGTGAACAGAGTAATAATACATGTAGTTAAAATTCCCCCCAAGGTAAGGAAAAGATTAACCGGCTAGTGACGTGATGAATTATAATTGGGACTTATCTAAATTAAATTTGCATTGCTCTGCACATTGTCTGCATCAATTCTGCTGAGCTCATTACAATGGTAAAACTCCCTCTCCAAACATGGCATAACTCAGTAGAGCAGGAGCAAGAAGAACCTGTCAGTCTCAAAAAGATGCATTTCCTGTTGGGCTAAGGAGATCTGTGTGTGATTCCAATAATATTAGAGAGAGCACTACATTGTGTCCAGTAAGAGGTCTGGCCTCTTATATCTCTTAATAGCCTGAGACCCCAAAGATGTGTTGCACACATGTTTAACTGGAGAGACCTTATGGTGTTTTACAATCCTAACCAGCTGCATGAAATGTATCCCCTGAAAACCAAGGCGTGTTGAGCTCTTAACAGTTACAAAGGAGCTGCCCAAATAGCTAATGCCAATATTTGAATCCTTTTAAGCAATGGTGGAAGAAACATAGGAGGTATATCTGGATTTAATAGATATAACAGGCAGCATGTGAACCCTTCATTGCTGCTCAGTCATTCGCAAGAGAATTCCCATTAACCTAGGTGGGAAGTAACACTAGTAGTCAGATGTTAGAAACAAGGTTTCTGGTTGGCTAGGGTAGGCACCTAAGCCAGGCAGAACCCACCACTCTAGTCAGGGTAAGGACCCTACCCACCCGATTGGTAGTTTGGGCAGGGCTGTCAGGCTTATCCCGGGGCAATGTGGAAAGAGTTTGCATAACAAACCTACACCAGTCAGACAATAAATACACCACACAAAAACTCCACACACTATTTATAAAAAGATAAATAATATATTGTGCATAAGTCATAACCCAAAACAATATAAATCATACTGTGCCCCCATGCAAATAGCAAATCAGTAAGCATTAACCTAGTAAGGAGCAAACCAAAATGACATACATGAAACCATCAGGGCAACGAGAAAATAAATGTCATGGATGGTGTGCATACAATACAACACTGAAGAAGTACTTGTTATCCTGACAGTGCGAGACTGACGATGATACACAATCATGTTTAGGGTATTTAATGCAGCAGGTACTGTATGGAGCGCATAAATCACCAAACAACTGCACTCCAGTGTAGAAATTATCTACATAAAAATGGTGACCTTTGTTAAACAGTCGTCTACCAAGTTCCCACACAATTTTCTCAGCAACTTCAAAAGTGGGAGGACAACCAGGGGCATCAATACTGGAATCCCTACCAATGTAGACCTGGAAATTATACACATATCCTGTACTACTTTCAGACAGCATATACAATTTAATTCCATATTGGCCTTCTTGCTAGAATTGTACTGCCTAAAAACCAAACAACCCTTGAAGAGGAACAAAGATTCTTCCACAGCTATTTCTTTGCCTGGAACATAGACCTCTGAAAAACGATCTACAAAATGATCAAGGACAGACCTAATCTTAACGACATTCAGAATCAGGTTGATCTTGTGGCAAGGCTAAAGCATTGTCAACAAAATGCAGCATCCTAAGAAGAAGCAAATACCGATTACGACTCATGGTTGCAGGAAACATAGCCGTTGTCACCCAGCGACTAGTAGACCAATCAGAAGCCAGTGATGGCTTCCTTATCAACCCCATCAAAAGAGTCAAACCCAAAAACCTTTTCATATCCTCCAAATTTGTGGGAATCCACTGGTTAGCTATAGATTGTGGCTTAAGTCTAGCAGCGTTGTCCCTCAAATACTGCTCCGCATACAAATTAGTCTGCTCAACAATCTCTTCCAAAAACACATCACCCATAAATAACTCAAAGAAATTGACAGGCAAAAAGTTCTCTGTATTGATTCTACACCCCGGGAGACCAGTAAAGGCAGGCAAGTCTGGCTGTTCCATGTTTGGGGCAACCCAGAGTTCAAGCCTTCTAACGGGAAACCTTTCAGCCCCAGGTTGATTCACTAGTGGCACATCAGTGTCCTCCTCTTAAACAGGTCCTTCATCTGCCAGAATCTCTCCCTTCCTCCTCTGCCTCAGATGAAGAGTCTGTATCATAACAATGATCAGACAATGACTCAAAAAGCATACCAACAACCTGCTCAGCGGTCATCCTGCGGCTAGCCATGATCCTTCCTACGAAAAGTAACTGGACAAATGCACCAACAACAGCCAGCACTGTGTAAGATAAGTAGTAAACAAAGTGTGGCTTTATACAAAGAGTTATGTACGAAAAAAATGCTACTGCTCACTTGCCGGTAAAAGCTACTCACAAGCAACTACTCTGCACAGTCACAGCAATCACCAATGATATCCCACTAAAAAGAAAGAAAGAAAAGCAAATTAGAAATAAGACAACACAAATATCATTGTGCACAAATCTAGGGATAATTTCACACACAATCCTGCATATAGTACAAACATGTCATTCATACATGGCATCAATACTCCTTTGGAGTAAATTGTTTTTACTTACCTAAAACATGCAACTATGCAAACCGCAGGTCAACCACCACCAAAACCGCAATGAGCCACAGGAAAGAAAGCAAAAGCTTGAACTAGAACAAAAAGGAGAAAAAAATGATCATAAATGCAAATACTTCGCCATTTGACAAACACCCCCCCATAGGGGCAGTTGGGCCTACTAAAAACTAGGCCTATCTGCCCTAAGGGGGGCAGAAAATGCCTTTAGTAGTGTGTCCACAGTTCTATGCCCCCCTGGGGGGGGTGACCCTTGCCACAAATCTTTTAATAATTGTGGCGTTCCAGTGGTTTCTGCCCCCCTTGGGGGCAGATCAGCCTAAAAGTAATAGGCAGGGCAGAAATGGCCATAAAACATATGCCCCCCAAAGGGGAGTGACCCTTGCGTAAGGGGCCGTTCCCTGACACACACAAAGCACAGAAATAACAAAAAAATAAAATCCCTGGCATCTAGTGGGAATTCCTGCTGTGAAACACCCCACCCGCCGGAGGAGAAAATGACCTGTTTCTCCATGATCACGCTTGAAGCAAATGGCTTCCAGCACGACCGGCACCCTGTAATGATGTCAGCAGGCGATCGCCTGCTGACGTCATTAAGGTGGAGTGGGGGCATTGAGGGCGGAAGGGGAAGGGCTTCCCCTTCCATCCCTGCCTTGGGGGCGGGTGGGAGGGAAGCCCATGGAGGGAGCGTTAGCGCTCCCTCTGAGTTCCTGTGCCAGGACGTAATGGTTACATCCTCAGCACAGGAGCACTGTGCTGGCGGCCGTAACAATTATGTCCCCCGGCACAGAAGGGGTTAAAGAATGTTGCTTTCTGGGATTCATTTTGGCATACTTCGAAGGAAGTGGTAACCGCAGAGGGTGACACCTTGACCCCCATCAGTCAGAGGGCCTTCTGTTTGGTAACCGAGGAGCAAGGATTAATAATGCAGAGCTGCCCAGCAGATCCCTGCTAGAAAGAAAGACTGAAAGACTGCTCTGCTGATCCCCTGGTCTGCTCCAGAAGGACTGCACCCACAAGGACTGCACCAGCTACACACTTCTGGCTACACCAAGAAAATTACTTTACTTTGCTTTTACAGCCCCAGGAGTGGACGTCCTGTAAGCTACAGGTAAAAAGGTGGTGTCCAGAATCCTCTGCATCAAGTCCTACAAGAAGAGCCCAGCTGACCAGCATCCAGTGGCCATTTGAGGATTAGGACCAGTTGCATTCTGGGAACTGTAGTCCCAAATTGCAAGGAGAAACTTAGAGCTTCTGGAACCATTTATCAAGTTTGATGACACTTCAATGACCCAAAAGGGACTTCTAGAAGAAGATCGAAAAGTTTTGAGAAGTTTGGAGCAACCTTGTGAAGAAGCTCCATAAGGTGACTGACCAGTCGACAAAAATCAAGCTGGTGATGTTGAACCATGACCCGGTCTGAATTTCAGGTATGTCCTGCTGAAGCTCCTCAGCTTTTTCCAGGAGTTGACCGTGACGTTGTACTGAGCCAAGGGGATGATGATGCGTTGCATGCTAGCTGAAGAGGAACTTCACCCGATGACAAGGGAAAAAACAAAAAAAACAAAGTAAGGGGCATCTCCTTGCATCACATGTGCGTCTTTTTTTTGTATTAATGTGGCCCAACGAGTCCAAAATCCCCTAGCCATATTTGCAAAGTGGTGCAATGCTTGCACAATTTGTGTTACATAATGCCTGCAACAGGCATAATGTATGCAAAGGGGGCGTTCCCCAATTGGGGGGCCACAAAATGGCTCAAAGAAATCTAACAGATTTCCTTGCATAATTTATTACGGCACCTCTAACACCTGCTCAGAGCAGGCATTAGGAGGGGGCACACCATTGTTTACCATGTGTCCCTATGTACTCTGCAGGAGTAGTGCCAAAAGTTGGCGCACACATGGTGATGGTAGGTGATGGTAGGTGATAGTAAAGGGTGTAAGAAAAGTGGCACTGCACTGTGTGCCGAGCCACTTTTCTTAAATATGTCCCTAAGTAGTAAAATTTCCATCGAGGCCTACCGCTCATTGTGTCCGACTTGGGCTACATGGCGGTCAACCTCAAACTTTGACTTTATCCTGATCAAGTGCCACCAGATGTCGCCAATTGGCATTTCTTGTTTTTAGGCACTAGAAACTACATTTTTACATTTAATCTTCAAAATACATATCTATGGTTCCCTACAGTGGATATTTGACTCTTTGGTGTCATGTTTAAAGATAAATATATTTCCTATTTCGATAACTCAGTGTTTTATTTTTGTTACATGGTGTGTTTCACTCATTTATTGTTTTGTTGATATTAAATGCTTCACACACTTGTCTCCTAAGTTAAGCCTAACAGCTCATGGGCCATGGTACCAAGGCTTGAGCAAGGATTCGTTTATTGAGACCTTGACAAATTCTAGTGTAGGATTGTGGCCTGTTACTAAGTGTGGGTACCTTCCTGCACTTGCTGATAACCCACTTTCCAACAGTTGAGCTTAGTATTCAATTACTGAAACTCCTATCTGGACATAACAAAATAGTGACTTTATTGCTTGTGGTGGATTATCATCTACCCCAAGTAATAATTTGTTTCCTCCCGTGCAGTTTCACTGAATCATCGCTCTTTGCCAGTCAACCTGGTACATCTCGATGTTCCCAGTATTGAAGCCAAATAACACTTGAAGATTAGTATTAGTCAACATTTGATCGAACATGTAAAACCAATGCTGTAAAAAAGCACATAATAGTAGAAAAATATGTAATACATGTGCAGAAAATTAAAAACCACAACGAACATAGGGAATTAGATTTTTACCCAAAGCATAGCCCCTGAATCATATTACTTAACGTCATTCATGTTCAAGGGACCACAATATGGCATTATTAAATTAACTCAAAGGTATAGCAATAGGCCAGGAATTTCCTCAGCCTAAATACTTGAGTTATTACAAAATGATTTGACTGTGTTAATGCAGGTTTTTTAAATGTAATCTTCCTGGGACATGAGTAAAAGCAAAGAAGCATACCTAGGGTCCCTAGAGAAATGTTTAACCTCAGTACCCTCAAACAGATTTAGGAAATTACAAATGTTAATGGGATTTCTAAATTTTCAGGCAAATGTACTTCCCTCATTCTGAGGCTAGATAAAACCCTTGTACCAGTTGATTACCCTTAGATTTATGGGGAAGATCTTGGAAGAAGAACACACTCACATGCTTAAAGACTTACAGAATGACATAAGTGCAACTACACATTTACAAATATGAGATAACAAATACAATCTAGTGATAAAAAGTTATTAAAATAGTTCCACACCTAGCACAATGCAAAAATCAATTTCAATGAAAGTCAGACCACACCTATTGCATACACATCACACATATATTTTGCAATGGAAGGGTGCTTCACTCCAAGAGAGACGTTTCTCACAGCAGTACATACAATACAGAAATAGTAAAATGAGGACCTACCACAAAAAGTAAGAAAATAATAGGCAATGCTTACATCATCTATAGAGTTTTGTGCCACTGTCCATTGAGCTTTTGAGCACCACAAATATAAAATAAAGTGTAACAAAAAAGTCTTTAGGTGTAGCAATTCACAAATGGCAGATTTAATAAAAAATACTACTAACCTGCATAAAACTAACACTTCAGTTAATGTTATGCAAATCATTATTCTGCATTTAGGCATGCTTTGTAGGTTTAAAACATTGGTAATCCATGATTACAAAAACATATGAGGGAAGACGATGGCAGCTAAACAACTCCAGGTGCAGATTGCTGCCTTCAGAAGACAGCTTCCAATGGGGACATTCAACATTCAACATACCCTGGCCGACTGTTCAGGCTGCAAAATCTGCTGTATAGGTGCTTATGTGTACAGTAATAGTTGTAACCTAGTCATTGGGACATTCAACATACCCTGACCCACTGATCAAGCTGCAAAATCTGCAATATAGGTGCTGATGTGTACAGTAGCATCTACAACCTAGTCATAAAATAATTCAAACCTGGGGCCGTGATATCAAATACACATTTCTTGAATGGATGCATCGGTCGTTTGAGCTACCAGATCTTGCTTTCCAAACCGACATACTGGAAACAATGTGTTTGATCCCTGCATTTAAACATCAGTGGGTCCACACAGCCTTTCATCCTTCAGTAGGTGATACAATAAGTACCATTTAATGGGGTGACAATAAGCACAAAGATGCCCCAAGGGTGAACATAAGCTTCATAAATATAACTGTTAAGCAAGGATTTCCTTTTCTAACTATTTCTTTGAAACACACTATGGAGCCAATTTTGAGTTTGATGGATGGAGATTACTCTGTCCCGTTGGCAAAGGACTTTACCTCTGCCATCCCAAGGGACCTCTGCTGCCCAATTTTTTTAGATGTCCAGTGGCAACATGAACATCTCTTTACATTGACAGGAACACTGACATCATAATTCCTGACAATGTAGTAGATGTTTGATGGATGATACTGTCATCTATGACAACCGGCCATCAAATGTTTCAAAAGGTTTTTGTTCTTCAGAAACAAACTCTCAAAGTACAAAAAAACAAATGCCCCCACACCCGGGAAGGTTTCTACCTGGGTGTTGGGCTTATTTTGAGTTTCTACTTGTTTAGACCATTCGATTTTGTTTTGGGCGGTAATGGAAAAAACTAGAAAGGCATTGACAGAGCAATGGGTGCTTAGTTGATAAAATACTTAGGGGCATATTTAGGAGCCCCTAGTGTCTCCTTCTGCCACAATAGAGACATTTTTATGAAGCTAATGTGGCCCAACAAGGCCAAAATCACTGTTCCAGATTTATAAAGTGGTGCAATGCATGCATTATGCCACTCTTTAGCCCCTTTCACCACATTATGCTTGCCCCAGGCATAATCTAAAAGCTTTCTTTGTGTCATTTTTTTAGCATTTTTAATACCTGCTCTGAGCAGATGTTAAACGGTGGCATGCCATTTTTTTCAGTGGCCCACTATGTACTGTTCAGGGTTAGCACCAAACTTTTGTTACTAACGCTGAACAGTACATCAATAGCATCAGAATAGCATCAGAATTTGTTATGCTCTTCCTCCCGACCCTGCGCCATTGTGCGCCGTATATGAAATACGGCACACCCATGGTGGCATGGGGGAGCAAGGGGCCGCAAGAAAAGTGGCGCAACATGTAATGTGGTGCCATTTTTCTTAAATCTCACCCTTAAAGTCCACCCACGGCAAAGGCTAGCGGACTGAGGGTTTGAGGGCAGGCTATCTCATCATGTTTATGAAACATTACCTTGTTTGTCAAACTTTAAATCAGTCCCCTATGAATTCCTTTGAAATTTATAGAATAATATTTCAACTGTTCAAGCTTGAAGTGGGGAAGATCATGAAGCAGGGGCATATTTAAGAAAGTAGCCTCTGATTCAAAAGGTACATGTGTATGAAATTGCATAGAATTAATGTAAATTTTGCTCGAATTAGAATTTACCTTAAACAACAGAAGACAAGAGCCGTCGGGCAATACAGGAAAAAGTTAACTTAATTAATCAATATGGCCAGGAGAACAGTTACAGAACTGGGGTTTGAGGACTGTATCTGTACATTGAATGAATGCAAGTGTTATTCATTTCTCTGGGTGTCATAAAAACATTCTTTCCTTGGTGAACAAATTTAAACAGTTGACAAGGAGTCGTAAATACAATTCCACATAGGAAATGCAGGTGGGCCTCGACATGGCCTGGACGCTATGTGGGCCAGGTAGTACATGTCGAAATATCTGTCTTGAGGGGAGCGTGGTCACTGCGTGTGCTGTATGTGCTGTGTCCTGAATGGCTAACTGTACCTAACTACATTTGGTATCTAACTTTATGGTGTTTTGGGAATGCACGAACCCTCTGGCCATGTGCACTTTATTTGGGCCAATCTCTGTGGACCTTTGTAGTCCTGCTGTCTATCTGTGAGATCTGATCTGTTTCCCAGTGGGTTTGGCTGTCAGCTACATGTTACCCCACCTGTGACCTTTCAATCATTAACCTTTAGGCCTGTGTCACAGAGCCTGCCTGACCACGTACCTATGTGCTGGAGTTCATGGAGAGTTCATGACGGGGATATCTAACAGTGGTGATGCAACTTTATTTGTGTATGAAAATGTATTTTTGTGGTGCGCATCATCATTAATTAATCGAATATCAGCAATATCAAAGATTTGCTTAGGAAGTTGCTAACAGAGTGGATCCTAGGTATGGTATGGTCTATATTAACACATACAATAATGTTAAGCTATGCCAATATTGGGCTAATGATTGATCATTAAATATCATTACTCAAAATACAGTAATGATTCATGAACTTATATTAACTGTTTGTCTTGAAGGTCTGAACACAGAGTGATAGATGGTGACTATACAATTCTAATGGAAAAAGTATTCAGTTGCAAAACTAACATCATCTATCTTCAAAACTTAAACAAATTAGAAAGAGTAACACAAAGCTATATTTGCATTACAATCCCCTAAACAGGAGCTAAAATTACATTGAGGGACAGATTTATACTTTTTCACTCAAAACTGTGTTAGCACAGTTTTGCGTGAAAAAGAATAGCGCCGGCTAACGCCATTCCAAGACACTGGTCGGATGCCATATTTGTGTAATGGCGCTAGCTGGCGCTAATGCCCCGTCAGAGTCCTTGGAAAGGACGCTAACAGGGCTGGGAGGCGTAGGGAAAACCGCGGCTTGTGCTCCAAATTATGGCGCGACACTGTTCAGAGGCAGAAAAACTGCCTCTGAGCAGTGTAGCGCTATTTTCTGGCACACAACCCCCATGGACATGGCTCCTGTCCTAGTAAAGACAGGAGCCATGCCCACCATCCCAATGGCCATGCTCACTGCGCCACTGGATTCAAGCTAGCCTAACTGAAGAAGGGTGATACCCTGAAACCGGTACTAGAATGCTTGTTTCCGGTCCAGGGAGGACCTGGCTTGGCAGTTCAGGCTGGACTATTCCCATGAGGAACAGGGTCAAGACTGATTTGCATATGGCTGGGTCCAACCTGGGGTGGCATGGTGAGCATAAAAACGATGGAATAAACCCAGATCTGTGTGACTGGGGGAGAATGTTTGATTTGCTCTGCGTTCCATCCAGCATCTGTTCTTTTTACAAATGCCATTGGGGCCAGTGCCATGCCCCGGGGGCCCCGAGCAGTGTTGGATAAAAAAAATATATACTTACCGCGAATTACCTGGGATGGGTCCCCCATCCTTAGGTGTCCTCCTGGTGTGGGTGGGGGTGTCCTGGGGCCAGGGAAGGCCACCTGTGGGCAATTTCCATGGTCTCTGACCACTGAAATATGCCTACAGGTCCCCTTATGCCTGCCCATGTCCAGGCGTTAAATAATGGCTCTAAGCAAGCTTAGCACCATTATTTAAGGCCCACATCCCCCCATGCTGGATTTTAGCACAGGGGGATCATATGGCGCAAAGGCCATATCATCCTTTTCTGGACGGGAACACCTACCCTGCATCTCATTGGCGCAAGGTAGGTTTTCCCTTCCAGAAAACAACATTAACTCCATAACTTTGGCGCTAGACGTGTCTAGTGCCAAAGTATAAATATAAGTCTAATATGGAGTTAGGTTTGCGCTGAATTAGCATAAAAATAAATGATGCTAATTCAGTATAAATATGTCAATCAATATGTCAATATGTCATCAGTCAATCTACAATTAATTGTCTGTACAGGAGTTTTAAATGTCACAATTTACTCCTTATGAAAACAAAGAATTACATGGTTGACACGTGTGTTTTTTACAATACCGTTAAAGGGTTCACACTTTGAAGGTTACCTTTTGAATAAAATGGATACTGTGGTACCCCGGAAAATGCCATATTCAACGCATAGTTTGTTATAAAATCAACCATTTTATTTCAATCAAGAGCACTTTTATAGTGTTTTATGAACTTTTCCCGTGTGTTATGCCTTTCATGATCCGCAGTCACAAGGACTAGTTACCTTGCAACATTTGCCAGGTACTTACTCGTTGTTTATCCAAAGTGTCATTACTTTTGAGTCAGAATAAAACATTTTAATCGGCACATGAATATTAAACTACAGGAGTTGCACACAGTGAGACATATTCCACAGCTGTTAAAAACAGCCTAACCACAGGCGTTTATTGAACTGTTTAGAGACTATTTTTCAAGCCTCAAATAAATCAGGGTTATTCTCCGAAATAAACGAATGTAGTAAAGAAATATTAGATGTCAAGTACACATTAGGATCAGCTATCAAAAACTAGGGTATCTAACTCCTAGCTGTTTCACTTTATTTGTTACTGTTTTAGCAGTGGGTGGAATTGCACTTGTCATGATATTACTACTAAAGAAGTTAATGAGCTTTGTGAACTGAAAATTGTGCTTGAAGTGTGAATTAGAAAATTAATGAAGATAGGTGAAATACACTCACATGCACAAACCATAATTTGCTAGATAGGCACACTTAAATACTTTTATGCATCTGAGCATTTCTGACCTGAGAGATTTTGTTCCAGACAAATGTAGCAGAAAATTGGTGCTCCGCTGGTTCAATGAAACATTTCACCATGAAGTAGTGATTGTCTAAATCCCTGAACAAGAGACGTATTCAATGTACATCACATTACATATCATTAAGAGGGACGATAAAGGTTGCCAAAGTTGTTCCTTTTCCTCCAAGATGGTGGGTACTGTTTGTCAATCATGTTGATCAGCACACAAGGGAATAGTTTTAAGAGCCCCTAGCGCCTCCTCGCGCAACAGAGGCATCATTTTTTCTACACTAATGTGGCCCAACGAGGCCAAAACCGCTACAGTAAATGTACAAAGTTGCGCACTAATGTATGCAAAGGGGGTGTTCCCCCATTAGGGGGGCCCAAAAATACGACACAAAGCAATAAAAGAGATTTCTTTGCATCATTTTGTTCGGCACTTTTAACGCCTGCTCGAAGCAGACATTAAAAGTAGGAACATCATTGTTTACAATGGGCCTTACTGGGCTTTGCAGAATTAGCATCAACATTTTTTATGCTAATCCTGCATAGCTCAGAACTAGCGTAAACAATTTGGACTGTAGTTAACTAACTACCAATATGGTGCACTGTATCTTAGATATGGGACACACATGGAGGTGTTAGAGGGGCGCTAAGGGGCGCAAGGAAAGTGGAGCTGCACTGGGTGTTGCGCCACGTTCCTCAAATCTGGCCCAAGATGTGATATGATTATAATGCAAGTTACCAGCAAGACAAACCTGATAGCATGTCAACATTATTCACATTTAGGAGAGCATGTAACACGCTTAGGACCTAGAAAACCAGGCTGACCATTTCAATCATATTACTAATAACTGTGTGGTAGATCACCATGGTTTCAGTTTGGAAACCCTCATGTTTTCTGGTAGTGTTCAAACTAACAAGACAAAGCAGGAAACATTTCCATTTCTCTTATCCCAGAAAATGGCCTTGCAGCAATCCACCTTGAAAAGAATGAAGGGGAAAGTAGCATTAGCTTCTTTAACTTGTGTGTGCATTTGCAAAGGAATATTGTGCACACATATTGGTAGGTGCCCATTCCTCTCTCAATAAGAAACCATAAGACATTATTAGTAAGATATGTGTGTGGTACAAGAGAAGAGGTGAGTAAGACACATTGACTGAATACTGAGAGAAGATGTGGAAGAGCTGAATTTCTGAGTGCTGATTAAATGACATAGGTATGTCAAAAAACTATTCATGGCTTCGCATAATTGAAGTTTAATAAATCAACATGGCCATATGCATTAGCTAGCCAACAACATATTAATACACTTTGGGCAGAGAATATATTAAAAGGTTAGGGATGTGTGAGCAAATATGATGGGGTTGATCTATCAATTGCCTTCATCTGCATATTATCTGCTGAGTTGTTTGCAACACTAACAATTACTCTGAAACCCAAAGTTTGTAGAAAAATATTGTAAAATAAATACCCCCTTCACAGACCAGTGTGAATGCATTCTGCTTTGGGGTACAAGGATGGTGCTCCATTATAATCCCCAGCAGATAAGAGACTCTTTGATGTGGTTTTCAGATACCTAACATTCCCATTTAACAGATCATAATTCATTAGGGGATGAACTTATATTAACTGTTTGTCTTGAAGGTCTGAACACAGAGTGATAGATGGTGACTATACAATTCTAATGGAAAAAGTATTCAGTTGCAAAACTAACATCATCAGAACTTGCATGGTTCTTCTTTTCTACACAAAGATTAACTTTGCTTTTGGGTCTGTTGGAATATTACAGGTGTGACCTGAAATTATTGGGGTTAGAAAACATCAGCTTCACTTCTTCCTCAGTTTTCAGTGAGGCCTGGAGTCACAGAATCATGTTGAGAGAAAGACTGGACACTAAGATCCATCTCCCCTACCTGTGGGCTAAAATAAATAAGAAAGCATACTGTTGGAGTGGACCACTGTAGCAAGTGCAATACATGTCATGGCACATAACAATATCATTTTTTGAATATAGGAGTTAGATGCAAGCCTTTCGTGAAAATTTGATATTAACATTTTTTAATTTTATTTTCAAAACTAAAACATTAATTGTAACCAATGAATCAGACTTTTGTGTTCAGCACACAACACAAGGCTCTACATGCATCAGGGCAAGATACAGTAATTTTGTAAATGAACATATGAGAGGATGTTGGGTAACAGCCAGAGTTAATGACTTTGGAACTGGGGAACCAGGTTTGAGTCTTCGCATTAGCTCAACATCCTGTAATTCTTGGCAAATCACTTAATTGCCACGTATTGTACAAGAGAGAAACCTTGAATCTGCCAAGAGAACAGAATGGAATCTTTGTAAGTAGGAAATTCTGGAAAAATTACATCTGGGTCAGGCACATTTTAGGGCATTAACAACACAGTGTACTAGTAAATGGGCTGAAGGAAGAAATGCGAGATGTTAGCCTGCATTAGAGCCACCTTCTTCCACACCACCAAACAGAAAGCACAATTCATAAAAATACCCAAGATTGGGTGTAAAATCTATTACTCAGAATAGTCCAGAGGTGTTACATGTTTCGACTCCAGCATGAAAATAGTAAACAATTAAGACAGGAAAAAGGAATCATAGGCTTCCACCACGCAACTACAATACAAAAAAAGTCAATTGTCTTTGAGGTAGCCTTTGCCCTCTTGCCATTTACTCACTAAGTTCCCTTTTCACAGGGACTTAAAAAAATAAAAAAAAAAGTAAATCATGAAAGTGAAAAATATATTTTGGTGCTCTTTATGCCTCCCTAAACCATCAGTCCATCATACAGAAATATTTTACAATGTACTTAACATTTTTCAACAAATAATGCAAGGGAAGAAGAATCCAGGGGATTGGGGGGTGTTTCCTATAGACCCAAAATCCAAAATAAACAGGGAGTCAAGAAATGCCAGTGACAAGTCTTAAGGTTTCTATGACATAATATCAACATTGCTAGACATTGGGGTTCTAGTAGGCAGTAGTCTGCACCCTGTCCAAGTAGGAGCCACAATCCTAGTCAGGTCAAGCCTGATAAACAACATAAATTACCCTGTGCTCACCCTCTGGTAGCTTCGCACAGAGTAGTCAGGCTTAACTTAATAGGCAATGTGTAAAGCATTTGTGAAAAACTTAAATTACAGTAACACAGTGAAAACACCACAAAAAGTCCCTACACCAGTTTAGAAAAATAAAGAATAGTTTTGAATGATTAAAACAAGGCTAAAACAACACAAATTCAACACAAAGAACTCAAAATATAAATTTTTAAAGATAAGCTACAATCATAGTGCCTATAAGTCATTAACGCTTATGGGTTACTTGAGTCTGCGCAATACCAGGGTAAATCCAAAGAGTTCAGGCCAATTGTGATGGAGCATGGATCAGACACAGGGACAAGCCTGGTCCCGTTGAACACAGTACCTTTAGTGGAGTGGTGTCAACGTCATGGGCAAGCTGTGAGGAGCCAGGATGTGAGGTGTCATTGTTGATACGAGGGAGTTAGCGGCAGTGGCTTGTCATTGATCCACATATTTGGGAAAGCTTCAGCATCAAACAGCACTTGGGGAAAGCGTTGGCATTAAACTCACTGCAGATCACAAGACATTGTCGGCGAGCAACGTTTGGGGAAGACTCAGGGAAGGTTTTGGCACCAAGCAGCACTGGAGATGGGCAATGCATCGTCATTGAGTGGTCTGCACCGGTTCTGATGGGTGCAACAGAGGCTAAGCATCAATGTCGAACATTGCAACACAGGGAAAACCCACTTCCAAGGGCAGATGACTGGATTGGCACCACTTGGCAGGACAGGACTCACAGAATGTCAAAGTCCAGGTGCTGTTGGGGTGATGTAGACAATCTTTGATGTCCCTGAGACTGTGGAACAGGAGGCAAGCCAGCAAGTCCTTGGAGTCACTTGTTTCCTAGATGGAGAGATTCAGGTTCAGTCCTTCTTGCCACCATGGAAGAGGGTAGCAGGCAGCAGGGCAGGCACAGCAAACAGGATTCAAACAATGTCCAGCAGATTGGCAGTCCTTTGAGCACCATAGCAGTCCTACTTCTTGGCAGAGTGTCCTCAGGTCCAGAAGTGTACCGATTCGGTGGGGCTTCGGGCCCTGTATTTATACCCAGTTGAACCTTTGAAGTGGGGAGACTTCAAAGAGAGGGCTTTAAAGTACAAAAAGTCCCTGTCCTTCTTGCCCTGGCTCCAGATACACCACTGAGGGCTATGCAGCCCTTTGCAAGGGCCCAGGACACAGCTCATTCAAGTGTAAGTGTCAGCTCCGCCCTCCCATCCTGCCCAGGATAGGCTATCAACATGCAGATGGCCACTCAGTCAGACCTAAGCTCCCTTTATGTGTGGCTACCTGGAGGGAATATGCAAGAGCCGAGCTGTCACCCACCCAGACATGTATTCAGTGACAGGCAGAAGACACCAGATGATTTAAGGTGACAAAATGCCAACTTTTTAACAGTAGTGTTTTCAGATTTACAATTTGAAATGTGACTTCCCCATAAGTTGTGAGTTTAAATTGTGAGTCCAGAGACACTGATCTCCAAACTTCTATCTTTTCCCAATTTAAAGGTACACTTAAAGACTGCTTCAAGGTAACCCTAAGGTTAACCAATGGGAGAGATAGGGCTTGCAGTAACAAAAAGCTAATTAAATAGTTTGCCACAACTAGGAATGTTAAACTTAAAGGTACATGTCCAACATTTAAATCCACTGCACCCTACCCATGGGACTAACTAGGGCCTAACCTAGGGGTAACCTATACATAATAAAAAGGAAGGTTTGAGCGTGGCAAATGGGTGCACTTGCCAGATTGAAATGACAGTTTACAACTGCACATACAGGCACTGCAGTGGTAGGCCTAAGACATGTTTAAGTGGTTACTGTAGTGAGTGGCACATTCAGTGTACCAGGCCCACTATTAGCATCTAATTTACATGCCCTGGGTACATACATTGCACTTTATTAGGTACCTAAAAGTAATTTAAATATGCCAATTGTGGATAGGCCAATATCACCATGTTTTAAGAGTACAGAGCACCTGAACATTTGTACTAGTTAGCAGTGGTAAAATGCACATAATCCTAAAGCCAGCAAATATGAAGTCAGAAAAACAGGAGGTCGGAAGGCAAAAAGTCATGGAAACTATGCCAAAGATGCCAGGTCTAACAAACATCAAAAATATTGTGGTACATAAATATCACAGATCATATTATGGTAGTAAATGTTGTGTTTGCATACTTATAACAAGTAACAAGTCCTGCTAATTAATATCTAAAGAGCAAGATTATGTGGGTAGATATATACATTTAAAAATGCAATTAAAATTATATTAAATATTCACTAAACAAACAATGGTTAAAAAGGCTGTTAGACCTGTTAGCCTTGGGGAGGGTTCCCCACAAACTTGTTGCCTTGGCCCTCCACTTTTTCGTTGAAATTTGTTATTGTTGGCTTTAGGCCTCTGTGCACCTTGCCTTTGCTAACTGGTGTTAAAGTGTGTGGGCTTTCTCCTTTCAACATTGTAAAGAAGCTTCCATGTCATTGGCATACTTAATTTACTTATAATTTATTTGTAGAATGGCATACCATATACCCAGGGTCTGTAAATTAAATGCCATTACTGGGCCTGCAACACTTATTGTGCCACCCACTTAAAAATACCCTTAAGGCCTGTACCAGGTCTGCATTGTAGTCTGAATGCTGCTTTAAACTGTCGATTCAACTTGGGAATTTAACTACCTTGTCAATCCTTAAACTCCCCATTTATTGCATATGTCATCCCTATGGTAGGCCCTACATAGCCCATGCGCCATGGTGTATTGCCATTTAAAGGTTGGACATATACTTTTAAGTTTCACATGTGCTGGTAGTGAAAACCTCCTAAATGAGTTTTTCACCACTGTGAAGCCTACCTCTCCTGTAGGATAACATTGGGTTGCCTTCTTACATTCAATTAGAGCTAACTTTCAATTGGAACCAGGTAAGCATCCTTTCTTTGCTGTCTGAGAAATTGTAATTGAAAATCCTCTTTAACTGTAAAGTCAGATTTTAGGTTACAAACTTGAAAGTGCCACTTTCAAAAAGTTGACATTTTCCTGCCCTAACTATTTGGTGCCTGCAGCCTGGCCTAGGCCACATAACTGGATTTAGCTGGAAGCTTGACTTTGTTTGCTCCTCCCAGACAGCCACACAATAGAGAAATTAAGGGGGTTATTCTAACTTTGGAGGAGGTGTTAATCCGTCCCAAATATGACGGAAAAGTGACGGATTTACCACCAGCCGTATTACGAGTCCATTATATCCTATGGAACTCGTAATACGGCTGGTGGTATATCCGTCACTTTACCGTCACTTTTGGGACGGATTAACACTCCTCCAAAGTTAGAATAACCCCCTAAGTGTGCCTGGATGAGGGCATAGCTGGGCACAGCCCCATTTGCAACTGAATAGGCTGTGCTATGCCTTCACAAAAAGTTATTTACCCCCCTGCATTGTTCATGTAGCTAGCGTAGAGCCACGGCAGGGGACTCAGGAAGCCTCAAGCACTTCAAAGAGAATTCTCTAGAAACTTCTACTACTTCAAATAAAGCACTACATATAAAAATGGGACTCTCAGACGCAGTCTCCAGTTAACCTGCTGGACCTGCAGAAGGACTTTTAGAAGTCTGCTTGCTGCTGTGTCCTGCTGTGTATTCCAAAAGACTGCTTTGCTGCACCTGCAAGGATTGCTTTGCTGCCTGAAGCTTGCCTTGAACCCTCAGGGGCCTTCCCTGGTACTTGATCCATGTTATATTTCATGAGTCTGGACTACCAGTGTGACTCCAAGAGCCAGTTGGCTAGCCTCTTGATCATAGCCTTGGACTTGGAGACAGAAAAGGCTCCAGCCATCTTAAACCTACATCTGGACCCAGCATGAGTGAGTCCTAACCAACCAAGTGGTGCCATTTCAGCCCTGGACCCTTGATGATGGTGCTAAATGTGCACAGATAGCTAAAATTCAAACCTTGTGAAATGTTTTGGGTAAACACTGGTCTGAGAACCTAGGGAAGATCCAGACCAACCTGCTCATCTTTCCACCCAAAGTGCATCACTATTCAGCTTGACTTTGTGGCAGCTTCATCCACATTCTTCTACACCAAAGAAAATCCTATTCAGCTGTCCTTTGCTAAAGGGGTATCTGGCCTTGTGGAACACTTATTGGTTACAGAGCCCTTCCTAATACCACAAGAGATTTTTGAATTCTAAAAAAGAGAATAAGGCCTGATATAAATTTGGGTGGTAACTGTCTCGCTGTCAACTTTTTGACTGGAAACACCTACGATGCTGTGATGGTCCACCTCTTTTCTCATAAATGAAAGCCTGCATTCGAACCACCATCTCCACCAAGACGTACCACCTCTGTAGACAGTAGGAGAGTGAAAGGGAATGCAGGCAGGACCTTAGCTACCCTTCCTGTGGTGCAGATTTGGATTTGCCTTACTGAAAAAAGTGTCAGTTCGACCTCCATGTTTGAGTTGGCGGATTGGGGGGGTGGGATTGAAAAATGACCTTTTTCTCTTCTTTCCACCCCCATCTTTGACTTGACATGACAGGACAGCACCTGGCATCACTGCTGCCACCAACCAATGGAGAAAACATGCCCCCCCATCAGCAGACATGAAGTTAAGGACAACGCATTGTGAGGGTACGTTGAGTGAGCACTGCACTGGAGGTTTGGATCACTGCCGACAAATACATGTTACAGTGATTTTTTTTTATCACTGTGACATACAAATGTCGGAGACACAAGTGGGTAAGACAAGGATGGGGACACACTGGTGCACAACACATATCACACACATAAACAACTGTCAATATGGTGCTAATAACCACTGGAAAATAAATGCTGGCACCACAATGACGGTACATTCACACCTAACAACTGTGTTCATTTGTACACGGTACCAGGGGACTTGTACCTTTCATATTGTGCTGCAAATGTGTGTTTGTAAGTCAGTAAATGTATGTGTATACAATGCAATTGACTTGGTGAGGAGGAGGGAGCTGGAGTGGGTGCTATAGTTGTGTCACTATGCATGTATCCTGCATATGGTTTTGATTTTGTGGTGTGTGTTGTGTTGTTGGATGCAACATTCAGGTGAGTGGTGTTGTGTGGTTGTTGTTTTCATCATGTGTGTAGTTGTGCTTGTGTGTGAGTGTGTTTGTGCAGATGAGTATGTAATTGTGTTGGTTGTTGTGGTTGTGTCATGGGTGTGTGCAGTGTCAATGGTGTTTGTATGTTGTATCGTGGATGTCTATCAATGTTTGTGGTGTGTTGTGATTGAATGGCAATGGATGATGATGTGTATATGGTGTGTTGTGTTATATGTAGTGCAGGGAGACACATATGGCATAGGTGTGTGTCACTTACCTTTATTCCATAGCTACTGCCATTGACTGTTATCCATTGGGTCCTGTGATGTCCCCCCATTGTCAGACAACTGCCGCCAGTCCATGGCTTCCAGAGCTGTAACATCTAAATACGGTGAATGGAACACCATCAGCTTGATATTGTGTCCGCCGCTGATGGGGATTGGCAGTACGACTGCCAAGATCTAAATTAGATTCTAAATCAAACATATAAATCTTCACAGTGACTTCTTCCAGCGGCTCTCCAACAACAATTCTCCCTCCTAGGACATTCACTGCAGCCTTGCCCTGCTAAACTTTACCGTCTCAAAATATGTTCTTTGAAAATCTTGTAAGTCTGAAGGTAAGCACTGACAGGGCTCAATCCACATTTTGCATCGACAAATGCTCCACTGTGGTCAGCCATATTTTTCAACTTCTATCTAGTCTTGTTCAACTAGTTGTTCATGGTTACCGCTTTAATTTTTTAGGTGCTACTTTTGTAAATTGGTGTCAGCTTTTTATTGTATTCTGTTTTTACTTTATTACTGTTTGTGTGATGGTTACACCTGACAGCCTTAGAGTGGTCATCCGCCAACTTTTTGCCTACCTCCTTCCACTTTCCTGACATTGTTTTTGCTGGTTTTAGGACTCTGTGCACTTTACCACTAGTAATCAATGAGAAAGTGCATATGCTTTCTCCCTACAAACATGGTAACATTGGTTCATACCCAATTGGCATATTTGATTTACTTCTACGTCCCTAGTAAAGCGAACTACATGTCCCCAGGGCCTATAAATACTTGTGGGCCTGCAGCACTGGTTGTGCCAACCACATAAGTAGCCCCTTAACCATGTCTCAGGCCTGCTATTTCAAGGCCAATGTGTGCAATTTCACTGGCATTTAAAAGTACTTGCCAAGCCCTAAACTACCCTTTCTCTACATATGTCACCCCTAAGGTAGGCCCTTGGTAACCCATAGGGCATGGTGCTATGTAGTTAAAAGGCAGGGCATGTACATGTGTGGTTTATATGTCCTGGTAGTGGAAAACTCCTAAATTGGTCTTCCACTACTGTGAGGCCTGCTCTTTTCATAAGATAGCATTAGGGCTACCCTTATATACCTTTTGAGCGGTAGATTCTGATCACAAAGGGGTAACCAGGCCATATTTAGTGTGGCCAGAATGGTAATACAAAATCCTGCTTATTGCTGAAGTTGGATTTTATATTGCTGTTTTAGATATGCCAGTTTTAGAAAGTGGAGGGGTATCCTTGGCCTTCTTTCTTGGTGGGGGGTATCCTAGACAATATGATAGCGTTATTTCTATGCTTCACTCTCCTCGTCACAATTTTAAGACTGTCATGCTCTATCATCCTGGTCATTGCAGCTCTCACTTTGCTATCTAAGAAACAGTCATTTCATTAAAATCATTATTGAACCATGTACTGCCTCTGTTTGTCATTCATATATGAGACTAAATGTAACTGAGAGAAACGGATGAGAACTGAGTGACCACGACTTCCCTGAGAAACCAAGTATGCCATGCACTCGGCTGCCCAGTCATCCCTATCATTAGGTAGAGATGAGGCACTGCTAGTTGGGAAAACCCGGATTGGAGCGACAGGTGTCACCCGCAGTGGGTCAGACTTAGTCCCCCACACTGCGGGCGATTCAGCCACTCAAAATCCAGTAGTCTCATTATAATAATGAGAGCTTACGCAACACTGGAACATGCTCAAATGGCCTGATGATCCTGATGACTCATTCGCTTGGGCTGACTCTTGTGACTTTACTGTTGTTTCATTTTATTAACAGGTTAACATATAGAAAATGACTTAATGACCTGCTGACTCTGATGATTCATCCTTTTGTGATGACTCTGATGACTTCATTCTTGTTTCCTTTTGGCAGCAGGTGCCAGTTCTGGAACATGATTGGGGGCACTCCCTTTTGAAATGGCACCTCTATTTAGAGAGGTTGTCTCCTTTCAGCTGTGCTTGTTAATCATGTATGGTTTTGAAAGAAGCTGCTACTTTGAGAATCCAAAAACGCAAGACATTTTCTCAATTTCAGAAAGCTGTTGCAGTTGTCCTACAGATCAAGGCTGCATGTGTTTCCTGACACCGTGCTCTCTAACTGCATGATTTCACCTACGTCAGACATTTGGATGATATACTGCCTGCTGACATTTCAGCAGAAATTCTTCTGGTGGATCAGGGAAAAACAGTACTCGGGTAAGGTGCCGAATTGGGGGGTGATCAATCAACTACAGCTTGAGAAACACATTGGGAACTAAATCCTGGTTTGCCCTCAGTAGAAATTGTCTTTAGATATATAGACTTGTTTTGGGAACTCAGAATAAACTTTGAAAAGAACTGTTACAGCTTTTGATTCAGGAATATTGAGACGTTTGTCTTATTTAACGTAAGGAACTGTAATTCTGAACTTTACTCTCTCAGTGGATCAACCAGAGTTTTCTTGTGTGAAATATAGAAGGAATTATTTGTGAAAGTAGAACTAAGAATTGTTGACTAGCCTTTTTCCTTATAGGTTTCTTTCCCTGCACTACCCACCCTAACTTCCCTTCCCCCTTCTTTGGCCACATTGATACTCTTGTGAAATATGAATCCCAATGTTGATGATGCCAGAAGGAGGGCATCATGAGGGCATTGCTTCCAAGGAACCAAGCTTGACAGCTCACACATCACATAAACAGTTACAAAAGATACCAAAGGGAGACATGTTTGCACAGTAATGTCTATGTTCATGGAATTTACTGAAGTTTAAAGAGAAAAACACTGCACAATTGCTTACACCCCTTGTGACAGCTTAAGCACAATATTTGTTCATTAAGCTAGAGTATAAATCATATTTGAGAGTTGATGTGATTTTGTAAACCACTGTGACTTCAATTGAAGCAAATCTGTTCATAAGAAAGATCAGAGGTTTGATAGATAGCCCATTCTTTCTTTTAGTTGGGTGGAAGGAGGCAACAACATTTATGAGTTAGTTCACTGCATGAAAAAAACAAGCAACGTAATGCTTAAGGACCAAATGACTGCAGGAGTGACCAGGAGGAAATTTCCTTGCAGTTACAGAAAAGTGAAACATAGTAGTCATTACTATTACCTCTGGAAGACAGAGACAATGTGCTAAGGCTTGCCCAGGGAGGGCAAATATTTGGAGAGCATGAAGACCAGTTTCTTTGCTCTGTGTTTTGGTATACAAAAAATGGGTATTAGGACTTCACAAGAACTATTTATCCTTGTAGAGCACTATATTTCCTAGCCGGTGGTTTTTGGAATACAAAAAGTCACTGACTGTGAATTAAGAACCTTAGATGACGGGAAGATGACAAAACAATCACAGCAGTGAATTAAACTTGTTCATTTTAAGTTCCACCTTTGTCCCTCAAAGCGCTTTTTGCACCAAAATCAACTGCATCATCGGAGCTACACAGAGGCACATTTGACTTTGTGAGACTCTCAGTGCATTGAGTCTTCAACCTTGGCCCACGCGAAGACTTTGAGCTACAAACTGTATTTCAAATCCCAATGTAGAAACTTTGAGCAGTGTGACATGCTGAATTTAACACACTTTCACTCTATCAGAAGCAGTCTGAAATTATACATTGGTCTTAATTAATCAGAAACAGATACTACATATTGGTGCTTTCTGATTTTTTAATCATGTATTGCTGTAAGTTTAAAAAAAAAATCAAATGTCTGGCACATGTTTCCTAAGTTTCATTTTTTGGTGTATTTTTTTGTAATCCTCGCCATGTATCTTACAGACTGTTGGCATGAGGTTTAATGATTGTGTTTTTAGGGAACTCAGTCCTGATGAAGGCCAATTACCCTGAGTGGTGGTAGGCAGGCTAAAACATGTTGACAGCAGATGACAGGACAATGAATAATGGGACCATAATTGAATAAAGACTGATACTCCTAAGGTAGGTTTATTGATATACTGCACGGTGAATCCCTTTCAGTGCTTGTTTGCAACTATCAAAAAACTAATTGCTTCATCCCTAGCATTGGCTTGCATAGGGATGTTGTAGCATGTTCAATGATGAAACATGCCACTATTAGTGGATGAGGGCACTTTTAAACTATTTATGGTTTTCCATAGAGGATGATAACAATTTTTATCTTACCTCCTCATCCTCTTTGTTGTGTGTGCTAGATTTGTGGTTAGGGGGGATGGTTGAGAAGCTGTACCTCTCTTCCCTTTTCCTTGTGTGTATTGTATCTTAGAAAGCCCAAACTGGGGGAAGTTGCACAAGGGATTAAGATAACATTTGGAACCCACTGTGTATTCTGAAGATGGAGACTCACAAGTGTTTGATGAAGTGGCACAATATTGTCCCTTCAAACGATGAAGCCAACACTTTGTTTTTTCTGTAAGACATATGAATCCAGTATATGTCATTCGAAAGTGGTACCCATAGACTGATGTGGAAAAGTTGGTTTGCCAGGTGTTTAGTGACACATTATTCCCAGTACCTAAGATGGATTTCCTTCTGACAAACGTGATGCAACATCATTCATCATTCCCCTTGATAATGCTTTTTCAAATACACAGCTGATAAAAAAGCAGATAGGGCAATTAAAAGATCTTATGCTAATATCCACTTTACTTTTCATCCTATGCTGCAGTTTGTCTATGGTGTTTAATCATTAGGGATTTTCAAGCAATATTTCATGTTTTTTTTTTACAAAAGAGGTGACATATTCCAGTTGATGGTGGTTATGGAAAAGCACAGGCCATCACAAGACTTTGTTGTGTAGGTATTTAAGCAATGTTTTAGGCACGTTGTTTTAGCAAACTAGGCCTGCAGCTGTGCACTTTCACCCACCTACTTTTTATTCAGCTTGCTTTGTTTTTTTCAGCAATAGCTTCATTTGCGCTGCTGTTTTATTTCTCTTTATCTTGTTGTTCTTTTGCCTAGGAAAGCATCACGTTCACCATAGGACATATAGTTCACTTTTTGCGTTTCTATGGCTGCAGCCAGATAGGTTTGCCGACAAAAGAGCTATGCTGTGTCTCCTGCATCAGAGAAAACAACACACTCATACATGGGGACCATTTCTTAGAATGTCAGCTGGTTTATTATAAAACACCACTTAGTCCCAGACTTGTTAGGGGGAGATTCCAGTCAGATGACTATGACTGTATGCTGATTGCTGCAAGCTTCGCTACAGCTACCTGCTTAGGTGGCTGAGCCCTGATCCAGATGGGGACGGTGTCTCTTTAGACCTCAGGCCTCTTTGTCAGCTGTGAGGGATGATGTTCTTCCAGGGGAAAACCCGAAGGGCAGATTAGGCTTAGTATGCTGTGCTCATACTCAGCGTAGGTGAGGGGTTATAGGTCCACTTCCCTGTTCAGACAGTATGGTAGGACTGTTCTTGTGTTTTACATTTCTAGTCACAAGCCTGCTCCTATTGTCTTTCATTATCCTCATTATTACTAAGTACCTGCTTTTATCTAAGATGCAGAGATTTTAATAAATGCTTATTTAAATATATTCTGCCTCGGTTATCTTTGCCTGAGTGAGATCTGAGTAACTGAGAGACAGCAGATGACAGGACAATGAATAATGGGACCATAATTGAATAAAGACTGATACTCCTAAGGTAGGTTTATTGATATACTGCACGGTGAATCCCTTTCAGTGCTTGTTTGCAACTATCAAAAAACTAATTGCTTCATCCCTAGCATTGGCTTGCATAGGGATGTTGTAGCATGTTCAATGATGAAACATGCCACTATTAGTGGATGAGGGCACTTTTAAACTATTTATGGTTTTCCATAGAGGATGATAACAATTTTTATCTTACCTCCTCATCCTCTTTGTTGTGTGTGCTAGATTTGTGGTTAGGGGGGATGGTTGAGAAGCTGTACCTCTCTTCCCTTTTCCTTGTGTGTATTGTATCTTAGAAAGCCCAAACTGGGGGAAGTTGCACAAGGGATTAAGATAACATTTGGAAGCCACTGTGTATTCTGAAGATGGAGACTCACAAGTGTTTGATGAAGTGGCACAATATTGTCCCTTCAAACGATGAAGCCATTCTTGCCACCCAAGAGCTCTGGGTTACCCCTGATATGCAGGATGAGGAGGAGAGTACTGCCCTTTCTGGTAATGAGGAGTTGTTTGGCCAGTGCCAGCCTCTGAATCTACAACAAACAATGTGATGGAAAGAATACTTGAATTAACCTCAGCTAATGGTGATTGATTATTCTGCATTCCAGTCTTTTGTTTTTGACATACTGTGTCATTCTAGACAGACCAGTCTTTGTCTAGATTTTGTTTTGTCTGATGCTTGCACAACTCCTTCCCATAGTGATTGTGTCACCTTCGCAGAACAAACAATGAATGGTAAGAAAATGCCTTCAACCAAGGTTGCAAAGGAGGTAAAACCTAGAATGGAAAGACCCTTCAGAGACAGATGGAAGAAGGAGTTTCGAAAAAAGTCAGGAATTAAAAAAAATGAGTTTCAGAATGCTAAACTACCCAGGACTGAGTAGTGAAGAAATCATGATCGTAGGAGAGACTTGTTGAACAGTTTAAATTCCAGGGAAAACCCTGAGGAAAAATAAAATTGCAGGTAAATCAAGAGCAAACAGATGGAAAAACGTTTAATTTTGGCATGCTTTCCCCGACATTGAGAAGCCTATTCTATTAAAGAAATAGGGCTTTATATCATAGGATATTCTATGAAAGAAATAGGGCTTTATATCATAGGAAATTCAAAAGCTATTTTGGATTGAGAAGCAACCATAGGAAGCCTCAGCATGCACCATCTTGGACTGGGAATGAAGATATCACCCAGGTATACATCTTCCCGGAGAACTATGGAACAGAGACAACAACACGTAGAATTTCACAAGTCAATTTAATTGTTTCCTGAAATTTTTCTTTTTTCTCAAACACTCTCTTCTCCTGAGAAGTTCTTTGTGGAGGGTGAGACTTTTAAGTGAAAACGTTGTGGGGATCTGCAAACCAATGCAGAATATCCACACATTCAGAATGGTATTAAGGCATTTTCAGTGTCTTGAGACACATCACATGCCATATTCAAGTTATCTTGGTCGTGTCCCAACATTAACAGTCCAGGCCAAGCTGCCACGAAAGTCCTCTCCAGATGGGAACACAAAAATCTAGAATAGTCAAAGAGGTAAAGTTTGAGTCTTGTGGCAGAGTAAACACAGAACCATGTCTAGGTATACCTGTTGCACTTAGTTCATCTACAGAACCAAACAACAAAATGATCTTGGAATAATTGACAATCTTATTTGCCGGAGGTTAATTGGGGCCACATTCCAACCCAGTATTTTTCACCCACAATGTCACTCTAGATTTAGATCTTCTATATACAAACCTGTTTTGTTCTTGCTACCAAGCAAACAGTACAGCCTGAGTCACCAATGCCAGTCTCTACCAGATGGGAACACAAGCAAGTTTAGACTAATGATGAATTTGAAAGTGACCCACAAGACCTACTCACTTGTTAAGAATAATTCAAGCATTCCTTATAACACTTTGTTTTTTCTGTAAGACATATGAATCCAGTATATGTCATTCGAAAGTGGTACCCATAGACTGATGTGGAAAAGTTGGTTTGCCAGGTGTTTAGTGACACATTATTCCCAGTACCTAAGATGGATTTCCTTCTGACAAACGTGATGCAACATCATTCATCATTCCCCTTGATAATGCTTTTTCAAATACACAGCTGATAAAAAAGCAGATAGGGCAATTAAAAGATCTTATGCTAATATCCACTTTACTTTTCATCCTATGCTGCAGTTTGTCTATGGTGTTTAATCATTAGGGATTTTCAAGCAATATTTCATGTTTTTTTTTTACAAAAGAGGTGACATATTCCAGTTGATGGTGGTTATGGAAAAGCACAGGCCATCACAAGACTTTGTTGTGTAGGTATTTAAGCAATGTTTTAGGCACGTTGTTTTAGCAAACTAGGCCTGCAGCTGTGCACTTTCACCCACCTACTTTTTATTCAGCTTGCTTTGTTTTTTTCAGCAATAGCTTCATTTGCGCTGCTGTTTTATTTCTCTTTATCTTGTTGTTCTTTTGCCTAGGAAAGCATCACGTTCACCATAGGACATATAGTTCACTTTTTGCGTTTCTATGGCTGCAGCCAGATAGGTTTGCCGACAAAAGAGCTATGCTGTGTCTCCTGCATCAGAGAAAACAACACACTCATACATGGGGACCATTTCTTAGAATGTCAGCTGGTTTATTATAAAACACCACTTAGTCCCAGACTTGTTAGGGGGAGATTCCAGTCAGATGACTATGACTGTATGCTGATTGCTGCAAGCTTCGCTACAGCTACCTGCTTAGGTGGCTGAGCCCTGATCCAGATGGGGACGGTGTCTCTTTAGACCTCAGGCCTCTTTGTCAGGTGTGAGGGATGATGTTCTTCCAGGGGAAAACCCGAAGGGCAGATTAGGCTTAGTATGCTGTGCTCATACTCAGCGTAGGTGAGGGGTTATAGGTCCACTTCCCTGTTCAGACAGTATGGTAGGACTGTTCTTGTGTTTTACATTTCTAGTCACAAGCCTGCTCCTATTGTCTTTCATTATCCTCATTATTACTAAGTACCTGCTTTTATCTAAGATGCAGAGATTTTAATAAATGCTTATTTAAATATATTCTGCCTCGGTTATCTTTGCCTGAGTGAGATCTGAGTAACTGAGAGACAGCAGATGACAGGACAATGAATAATGGGACCATAATTGAATAAAGACTGATACTCCTAAGGTAGGTTTATTGATATACTGCACGGTGAATCCCTTTCAGTGCTTGTTTGCAACTATCAAAAAACTAATTGCTTCATCCCTAGCATTGGCTTGCATAGGGATGTTGTAGCATGTTCAATGATGAAACATGCCACTATTAGTGGATGAGGGCACTTTTAAACTATTTATGGTTTTCCATAGAGGATGATAACAATTTTTATCTTACCTCCTCATCCTCTTTGTTGTGTGTGCTAGATTTGTGGTTAGGGGGGATGGTTGAGAAGCTGTACCTCTCTTCCCTTTTCCTTGTGTGTATTGTATCTTAGAAAGCCCAAACTGGGGGAAGTTGCACAAGGGATTAAGATAACATTTGGAAGCCACTGTGTATTCTGAAGATGGAGACTCACAAGTGTTTGATGAAGTGGCACAATATTGTCCCTTCAAACGATGAAGCCATTCTTGCCACCCAAGAGCTCTGGGTTACCCCTGATATGCAGGATGAGGAGGAGAGTACTGCCCTTTCTGGTAATGAGGAGTTGTTTGGCCAGTGCCAGCCTCTGAATCTACAACAAACAATGTGATGGAAAGAATACTTGAATTAACCTCAGCTAATGGTGATTGATT
The DNA here is from genome assembly GCF_031143425.1 of Pleurodeles waltl. Lineage (NCBI taxonomy): Eukaryota > Metazoa > Chordata > Amphibia > Caudata > Salamandridae > Pleurodeles > Pleurodeles waltl. The sequence goes on along the minus strand of NC_090444.1, from coordinate 489,610,779 downwards.
ATTCTGCATTCCAGTCTTTTGTTTTTGACATACTGTGTCATTCTAGACAGACCAGTCTTTGTCTAGATTTTGTTTTGTCTGATGCTTGCACAACTCCTTCCCATAGTGATTGTGTCACCTTCGCAGAACAAACAATGAATGGTAAGAAAATGCCTTCAACCAAGGTTGCAAAGGAGGTAAAACCTAGAATGGAAAGACCCTTCAGAGACAGATGGAAGAAGGAGTTTCGAAAAAAGTCAGGAATTAAAAAAAATGAGTTTCAGAATGCTAAACTACCCAGGACTGAGTAGTGAAGAAATCATGATCGTAGGAGATACTTGTTGAACAGTTTAAATTCCAGGGAAAACCCTGAGGAAAAATAAAATTGCAGGTAAATCAAGAGCAAACAGATGGAAAAACGTTTAATTTTGGCATGCTTTCCCCGACATTGAGAAGCCTATTCTATTAAAGAAATAGGGCTTTATATCATAGGATATTCTATGAAAGAAATAGGGCATTATATCATAGGAAATTCAAAAGCTATTTTGGATTGAGAAGCAACCATAGGAAGCCTCAGCATGCACCATCTTGGACTGGGAATGAAGATATCACCCAGGTATACATCTTCCCGGAGAACTATGGAACAGAGACAACAACACGTAGAATTTCACAAGTCAATTTAATTGTTTCCTGAAATTTTTCTTTTTTCTCAAACACTCTCTTCTCCTGAGAAGTTCTTTGTGGAGGGTGAGACTTTTAAGTGAAAACGTTGTGGGGATCTGCAAACCAATGCAGAATATCCACACATTCAGAATGGTATTAAGGCATTTTCAGTGTCTTGAGACACATCACATGCCATATTCAAGTTATCTTGGTCGTGTCCCAACATTAACAGTCCAGGCCAAGCTGCCACGAAAGTCCTCTCCAGATGGGAACACAAAAATCTAGAATAGTCAAAGAGGTAAAGTTTGAGTCTTGTGGCAGAGTAAACACAGAACCATGTCTAGGTATACCTGTTGCACTTAGTTCATCTACAGAACCAAACAACAAAATGATCTTGGAATAATTGACAATCTTATTTGCCGGAGGTTAATTGGGGCCACATTCCAACCCAGTATTTTTCACCCACAATGTCACTCTAGATTTAGATCTTCTATATACAAACCTGTTTTGTTCTTGCTACCAAGCAAACAGTACAGCCTGAGTCACCAATGCCAGTCTCTACCAGATGGGAACACAAGCAAGTTTAGACTAATGATGAATTTGAAAGTGACCCACAAGACCTACTCACTTGTTAAGAATAATTCAAGCATTCCTTTTAACACTTTGTTTTTTCTGTAAGACATATGAATCCAGTATATGTCATTCGAAAGTGGTACCCATAGACTGATGTGGAAAAGTTGGTTTGCCAGGTGTTTAGTGACACATTATTCCCAGTACCTAAGATGGATTTCCTTCTGACAAACGTGATGCAACATCATTCATCATTCCCCTTGATAATGCTTTTTCAAATACACAGCTGATAAAAAAGCAGATAGGGCAATTAAAAGATCTTATGCTAATATCCACTTTACTTTTCATCCTATGCTGCAGTTTGTCTATGGTGTTTAATCATTAGGGATTTTCAAGCAATATTTCATGTTTTTTTTTTACAAAAGAGGTGACATATTCCAGTTGATGGTGGTTATGGAAAAGCACAGGCCATCACAAGACTTTGTTGTGTAGGTATTTAAGCAATGTTTTAGGCACGTTGTTTTAGCAAACTAGGCCTGCAGCTGTGCACTTTCACCCACCTACTTTTTATTCAGCTTGCTTTGTTTTTTTCAGCAATAGCTTCATTTGCGCTGCTGTTTTATTTCTCTTTATCTTGTTGTTCTTTTGCCTAGGAAAGCATCACGTTCACCATAGGACATATAGTTCACTTTTTGCGTTTCTATGGCTGCAGCCAGATAGGTTTGCCGACAAAAGAGCTATGCTGTGTCTCCTGCATCAGAGAAAACAACACACTCATACATGGGGACCATTTCTTAGAATGTCAGCTGGTTTATTATAAAACACCACTTAGTCCCAGACTTGTTAGGGGGAGATTCCAGTCAGATGACTATGACTGTATGCTGATTGCTGCAAGCTTCGCTACAGCTACCTGCTTAGGTGGCTGAGCCCTGATCCAGATGGGGACGGTGTCTCTTTAGACCTCAGGCCTCTTTGTCAGGTGTGAGGGATGATGTTCTTCCAGGGGAAAACCCGAAGGGCAGATTAGGCTTAGTATGCTGTGCTCATACTCAGCGTAGGTGAGGGGTTATAGGTCCACTTCCCTGTTCAGACAGTATGGTAGGACTGTTCTTGTGTTTTACATTTCTAGTCACAAGCCAGCTCCTATTGTCTTTCATTATCCTCATTATTACTAAGTACCTGCTTTTATCTAAGATGCAGAGATTTTAATAAATGCTTATTTAAATATATTTTGCCTCGGTTATCTTTGCCTGAGTGAGATCTGAGTAACTGAGAGAACGGGATGCGATCTGATGTACCACAATTCTCTGGGGTGTCTATTTTACCATGAGCTCGGTTGCTACAATCATCTCGGTCAGAGATGGGATGCTGCTAGTTTGCCAGAAACCCCGGATTAGGCTGACAGGTGTCACTAGAATTGTGCTCAGTACCCACAACATAGGTGATCCTACCGCCCAAATCCAGTAGCCTCATTATCCTAATGAGAACCTACATGACAACTCTAGACCCATGATTAGGGCTGTGCAAAATATACTGAGTGGTCATTTATCATGCCTCAAGAGGTGGTGAAAAATTTGCCATGCCAATGTCATTGGTGATGTTTTGTACTTCAAATAAATAAACATAAAATGTCACTTCCTTTATATGACTCTGTTTAAAATTCGACCTGCTCTGGAAGTCCCATGATGGCTCATTTGAAGCTTTGATCCTAGTCGTGGCTCCAGAAGACCTGATACATTCTGTCAATTAACTCCATCTGTGCTTCAATGTGTACAGATTATATGAATGGGTAGTACTCTAGAGTCCATACACCATCCTGCTGTGTCAGAAAGTGCCAGGACTGGGGCCCTATAGACCTGGGGAATGCTCCTTGCATTGCTGTGTGAAGAAGCTCTGACCGAGCCTCGGGTCAGAGTACTGGCTAGCCAGTAGGTGGAAGACTCCATTCTTGGGCTCCATTCCCAAGCCTGTCATGTTGTGAAGTGCCCTGGGGCCCCCTCCACCTGCCTGTGTTAAGAAGGTCTGCCCAGATCTGAGTCAGAGTTCCAGCAGGCCGTGCTATGTCCAAAGAAAGGTCCTGTAACTGGGTCCTGCAAGCACTGGGAGGCCTCCCCTGGCTGCCTGGGTTAGGAAGCACTGACAGGGTCTGGGTCAGAGCTCTGACAGGCCTAAGATTAGAAACCACTAGCCCCTGGACTCCTTTAACAAGCCTACGTTGTCACAAATTGCGGGGGATGCGGTCTGACAGGCCCTGGAAAACCTCCACTGCTTGTCTGTGTTAACAGTCTCAAACTGGACTCCAGTTCAGAGCTCTGGCAGACCCAGGTGTAGAAGCTTACAGCCCTTGTCTTTTTCACTTGGTCTGACGTGACCCAAAATGTCTGGGACAGGGTACTGTAGGCATGGGAATGCTCCCCTGTCTTCCAAGGTGTAGAAGCTGTGACCGAGCCCTGGGTCAGAGCACCAGCAGGACAGAGGGGTGGAAGCCCAAGGCCTTGGTGTTGCAAAGTCCTCTGGATGGAGTCTTACAGACTCTGGAAGATCTCCCCTGTTTGGCTGGGTAAAGACCCCGAGCACTGGTCTTCCTATATCAACCTGCCATGACACAAAGTGCCCAGGTTGGGGTCCTGCCAGCCCAGGAAGTTCTCCCCTGCCTGCCATGTTTAAGAAACTCTGACCAGGCCTGGGATCAGAGTTCAGATGGGTCCAGGGTATTAGACCCCAGCTCTGGCTCTTTTCTCTGGCCAATCGTGTCTCAAAGTGTGAGAGACGGTCTTGTAGATCTGGCAAGGCCTCCCTTGCCTGCCCGTGTTTAGGCTTCCTCTGCCTACCTCTCCCCGATCCTCTCCAAGGGGTGCAGGACAGCATTTTGCCTCAGCCGCCACCTAGATGCTCACTTAGAACTGGTACAGACCAGGAAAAGTTCACTGTTTGTTTGAAACAAAGCACTGTGAAGGCTTGAGGCGGTTGTTGAAACTATGTGATTTCTGCCCAGTGCCTCAAGGTGGGAGTAACTATGACTCTGTCACTTTTCTCTTCTCACTTGTAGTGGTCTTCACCTCAAGTAGTTCCACTGGTAACTATGCTGAGATCACTAATCTCTTTGAGCAGACATCTGTAGAGATAGGCCAAACAAGGCATCTATGACAGTTGTGACAATGATATCAAGAAAGGACAAATCTAACAATCCCAATTACAAGTGGGGTACTGCCTGAATAAAACCTCATTGAGTTGGCGAAAGGAGGTGTTGTCTTTCCACAAATCATTAAAATCTGCTGAATTGTACACCTAGCTCCGATGGCACAATGAATCACATCAAATTGACTCACATTTTGTCATCATCTTCACTCTCTATATTAAGCGATAATGAGGATATTATGGAACTCAGTGAAAGCATAATATTTTGTAACTTCATCAATGTAAAGCATGACAGATGAAGCATGAACTGAAAAAATGCCAGATGCTTATGAGGTCACTGACAAACCCAATGACAAGAAACCTGATTTCACCAAGAAAGTCACATATTAGAAATATCCCAATGAAAAATACAACTGAAGTCTTTCCACAGAGATACTGGGAAGCTTCAAAGAACTTATAAAAAATGTTTCCAACAGGGAAAAGGGATTCTCCCTAAAAACGTATTGGCACAATTGTGGCAAAGAAGCTGCATTTCAGTACATTGCATACCACTCTGCCAAATGCAAAGGTAGAACAACAAAAAGAGAGCTAAAAATCCTATGAATCTTGGTAATTTGAGATTTGCAATGACAATTGCATAAACAATAGACCTAGCATTATTAAAACTCACAACCTAAAACTGTAAGACAGAAGATTCCTAGACTACTCTTTGAAATTATTTGCATCTTATCACTGGAGAAAATAGGAATTTGAAAAATGGAACAATCTCCCTGTACAAGGCGATAGTTTAAAATACCTGGAAAATAGTCCAGCAGTAAATGTTTCGTTTACGGGACACATGAAGATAAAGGAAAATCAATACACAGGTGTGCTGAGAGCAAATGTGATAAACACTAGAGAAACAATATCCAGAGATTGAACAATTGTTACTTGTGGATATTAAAAGAATGTATAATAAACATTTGTGCATATGTTAGATGCATGTCCTAAAACAAGGATTATAAGAATTAAAAGAAACAACAAAATTGTAGAGCTATTCATTGATAGAGCAAACCAATGTGATTGATTGCTATACAGCGAATCTAATTTAATGAATCGTCAAGGTGAAATAAGAAAACCTGATGTAGTGTTCATGAACGGTGACACTGCTCTGTCATTGATATTTCAATTTGTTATGAAAACTCATGAAATTCCCTTGACCAAGCATATTAAAGTAAAGTTAATTATTACAGTGACTGATTTCAAGAACACAAAACTTTCACAAACTGTTCCACTGTAGGAAGTTGAGGAATGCAACCACAATGTAACAATGCTGTGCTAACTGACCTGGGACTGTGAGTGTTATCCCCTTCAAGAAAAATGTATTTCTCACATCTACAATGAACACTTTAAAATGTGCCAAATATTTAAGGGCAATTCATATATTGGCAAAGTAATACTTATATAGTAAATTAGTGTGTCCCTTTGAACTGAAACGTTAATGTTAGAATTGTTGACACATATTAGTTTGGAAATTTAGTGTGAATTTAGATAAGGTTATTAAGTTTTAGGGTTTGATGATAAGATTTAGAGAGTGATGCTGAAAATAGAATTAGAACATAGTTACATGTTACTGTGATATTGTTGATGTTAGGGTTTGTTAATTTAGTTATGTGTGGATTTACGATAGAATAGACAATGTTGAAATACTCACCGTAGGAAAGAATATTTTAAAAGTGATTTGTACAGTAAATGCACATAATTAGTACAGGTTTTGGGAGCTCTGTGTCCCGCATATGTTGTTTCCCAATTTCTGAATGTGGGTGGCACGCAGGATGCAGAGCTCGTTGCTGCATTTACCTGGATCAGAACAGTGAGCTCACTTGAGGTGATTTTGGGCTGGCAGCTGGAGTAAGGGGGTTAGTGGAGGGTTCCAGCATGTGTCCTGTCTGCTCCTGCAGGCTGTCTTTGTGTTGTATGGTGGCAGGTGTCATATAGGAAAACCTTTGTATCTCCCAGTCCAAGATGGTGGCCTGCCAATGCTACTTTACCTGCATTCCCAAACCATCATGGCGGCAATGACATCCTGGGTCGATCCTTTCTATTCAAGGGCTTCTAAGGGTATATAAGGAAGCATGATTGAAGGGTGATCCAGTCACAATTGTTTCTCTGTATTCAGGCATGCTCCTAGCTAGTTATACTCACCTGTTTCCTAACTAGTCTTTTTCCTATTATTGTTCCAGATGTGTTTTTGATCCTCTCTTCCTTTAAGGAAAACAGGCTGCATTTTTTAAAAAAAAGGATCGCTTTATTGAAGAGCAATCACAGACATGGTGGTCAGCTGAGCCCAGCATGCCACAATCCCTGTGATTTTAGCCATTCGCAATGGCTCGCAAATTGTGACCTACCTCTTAAATATTGATGAGGTAGGTCCATTTGCGAGCCCTTGCAAATCGCAGTATGAAACTCCTGGCGTTTCCTACATTCCAATAGCGATGACTTAATTATGATTCGCTAGAAAAATACAATTAGGTAATCACTAGTGTAAAGATTGATACATCTGGCCCTCTGTTTCAATGAGGCCCACCGGAGAACATGGAATTTAATCGAGCGCACTTTTGGCCTACTGGAGGCGAGATTCAGGTTCCTGGACCTATCTGGAGAGCCCTCCTCTACTCACCCCAACAGGTATGCCAAATCATTGTTGCCTGCTGCACGCTTTAAAATCTAGCCCTGAGACATCAGATACTATTGCTAGCTGATGAGGGTGAGGCAGCCGGACCAGTGGCTGGAAATGGTGAAATGGCAACTGATGAACGGCCAGAGGAAGAAGATGTGGCAGACTCCAGGATAGAGCTTATCAATCAGTACTTCCAGAGCATAAAGGTACATTGAGTGGGGTTTTTCAAGTCTTGAATGTCCACATTCGGGGGTGGATTGGTGACAATAGTCCTCCTGACCTGATTCATCAGTGGGGGTGTAATGTGGTCCTATCCCTGTGTGTGAGTTGTGGAAGCTGACTGATAGAATGTAGGGTGCACTGTAACAGTGGTTCAGCTCTAACGTGTGTTCACTACAGTTACTTACATTCACTTCTCAAATGAACAGACCAGTATTGAACTATGTTTGCTGAATTCTCCTGTTCTCATGTCATTTCACCCACTGACTGTGGTTTTTAATCTGTGCCTCTGCTACCTATGGCTTGAGGCATTTATAGTCATAAGCCAGTGTTAAATGATTGCAGACATGAGGGTTGTACATGACAGATGGCAGGTAAATTATTTGTGTGAATACTCTGGGAGTGATGATGTGTGGTAATATTCAAGGGACCCTGATTAGGAGGTATTCTACACTGGACACAACATCTATGGACTGCATGTTTACTTTGTGTGGCCCCATTCCTTCCATCCTGCTAGTACTCTGTGTCATGGTCTTTTTGCAGATTGGAATACTGACTACATTATTGTGTGACTCTGGATTTCTACCTCTCTGACATCTCTCTTGGGACATATCTTTTTTGTCTCCTGCTGAGGAAGCCTCCTTCTGCTGTTCATTACACTGCCTGTTCTATGTAGGGGGGCATAACCAGACCACAGTTGGCAAGCATGAACATTTTTGATTTTTTTAAAGACACATATACAGTAGTCGTGTTCAATGGTGATTTATTGTGCAAATCATAATATGGATAGGAAAAATAAAGGTGCAGAAATTGACATTAGGGTGATGAGTGAGATCATGGTAGAGTAGCAGTAGTTTGTTGCACAGGTACAGTGTCCAAGTACCATCGGAAAATGGAGTCATGTCTCTGAATGGTCAACAGGGTGTTTTAGTGGCACACAAGGGAGACAAATAAGGTGAAGTTCACTTTCCGGGCAGTGGGTTTGGTCTTGGTATCTGCTCCAGGCAGATGTTTGGGTGGATGTTCACATTTGGGGGGGGGGTCTTCCCCATCCTACTAGCTGCCACTGATGTAGATGGGGAAGATGTAAGGATTCTACAGAAGGGGCCTGATGGCGGGTCTAGGAACCATGTAGGGAGGTGTTGATATCACTCATCACCCCTGCAATGGAGGCCATGGTGGCACTGTGGGCCTGCCACTGCTGCATGACCTCCTGCTGCTATTCCCTCTGCAGCCTTTGGTATTCCCCCAACATGGTGGTAATCTGTCCCATCCTGTCCTGGAAACTTAGATATTCTCCCAGGACTTGGGAGATGGTTTCCTGGTCAGTCGAGTCCCTCGGGACCCCCTCCTCTGGCCCACAGCTTCCCTCCCACACCCCGTGCCCCCAAGTGTCTGTGCCCCTGGCACTGTGTGACCATTCCCAGTGTTAGCAGAACCTTCATCGTCTGGGGTGTCATGGATCGACTCAGGTCCCTGTACTGTGGGACACACAATAGTTTGAACAGTTCTTGGGACACAGGTTTGGGAACGAAGAGTTGGCTGTGATGTTGTAGCAATGGGTGGGATTGAAGTGGGCATGGTAAGGCAGGTAGTCGTAGACTGACCAGGTGTCCCAGATGGGCCAGCTAGGTCGTCACTGTCAAGACATCCAGGTGTGTTGTCCTCATTGGGGCCTTCATCCTGAGGAGGCCTGGCAGTCTCTAGTATCTTCTCCATGGTGGTATTGGCAGGGGTACCTGTGGATGGAGTGTGACACTGAGTTAAAAAGAGAAATTGTGTTTGGTTATTTCTTTGTCAGATGCATACAGTGTCTTAACATGGGTCCCAGACATGACAATGACATGCTGGACAGCATAGTTTTGGTTGCACATACTAGTCTGGGAAATGTGTTCCATACTCCATGATGGGTGCTGTCATTCAGGTTTGGTACATATAGCACTGCTGATGGGTTCAGGTACTATCTGATACTTCACATGGCTGTTCAGCACTGTTACCTAATGAATAGTCAGGCTTTCTAGATGTCACATGAATTTGCTGGACATTGGGACAGTGGGAGCGTATGGAGGGTTAAATGTCCTCTATCTGCATGTTGGGCATGTGCATGGCGTCTGCTATTTTACTTTGTATACCATGGTCAGTCCATTTCAGGTTTGGAGATTTAGATAAGTGGCGAGTTGGATTTGTCTCAGAGCTGTGGCTATGGTTAGCCTTGGCTGCCATTGTGGTGTGCCAATGCATTGCTGTCATTGTTTGTTGTGGTCCTCAGTCATACCATCTATTTGTGGTAGCTTGTACTATAGTCATACATACAAGAGGTATGATGTGCAAATTCCAGATTTTCACGTAGATGGTCTAGTGCTTTGTTGGAGTCATATTGATAGTATTCGCCAATGCTATCCATGCCTTTGCCAAGGGATATGTGGGCAGTTGGGTTGGGTGGAGGTGTGGCATGCAGGACTGGGACATTAGGTGGATTAGGTGGGGGGAGTAGTGAGACATAAAGTGAATTAGGGAGTATTTGGGTGGTGAGGAAGCATGCAGGACATGACAATTTTGTGACATGGAAGTTGTGGGTACTAACCATAGTCCAGTCTCCCAGGCATTCCAGACATACCCTCAGGATGCAGGATGTCCAAGACCTTCTCCCAAGATGTGAACTGTGGGGGAGGAGGTGGAGGCCCACCATCAGTCATGTGCACAGCGATATGGTGTTGTGATGCCATGGAACCTACCTTGCCCCGTAGGTCATTCCAACTCAGTCCCTTGTGCGTGCATGGTTTCCTACTGAGTTGACCCTTCAATGATTCTTTGCAACAATGTGAGAAAGTAGCTTCTTTCTAGCATGGTTAACCCCATTTTGGGCCTGTTTCTCAGGGATTGTCAATGTGTTTTTACTGTGTCACTGGGATCCTGCTAGTCGGGATCCCAGTGCTCATAGGTTGTGGCCTACTTGTCAGTCTGTTTCACTGTTTTTGTCAGTAAGCTGAACTGTGTCACTGGGGTCCTGCTAACCAGAACTCCAGTGCTTATGCTCTCTCTGATTCAAAATGTGTACTTACATACTGGCAACCCAGTATTCCACTCCAAATTGGTACACTGGACCCCCCCCTTATAAGTCCCTAGTATATGGTACCTAGGTACCCAGGGCATTGGGGTTCCAGGGGATCCTTATGGGCTGCAGCTTTTCTTTTGCCACCCATAAGGAGCCCATACAAATGATTCTTCAGGAATGCTATTGCAGCCTGTGGGAAATAGTGCATGCACTATTTCACAGCCAGAGACACTGCACCAGGTCACTTATAAGTCGCCAATATATCATGACTTCCAACCCTGAAGGCTGGGAGCTATGTACCCGTTTGTGAGGGCATCCCTGCACTAGCAGAGATGCCTCCACATCATCAAGGCCCATTTTCCAAGACTTTGTGAGTGCGGGGACGCCATTTTACGCAAGCACTACAAATAGATGAAAACCTATATGTAGCTTCCCAATGGTAACTCTGAATATGGCAATGTAAGGTGTCTAACAACTGGGAAATGAAATCCAATATTGATTCTAGTTTGGGTTTACAATCCCATGCACTATGGGGCCTCCATCATGGACCCCCAGTACTGGACAACCAGTCTTCTGAGGCTTTCACTGCTGACACCTCACAGACAGGCTTCTGCCCCCCTGGGGCTTGAGATGCTCAATCCCAGGAAGTCAGAACAATGCTTTTCCTTTAGGAGAGGCGTGTTACATCCTCTCCCTTTGGAAATGGGTGTTACAGGCATGGGAGGGGTAGCCTCCCAGAGCCTCTAGAAATGCTTTGAAGGGCACAGATGGTGCCCTCCTTGCATAATCCAGTCTCGCCAGAGCAGGGACCCCCCAGTCCCTGCTCTGGTGTGAACCTGGACAAATAATAGGGGAGTGACCACTCCCTGTCCATCACCACCCCCAGGGCTGGGGCACAGAGCTCCTCCAGAGTGACCCTGGGTTTTGCCATCTTGGATTCCAAGGTGGTAGGCCACTCTGGGAGCATCTGAGTGTCCAGGGCCAGCAGGTGATGTCAGAGACCCCTACTGATAGGTGCTTACCTGTTAGCTGACCAAACTACGTCTTAGGGTTATTTAGGGTCTCTCCTCTGGGTGTTTCTTCAGGTTCGGATTGCAAGACTCCAGCAGGAATCCTCTGCATCCTTTACTTCATCTTCTACAGATGGATCAATCGCTGACTGCTCCAGGAACTCTACAAAACTGCAAACAAAGAAGCAAAGACGACTTCTGTAACCTTGTAAACTCAGCTCCTGCCAGCAACTGCAACAGTTTCCAGGTTGTGTATCCTCCAAGGACTGCCTTTCTTCAGCCTGCACAAGAAGAACCAAAGGAATCTTCCTTGGAGTGATGGAGTCACTTCCCTGCTTAAGCAGGCACCTCTCTGCAGCAACAACTGGTCACTTGGACACCCTCTCCAGATGACAGGCATGTATCCAGCAACACGGGTGGTGGACTAAAGTGACTCCGCCAGTCCCACTGTCCAGCTGTCCAACTTTGGTGGAGGTAAGAGCTCCTCCTCACCCAAGACAGTACCCGCGTGCACCACGTGACTTGCAGTTGCTAAGGCTTTTGTGTGACCTTCCAAGAAGTTATTCGTGCACAGCTTAGAGCAGGCCCCCAGCACTCCATCCTGCGATGCACAGCTTCCTGAGTGGTTGTCCGGCGGCATGGAAATCCTTTGTGTGTTGCTGCTTGGGCCTTCATTTGCACCACCTTTGTCCCCGAGCTGTGGGACTCCTGTGTACACGGCCCGGACTTCTGAGGACTCTCTGAGTTGCTGAGTTTCCCCTCTGTCTCCCTCTTCGGGGTAGAGGGCACCAGGTCCCTCCTGGTCCCGGGCAGCGCCATTTTCTGCTAACCGTGAGCTTTGCATGCACCAAAGCTGGTTGGTGGAATCCAGCGATTCAAGCCAGACTACATTCATCCCGCATCTGTCTTCTTTGGTGCAATATTGACTTTTTCTTTCCACCGGTGGTTCTTCTTTTGCACCTTCATCTGAGTTAGCAGGGGCTCTTGTTCACACCAGACTCTTCAGTGCTTCTTGGACTTGGTCCCCTTCTTCCACAGATCTTCAGGTCCAGGAATCCATCATTGGTGTCTTGCTGTCTCTTCTGGTTCTAGCAGTATCTTCTATCACAACTTCTAGTGTGTTTTAGGAAACTTGCTGTGATTTACTCCTGCTTTCCCAGGCTCTGGGGTGGGTATTTTACTTACCTCTGGTGTTTTCTTACAGTCCCAGCACCCGTCTACACACTATACTTGCCTAGGTGGGAAACCGATTTTCGCATACCACTATTTTATTATATGGTTTGTGTTCCCCCTAGGCACTTTGCAACATATGGTGTTTTTCACTATTTGCACTGTTTTCCTACTGTGTACTTACCTGTTTCTGGTTACTAGCGTTTATATTGTGTGATTTACTTACCTCGTAAGGGAGTATAGCCTACAAAGTATTTTTGCCATTGTGTGACTAAAATAAAGCACCTTTATTTTTGTTACACTTAGTATTGTCTTTCATGTGTGTTAGTACTGTGTGACTACAGTGGTATTGCAAGGGTTTTGCATGTCTCCTAGTTCAGCCTTGCCTACACTAGCTACAGCTACCTCTAGACAGCCTGGCTTCTAGACACTGACTACATTTCACTAATAAGGCATAAGTTGACCTGGTATAAGGTGTAAGTACCTTTGGTACCCACTACAAACCAGGCCAGCCTCCTACACACAACTCCATTCTCCTGGCAATTGACATTTGTTGGGCCTGCGCTGTGTGTAAGGGTTCAGTGTTGGGTGATTGATGGGGTGTGGGTGGTGCATTGTGTATGAAGGACGCTTGTGATTTGTGTATGCTTGTTATGTGTGTTAGTTGCGCTAATGTGTGGTGTGCAATGCGTGTGGTGTGTGTGTGCCTATGGTGTATGGGTGCCCTTTCTCTGTGGTTGCCTGCTCTTGGGGTATGTGAATGTCTTTTTTGTTGCAAAGGATAGTGGGTTGTGTCAGGTGTGTTGTGTAGTGAAGTGGGTAGGTTTGTCTTGTGTGTGGATGTGTGTCAGGTGTGGGGTATTCAAATTGTCCAATGTCGTGCTGTGTTCTGACAGAAGTGGGTTCTGACCACGCCAGTTCACACCGAAAATGGTTTTCCATCATGAAGAACCGCTGTGGTGATTTGTGGCTCCTAATCTGGTGGGTGCGTTTGGGTCAGCCTGGCGTTGCTGGTGGTGGAACCCCTTCTTTCCCACCCTCCAGAGTCCTCACGGTCTCTGATTTTTGGCAATCTTCTTTGTGTGACTCTTAATACGGCAGTCGGATGACCTTCAACATGGTGGTCTTTTGGCAGCAGCCACAGCGGCTGACTTCCAAAAAGACCGTAAAAGTCGTAATGAGGATCTTAGTGGCTGAGGAACCAATGAGGCGAAGCTACCACCAGTGACATTCTGCCTGGGTGCCTCAAAATCAGAATGCCTCCTAAACCATAATGATATAGCATGTAGTCAGTCCATTTCATGCAATGCAGTGCTGTGAAACCTCAATGGGCCTGGGATAGCAAGCCTCTGGGCCAGTGCATAAAGCTGCTCGTTCAGGTACCAGAGCACAGATGGAAGAGGGACATCTCCCCTGCCCTTACTGCACTGCACGTCCTTAGGGCACCTGGTGCTAAATCATTTGTAAATTACCTGATTCTGGGTCAGGATTTTCTAAGTAGCAGACCAGGTACCTCACTATGATCTGTTGAAAGCCATCCTCTGGGCTTTTTTTTCTGTCCAGGGGCACCTGGAGGGACTGGGTGCAGGCCGGTGGGAGGCCATCTCCACCATGTGATGTCTGGCACTGGGGCCTCCTACTCCCACCCTGCATCACTAGGTGCTGGAATAAGGGCACAATCCTCCCCAGATCAGAAGGATGACCTGCTAGTTGGAGCAGGCACTAGTGGATTTGTCTTGAGGATAAAAGCCAGAGAGTGGCTTTAGAAGGAATCTTCCTGAGCACTGGCCTTGCTGTAGGCTGCTGCCTGGGCACTCAGGTCACCAGGTGCGCCCAAGCCATCTGGTTCTGGACTGGCCAACCAGATGAATAGTCAGTGACTGGCCAGCCTGATGACCAGTCAGCAGCTGTCTGACAAGATGACCTGCAGCCCAGGCAGCAAAGCTACCTATGACTTGTGCTTCAACCCACATTCTGGTGTCTTAATAGTGGAGGAAAAGTAGCTTTCCACGCAAGCCCAAGGGAAGAGTGGGATTGGCTGGTGTCTCATCCCTCCTTATTCCCCAGGCTTAGACTCCAGAAAGGTAGAAACACTGAACTGGGGCACCTTTAGCCTTTAGACTGAGGAAACAGTCCCTAAACAGGGCATGATGGCTACAGACTGGGGAGGACTCTTGTGTCCCTCATGGGAGTGTAGCAGAGATGGGACCCTCTAAAGCCCTAGATCCTGGGGCAGGGTGGCACCAAACCATGGAAGCGTTTGCAGACTGAACAGTTCAAGTAATCCCCAATGAGTTGTGGAATAAGCCATGGCTTTCACCTGGGATGCCTGGTCCCTGCAGGCCAGACATCTGGGCACTGGGCAGGTAATCTTGAAACATCAAGGTGGCATTAGACCAAGGAGGAGTCTGTGGCTCCTGCAGGATGAACAGCTCCCACAATCCTCTGTGAGAGGTGGCTAAGGCCACAGCTTTTGCCTGGGAGTCCCAGTCTTCACAGGCTGGTGGTGCCAGTCAGAAGAGAATGCCTGGGGCAGGATGGTGCCCCCACCCCATTAGGGTTTGCTAAGCTTCATGATGTACACCATTCTGCTTGTCTGCTTCGTGTTGGCAAGAACATCACTAGTGATGTTTCATTCTCAAAATCGATATAGCCAGTTTACAAGTATGGGTGTGCCAACTCAGTGAACCACATCACCAGCTAATTTGAATTATGCCCAGACTTGCCATGAGGAATTTTCAAACTGGTAATATGTTTATCCTTGGCCCCCTGTTCTGTATGCTGATTTTGCAACCTCCCTTACCTCTTATTTGACCAGGAAGCTTCTTACTGCCTTTAAGGCATGCTCTAATTCTTCATGTCACAGATGTTTCTTAAGGTTTGCAGTAGTTGGAGCTCACAACCAATTTACAGTGCTGTCTTCCAGGCTGGCATCAAACAAGAGAGCCCTTGGCAATATATTAGTGCCTTGGGGAACATCTGCAAAATCTTATGCTGCAAATTTCCTCTATTTAGATGATTTTCCTCTTCCGAAGAAGAAGTAGACTAGAAAACAGGTCAGTGCATTTAGGGAACAAGGGTTTCCGCAAAATCTGACCAAATTATTCCTGCCTACAGCACATCAGAGCCAATTTCTGGACAAATGTGGGTCAAGTATTTCTATCTCTAAACAAGTCACTTCATCTTCAACATATCCTGCCATCTGTTCTGAACTCATCACAGATCTTGACACATCAGTGGCTTAGACTCCAGGGTGATATGGCAAGCACCACAATTGTAGTTCCCCATGGGTATCATTTAGGTGTCACCAGGGGTCACAGCTGTAACCTCTACCTTGCCCCTTGCGACCCCTGGCATTGACTTTGTGACCCCACGTCCTACAGGTGGAAAGATTAGTACCAAGAACACAGGGGCAGCTCATTCCTATGGACTACCGTTGAGGCTTCATTTTAATGGATTTCTGTCAGTGTTTTATTACACTAGTAGTGAATACATTTTTTACACAATTATAAAGAATGGAGTGCAATTAGGTGGACTATCACCTTCACTGGAACCTGAGCTAAGTAAAAATACTTTCATATGTATATTGTGTGCATGCTGGTGAATGAGAGGCTATTTTGGTGAGAGAGACTGTGTGTATATATGTGTAAATGTGTGTGTGAGTGAAAAGTCAAATGGCATGTGATGTTACTTCTGCTACCCCTGGCATTTTGGTTATTTGACGTTCATGTACTTCCTTGGTCTTCAGTGTACCGGAGGCTTCCATAATATCACGATATGGGTCATTGGTCCTCATGGTCAGAGGACTATGACTGCTTTATCGCCTTTACTCCCAAAATAAAAGAAACCTGCAGGGTCATTAGACTTGGGATATGAGCCAGGGAGAATCCTTTAAATCACTGACTGATGCTTACAACCGATGCCAGTCACAGTCAGTGGGGATCACATTGATAGATCAGGATCCCCAGGATCATTGGCCTCCTGGGGAGGCTTCCTGTGGAGGATGCTTTCAGCTACCCACAGTGATTTTATATATTTTGTTCCTCTTCTGTACAGCCAAGGGTTCTGTTATGCACAAACAATGAGGTGTCAAACAGCAGGATGTCTAGTATCGCACAAAATCATTCCTGATTAACTGAGTTTGTTCTCATTGGTTCATGATATTTAATACTGCAAAGAATTATATGAATCACTCACTGTTGTTTGTCTGTGGATACGAAAGCATCCTTGTCAGGCTTAGAATCCCTAGGTTCTGTGAAGGAAGAAAGAACTTATGTCGGTCTACTGACTAGTTGCTAGTGTGATACATTCTGACAGAGAAATGATTAGTACTTAAGACACACACAGTAAACTTGAACATTATGACTGCAGTTATGAGTACAGGGAGCTCTGCCTGTCCGCCAGTGCCAAAGGTGCCTTGCCTGCCTGTTCCACAAGTGCTTCCTATGTAAAAGGACGCCTAGATGTCAACACCTGTTCATCACTGCTTCTAGAGTGGCACAGTGGTGCGTCGTATAATTATGAAGTTGTGAGGTAACAATCTAAGAATCATATGAGTTATGGGGAACAATATGACTGTTGGCAACTATCCTTGTTGAGGTGACATGTCTCAAACAGAAGGAAGACTTTAAGTAGCAATCATGACCAATTTAGATGAACATTTAAAAAAAAAAAGAAATTGGACTGAGATTGTAACCAACAGTTGTACTTGATTGATGGATGATGGCAGACTGCTATCCTCCTTGCAAGGTTTCACTTGAAGCGGGCTGATGAATGCAACCTAATGTTGTGACCAGAGGATGGTGGATAAAGGTAGCTATGAAAGGGGGCACATAGCCAGCTGTCTCTATGAAAAAATAGTTGATTTGGACTGATGTCTTTGGATCTTAGCCACAGCATAATCCTAAATTTATGATCTAGAATCTATAAAGAGTCACATTAGGACTACTGATTGGTCAGAATAGCCATGGAACGTTGCTAGAAAAGACCACAAGAGAAATTAGTCTAGAGAAGTCATCACAAGATTTACATCAAAGATATCCAGAAGTTGGCATTGTGTTCAGGTCATACCAGTCACCCATTCCGTAGGCCAAAATTCAGTCACAAGTTAGGAGTTGGTGCTTAGTCACTCACAATGTACTCTATACATAGTTACACAGTTAAGGTACATATCACAGTTGCCTGTGATGTAATGGAAATTAGTTATGCATACATTTCTTAGAATATCTTAGGGGCTCATGATAGCATAGTTCACATGATGTGTGTTTTTATGGTGTGTTAAGGTAGTAAACATTTGAAATGTAGACACAGATACTACATGGTTTGCAGAATTGTGCTTTGCTTCGCCTCTGTGTAATAAACATATATTTGGCTGTACATTTTTACTCAGTGTGTTGAACAGGGCATGAATTGACAAGTACTGGTTCAAAATAAGGATGGGGAAACAAGCTCATCCTTCTATTGACTGTGAGTAGTTTGACCACATGGCTTGTAGGCAAAGCTTCAGCATTAATGGTGTGAGCAGATGAGTGAGAGGCTTCTGGTTCCCATTATTGGAGTTTGCCATTTTACTTTCCTTTTGTTTATTATATTTTACTCTAGTTTTCCAATTTTAATTGTTTTGCATTTTGACTTTATTTTGTTTTGTGGCTGCATAAAAACTTCACACACTGCCGTAAGTTAAGCCTGTCTTGTCTGTGTCATAGCAAGATTTGACACTGATAGCGCGCCTTGTCCTTAGTAAGTGAACTTACAAGGGGATGCGTATAGGTTGATGAACTTTTTGAATCACATGGAGTATCCTAGTCATGCAGTGACTACTTAATCAATAGCTAACATCAATAATTAAAAACATTCTATGGAAAACAGCTTTAAACCATCATACTCAAGAATAACCACTACTCAGGAAGGAGTTAACAATTATTATTCCCTATTGATTACAATTCTAGATCATCCGTTAGTTCAATCTTTATTCAAATCATTCTTTTTATTAATTGATTATAAAATACATCAATTCTTAACGAAAACATATGCGACAATGCAATACCACAAACTAAGAATACCAGCATTATTAGTGAAATTCAGCAATTAAGTTTGTCAGTCAATTGTTACTGTCAACGTCACCCCTAACAGCCTACCTAACCAAGATTAGCATTAGCATGGGGGTCTTCATGCAAAAACAATCTGGAGAAAACATCAATTTGGAAAAATCTACCTAAGTGAGAATCTCTAAAAATAGTGCAGTTGGTACCTAGAAGAAAAGGCATAAAATAGTCAGTAACATTTTCATAGCTTCCTAGCCAGGATGGATGAGCAACAAGTCAGTCTTCGTCTTCACGTCATCTATTAGTCAGCTACGGATCAGGCTCACAGACCATGAGTCCAATATCAGCACCTCTGACAGTGTCTCCTGACGTCATCAACTATTCTCGTGCAACTCTGATTTATTGCCCCTTGTCATGACTTTTTATTAGGGTTTCCCAGTCCATCCCCCTAATTGCTAATTGGTCAGTCAGTCGGCAGATATAACCTTAACCTATAGTTTTTGTTTACCAAATCTCTTAATTTTCATATTTATTCGTTCACAAGCTGTGGATTGGTTCCTCATGCGATGCCCTCATCATCCGGTTCATCAAGTATCGAAATTGTTGCATATTCTTCTTCAGTCAGTGCTTCTATTGTTCAAGTCCTGGGAAAGGACATTTAGCCTGCTCTACACATAATTGTATCAAATTGTCTTCATCATCTCCTGTCCGCCGGTACATTGCAGAAAATTATTAGCTAAGTAGCTTGAACTTCAAGGGGGTCAAGGCTATTGCGACTTCGAGTCCTCTGCAAAGCATTCAGTATTTCAGTTTCCCGAGAATGCAAGGCCCAGGGAAACTAGGCCCTTAGTCCAGCTAACTTAATACTATAAATTAATACAAAACATAGGTTATACATCTCATTATGACATATTATAAAAATGTTCTCATATATTTTCATTATTCCATACAGTTTCAGTCATTTTAGTACACATGGTGATCATATCCCGAGGGCACATTTTCAAACGTGCACATTATTTTTCTATAATTAATTTCTCATTAGTAATAACATAGAGATCATTAATAATTTTCTTAATTAGCATATTTGCTTCAACAGTCCCTCCTCTGATGACTAAACATGTGATCACACTTTCCCTTATCATCATTTTTACAGTTCTGTTTCTAATGTACTTTGACTTCTCCTTAAATTTTCTGTACAGATTCTTCTTCTAGGCTGTTCTTCCCTCCTCGATTATTCTTAGATCTTTTTAATTTTATTTTCTGCCATAATTTACATGTACCCCATAATCCTAGTATAGAAACAACACATACAATCACGAACACATACTTCAATCCATCACATGCAGGCATCTCAATTAAATCAAACTGCATTCTGCTGATCTTCCAATGTGGCTCAAATTCACCACCGTCCCCTTTCCCACATTTAATTGCTGACAAATCACACATTGATGACATACTGCCTCTACTGCCTGTCTGAATTTCAGATTGAACCAATCAACTTTGAACAACCTGACCATGGTATCCCTTCCAATATGTTCCTAGCTCTGATAATAATGGGCCATCTGAGTTAACAAACTATTTGGCAACACCATCTGACCCTCCTCAGAAACCCAGACTTCATCAGATCTTTGAATGCATTTTAATATGATCCAAAGTCGTTTGTCTTCCTTATCTGCATTCTCTTGAAATGTTTTCAATTCCTCTAGTGTATCAATTACTTTTAAAGCAAAACTTGTGCAATTATTCTCTTCTTCAGGCATCAGTTCCCACTTCTCCTTAAACGATATATGGTTCAATGCACAAAACCTTGTGACTTGTTCTGCATATCCATTTCCCAATGAAATTAAATCCTATGTCTTTTGATGTGCACTGCATTTTACCACAGCAATTTCTTCTGGTAACTGTATTGCATACAACAACTCTTTTATTCGGTCGCCATTTCTCACTGGTGTTCCAGTAGAGGTCATAAAACCTTGCTGCGACCACAACTGGCCAAAATCATGAACAATTCCAAATCCATATTGACTGTCAATATAGATAGTCACTCTTAATCTTGCAGAAACATAACATGCTCTAGTAAGAGTTACTAAATCTGCCATTTGTGCAGAATATACACCTGGAAGCCATGAAGCTTCTAATGTGCCTGCAATTGTGCATACTGCATATCCTACTCTCAAAGTCCCTGTTCCATCTCTAAGACACAAACCATCAACAAAGACAATTTGGTCATTTTCTTCCAAACACGTGTCTCTAATATCAGGTCTTGGTTTTGTACACAACTCAGTTACCTAAAGACAATCATGCTCGAAGTCCTCTTTTTTAATTTCAACAGTATCACTTGGAAGCAGTGTCGCTGGATTCAGAACTGTACATTTCTTTAACGTTACATTTGGAGCACCCAATCTGCTTGTCTCATTCCTTGTCAGTCTTGCAACCGTCAAATATTGTATTTTCGTCCTTGTCAGTAAAATTTCAACAGAATGTGGTACCATTACTGTCAACGGATATCCCATGACTACCCCCTCACATTGGGAAAGGCTTTGACCAACTGTAGCTACTGCATGCAGGCAACCTGGTAAAGCTGCTGCGACCGGGACCAAGGTAGCTGAAAAATAAGCTACTGGGAGATATGCACCTCCATGGACCTGTGTCAAAACAGACAAAGAACAAGCATCACGCTCATGGCAAAACAATGTGAAAGGCTTTGTGTAATCAGGCAAGCCCAACGCTGGAGCTCTGCACAAACTCTCTCTCAATTCAGTGAATGCTTTCATCTAGGGCAATGGGATCTGTAACTTCCTTATGTGTCAACTCCTGCAAGTGTTTTGCTTTCCTTATCTTATGACCAAGCTGACAAAACTTCTCTGGAATGCACTTCTTAGTTTAAAGAAGACATTTATTGTTATTACTTCACCACGAGATTCCTGAAAGACGAGATTAGTAGGTTGGAAGCACACATTTAAAAGTAGTCACAGCAATGAAAGCAAAATATATCAAAGTACTTCTCAATTGCAATGTACACAGCAAATACATGTGATTATATTATAGCATAGCTTCAAAGCAAAGTATAAAAGTCAAAAGTCATCACTGTAGGGCCTATCACTGCTCGTCATCCTTCTCATGCCTGCAAGTTGATGACTCCTGTTCAACTGCGAGAAAGAGATTTTCCACCCAAACGGTAGGTCAGGCACCTGACGTCCGCTCCTAAATGAAGTCCTGGAAAATTCCCCCTTGCTGCTGCCCAGGGACACCACAAAAAGCCTGCTAACAGGCCCTTTCCTCCAATCACAGCCAGAAAAGAACAAGCTGGAGAGTGGCCAAGTCTCCAAGCTCGCTCGTTCCCAGGCTGGATAGAGGGGTAAACACAAAATTTACACTCTCTGATCACGCTAGGGTTCGGTGTGAATTCAATACGAAAAACACAGCTTGGTCTATCATGAGGAAAAACACAGCTCATCTGCAATGTCGAACTCCACGTTAAAGCCAATAGGCAGCTAAACTGAATACAAAATATAATGTCTAATGCCATGTTAAAGCCAATAGGCAGCTAAACTGAATACAGAATGTAATGTGCTACTGATGAACATTGAACAACTAACATGCGCAGTGATGAAACACAAAGTCATTGGTCAAACACAATTAATGGCATAACATCTCCACACTATGACCAATGACTTTTGTTTACATTCCTCTTATTTCAAACAAAAACAAAAAAACAAAAACATTATAAGCAAATCAGATTTGAATGATAAAAGCAATCACTGTAAAGCAATGGAAGTGGATTAACATCTTAATCTCATAACCTTTCAAATCAGATACACCTACCAGGAAAAGACTGTCTCTAAAATAGCAAGTTGATGTAACATGAATTCTACTCATGTAAAGGTACAGGATCCACCTGAAAGGTTTTCTGGAATGTAAGTGAAAGTCAGGTTTCCACACAAAAAACACAGACGGTTAACTGGAAATGTTGCTTAGTTCCAGTGGAAGAATGTAATCAAACAAGTTGACAAACATTATATTGATCCCATGTAGAACTTGAACTGAAGGCGCCAGTTGCGCAAAATGGATCCATGGGTTTTGTAGTTTAATCAATCAGGTTCAGGTTGGGGGTGCGGTCCCTCCGCCGACCCCACATGCAAACACCCGAAGGGAGACCACACAGCACACTCATAGTCAGTGGCGAGTTGTGGTAGGATCTGCAAAAGAAAAAAGTATGACTTTTCTTGCAAATAACATTTGTCATCTGGAATATGCCCTCCTTTCTCTTTTTGTTGTTTTATAATCTTGGGGTCCTTTTTTTATAATTTCTGCAGGTTCCAGAGGGTCATTTGGGGATTCAACCCACATCTTAGCAGTGAGGTTTTTATCTGCTACACCACAGCTTCCCTTTCCTTGCACTGTCAGAAGGGCTGGGGCAGACTCCTTCCTTACCAAACCTCCATTCACTGCACGTATGACAAGTTGGGCAATTCTGTCTCCAATCTGTATGAATGAATCAGATTCTCTTCTAGTAATCATAAGAATTTTGATTTCGACTTGGTAATCTGCAGCAATCACTACCCCTAAAATCTGATCAATTTGCCATATCTGTCCTGGTAATTTTCCTCTCCCCAACTGATCTTTGACTGTTTGTGGACAGATCTCTGTTGTGTGTGCAGACAAACAGGACATTGCACAATCACAGTTTCTATCAAATCTAAGGGAAGGTACATCTCTCTAATCTCTGCCCACCTGTAAGTGGCTTTTTCTCCCAGATGTCCACATTTCTGGTGGGCCCACTTAGTCATCCCCACCAAGTCAGAATTCTGGGTTGACATTTCTGTCTCTGAAATGTTGGCTTAACATCTGCAAGGGAATTGAACAACTTATGTACAAGCCATGTGGAAAACCAAACGGCTAATCCATTAGCAGTGAACCAAGAATCAGTGTAAAAATGACACATCTGAAGCAGCTCTTGCTTTAAAGTCTGACACACATTGTACAACTCTGCATATTGGTTACTTCTTCCTTGTCCTGTGGTAGGCAGCAACTTTTTGGTAACTGGATTATATGACACTGCTTTCCATTGTCTTTTAGTATCCATGCATTTCAATGAATCGTTAGTCAAACAAACATGCTTTCTATCCTAAGGGGACAAGAATACAAATGGTGCACTCAATTTCACTGGTGACTCTTTTACCTGTGGTACTCCCTGCACCCTCTCCTCATCCTGTAAAGGGGCTTGTGACATCTGTTCATGTAGTGCTGCAGTGATTCGAGCCCTGTTTTGTATGTACCAGATCCAGTGTATGATACTAGCCTCTTGTGCCTGTCCTATACTGTGAGATTTAGATGAACTCATCACCCACTGCATGATTGATAGTTCAGGTTTCAGAATTACATTATCATTTAATGTCATTTGCTCAGTATTCACTAGAGCCCAATAACAAGTCAAACGCTGTTTTTCAAAAGGAGTACAACGCTCCACAAAGTCAGATATTTTTCTAATCCAAAATTCCAGGGGCGCCCTTGTCCTCCCTGTTCCTGATTTACATGTAAATCAGTGTTTCCCTCTTGCATTGCGTATAAATCTAAAGTCTGTTGAATTATTTCATTTGCCAAATCAAAAGCACTCAGCTGCTTCTCACTCCCTTCAAACTCATGTTTTTTCCTAGTTACTTTGTACCAAAGTGTTAAGATTTTACTCAGATGAGGGCTATTCTGTTTCCAAAAATCAAACAAGCTTGTGAAACTCTGTGTCTCTTGCTTAGTGCAAATAGTAAGAAACTCTAAAATCTTTTTTTTTCACCTGTGATTATATCTGTCTATTTTCTGGATTCCACTGAATTCCCAGAAACTGCACATTTTGTGACAATACCGCTGTCTTGTCTGAATTAATTTTACACATTGTACTTTGCAAAAGCGGTCTGAATATAACATTCTCAACTTCATGCTCGGTGTAATCTTTTAAGGAATGCACTTCAACTGCCATCAACCGTGGGCTGCTCTGCACACAGAGATCTATGCTCTGCTCAAGAGTCTCACCCTGGCCCCCACTTTTTTTTAACCTCCTCATTACTGGAATGTGAAAAGCCAGATTCTCCTGCAACAGCTTTATAGATTTCAGTTTTATCTTGCAACAATTTGTTCTGGCTAATTTGCCCACGTAAATTCTTATTTTCCTGTTTTAACTGCCTGCATCTCTCATGCATTTTTCTGTAAGCAGAGAAAAGTATCCAAACCCTTCTATCACGAAAAAAGGGTCATCATTTCTTTCAAAAAGCACATTTTCCAAATATGAAAACACTTTTGCTTCATCCAAGCACTCATCCCAAGACTCACAAAGTCCTGATAAACAAGAAAACATGATTCTCACAGCACCATAAGGCAGATTAACTTCACATGCATTTTCAAACATGGTCTGCCGTGCTTCTTTAATTCTCTAAACAACAAAAACAATTACACTTTTAAATCGTGCACCTTCAATCTCTAATTCGACTCCCAGACTGACGACGCATGCCAAAATGTTTTGCTTTCCTTATCCTATGACCGAGCTGACAAAACTTCTCTAGAATGCACTTCTTAGTTTAAAGAAGACATTTAATTTTATTACTTCACCACGAGGTTTCTGAAAGACAAGATTAGTAGGTTGGAAGCACACGTTTAAAAGTAGTCACAGCAATGAAAGCAAAATATATCAAAGTACTTCTCAATTGCAATGTACACAGCAAATACATGTGATTATATTATAGCATAACTTCAAAGCAAAGAATAAAAGTCAAAATTCATCACCGTAGAGCCTATCACTGCTTGTCGTCCTTCTCATGCCTGCAAGTTGATGACTCCTGTTCAACTGTGAGAAAGAGATTTTCCACCCAAACTGGAGGTCAGGCAGCTGACGTCCGCTCCTGACTGTAGTCCTGGAAAAATACCCCTTGCTGCTGCCCAGGGACACCATAAAAAGCTTACTAACAGGCCCTTTCCTCCAATCACAGCCGGAAAAGAACAAGCTGGAGATTGGCCAAGTCTCCAAGCTCGCTCGTTCCCAGGCTGGATAGCGAGGTAAACACAAAATATACACTCTCTTATCACTCTAGGGTTCGGTGTGAATTCAATACGAAAAACACAGCTTTGTCTGTCTTGTGGAAAAACACAGCTCATCTGCAATGTCTCAACTGCAATGTCAAAATCCACGTTAAAACCAATAGGCAGCTAAACTGAATACAAAATGTAATGTCTAATGCCACGTTAAAGCCAATAGGCAGCTAACCTAAATACCAAATGTAATGTCTAATGCCATGTTAAAGCCAATAGGCAGCTAAACTGAATACAGAATGTAAGGTGCTACTGATGAACATTGAACAACTAACATGTGCAGTGATGAAACACAAAGTCATTGGTCAAACACAATTAATGACATAACAGCAAGGGTTTAGCAATTTCAGCAAAATTCGGAATCCACTGTCTGCAGTACCCCACCATTCCCAGTAACATCCCGACATCTCTCTGTGAAGTCGGGGGACTTCTCTGCAGAATCATGGTAATTCTCTCTCTGGAGAGTCTCTTTAATCCCTTCTCAATCTGGTGTCCCAGGTATTTTACTGATTTTTGGCAATACTGCAATTTCACAGGTGAAACTTTATGTCCAAATTCTCCCAAATGATTGAACAGGGCAATCAAGTCATACTTACACTCGTCCCTTGTTCTGGATGCGATCAGCAAATCATCAATGTACTGCACTAGAGTCGATTGGTATGGCAATTCCAATGACTCCAGGTTCTTTTTCAAGATCTGATTATACAGTGATGGTGACTCCGTATACCCTTGTGGAAGCCTGCACCAGCTGTAGACTCTATCTAGGAATTTGAAACTAAAAAGAAACTGACTATCCTCATGAAGAGGCACAGAAAAGAAAGCTTGTGACAAATTAACCATTGTGAACCACTCTGCTTCGCCAGGAATCTGAAACAGTAACACTGCTGGATTTGGCACCACTGGACAACATTTAACCACAAAATCATTCACTTTTTGCAAGTCCTGCAAAACACGTACTTTTCCAAATGACTTTTTCAAACCCATTTTTGGCGAATTGCATGGGCTGTTTAACACTTCCTTCAAAACTCCTTGTTTTAGAAAGTCTCCAATTATTTGTGCCACCTTCATCAAAACATCTTGCGGCATGTTACACTGTGGAAGCTGCGAAAATACTACATTGGGCTTTGAAGTGATCTTAATTGGCTCTACCCCCTTAATCAGACCTACTTCTTTCCCTGTCAGGTCCCAGACTTCTTCCTTCACTGTTCCCTGTAAGTCTGCATGCAATTCCTTCACAGTTAACATTGGGAAAAATTCAATCAACGGGTACTCTCCATTAGCACAGTTAACCATCATTTCAGTCACCTATTCTTCATCATCATCACTATTTGTTTGAACTTCTACTCCAGTGTCTGAACAATTAATAGAGCATTTTGTCTTGCACAGTATATCTCTCCCCAGTAAAGAAACAGGACTCGAGTCACACACCACAAATCTATGTAGTCCTGGTAATTGCCAATTTCAACCTGCACTGATTCTGTGATTGGGTTTGTCAACTGTCTAGTCTCCACTCCCACAACTTGAACTGTCCTGCCTGAAAGAGGTAAATTTGGGACCACTATACTTCTCATTGTAGAGTGTGTAGCTCCTGTATCCACTAAGAATGAGCCATTGTATTCCATCACTTTTCACTTTACAAAAGGTTCTCTCTGATCTACTTCTAGGGATGCTGCAAGCATACAAGCTCCTTCATCCGACCTGTCACTCATCCATTCTTCGTTTATTTCATCCTCACTATAAAATGGAAATTGGCGCACGGTGTTATTACTACTGTCTTGTCTCTGACCTGTGACCTGCTGAGTAAGCATCACCTGTTGCTACTCCATCGGGCTTGAGAAATCTGCATTTGTTGTCTAGGTACCATGGGGGCCTGCTGCTGTATTGTTTGCACCTGTGTAAATTGTGCACGTGGAACCTGCTTTTGCTACACCGGTAGGAAATTCTGTCCTTGATTCTGAACATTAGGAATAAATCCTTTCATTCCTGGGACTTTCACAGTTTAAAATGTACTGACATCACCACCTTGCTGAACAACACCATCCTGCACCATCAACGGACACTCCCGCTTCCAGTGTCCCACGTTTCTGCACAAATGACAGAGCAACATCTTTTTTATCCCCTGCATGTCATTCTGAACCACTACAGTCCCTAACTCCGGACTACGCATCATGTCAACTCCACGTCCTTTACCTCTCATTTGAGGCTGGAACATAACAGTTCTATGCTGCGGTGGCATAGGAAGTACTATAGCTCCCTGCACTCCTGTTTGAGCTGCCTTTATTTGTATCACCATTGCTTTCTCCGTCAACTTTTTCTGCTTCAATTCAATCTCATCTCTACAGTATTTTGCATACTCCAGCTCTTCATCAATCGGCTTTGCCTGCCAGCAAATCAAATGACTCTTAATCATCTGTCCTACTTCTGGTCTCAAACCTTCAACGAACCTGAACACAAAATGTAACATGTCTTTCGGCTCAATTGCTTTCTTGCCACTGTACTCCTTGAATGCTTTTAACAATCTTCCATAGTAGGTATGTATTGACTCTTTAGATTCCTGGACTGTTCTATCAATTTGCTGCCAATCAATGTTTTTGGGAGAAATTCTTGTCTTCAGGAACATCACCTTATAATAATTTTTCATTACCTCAGGTGAAGGTGCACCCGTTACTCTATCCATTTCCGGTTTACTTGTTGGCCAATCCACCGCTCTCTTACATTCAACCCACAAGTCAGCTGGCACCACTATCTCCAATAGCGTGTTTAAGTCCACCCATAAACATTTGGAAAGTTTTACAAATCTGTCTGTCTGCTGATACCACTCGACCAACTTCTCTCTTAATTTTGGGTAATAATTTGTAAATGACAATATATCCCTCCTGTGCCATGGAACATGAACAAACTGCCCTCCTGGAATCTCTCTCATCAGAAGCATTTTTACTGATTCTTTTTCCTTTTGAACATCCTCAGATCCCTATCATGAATCCCACTTTTGCATGTCTTTTTTCTTTGTCCTTCTACCTTCCCACTTCTCTAATGCTCCGCTAATCTGAGCACTCTGCAGCAATTCCCTCAAATGAGCCTTCATTCTTGCTGATCTCATGTGTTCAAAATTCTTTGCCTCGAAATCTAATCTGTAACTGTGTTTTAAATGCTTTGTTTTCTCAAACTCAATGTCATGTTCTCTGCTAATTCTGCCAATTTCTGATGTATTTTATTCACTTCTCTTGTAATCTTTGGATGTAAATGCCTTAGCTCTTCTTCAGTGTAGGACTCCAATCTGTTCACACCCATTGTTCCCTCAACTAATTTGTTTGCTTCTATATTCAACCTCACACGATGTATCTGCTTTTCGCCTTTGGATGTCTTTTGAGGAGTGTTTAGACTGTCTAACCATTCGCTCAATTGCTGCGCTGACAATCCCTGTAATGAAATGTTACCCGCATTTGGCACTGGTAGCTGTTTCATCACTGCACCAGGAGTTTGCGGCGTCAAAAGTTTCACACTTTGACTCACATTCGGGCCATTTACTGCATCTGTAAGCGCTACAAGTAGACTAAGATCCATTAACGGTCTAGATCTATAGAAAGTCTGACCTATTGATGACATCACTTGCACCTGATCACTTACTACCCTACTTACAAAGCTTTGTGAAATCTCGTTCTGTTCTCTCACACTTGCTTTCTTATGTGCAAACAAGGGAACCACTGGTCCAACAGTAATTGGTATCAAAATTGCATCTGGAGCTGCCCTAGCACTTGCTCCTTGCGGGAATGTTACCCCCATTGCGTGGTTCATGACTGGTATAATATTTGACTGTGTTCCTGTCATTGGTGTAAACTTTAACAAACCCTGTGTCTGTGCCGGAGGCAATACCATTGGAGTCGGCTCTGTTTAAAATAAATTGGCCTCGGAAGCACTTGCTCTGAAGGCACCACTATGTTTGAAATTGTCTCAAGGACTGGCACATCTGGATAAATTCTCTGTACTGATGGTGGATGCATCTGTGCTTGGACCACAGTCGTACTCCCTACATTAGGTGTACTCTGTAGTATTCTGGTATCTGTACACTGTCTGCCTGCACTGCCCCCTCAGTTCCCGGTACTTGTGCTGGAGCAGTTGGAGCGGCACTAGTACTTGGACCCCCTGAATATGTTGCAAAGGTTGGAGGTCGATCCCTCAACAGTTGCGTAATGAGGTCCTCAACATCAGAATCCTCATTGTCAACATAGGACTTTATCTTTTTCTTTTTTCCTGCACTCCCATCCTCCTTAGCACTATCTTCCTTCTCCGTCTCACTTTCCTCTGTAATTGCAGGAAACCATTTGACACCCTGTAGAGTATCTCCCCTCCACCTTTTCTGTTCTCAATCCCACCTAGCTTCAGCTAAGGATTGCTCTACTTGTTTCATCCTTTTCTTGAACTTCATTTCTTGTTGCTGTCTGGCCACTAGTTCCCAAACCGCTAAACCCTCAAACTGTGCTTGTCTTGGTAACGGCTTCATCTCATATAAAGCCATTCGCAATTCATCCAAAATTCTCAAATTAAACGTTCCATGCTCCGGAAACGCTAAGGATCCTAGCTTCTTTGTTAGCTTACACCACTGCTTCAACCAAAGACATGGTGCTACACCTCGCTCCTCCATCACAATATAAGCCAGAGAATTGTCCGGTGGGGTCGGCTCCCCCACTGACACCTTAATATAAGTATCACCTTTCATCGCACTTCTGAACGCCTTGAAAAACTTAATTTGTCTGTTTGTTTACTTCGATTCAATAATGGAATGACTTTTACTCCCAAGATTCCCTTCACCTGCTTACTCAACCAATTGCCGCTTATGGACAGCTGCCAATCCGTTCACGTCTCTCTCTATTGCCCAAGCTATCCCAGTGTGGCATAATCTGACGTCACTCTCACACACAGCGGCTGACAAAGTATTGCGGCTCGTCCTCCTACTTCAACTCACACAACTAATGCAAATTATTGCGAGAAACAAACCTGCTGGTTTACTACAGGAAGGGACACAATCGCTTCAGAGACCTTATGGATTTTCACTAATGGCTCTTTTGCTCATGTAGCTATTCCTCTTTCTCAGTCTCCCACATTCACAAGCAAAATTCCACCCACAAATTTTACTCTCAACTGATCAGTGAGTCTGTCTTGGTGCACATGGAACTCACCAAATTTCAGTAGAAAAATGTATTTTACTCATCTATCTCACAAACCGACTTGTTGACCACGCCCGATCAACCTACTAAACCAGAAAGATTGCAACATATAACCAAGTGTCTCCTACACTTCTCAATATACTCCTGAGTCTTAGACCACGCAGGGTCCTTACATCACCAACAACTAAGTGGATAATTTTTTAGCACAAAGCGCCACACACATGTGAAGTTCGATGACTTCCCTACTCTCATACTGCGAGTACGGACACTCCCACTAAACCTTAACTGGAGTACGCAGACTCCCTACTTTTACCTCACATACATCACAATTTACCTGCAGTTTGCTTAAGCCTGTGCAAGTGCAACCTACCACTTTCACACTATCAAAAACACGCCAGGAACATACCCAACTTTACTATCAGGATCCAGGATCTCGGAAACTCATTTCTGGGCTTAAGGGGACATCATCTTTGCTACAATTGCCATTTCAGAAAACAAAATTCAAACCTCATAAAAAAACACACAACTAACCCTAACTTATACTCCTACCATAACCAATAGTTACCACATAACTAGTTCTCCAAGGAAACTAACCATCAAGCTGCTACCAAAAACTGATAGCGCGCCTTGTCCTTAGTAAGTAAACTTACAAAGGGACGTGTATAGGTCGATGAACCTTTTGAATCGCATGGAGTATCCTAGTCATGCAGTAACTACTGAATCGATAGCTAACATCAATAATCAAAAACATTCAATGGAAAACAGCTTTAAACTATCATACTCAAGAATAACCACTACTCACGAAGGAGTTAACAATTTTTATTCCCTATTGGTTACAATTCTAGATCATCCGTTTGTTTAATCTTTTTTCAAATCAACCTTTTTATTAATTCATTATAAAATACATCAATTCCTAAATAAAACATATACGACAATGCAATACCACAAACTAAGAATATCAGCACCTCTGACAGTGTCTTCTGACGTCATCAACTCTTCTTGTGCAACTCTGATTTCTTGCCCTTTGTCATTACCTTTTATTAGGGTTTCCCAGTCCATCCCCCTAATTGCTAATTGGTCAGTCAGTCTGCAGATATAACCTTAACCTATAGTTTTTGTTTACCAAATCTACAAATTTTCATATTTATTAATTTACAAGATGTGGATTGGTTCTTCATGCGATGCCCTCATCATCCAGCTCATTAGGTATCGAAATTGTTGCATAGTCTTCTTCAGTCAGTGCTTCTATTGTTCAAGTCCTGGGAAAGTACATTTAGCCTGCTCTACTCATAATTGTATCAAATTGTCTTCATGATCTCCTGTCCGCTGGTACATTGCAGAAAATCATTAGCTAAGTAACTTGAACTTCAAGCGGGTCAAGGCTATTGCGACTTTGAGTCCTCTGCAAAGCATTCAGTATTTCAGTTTCTCGAGTATGCGAGGCCCAGGGAAACTAGGCCCTTAGTCCAGTTAACTTAATACTATAAATTAATACAACACATAGGTTATACATCTCATTATGACATATTAGTACATTTTTCTCATATATTTTCATTATTCCATACAATTTCAGTCATTTTAGTACACATGGTGATCATACTCCGAGGGCACATTTTCAAACGTGCACATTATTTTTCTATAATTAATTTCTCTACGCAATTTCTCATTAGTAATAAACTATATATCATTAATAATTTTCTTAATTGGCATACCTGCTTCAACAACACTAAAGCAAGATTTGACACTGAAGTGTTAAAAAGGATGCCCACAGGATGCCTACAGTCCCCACCCTGTATATCCAGATCCACCTCTGTTCATTTAGGTTAGGCAATGAGTTGTGCCCGGGAGGCATTTTACAGACATTCACACCTATTGAAGGCTAATTACTGCTTGGATGAAGCTAGAAAGCCAATAAAAATGATCTTCAAGAAACTTAGCATTAAAGAATGAAAGTTTCTACATATTTATTAAAAATCTGTTATTCACCATTGAATTAGATTTTTAATAAATATTTAGTTGTTCAATTATTTTTCTAGCAGCTCCCATTCCTGGGATGTTTTATATGTGTTGTAATATGTACTCTGATTTTCTAAGGGAAACTTGAAAACACAATTTTTGCATCGCAGAAAATGTACGACGCATTTATTACCATGCAAAGTTTTACCATGTGTAGGCCTTTACCACGCAAGCCTTTACCATGCATTCAAGGTAAGTATAGGGGTTTGGGGGAGTCTCCCCCAAAAAAGATAAAAAATAAATATATATAAACACTTATTTAATTAAACTTACCTTACTAATACTTACCTTAGCTACACTAATAATGCGTGGTAATGGTATGCGAGGTAAAAACATATGCATGCTTAAAAAATGTGGGGTAAAACACGCGCTGTAAAGGCATGCAATATTTTTACCTGTGTTGTTCTGTCATACAACTGTTTTCTACATAGGAGGGCTGTTGTGTCAATATATTTTCAGTTGTAGTCACTGTGAATGCATGCTATCCTTACATTTCTACATTTCATACTTTTAAATACAATGTACTGTGCCTTGTGGGCCATAGGCCCACACAGGGAGGAGTTATTAATATTTCTTTTTAGAAAAGCTTTTTTTTTTTTTTTTGAAAAAAGGTTTATTTTGAGAGGTCAAATGGCAGTTTCACAATGCTACATGCCAATGCAGGTTCTGCAGTCCACTAGTATAATTTGCCTTCCAGACACTGGGTACACTTTCTACGTTGTACTAAGGACTTCTAGGCAGGTTTACTATGCCAATCAGGAGTATATTTAAAAGACAGCACAGGTGATTTACCATTGCAGGTTAAAGTACACAGAGTTCTAAAGCCAGCAAAAAATATAGGGCCTAGGAAAAGGCAAAACATCCAGGGTGACCACAGAGAAAAGTTGGCTATCCTACAATATATATCTAAGAAATAAGTCATTCAAACAGAGAACTAAAACATATATCTACTACAACATTTAGGCTCCTGCGTTCCCGAGGTAGTACACAATTGTTTGCCCAGTGACAGTACTGATGATACTGCTGGACTTTCAAAAAGCATCAGGAGTGAAGATTCCATTTGGAAAGTAGAATCCATGCAGTCCGGAGCTCTTTTGAGATACGCATTAGTCAGGTGAAATTGTCAGTGGTGTTCAGTATATGTAATGATTTTCACATAGTATATCCATACGATTTCTCTGGTAGCCCTGTAGTTCCTTCTATAGATACAAAATAGGTTTGAGGCAAAGAATGGCAGCAGACCATGTGGGGATAATATAGGTGATATTTTAGTTAGGCATGTACAAAGCGTGTTTCGACAAAACGCCTTTCACAAACCTGGTAAAATTGGGTTTGAGAAAGCTGATATCCGGAAATGCATTAACCATCTTTTATTACATGTTGCCATAAAAATGTGTTTACATAAAAGACCACATATATCATAAACGTGGTGCACCAGAGGTGAAGGGTCAAGCAGGGTTAAACTTCAGGTATTATGGCACCCACTGTATACCAACATATGGTGTGTGTGAGTGCCGGTGTGTGCGTGTGTGTGTGAGGGTGTGTTTAATTGTACTTCTGAAAAGATTCGTATCGTTTTGTGAAACAGCACTCAGCTGATGCTTCGTGCCTGTATAAAATCTCGTCTGTTGTGATAGTTTTTTATTTCTTGTTCAGAATAACATGTTCCAATGAATAAATCAACTTGCTAATTAACTGAATTTGTGTTACATGATGAATAATGAATCAGAGTAGTGGGAGGAAATAAATAGTTTCTGTATCTTACCCAGGTAAATTAATTACATTTTGCCATAAAAATTTGCATAAAATAACTGTTGCATTATTTACTATTTCTAAATTAGATCATCGTATCAATTAAAATGGACACGAGCACAGCACATTATTTCTATTCGGTATCTGCAAACCCATTTACCGCTGTTTATTTGAATGGATTATTGACGTGCTACTCAAACAAATGTAAATCATTAAACTGCAAATGAATAAATGTTGGTTATTATCACTGGAAATTCAAGATAACACATAGACTTGAAGCTGAATAGTGTTACATTTCTTTATCGTCTTTTTTTCTCTTAATTTGATGGTGACAAGGCATTAAAGAAATTGACAGCCTCCTGATTCCATTCTGTTGTGAAAAGATAAGGCAATCACCTGTCATCGGTTGTAAACTCTTCCCCTGTGTTTTTATGAGAATACATGTTTTCTGCTGCACTGCTGTTTCAGCTCCTGTTATGCCTTTTATCATGGTTATCTCTAGGGTTTTGATACGTCAATCAGAAAATGATTCAGGAATAACTTACAGCTGGTATTTCGGGCTAGTGCAAAGGGGAAAAACGGACCACTATTCTTTTAATTTTTATATGCATTGGTTAGGGAAAGACAGACTATTTTGCAAGTGCGGTTAGAGGCCGTGGTAGGTCAAAGGGGACGGTAAATATAAGCAACCATGGCTGTTGTTTTAGTATGAAGGTCCAGCAAGGCTAGTTTCGTATTCTTTTCATATGTCTAGACATTTATTTTATTTGTCTAGATGATCAAAATCTATGCTTAATGTACATAGAATTAGAATTGCGCGGGGTACTTTTGTCTTGTGTTTTGTTAGTGACCATTTCGTGTGTTTGGAGAGTATGGAGAGGTAGGGAAATATTGTCGGAGACATTCACTTCAGATGATGACTATGAGGATTTTGATCACGTTAGATTTATTCTATGTTAATATTGTTTCAATATAGACTGATAAGGGCTGATAAGCAAAATAATTGTAATTTAAAGTTGAGCCTTATATTTTTTTGTATTTTTTTAAAGAAATTCCGTGGAGAAGCAACTGTGACAGTTTACCAGGAGAAATTCAAATGTAATTGTACTTGGTCTTTCATCGATGTTGCGCTTGCTCGGAGTTTGTGAATGCAATCTTTGTTTCCATCTTGCTTTCCTACAAAGGGAGTAGCTTGGTAAATAGGATTAGTGGTGTGTAAGCTTCATGTTTTCCAACAACCATGCAGGCACATTATGTTAAAATACATTATAAGAAAAGCAATGCAAAAGGGGAGTTTAAGGGACAGTTTAAAGGGAGTAGAGTGTGTGATTTGCTTCAAGGAGTACTTGAAGCAAAAGGTTTTCTAAAATAACCATTTTTTTTAAAACCTTTAAAACAGAGATGAAAGAATGTGTGTCTGTGTGTGTGTGTGTGTGTGTGTTTGACTGTGTGTGTTTGTAAAAATCCCAAATGAAACTAACAGACTCCTGACTATACCCAACTGAAAACACATGTACCAACTATTTACTAGACAACCGATTTAGTAGGGGGTGTAACACTCCAAACAACCTCTTGAAGCTTGAAGTTGTGTGAATAAATCCAAGAAGGAGCGGCAAAGAGTACTTGCTGGATGGGTCCAGAAATGTGGACAGGAGCCTTTGTTGCTTCATGAGTTAATGAAAAGACAGGGGTGTGGCTTCCATTGGTGAGGCAAATAACACTGGTGCCCAAAGGGCTGATGGCCCCACTGAATCTTTAATATTGTTGCATTGTATATTTCAAAAGCAGCTGGTGGGGGGCTGCTCTAAGGATCATGACACACTAGCTACGTAGGCCCATATTTACAAGAGGCCTGCACCACCGGTGTGTCACTTTTTATGATGCACCGGTGTCCCAGGCTGCTGACCCATATCTAGAAGGCCAATTGAAGCCACTTTGCGCGGCTTTTCATGGCCTTGAAGATATCGAGAAAGGCAATGCAGCACAAGTTGCTGCATTGTCTCACTTTGTGTCAGGGAAGCATTTCCATGGGTGTTGCATGGGTGTTCCCATGCAAAATCCATGAATCTATAAGGTATTGTAAACCTGTCAATGCGTCAAATGCCTATGCCAGGCACTTGTTGCTCCACCCTGTACCACGAGCCTTGTAAATATGTCCCTTAGTGTCCACTGAGAATGATTGCACTTTACTTTGTTCAGTGTGGAACAATTTTTACACTAATAAAGATTTAATTTTTGAATTTATACAGATGTTGATTTTGCAGTCAGTGCCAATTGGTGGAATGATTGCACTTGTTTTGTCCGTAGACCCTTGCACTCAGCGCAGTCCTTCTTCTAGTTGTCTGATATCCTTTTTGGTCTGGAGGTTACAAATTCCCGAGGATTATGCATCTGTTAATCTAGGTGCTGTATCATGATCCTGTCTTTTGTTTTGAGGCATCAGGGATCAGCACATCTATTAATGTCTTTAGCACATATATAAGCTTGAATGATTTCTGAGTTAGTGTATGATTTTGTAACAACAAGGCTAAGCTGGAAAACACAAGGCAGTTATTGCCCATTTGTGTTTACAAGCTTTGATGTCAACAAAATATGTGTTAACTCACAGATATTTCGAGTTAATGAATGTACTCCAGATGCCAAATAAAAATGCACAGGCCCCTTTGTTGCTAGTGCAATGCAGAAAACAGCATCATGATTTGGCCTCATGGTTGACTCCGGTGGCTGACATACATGGGTAGATTCTGATGCACATCATTGGCACACCTACTGTCAAACTAGGTCACCTATTTGCATGTTGCTCCCATTCTTGACCATCTCATTTTTAAAATGTCTTGCAGAGGTAGGAGCTTGTTCTAATCCCAGATGAAAAAACTCTAGAAAATAGTTTGTACTAGAATAAGAATAACCCCCTTGAATTTCGAAGAATGGTTAAAATAAAACTTTTGTAGTCAAATAATTAAATGACACTGTCCACTTCCAAAGAAGATGGCAGGTGCTTTAATGTATGCCCACATCTATGCTCACACGTTTTTGCAATATCTCATGTAAGTGCAGCTAGAGTCTTGGGTTTGGGTGTGAGCACATCTCCAACCCTCACAAACCACAGCCAATGCTTCCCCTATATGCTAGACTAGAACCTCAAACCAAACGCCTTCCATAGGCCCAATGACTACTGCAGTGTATTGTGAATTCAGGGGGTATGAATATATATATATACGGAAGATCAATAAATTAAATGTGTAAATAATTTTTAAAAAGTATTTGCACATAATATTTTTTTTTCCATGGGGAAAATATTTTCCCTGTGGAGAAGCCAGCAATTGTGACACACTTTTAAACAAAACTATGAAAACTTTGGGGTGTTTCTTCTGCATTCCTAATGTGGGTGGTGACTTATTTCTGTTCAAGATAAAAGTAAAGGTTTGGGCATAGTAGGAAGGGTGTTGAAGTAAGACTCAGCAAGGCCTACTAGTGCAAGGGGTTCACCTTTCTCTGCACAAAGTCCTCAGACCATGTAGGAAGAAGTTGGCAAAGAAACTGAACTAAAAGACAAAGGGGGTCATTACGACCCTAGCGGTCGGTGTTAAAGCGGCGGCAAAACCGCTAACAGGCTGGCGGTAAAAAAAATGGAATTCCGACCCTGGCGGAAACCGCCAACAGAGACCGCCACTTCAACACACCGCCCGCCACGGCGGGACAAACAAACAGCGCGGCGGTCACCGCCAACAGACAGGCGGGAGACAATGTACCGCCCACCCTATCACAACCCACCAATCTGCCACCTTTTCCGGGGCGGTAGCCCCGGCGATAAAAAAACGGCGGAAACAGCCATTTCAAACGGAAAACGCTCACCTCCATACACCCCACGAGGAATCTGGACAGCATGGAACCCGAACTCCACATCCTCCCAGCGATTGTCTTCCTGCTCCTCTACCAGGAGCACGAACGCCGGCGCAGAAGACAACGGTGAGTACTGCACCTACAACACAGGGGAGGGGGGAGGCAAAAAATCACGGGGACACCCATATGCGACACACCCACCCTCACCCACTACAACACACACATCAATGCATAGCAACACATCACAGTTACCCCCCCAAACCCCCCGGAAGAATGCAAAGACAAAAGGAAATGATTATAAACATTGGAATATATTGTATGACTGGCTTTAAAATATATCACACATCAAAAACTTTTATATACATAAATTGTCCAGTCCGATATTTGTATCAGGCATTGTACGTGGACCACTGGGCCCAAATCACATGGGCAAAGCCCACACAGGATACATGACTCCAACGGAGAGAACACTGCAGGGGCATCAGATACCAAAACTACAGGCACCTCAGGGGGAAGGGAAGGGGGGGCACCTCAGCCAGATGAGTCCACGACGCCAGATCCACGAGGGGCCTCCATGGCCACTGTTCCATCCTGGGGAGTGCAAAGCCACAGTCTCTCAAGTCTCTACAGTGGGTGGGTTGCCCACTGTTACATCCTGGGGAGTGCAAAGCCACAGTCTCTCAAGTGTCTACAGTGGGTGGGTTGCCCACTGTTCCATCCTGGGGAGTGCAAAGCCACAGTCTCTCAAGTCTCTAAAGTGGGTGGGTTGCCCACTGTTACGTCCTGGGGAGTGCGAAGCCACAGTCTCTCAAGTCTCACAAGTGGGTGGGTTGCCCACTGTGCCATCCTGGGGAGTGCAAAGCCACAGTCTCTCAAGTCAATAACAGTCTCCACTGGTACTGGAGGGGGACTAGTGCCCAGAGTGCTTCGTGCAGCCCTGCCCGACACAGATGCGGGCCTGCCCCTTCCGCCAATGGGCCAGCGGTGCTTAAGACCGCAGTGCCCTGTTCAGCGGTGCTTGAGACGGCGGTGCCCTGTTCAGCGGTGCTTGAGATGAAGGGCCCTGTTCAGCGGTGCTTGAGATGAAGGGCCCTGTTCAGCGGTGCTTGAGACGGCGGTGCCCTGTTCAGCGGTGCTTGGGATGAAGGGCCCTGTTCAGCGGTGCTTGAGATGAAGGGCCCTGTTCAGCGGTGCTTGAGATGGCGGTGCCCTGTTCAGCGGTGCTTGAGATGAAGGGCCCTGTTCAGCGGTGCTTGAGACGGCGGTGCCCTGTTCAGCGGTGCTTGATATGAAGGGCCCTGTTCAGCGGTGCTTGAGACGGTGGTGCCCTGTTCAGCGGTGCTTGAGACAGCGGTGCCCTGTTCAGCGGTGCTTGAGATGAAGGGCCCTGTTCAGCGGTGCTTGAGACGGCGGTGCCCTGTTCAGCGGTGCATCGGATGAGTGTCCAGCTCAGCAGATCCGGCCATGGCACGGAGGTCATTCGCCACCTGACCTGTGTCTGGCGGTGCCTTCCTGCCCATCTGTCGTGTGGCTGGCGGTGCCTTCCTGCCCATCTGTCGTGTGGCTGGCGGGGCCCTCCTGGGCTGCAGTACCGGGCCTGTGGGTGTCCTCCTGCCCACCTGGGATGGGGCAGGCGGGGCCCTCCTGTTCAGCTGGGCTGCTGGCGGACTTGTCGGGCGTGCTGCCCTTCCCAGCCTTCCCTCTTCGCCTGTGGCCCTTCCCCACCTTTGGCGGTGTGCCAGGTGGCACCACACTTCCTGCCGGAGCCATGGTCGGGATTTTGGTCCCTGGTGTCTTTGGGCTTTCGCGCCGGCCACTGACAATCTTCGGATGTTTTACCGGGGGTGGGCTGGCCGTGCCTTGGCTCCTTCCTGAACTGGCTGCCCTTGAGGGTGGGGGACTCCACAGTCCATGGCACACTGTCATTCCAGGTCCCGCTTTTGTGGTGGCTGAGGTGCTGACTGGAGTCCTATGAGATGGACGGGGTGGGGGAGTTGTAGGAAAGAGTTCAAGTTTGGAAAGGAAAACCAATTTAGGAACACAGGGACGGGTAGGTGTAGTGGGTATGGGAGTGGAGGAAGAGGTTGTGGTTGTAGGAGTCTTCAGTCTGGTGTCTTTGGGTGCAGGTGCTTGGGCTGGAGGCTGTCGTAAGGTGGATGGCTGTTGGGTGGGTGGCTGCCTGCGTTTGTGTAGCTTGGAAGAGGGGGTCACAAACACAGTGGGAGAGGACACAGGGGACGTGTAAATGGTCGTGGGGTGGTGAGCGAACAATGAGCGTCCCCAGGAGGTCAATGACCTCCTCACTGAGGGCAGCAGGGGTGACAGGGGCAGGGCCTGAGGTGCCTGGAGCGAAGGAGATGCCCACCTTCCTGGGTGAGCGGGCACGGGGCAAACGCTGAGGGGCTGCTGGGAGGGCGGTGCTGGTGTGCTGGGTGGCGGCTGTACCTTTTGTTGCGGGGGGCACAGATGTTGCCGCCACCACAAGGGAGCTCCGTTCATAGGACGAGTCTCTGTCACTGACATCCGCACGAGTCCCCGCTGTGGAGCTCCCCTCGCCCTCCGTCTCACTGGTGGATTCCGATTCAGTTGCATGGCCCGCCATGGCCATGTGAGATGCAGCTCCCTCGTGCTCCGATGCCACTTCTCCTCCGCCTGATGATGCTAATGCACAAATGAACAGGAAGACAACAAAAAAGGGGGATGGGGACAAATAAAGAAATGTTGAGTGCATGCATTGGCGACACCGTTGGAGGACAGGACAGACAAAGAAGACCCCTGCACTACGCCTCGCACTTGGGGTCGACTACGCAATCCGTGGGACATGGCCTACAAGCCTATGTGCAACCTCTGCTCACATACATGACACAGGGCAATGAATAGCTCTACTTGGCACCCTACAGAGGTGGGGGGCGGGGGCACAGGGCCATGCCTTACGGAGGGGCCTAGCCTACAGATATCGCCCTGGCCTAGGGATACCCACAGCCCTCCTCCCCCACCCAGACACCTCCACTGCGCGCAAAGTCACCAGGATTTGAGTGTACTCACCCCCTTGTGTCTGCTGTGATGTCCTCACGTGCCCATCCAAATCGGGGTAGGCCACCGCCTGTATCCGGGACATCAGGGGGGTCAAAGTACGACTGGCACCCCTCCCACGTTGGGAGGCCATCCCCAGCTGAGCCTCCGCCGTCTTCCTGCTCCAGCATCGGATGTCCTCCCATCTCTTCCGGCAGTGGGTGCCCCGTCTCTGGTGGACCCCCAGAGTCTGGACGTCCTTGGCGATGGCACGCCAAATATCGATTTTCTGGTGGGCGCTGCCCTATGTGACATGTACAGGGAGAGAAGAATAATCATCACCTTCTGCATGCTCGATGTGAGTGGCCCCCCCATCCCCACCCTTGCCATGTGGCACATGCTCTCATCTGTCGTTTGATGCATGCCTCAATCGCTCCCCTCCACACCATCTTTCATACACCCCACTCAACACAGGCATTGGCCACAAAGCATGGTCCCAGTGTACTTACCTGTTGGTCTGGAGGACCGTAGAGTAGCGCATACTGGGGGAGGACCCCATCCACGAGTTTCTCCAACTCCTGAGCAGTGAAGGCAGGGGCCCTTTCCCCAGTCGCATGAGTCATTGTCTCTTCCAGACCGTGGTCACAGCAGCACTTGCAGTGTAGGTCCTCTCCTGTCGAAGATCAGGTATCGAGTGATTAAGCAGATAGAAAATGGCGGTCACGCCCGCGGCGGTGCGTACCGCGACCGCCGGCGCACATCATCATTCGCTCCTGAGACCCATAGGGTTCAATGTTAACCAATGCTGCTTTGCGCCGCGGTCTTCGACCACCTACCGCCACGGTGTGCCACGCCAGCGCATTGACCTCACATCCCATTGTCGCACTTCACAGGTCAGGCAGCAGCCATTTCAAGGGCCCACATGCCTTAATTTCTACTGCGCCACACATACCTAGGCCTTGCATTGACACTCATACAAGCCATTCAGTGTATTGGCAATCGTGTTATGTGCAAGCTGTGGTTACGTACCTGTGGGTTGATTGACTCTGTGCTCGTTGTTGTCCTTCATAGGCACCGTCCGCTGGGACATGCGAGGAGATGGAGGAATCTTCCTGTGTACAGACCGCTGGTGGACCTGTCGACAATGGAGGAAAGACATGTCATACTGACATACAGGCTTGACCGAGCAACTATACAGGAACTGTGCCCAGCTGGAGCCAGACCTGATGTCACCAATCCGCAAACCCACAGGGATCCCCCCTCTAGTGCAGGTGCTGTCAGTACTCCATTTCCTAGCAAGTGGGTCATTTCAAACAACAGTGGCCATATCATCAGGGATGTCCCAGCCCATGTTTTCCAAGGTGTTGTCCAGAGTGTTGTCTGCCCTGCTCAAACACATGCGGAGCTACATCGTCTTCCCTGAGGTGGGGGATTTGGCTACAGTGAAGGGTGATTTCTATGCCCTTGGACATATACCCAACATAATTGGTGCCATTGATGGGACACATGTTGCTTTGGTCCCCCCCAGCAGGAGTGAACAGGTGTACAGGAACAGGAAGAGTTATCATTCCATGAATGTCCAGATGGTCTGTTTGGCTGACCAGTACATCTCCCATGTTAATGCCAAGTTCCCTGGCTCAGTGCATGACGCGTACATCATGCGGAATAGCAGCATCCCTTACGTGATGGGTCAACTCCAGAGGCACCGTGTGTGGCTAATTGGTGACTCTGGTTACCCCAACCTGTCATGGCTACTGACCCCATTGAGGAATCCCAGGACAAGGGCAGAGGAACGGTACAATGAGGCCCATGGCCGTAATAGGAGGGTGATCGAGCAGACCTTCGGCCTCCTGAAGGCCAGGTTTAGGTGCCTGCATATAACTGGTGGATCCCTAATGTACTAACCAAAGAAGGTGTGCCAGATCATCGTGGCCTGCTGTATGCTTCACAACCTGGCTTTCCGACACCAGGTGCCTTTTCTGCAGGAGGATGGTCCAGATAGTGGTGTTGTAGCAGCTGTGGAGCCTGTGGAGAGTGAAGAGGAGGAAGGCGAAGAGGACGACATAGAGAACAGGAACACAGTAATACAGCAGTATTTCCAATGACACACAGGTAAGAATCCACACCGGCATATTACATATACTTAACCCCCACTACCTCTCTAGTGTCTGACCTTTTCCCCCAGTGTATAGTAACTGAGTTGTGACTTTCCCTTTGGATTTCAGAGATGTGGGCCCCACTGCGTGACATCTGCTTTATTTCCCCATGGACTACAGCTGTGTGACAGTGGTATGTTGGCATCACAATGTGAATAAGCCATTTGGCACGGTAATGTCTAATACATTTGTACAAAATCACAGCCAGACTCCAGATTGTTTTATGCAATAAGTGTGTTTATTTCAGTGCTCTAAATTGGTGGGTGCTTGCAAATCGTTGAGGTGTGATGGTGGAGGATTGTCCATGGCAGAGTCCAGACTATCAGTATCACAGGTGCATTGTCCAGATGCCTGTGGAAAGTGGAGCAGGGGCAGTGTAAGGTTGGACAGGGTGTCAATGTGGGACAGTGGGATGACAATCAGGGAGGTATCCTTTCCTGGCTGGGGTCTTGGCATCTTACTCTGTCTTCTTCCTGGATCTCAGGGCCCGCTTGCGGGGTGGTTCTCCTTCTGCAGGGGGTGGGGTTCTGGTGGCCTGTTGGTCTTGTGTCGGGGCCTCCTGTCCACTAGCGCCGGCGGAGGTGGTAGGCAGTTCTTGGTCCATGCTAGTGTCAGGGGCCCTTTGTGGTGCAACAGAGTCCCGCAATGTGGTGACTACTTGATTCAGAGCCACTACGATGGTGCCCATGGCGGAACTGATGTTTCTTAGTTCTTCCCTGAACCCCATATACTGTTGCTCCTGCAGAAGCTGGATCTTCTGAAACCTGGCCAGGACCGTGGCCATTGTCTCCTGGGAGTGGTGGTATGCTCCCATGATGGAGGAGAGGGCCTCGTGGAGAATGGGTTCCCTGGGCCTGTCC
Organism: Pleurodeles waltl; assembly: GCF_031143425.1. Taxonomy (NCBI): domain Eukaryota; kingdom Metazoa; phylum Chordata; class Amphibia; order Caudata; family Salamandridae; genus Pleurodeles; species Pleurodeles waltl. Next base: position 489,566,391 of record NC_090444.1, on the reverse strand, counting down.
CCCCCCTGTCGCACAGCAGCCCTCCCAGTTCCCCTGTTTCCCTGGGTCTCTGTCCCCTGGACCGTGTGCCCACTACCACTGCCCCCCAGGTCCCTGTTGTTGTTGGGGTGGTGGGTTAGCCTGGGTTCCCTGTAGTGGTGGACACACCGCTGATTTACGTGTCCTGGGGACAGAGGGATGGGCCCGCTGTGTGGGTGCTGTGCTGGTGTTCCCAGAGGGGGGAAGGTCTGCTGTGGCCTGTGGCTGTCTGAGGGGAGCCGGGCTGGTCATCTAGATCCAGGGAGACAGAGCTGCTGTCATCACTGTGCGCCTCTTCTGGGGGTGGGGTGGACATTTGTGGTCCCTCCTGCGCGGTGACGTGGCGTTCGGGTCCTGCAGGGGTATAAAGGTATGATTATTGCTTCTGTGTGTGCCATAGCGTGCAATGGGTGGGTGCTCGTGTACCCCTGTGCTTGCATTCCTGTGTGGGGGCTTTTGTGACAGTGGTTTTGGGGGGGGGATGGGTATGTGCAGTGGGCATGCTTAGGTGATGGGTGTCCATGCTTTGTGGTCGCATGCAGGGCTTGGTGTTGGGATGGGTGGGTTGTGAGGGTGATATATTTGCAAGGAGTAGGTGTGATGGGGGTGGGGGTGAGGGTGGGGGTATGAGTTGGCATGCTGGTGGGGTGGGGGGGATGAAGTAGTTAAGATTTGACTTACCAGAGTCCATTCCTCCGCCTACTCCTGCGAGGCCCTCAGGATGCAGGATCGCCAAGACCTGCTCCTCCCATGTTGTAAATTCTGGGGGAGGAGGTGGGGGTCCACCGCCAGTCCGCTGCACCGCGATGTTGTGCCTGGATACCATGGAACGCACCTTCCCCCGTAGGTCGTTCCACCGCTTCCTGATGTCGTCCCGATTTCTTGGGTGCTGTCCCACAGCGTTGACCCTGTCCACTATTCTGCTCCATAGCTCCATCTTCCTGGCAATGGTGGTGTGCTGCACCTGTGTCCCGAAGAGCTGTGGCTCTACCCGTACAATTTCCTCCACCATGACCCTGAGTTCAGCCTCAGAAAACCTGGGGTGTCTTTGCGGTGCCATGGGGTGGTGTGGGTGATGTGTGGGGTGGATTGTGTGGTGCTAAGTGTGGTGATGTATATTGGTGTGTAGTTTGAAGTGCGTTGTAATATTGCTGGATGACAGTGACTTGCGCGTCTGGGTGCTCAGGTCTCTTTTCTCTGTGCGTGTTCACGAATCTCTAGGAGTGGGGGTTTGTGGGTGATGTGGGTGTGTGTTTTATATTGTGTTGGGTGTGTGGGAGTGTTGTTTGTATGTGTCTCAGGTGTGTGTATTTTGAATTATCCAATGTGGCTGTGTTTTGTAAGTGTGTGTGTATTTTGAGCGCGGCGGTGTGTACCGCCAATGGAATACCGCGGTTGAAAGACCGCCACGTGGATTCGTGTGTCATGATAGTGTGGGCGTATTTCTGTTGGCGTGACGGTGGAGGTCTGGTCATCGCCAGTTTCTCGCTGGCCTTTGGTGTGGCGGACTTTTGTGGATGTCTGTATTTTGGCGGTTTGCCTGTTGTGGGTCAGAATGACCGTGGCGATTTACCGCGGCCGCGGCGGTGTTATGGCGGTCTTCTGCACGGCGGTAAGCGCCTTTTACCGCTGAGGTTGGAATGACCGCCAAAGTCTATTAACCTCATGAGGTGGTACTACAGTTCAAACAGCACCCTTCGGTAATGTTTGAAGTAGCACACTGAACTGATAGAGCATGGTCCTTTTATACCCACGCAGGGGCTAAAAGGAGGTGGTACAATTATAGAAGCAAGACTTGCATACATGTAAGGTCATGTGGAAATGCACAGTCGACAGGTAGGAGGAGCTAACAGTTTTCAAGGACTAACAGCTGCAGACCTTACTGAGCATGTGCGAAAGTGGGAGATGCTAAATATAACTTGTCACGAGGCAGATTTTCAAGAGTAGTTAACAGAAAGGTAGGACAGAGCACATGGTGAGCACATGGCAGCATGTGGCAGAGAAAATGGCTGCCATGAATACAAAATGGATTCCGTGAAATGTTCACAATAGTTACTAAATACAAGATGTCTTCTGCTAATGCTTAATCTAATCGCTGCTAAACTACAACAAGGGGAGGGGATGTGAAAACATGTACCAATGCAACAACTCACTTTTGTACATGTTAACCATCTTTAAATGTTACACTTACCATGGAGCGCCCACTTCACAGCCCTGGGATCATTTTTTTAAACATTGTATTATTTGTTACAGGTGAGTAAAACTAGTTGCAAGTGTAATAGCAAAATCTAAATATACACTTGTGAACTATGCTATAAATAAGTTGAGTTTAGATTCATAGATGGTTTCATACAACTGGTTTGTATTAATTATTATTATTTATTTTTTTGAAAAATGAATTTCTGCCGTAGCACCATTCTTTAGAAATGTGACGTGTTGTCTGTAAACAATTTAGGACACAGACCAAGAAGTCTATGTCAAAAGTTACATAAGTAATGGTTGGCATCCTGTTTGTTGCCATGGCAAAAACCTCCCCTGGGCTGTCTCAGGCGTGGCTCCTTCACCCCCAACCCATGTTCAAGAATTCAATCTGATCCTGACTTTATATTCTGAAGCTGGGGAGGGCAAATGCTTACATTAAGATTGTTGAGTCTTGTTGTGGACTAAATACTAGCAGAAGGGGCATCAATAAGGGCAGCCTGAGCATCAGAGACATTCAATTTGTCACATATTTAAATTTGATTAAGAGCCCACTCATTTCCAAGGACTGATATGCACAGCACACATCCTTTTAGGTTGCAACACATGCCTTTTTGTCAGCTCCTTTCTTCTACCTTTGGTGACTCACCTCCCTTAAGCTTGAATCTTACTTTTCTTCTTGTCATCTGTTGTAGTGATACAATGCCCTTTCGAGTAACAGGTGTGTGGTGATTCTGCAGTTTTCGTCCTGAAGTTCAAAGTCTCGTGATCAACTGACTGTCATCTGCTTCGATGGCCTTACTTTTATATAGCCACATTGTCCCAGTTTTTGTCAGCAGGGATACACAAACATTGTCAAGCATCTGCAGAAACGAAAGCCATTTAATCAGGTTATGCGCACCAAGCATTTCAAGCTGTGTACAAATCTAAGGTGAAGGAATCTAAAAGGCAAACCGTAGTGCACACTGTACCAGAGATGTCTTTTTTACAAATCTATATACATGCTTTGCGGTATTTTCATAGTTTTGAAAAGAGCTGGAGGAGTTTACCATCCATTCCGACTTATTCCCTCATTTAGGGGTTGGTGAGATAGCCTCCAAATAGCTGGGGTGACAGATTCATGGCGTCTTTTGGCTCATGCTTCAGTGTTCTGTCAGTTTTAAAATATCCTTGTGAGTCAGTGTGAATTGATTGTTTCAGTGGCTCCAGGCTGCTTTAGTGAAACAAAAGCATTGAAGACAAATCTGCTACCCTAAGTTGGCAAAGTGGATCTGTCAGTAATTATTTAATATTCCAGGAACAGACCTCCAAAGTAGGTGTCTGTCTTTGCAAAATGGGAGAGCAAGTTCGTGGACGTGCTTCTAATTTTGTTGCAGCATTTGAGGGGCATTTGTGCATGTTTAGTCCAGTTCCGCAATGGAGGATATGGTAAGCCTGACAACAAAAAAAATACCTAGTTACAAGTGACTCAAGTATTTTCCTTAATAGGGCAGATCTTCTGATACCCTATTAAGTGGGGATAACTGAAAGTACCTTCCGAGATGTTTATTGATTTGCCATCAGAAAGATCAGAACTCCATACTGCTGAATTTGATGGGGGTGCATGAGATCGACAGAAAAAGACAGAAACCAGGAAATTGATGTGTATCTCTAAGTTAGACCTTCTGTACTTGGTTAGTTAGCGGGTAGATATTGCCAGATGGTGTTAATGAGTTGGCTTTGCTCTATAGGAATGAGTAGAAGTGGGTAAGGTAGAACATAAAAAATGCTGCTGCCAGGTTCGCTTGTTGAGCTCTACGGTATTCTATGGATCAGTTTATAAATATTTATCTTAGACTGCAACCACCTTAACCCAGATTTACATTTTTGTAGGACATGTCAGAATTTACATTAGGCTTGTATTTTTGTATTCAGTAATATTGTCGAATTGAGGTTGGGGGTTCACGTTTTAATAACCAGTCAGTGACATATTTGTTACTGGCGTGTGTTGTCTTTGTGCTGTTTTACATATGTGAATGAAGAACCTATGCATTTCTAATGGCAGTTTTACTAAATATAATTTGCAATAGCAAATGTGTGCTATTTACATAAAATGTAATGTAATGTTTTTGGTAGCATTTGCTCTCAGACTACCAATCTGCACATGCAACTCAGATTTGTGTCACCACTGGTGTGATTTTATGAAACATGTTCACCACCACAAAGTCATGGAAATTGATAAAGGTTCGTTTAAAGTCTGGAAAGGGTATTTTCATTCTGATTAAAAACTTTTTTTTCCACTAGAAATTTCCAGCACAAACATCACGTTGAACCGATTTGCTTCAATCGGGCGTTATATAGGTGATACTTGGGTTTTCAATAAAGCCCTTTCTATTTACATCGTCAGACTAGCTTGGCGTTTAAAAATAATGCCTCCTGTATTTCTCTAAACAGTTCACGCATTGCATGCGTGCTGCATTGTAGAGCACACATTCAATATGCAAAATATTTTTAAAATGGCAGAATTCTGTGCTGAATGGTATACTTCAACCACAAAACCTATGATAGGCAGTGGTATATAAGCACATTTAGAATAACAATATTGAGTTATAGAAATGTTGCTAAAAAATATCGATCAGAAATATATTGTAATCATACACATAAAACACAAATGCTGAGTACTAAAATATTGCTATTAAAATACCTACAATAACCAATTACTGAACACAAAAATAAAGAAATTCACAGTTTCATGATCATAAAAGTATATACAACACCGCACAGTTACTGATAATACAAATATTGGCAACAAAATATAATTACCAATAAATAAAAAATGTACTTTAACTAAAATGCCCTAGATCACTGATCTAGATCACTAATTTAAAACACTGTAAAATATTAAATAAACATTAACATATTTAATAACAATTATTTATTGTATAAACACAAAAAAGTCTAAATATTGTAAAACATTTATCAAATTAGCATTAAACTACATAAACAAAAATAACATCAATCCAACATTGATTCTAAAATATATAATAAAACCACCCAATACTGCTGTTTTCGGCTGCTTGTGCTGTGCAAGTCGATACATGCTATATCCATGATAATGTGCAAAGACTGTCTTATAGAAAAGAAACAGGCTCACACTCCAAGGATTACATTTGTTACATTTTTTTCACTCCTAATCTAAACTACGCTGAGGAATGTTTTGCACATTAAGAAGAGTTTATTTACTATTCCCACTCTAATTTGACCTACATTGAGGAAAGTATTAGACATGGGTGGGGTAGGAGGGAGTACATTTAGTATTCCCACTCTAAACTACGCAACATAGGGGAACGTGTTGGACTTTAAGGGGCTAAATTAACTATTCCCTACCTAATCTACGCTCCACTGAGGAACTTGTGGAGCACTGATAAAAAAATTAAAAAAAAACAATAATTATATAATGTAGTTTACGTCACCTAAAATTATTTAAATATGTTATTATTTTTTAAGATTAATTATTGTACAATTGTAGGCAATTACATTTAAATACAATTACATAGTAACTAGGTTTTCTAGTAAGTGAATACATTCTAAAATCAGCTTTAAATCTAAACATTATTTTTTTTTAAACCCTAAAAAACTAAAAATGTTAAATATTTGTTATTTTTTTATTTACAGTACATTTTTCAAAAACAACCATCTTTAAGAGTACACAATATTTTGATTAAAACATTTTCTGAACAAAATCTGAATATTTAATACAATACAAACTTTGTAGTGCTGACCCCCTCAGAGCAAAATGTTTGACCCCCCCTTCAAACTTTTGACAGGTCAGACTGAGACATGGGTTAGATGTCTTAATAAATCGTCCTCACATTGGGAATTGCACAAAAGCCCCATCCAGGTCATCTCATCAAATCCTCATCTAGAGCTCCTCTGCGAAATCCATCCTGACCGTCTTTACACTTTGCTATACTGAACACTCTGCAGATTTTCACCTAGACTCCCTGCAAAGCTCTCTACTAGAGATTCTCTATAAGCCCAGCAGTGACCTCCTTCTGAAAAGATCTACCTCTACTTTCTATGCAAAGCTCCAAACAGATCCAACCTCCAAAAGTCATACCCAGGTCCAATCTGCAAAGCACAGTTCAGACATCCTTTACCAAGCCTCATCCAAACACTAGTCTGTAAAACATCATTTAGATTGTTGTTTATATCCCATTTAAAACTCCTTTTGAAAGCGCTAGCCACCATGCTACATGTCCAATCTAAAACCCCTCTTTAAATGTACATCTAAAACACTTCTGCAAAATACCATTATGGTTTCTTCTTTTCCACCATAACTATCACCCATCATCAGACTCCCATCTAGATGCCTATGCAACACCATTTATAAAGCTATATTGTCACAACTATGCAACTACCTCACCTCTCTTCATTTCGTATCCCCATTCTAAAAATTCTATACAAAATTTCCTCCAGCTCCTTTTTTGCAAATCCCCATTCTGAAAAAACCCTCTGAAAGCCCCAGGAAGATCTTCACGGCAAGCCCCATCCACACAACAGCTACAAAGACCTTTCCAGGCCCATTTGCATGTTCCCATTCAGAAAACATCTCGACCCCACTCCGCAAAGCCTAATGCAGGCATCCTCTCCAAAGCTTGACAATATCTGTAAAAACCCATTCACATAACCTTCAAAACACAGTGTGCATCCTTTTTAAATCCACATTAGCTTTCAAATCCTGAGCAGTCCTCCTCTAAAGTGTCAGCTCTGGTCTCTCTTCTTGAAATCTCAATCACCATTTCTTCTTGAAAGCCCTACCCAGCCTCACAAAGAATGTTTAGTCCATCTACTATTGTTTAAATATTCTGATGAGTCATAAAATCCCATTTTGTAGGCCTGTTGCAATTCCCACTTTGCCTCCACTAAAAAGTCCTAATCAACCCTTTTCTCACAGGCCATAGGTGATGACAAATCCCTGTTATACCTAACTTACCCCTACTTTCAATCATAACCCCTCACTGCTTGGAAGCAGTGGAGAGACTGCCAGACCACTAATAATAAACCACATATAGGAAATCTAGGATGCACAAAGCAACATACGTTTCTGCCATAACTAAAATCCAGAAAAAGTCATTACCCAGTCTTATGAGGTAACAAGAGATATGAATGTCACCGGAAACAGATGAGCTGCTGATAGCTGGAGATTCAAAATGGAAGCAGCATTTTGTTGAATGAATGATGAAGGACAGCCTCCACAGAGACAAACACCTTACCTGCGAAACCAATATGAAGCTTAATAGCCTCAATTTTAATGGAATCATAGTTTGACCATTAGTGTTTCATACCACATCCATGAGAAAATTTCACAGAACAAACACATTGCCCTAGCATGAGTGGCAGAGTGGCAGTCTTGGAAGACTGACTTCAACTTTGAATATTTATTTCATGTTTCTTCCTCCATGGCTTATACTGATTAAAAATAAGAAGTTAGAAATAAAGAGACACCAAGCATTCAGAAGGGAAGAAAGCAATATAATAAAACAATGACAGATTCAAATATAATGTTTTGGTGCAAAAATGGTCCCTCCTTAGCATCCTCTAGGTGTATGGCTCAATAGTGAGAATACTGTAGTAAAATGCCAAAATGCATTGTGATTTTACTGGCAAGCAGATGAAAAAGTCTGCAGACAGTTGTAAATGATTTGGAAAGTGTTTTCTCTACCCAATGCTCTGTCACCTTGCCTACCCTTGCTCCCTCTTCTTGTCCACCACAGGGAGGACATGTACTGGTGCCCCCCCTTCAGATGACCCCATACATCCCTAAGGTGCCACATCTCACAGTTGAAGACCACATATTTCAGCAAATATGTAATTGAAATCCTAAAAAATAGTTTATATTTAAATGTAAAACATATTTCTTAAACAATTAAAGGGGGCATGGCCAAGCCGGAAATAGACTAGGACACAGATGCTGCCAGCTCCTCTTGCAGAACTTAATACCTTCAAAGCACCCCTTTTCAGATGCCCAGCTCATCCAAAACTTGCTTAACACACAGATGAAGACCAAACAGCCACATCTGGAGACTCAGTAGTTGTAGCTGCTCTCACTACAACTAAGAAGCTGCCATCTTAGAAAATGTTTTACATAATCGGCTCTGTTTCACCTGATGTCCTGTCCCTCCTTTGCCCGCTACTCTCGGCTGCATCCTGCTGGATTTCAGCCAGGGCCACTAATGGCCCTCGAGCTGCCACATAGCAATACACACAACTATATAGAGAACACCATCCTTATCGGTACCCACATATTTGGTCCCAGATCCTTGCAGCCCTTTGCCTCGTGCTGCTCTGGATCTTGGAGATCCGAGGCCTCGCACTGCTGAGTTCCCATGGTGACATCTTGCATCATGACCACCTACCCCATGGTCCAACAGTCACCTACCTGGGACCAATGTCATTGGGCGAGCTATTTAAAGGACTATAGACCTCTGCTGCACAAGGATTCAACCCATTCCTCTGGCCACTGTATTGGAAAGTGGGCCACGCTTTGATGGCCACCCCGTTAATGCAAAAACCAACCTGAGCCCAGCACCCTCAAGGAGTGCCCTATTGGTACCTGCACCCATCCACAGCGTAGCAGCTGCCATCCCTCACCACCCCTCACTCCAGGGGAAGTGAACCCTTCTGCCCCCTTTAAACTTAACTGTGGAAACTAGCACTACACCTCACCCCTCCACTCTGTCAGGGAGCCATCCTTTCAGCCCGCCAGACTGCAGCAGAGAGTGGTACCCTTCACCTGGGACACATCACTACCCCAAGGAAGTCTGACTTTACTGGCAGCACATTATAAGGGACCCACCTGGCACTGAGGTACTCCTGAGGTACATGAGAACCACTAACTGCTGCTTTTGGCAATCAGGGGTGGAACCTTCTCAACAACAAGCTCAGGTGGGAAGGCACATGCCCCTACAGTAACCTAAGCTCTGGCCTCCCTGTACATTGCATTGCAGCCAACTTCCCCATCCTGCTCATCCCCCCCACTTTCTCACAGAGACCATCACATCCCTCATGTAACCTGCAATACCCCTCAGTGCTGCCTCCCATTAATCACAAGAATGTCCTCTGCCAACTACGTTTGCATTGCTTTATGTGTGGCACGACTACGCACATTGAATATTTATTTTGCCCTCTTGTCTCCTTCCTTAAGCATTGGTCATGGTGAAGGCCAAAGTCCAGAGGGAGAGCTCTGCAGTGGTCATGACACCCGTGTGGAGGTCCAGCAGATGCTGTGGTGCAGGATACAGTACTTGAAGGAACAGCAAGTAAAGCTACAGTTAAAGCAAGAAGATCTGGAAAATAGGAACAGACACAGCAACATTTGGATCTGCGGAGTCCCACTAGGGGCAGAAGGAGGTTACATAATTACCTTCAACAAGAACCTTTTACAAGTGATTTGGGGCAATTCAGGAGTTCCACATGTGCAATTGGACTGTGTTAATTGTACTGCAGCTGCCAGACAGATAAGGCCCCAGATATTCTCACAAGAGACTATTGCTTTACAGACAGGGAGGCCATTATGAAAATAGCCAGAGGCAACGCCAACCGGGCATACAGTGGTACAGCAATTAAACAGTTCCAAGATCCCTCCCCTATCACATTGAAAAAGCAGAGAGACGTTCATCCAAATATGGATTTTTTACACATACACAAAGTCCCTATCAATGGGGCCACATATATAGCCTCATTTTTAGTTGGTATGACAAACAATGTTTCCCGAGGTCCCATGGTAAGGCAAAATCCTACCTGGATCTAGATAATGATGCTGGGGACCCCATCCACTCCCAAGCAACCAACTGGCAGGAACAGCACACTGAATGGCACACAATTTGTCACATACTTCGAGTATGAAAACAAGTGAAGAGAACCTCAGCCTCAGCCAAGGCAGACATAACCCACCATCTACAAAATATGAAAAGTGAGCCACCCCAGCAAGGAGCTGCAGTATCTGAAAATGGCAAGACCATAAATCCATAGACTATGGTATCTGGGAAATATGTCTTGAGATGTTCTTCACAGACGGGCCTGAGAGGAAACACACTATGGACCTCATTACGGGTTTGCGTCAGTCTGCCAGTATGCCATGTTGATGATCCCAAAAAGACCACCATGTTGGAGGTCTTTCAGGCTGTCCTATTACGAGTTACACAGTTAGGAACGATGACCGCCAACCAACAAAGCCAGATCGGCAGCAGCACAGAGGCCCAGAATTAGGCGGTCCAACCTCCAGTCCTGACAGCACAGTGACCAACCACTGACTGTATTACAAGTCCAATATCACAGTGGCAGGTACCCATAGCGGTTAGCCAATGGTGGTCTAAACTACAGGAGTTCACAGACACCAAAGTAATACACAGCGGCACATTAAATAGATTTGAAAACAACACAGCTAACACACATTGCCACACTGAACACACTTGCAAATCACATTATAAAACACACTCCTTCACACACCACAATCCATTACATTTACACTGCAAGACAGCGAACCTCGAGCACCTTTTTAATACAGTACATAGATTAGGCATCACTTTTTTCACCATCCCATTGAACAATCTGCGCACACTTTTGTTCATTCACACCCTATTGCACTTTCCTTGTTTAGTAAGTCACTGACACCTGCTTTTTGTGTTTCACCATGTCACGTTCTAAAAATCCTCATTTTTCTGAAGATGGGTTAAGAGTCATATATGATGAAATTATAAGAGTTGAGCCACAATAGTTTGAAGCACAATTCCAGCACATTTCTCTAGGTAGGAAAATGGAAATGTGGGAAAGGATCGTCGACAGAGTGAATGTTGTGGGCACCAACGTGCACACAAGGGAGGACATCAGGAAGAGGTGGAATGACCTCAGGGGCAAGGTCTGTTCCCTGGTCTCCAGGCACCAGCTACAGTCTAAGAAGACTGGTGGTGGTCCTCCCAGTGTCCCATTACACTTCTTTCCCTGGGAGGGGAAGGTCTTCACCATCGTGCATCCTGAGGGCTTGACAGGAATACCTGGGGGTTTGGAGTCTGTCAAGTCACAACAATAAAAATGTCACCAAAATGCTATATTATGTATGCCCACAGCTCACCTTTTCCCTAATTTACTTTCACTCCACTCACCATCCCAGTGTTTTCCCCTCCAAATACTCCTGTATGTGAACTTCTGAATGAAGTGCACCCATCTCTGGGGTTTATTTTGACATACAGAGTGCATAGTACAGGGGATGACAGGGCTGCAAATCCCAGGAGGCACTGTTACTGTAAATCCAACCACCAGTCCAGTGTTCACTGCTACAAATACCCTTGCTTGCATGTCTCAAATGTAGTGTACTCACAAGGGGAACAACATTTGTCTAGTGTGTGTACTACAGAGACTAACAAGACTGCAACACACAGCTGATACTGTTTCTGTAACTCCAAATACCAGTACAGTGAACCCTTGCCCAAATACCCCTGACTGTCAACTCACAAATGAGTCAGGTAAGTCAAGTAGCTAGACTTCCCTGACTGCAACTCACAGGAGGCACTGTTACTCTAACTATAAACACCAGAACAGTGGACAATCAAAGAGCACAGTTTCCCAACTCTCAATCTCAAGTTACTCAGATGTGCAGATAATGTTTATATAGTGTGTGCAGTAAAGGGAGTGACAGGACTGCTAGAACAGGAGCCTATGTAGCTCACACTCCAGACAGAAGCTCAGGGTCCATATGCATAAATAGCCATGTCTGTGAAATTCCAAATGATGTGTACTCACCTGGGAGGGTACCGTTTGTGAAATGCTGGGAAGTAGAGGGTCCGATCGGAAAGCTAAGCCCAATAGGCCCCATCCTACACACTGCAAAACCAAAGTTAGTGTCACTTGCCCAAAACCATCTAGTAAAGAAAACCCAAATGAACTCTAAACACCTTGGACAATGTAAATTGTCAAGTGTGTGCTGTGGAGACAGTGACATGGCTCTGACTCCCAGGAGGCACTGTTTCTCCAAATATTAAAAAAACACACCAGTGGTCACTTGATCAAATACCCTTGCCTGATAAGTCACATTTGAGGTTCACTCTCCTGGGAGTGAGAAGCATACAGATTACAACTAACTCTGAGATGTGTATGACTATCTAGCTCCATCCTGACCTGCTAACCCAATATGAAACCATTGAGAACCAAATGGACAGTTAACCCAGTGAGCTAAACAATGATCCCAAGGGCTGCAAGAGGCATAACCAGATTGGAATTGAAAGCACACACATTAGTACTGCAATAACCACATGATGACTTCTGTCACAAATACTACAGACTCCTCAGTCTGCATGTTTCACATTCAACTAGGCATCTAAATGGCCTAAATTCTAACTTGTCTAGCCACTGTTTGGCCTGAAGTGGTGGCAAATTGACACACCCAGGCCATCCCCCAAGGGACAATGTTTTGCATATCTCAGCAGCTGTGACAGGCAAGGAGAGCTTGCATGCTTCACAAATGTCATGTCAAAACAACCATTACTATGTGTATCTGTTAAAAAAGGTTTATTTGCGAGACAACTATGTACAAATGTTGCTGTAAATGATTGGCGGTAGAGGTCAAAATACAACCAGTAACATTGCATCTTTTACATGAACAAGTTGTGCTGCCACTGGGGATACAAAGGCCATGGAAGAGACTGCAAGAACCCCCCCAGAATGAAGCTCTCTGTGATGACAACACTCCTGAACATCTGGAAGTGGAGGGTGGTTCTGGCCCATCAAGGCAACCTGGTCAGATGCCACCAGTGACTCTAACTGTGGCCATATCAACACCTCCCAGCCCGGCTGCCTCAACATCAAAGAAAACCATGCTCCCCCAAACCTGTGCCTTTAGAACAACATCTCTGACAATGATGGTCCAGGAACCAATGGGAGAAGGAAAACTGTGGCAAGGGCATAGGCCTGTGGGGTTAGGGTGCATGAGAGGGATGCTGTGGGCCAGCGGGGTGAGGCCACTGGGGATTATCCTAGCCAGGACACCAGCCAACAGCAATGTCTTGGGAGTTTAACAGGAGTCCCAAGTCATGATGGGCCAGGTGCTAACTGAACTCTTTGAAATGAAGCAGCTGCAGAGGGACCTCAGATAGAGAGTGCATGCTCAGTGGGAGGCCCGCAATATCAACATGGCTTCCCTAATGGGGGTACTGAGGGACATTAACGCCACCCTAAACAGGGATCAACAGCAAGACCCCACCCCTTCCCTTGGCATGTCTACACCTGGCACCTCAATTTTGGGTGCCAGCCACTGGAAGGGAGACCCTGCCAGAGGAAGAACCTGCCTTAGTCCCCCTGCCTCTGTAGCAGCATATCACCTTACACACAAGCAGAGACATCCAGCAAAGTGTCTGGGAGTTGCAGATGGCAAGACACCTACCACTGCCAGCAAGTGACCTCTTCCCAAATGAACTCCTTTGTGTGCCACATGTTGACTGTTCCTCAACCACCTTCCATTTCCAATGGGAGGAGTATACTTGACTTTGGATTTCAGTGCGGTGGCATATACTATAATGATTTCATCCACCATGCCTGAACCCTTCACTATTCTGTTCTGCCATGTCCTTTATTCTTGTTCTATTCACAAATTTACAATAAATACCACCTATAACAAAGCTTGCTTCTGTTTCAATTTTTGCTATGTAAAGTCTTACATCCATATGAGGCAAATGATGAAGACACAAGATACTAGTGCAAAGAGTGATGTGTTACTGGTACGGTGTCCTGCTAAGGATTACAACCAATACACACAAACATGTTAGTACAAGTGTCTGGTCACAAGAAACATTTTATTCCACTGTACAGCACATAGGCTGTCAAAATGTAGAATAGGCAAACAGAAAAGTGGATGGTGACATCAGCTTGTGTCTTATCACATACCACATCAAATCAATACAACATCACATACACCAAGGTATAGACAGAGGGCAGTACAACAGTCCCTGATCACAGGTACATCATGATCCAATGACCATGCATCTGGTGGTATGACACAAATACGTGAGTGTTCTGGCACAGGCACTGTGGCCTTCAATGATGAAACACATCTACAGCTACATACAGGTCATACAAGAAGAGTGGATAGCCGATATGAAGGGTGAATGCCTTGCTTGCTCTGACAACAGATTTCATGGGCTCATGATCACACACATGATGCAATTGACCCACCACAATACATCAAACAAGTACAATGTGCTCTTCTGACCTTCCACCCAAAACTGTCCACGCTGCCAGGCACAGGTCTCATACACCCAAAATCTGTGACCTACATTACTTTGAACAATCCATGTCCCTATGTCAGAACAGCATCAGAAACTTGCCAATCGCATAACTCTGAAGTGCCCACATGAATATATCATGGTGAAGGTATCTGCACAAAGACAAAACAAGGAGTATAGGCTTGAAAAAACTCCTATCACCCAATTCAAATGGCAAGCATCTGGAAAGGATATTACATTGCAATGAGACTGACACAAATGTAGCTACAGCAAAGTGGGGATCTGTCAAGGACTAACCCGTCATGCGCACTTTAGGTAAACATTGCAGAGCACTAGCCCCCCCCAGTTTTTTCAAAATCACTCAACTCCACACATTCTAACAACTGTTGTTCTTCAAACAGTTACACTCATTATGTCACATGAATTACTTACACTAAAGAAAAGTAGTTATTGATGAGATCTTTCCACAAGTCAGCTCCTTCCTTTTCTCTACTGTCATCCTCACTTGGCATTCAGGATGGTCACCCGGTGGAACTGCAGACTATCCTCCTCTAGGATATACAGGATATTCCTCCTGAGGGCACGGTTGTGGAGCATGCAGCATGCCACAGTGATCTTACACACTTTTCTGGGTAACTAGAGGAGGGCTTCCCCAGTCCGGTCCAGACAGTGAAATCTGACCTTCAGGAGCCCAAAAGCCCACTCCACTACTCGCCTTGTTCTTCCATGGGCCTCATTATTGCAGACTACCGCTGGCACAGTTGGATTCTTTATTGGCATCAACAACCAAGGACAGTTTGGATATGTAGACAAAGGAAAGGGGGATGACTACTCCCCTGTCCATCACCACCCCAGGGGTGGTGCCCAGAGCTCCTCCAGAGTGTCCCTGGGTTCTGACATCTTGTTTTCAGGATGGTCAGGGAACTCTGGGAGCATCTTAGTGGCCAATGCCAGCAGGTGACGTCAGAGACCCCTCCTGATAGGTGCTTACCTGGATAGGTGATCAATCCACCTCTCAGGGCTATTTAGGGTCTCTCCTCTGGGTGTTTCCTCAGATTTGGTTTTGCAGGAATCCTCTGCAACCTCTGCTTCACCCTCAACCATCAGATCAATTTCAGAACTGCTCCAGTAACTCTACAACTGCAACAAAGTATCCAAGAAGGCTACTGCAACTCTGAAACTTCAGCTCATGCCAGCAACTGTAACAGTTACCAGGTTGTGCACGCTCCACAGACTGCCTGTCTTCATCCTGCACCAGAAAGACCTAAGGAATCTCCTGTGAAGTGACGGCGTCACTTACCTACTTCAGCAGGCACCTCTCTGTAGCGATGACCGGTATTCTGGGTACTAGTTTATATTTTATGTAGAATACTTACATCCTAAGGAGTATAGCCTCTAAGATATTTTTGGCCTTGTATCACTAAAATAAAGTATCTTAATTTTTGGTAATACTGAGTATTGTCTTTCTTGTGTGTAAGTACTGTGTGACTACAGTGGTATTACAAGAGCTTTGCATGTCTCCTAGTTCAGCCTTGGCTGCTCTGCCTACAGCTACCTCTAGTCAGCCTATCTTCTAGACACTGACTACATTTCACAAATAAGGGAAAACTGGACCTGGTATAAGGTGTACGTAGCTTAGGTACCCACTACAAACCAGGCCATCCTCCTACAGTACGTCAATTTCTCAGCCGCAAAGCAGGTGGTGTATCATTTTTACAGCCGCGTTGCAGATGGTACGGTGACATTTTCCCCACACTGCTCCTGTTCATGGATTTCAGTCTTTGCTTCAAGGGCACAGGAACTGGAGTGGGCACAACTTGGCAGGGTAGGAGTCTCATCAGGGTGTCCAGGTGCTGGCAGAGGAAGTCTTTGATGGCCCTAATGCTTCAAAACAGGAGGCAAGCTCAGTTAAAGCACTTGGAGACACATAACAAGCAGGAATATAACACAAATTCCAGTCTTTGTCCTCCTACAGACAGAAGCAGCAACTGCAGGCTAACACACACAAAGGACAGTCACAGGCAAAGGGGCAGTACTCTTCCTCCAGCTCTTCAGCTCTTCTCCTTGGCAGAGGTTCCTCTTGAATCCAGAAGTAATATAAACATCTGGGGTTTGGGGTGCACTATTTATATCCCTTTTTGCATTTGAAGTAGGCAAATTTCAAAGGAAAGTCTTTGTTGTTCAAAAGATCCTGCTGTGACCAGACCTGGCTCCAGACTCACACCAGGGGGTTGGAGACTGCACTCTGTAAGGGCAGGCACAGACCATTCAGGTGTAAGATACCACTCCTCCCTCCACTCTATCCCAGATGGCCCATCAAGATATGCAGGCTACACCCCAGCTCCCTTTGCATCAATGTCTAATGGAGATTCACAAACAGTCCAACTGTCAGTCTGATCCAGACAAGAAATACACAAGCAGGCAGAGTCACAGAAATTAAGAAAATGCCTACTTACTAAAAGTGGCATTTTCAAACTGACAATTTAAAAACCAACTTTACTAAATTATGTATTTTTAAATTTTGAGTTCAGATACCCCAAATTCCATATGTCTATCTGCTCCCAAAGAGAAACTGCACTTAAAAGTAATTTAAAAGCACCCCCATGTTAAACTATGAGAGAGATAGGCCTCACAACAGTGAAAACCAAATTTGGCAGTATTTCACTGTCAGAACATGTAAAGACACACCAGTACATGTCCTACCTTTAACATACACTGCACCCTGGCCATGGGGCTACCTAGTGCCTATCTTAGGCACTAGGTAGCCTCATGAAAGGAAATGTTTGGGCCTGTCAAGTGGGTACACTTGCCAGGTTGAACTGGCAATTTACAACTGCACACACAGGCCCTGGGCACCTCTAGTGCACTTTACTAGAGGCTCAATAGTGAATCAAATTCACCAGTCATGGAAAAGCCAATCACATATACAATTTGCACAGGGAGCACTTGCACTTTAGCACTGGTCAGCAGTGGTAAAGTTCCCAGAGTAACAACACCAGCAAAAAAAGTCCAGCACACAGTCAGAACATGGGAAGCATAGGTAAGAAAAGACAGTGGAGACCATGGCAAGAATGCATGGTCTAACACCCTCTTATCAGAATTGTGACACCAGACATCGCATGCACAAAAGTGAATGAACAGAAGTGAATAACCAATCAGCCAGGCCCTCTCTGGGTACAGTCATGCCATTTGCTGGGGGATAGTGCTTTTCCACATGATGAATGAATCATGGACTGAACTAGGATAACGGGCACAGACCTGTGAAATGTAGAGATCCTCCAAGCATACTACTTGCACATTGATGAAATTAAAGTTCTTTCAGTTGAGATAGACTTGTTAATTGGCATGCAGTGTGACCAAGCCATCATCTGTGCCATCCACACCCCTCATTACATGTGGGAGGTGTGCAAACCATAAAAGTCAGTCTTCACCTGGGCTAAATCCTGATATCGGGGAAACTGGATGTAGCTGTCCAAGTGTTTCAACATTGCCCAAGGGACAGCCTTCAAAACCAGACTGAATATAGATTGAGACATGCCACTTGACAGGTCCACTGTATGTTGGAAGAACCCGTGGCTATGAATTGCAATGCTGCCATGATTTGTACAATGGCTGGTATGCTGGTTGGATATCTAATAGCTGGCATCATATCTGGCTCCAACTGATGACATAAGTCCACTGTTATTTGCCGATTCAGTCGGTAGTACATTATAAGGTCTGGCAGTCGATGGTAGACAGGTGGTTGACGGGTCCTTTCTCTCTCTGGGAACCTATATATATATATGACAAGAAATTAGTTTTTAACATTAGTCATTGTATCCCCAGCTATGTGACAATGCATTTTACATGGGAACCAGTGCACATCACAGCTGCTGATAATACTAGGGTCACATGTGACCCCCATGATTTTCCACACATGTGTCCACAAGATGTCTCTGGACCAAACTCAAATAGGTTCATCACAAATGCCCCTGGAAATGTGACTGGATATTTCTGACTGTAGAAATTGCCTTTGACGGTGTGGACTGTGCCCCACTGTAAAATGCCAACTATGTTCTACAACATACTACAAAGGTGTCTGAGTAGTAGGACCTATATGACAAGATTTTTGTGTGCTCAAAGCCACATTTTCGGAGGCGTGACAGTTTCTGAAGCCCAATCCCGCATTTCAAGTCTCTATAATGGCGGCAGCCTAACCTACTCCACTGGACATTAGGAACAGCCCACAACCACTGACGGAAGTTGTCATTGTGGTAGATGCTTGGAACCTCAGCAGACACAGCCATAGACTACTGTTGACAGTGGCAGTCGCGGGCCCAATGGCTGTATCGGCCAGTGATAACGACCACGTACATGGCAGACGTAACCATCATGTTCGCAGATTCGCTCACTTGACTCCTCACACTGCTGCCAGCAACACCTCCACTACTGAGCTGCTGTATACCACCTCTTGGTGTAATCATGCCATGTCCAGCAGGTCACAGGGCCCCGGCCTTCTCTCCAGAGGAGCTGGAGGGGCTAGTTGACGAAGCCCTACCCCTCTCTGAACAGCTCTATGGTGCGCCAGAGGAGCAGGTAGGTACCTCATGTGCACAGGTTTTTCTGTACTTCACCATCCTTTACCTCCTCACAGGCTAGAATGTGACCATGTGTGCCAGCTTAGCTACTCATGTGCCAGTATGTGCAGATTGTGTGGCATCAATGGGAGGGTAAACGTGCAGGTATTGGTGGCCAGTGCCATATGTTAATTATGTTAACATTGTGTTGTGTGTGATTTTGGGTTTCCAGGATCATCCTTGTGTTGGAAGCACACAGTAGGTGAGGACACTTTACTGCCATCCACTGACCACTTTTTCCTCATGTATGTGTGTATATGTCTGACAACATGTATGTGCATGACAGCATGAGCTGAGTATGCATGTTGTATGAGCCAGATGTGAGTAATGTGAGCGATGTGTATGTTGCCACAAAGATTTCTTCACATATTTGCCCTTGCTAGACTGTTGTTTGGAAGACATATCTTGATTCCCTCTGCTCTTCAGCTTGCCAGGCACACCACATGCCAATTTGCTGTTGGCTATATGATGTACTGCCATGCATGGAAGTGATGGGAATGTAGTGTCATCTAGGTTCTGTATGCTCAGCCTGCCAAGACCATGGCCTGTCACTTGTATCTCCTAGAATGGGTCCTAGTCGAGGCTGGGTGGAGTCACTGTGGCTATACAACTTTGGCACTGAGCCCACTCCCTGTACCCTAGCAGATCCAGTCATGTTGGCAATATGAAGCTCTGGTGCACAATCCTGCCGAGAATGCCTCATTCTTTGGATTAGATTAGAAATGGGTCCAGAGGTGAGTCACTGATCTAATCCCCATGTCCAAATAGCAACATTTTCAATGTGTGTCTTTGACTCATGACAGGTCCTCTACTTCCACAGTCTTGTTGTCACCTTCACAGAGCTCATATTTGTCCTGTGCAGGCTTATTGCATAAATGCCATTCTCACAATGCAGACAGTGTGTTGATTCCAGAAAGGACATTATATGTGACTTTGTAGCTTGGTCACATAGCAGAAACTGTACAATGCATGCCTTTTGTTTGTTGGATATCATCTCTGTAGGATGGACACGTATGTCCAAAATGATGTTTGGTGGTACAGGTACATAACACATAACAACACCCCCTAAAGTGGCATGAGTCTGCATTTGCTAGGCCAAATGTCCATACTTGGACAGGCTAGACACTTTCTGTGTCCACTACGCCAGTCCCTTCATTGTTTCCCTTGTGTGATGTTTGAGTTTGTACTCTGGAAGTAGCCTGTACGGACTGTATGTAGAGAGTCATTCTGACAGAGGGTGAATGTATTGGTCCATTCAAGCCTAAGGAGTTTACCCTTCAGATGCCACAGAGGTGTGGTGTGCCACATAGTGGCTCGCATCTCAGGAAGGTTGCTAGAGTATGTCACACATGAAATCAGTGTGAGAAAGTAGCCTCTTTCTCACATGGTTACCCCCATTTTTGGCCTGTTTGTCAGTATTTGTCAGTGTATTTTTACTGTGTCACTAGGATCCTGCTAGTCAGGACCCCAGTGCTCATAGGTTGTGGCCTACTTGTCAGACTGTTTCACTGTTTTTGTCAGCATGTTTAACTGTGTCACTAGAGTCCTGCTAACCAGAACTCCAGTGCTTATGGTCTCTCTTATTCCAAATTTGTACTTACATACTGGTAACCCAGTACACCACTCCAAATTGGCATACTGGACCCCCCCCCCCTTATAATGAGCTCATACAAACACTTCTTCAGGACTGCCACTGAAGCCTGCGAGAAATAGTGTAAGCATTATTTCACAGCCATTTTCACTGCACCAGGTCACTTTTAAGTCACCTATATGTCTATACTTCAGACCCTGAAGGTTAGGTGCGTAGTGCCAGTGTGTGAGGGGAACCCTGTACTAGCAGAGGTATCCCCATGTCATCCAGGCACATTTTCCCAGACTTCATGAGTACGGGGACGCCATTATAATCAGCACTACATATAGGTCAATACATATATGTAGCTTCACAATGGTAACTCCTTATTTGGCCATGTGAGGTGTCTAACAACTGAGAATTGTACCACAATACTGATTCTAGTATTGGTTGCACAATCCCATTCACTACGGAGGCTCCACCATGGCCCCCAAGTACTGCCATACCAGCCTTCAGAGATTTTCATTGCAGCCCCAGCTGCTGCGACCTCACAGACAGGCTTCAGCTCTCCTGGGGCTTGAGCAGCTCAATCCCAGGAAGGCAGAACAACACATTTCCTTTAGGAGATGGGTGTTACACCCTCTCCCATTGGAAATAGGTGTTACAGGCATGGGAGAGGCATTCTCCAAGAGCCTCTGAAAATGCTTTGAAGGGCACAGATGGTGCCCTCCTTGCATAATCCAGTCTACACCAGTTCAGGGACCCCAAGTCCTGCTCTGGCATGAAACTGGACAAAGAAAGGTGAAGTGACCACTCCCATGTCCATCACCACCCCAGGGGTGGTGCCAGAGCTCCTCCAAAGCATTTCCAGAGGTTGGGGGAGGCTACCCCTCCACAGCCTGTAACACCTATTCCCAAAGGGAGAGGGTGTAACACTCTGCTCCCAAAGGAAATGCTTTGTTCTGCCTTCCTGGGACTGAGCTGCTCAGACCCCAGGAGGGCAGAACCCTGTCTGTGATGTTGCAGCAGCTGTAGCTGCAGTGCAAACCTCAGAGAGCTGGTTTGGCAGTACTGGGGGTCCATGTTAGAGCCCCCAGGATGCATTGAATTGGCTCCCTAATACCACATTTGGAATAGGGGGACAATTCCATGATCTTAGACACCTTACATGGCCATATTCGGGGTTACCATTATGAAGCTACATATAGGTATTAACCTATATGTAGTGCACACGTGTAATGGCGTCCCCACACTCACAAAGTCCTGGGAATTGGCCCTGAACTACGTGGGGGCACATTTGCTAGTGCAAATTTGTACCTAACGTTCAGCAAGTGAAGGTTAGATATATTGGTGACTTATAGGTTACTTAAGAGCAGTGTAAATGGTTGTGAAATAATGTGTGCACTATTTCACACAGACTGCAGTGGCAGTCCTGTGAAAGAGTTTGTCTGAGGTCCTTATGGGTGGCAAACGAAATGCTGCAGCCCATGAGGATTGTTTGGAACCCCAATGCCCTGGATACATAAGTACCATATATTAGGGACTTATAAGGGGGGGGTCCAGTGTGCCAACTGAAATTGGTAAATGAAGTCACTAGCCTATAGTGACAAACTTAAAAGCAGAGAGAGCGTAAGCGCTGAGGTTCTGATTAGCAGAGCCTCAGTGACACAGTCAAACACTATACACAACACACAAATTAGGCCATAAACTATGAGCATGGGGTCCTGATCAGCAGGATCCCAGTGAGACAGGCAAAACCATATTGACATACAGTCAAAAATGGGGGTAACATGCCAAGAAAGATGGTACTTTCCTACACAACCCCCTCCCCCAAATGGGGGACAATAAGGCTAACCTTGCCAAGATGAGTCTTCATTGTCAAAGTGGAAATATCTGGAGAGTCCATCTGCATTGGAGAGGGTACTCCCAGGTCAATATTCCACTATAAAGTCCATAGCCTGTAGGGAAATGGACCACTTTAACAATTTAGGGTTTTCACCTTTCATTAGTTTAAGCCATCATTGAGGTTTGTGGTCTGTTTGAACAATTACGTGAGTCCCAAACAAGTAGGGTCTCAGCTTCTTCAAGGCCCAGACCACAGCAAAGGCCTCTCTCTCTATGGCAGACCAACGATTTTCTCCAGGGGGTCAACCTCCTGCTAATGAAAGCAACAGGTTGATCCTGGCCCTCTGAGGTAAGTTGTGATAGTACAGCCCCTACTCCTAATTCAAAAGCATCTGTTTGGACAATTAATTGTTTTGGAGTAGTTTGGGCTCTTCAAGACAGGTGCAGAGCACATAGCCTGCTTTATCTTATCAAAAGCTTTCTGACAGCTATCTGTCCACAATACTTTTGAAAGCATTTATTTACTGGTGAGGTCATCAAGAGGGGCAACACTGGAGCCATAGTTCTTAATGAACATCCTGTAATTCTCAGTGAGACCTAATAAGGCACTGACCTGGGCCTGTGTAGTAAGGGGAGCCCAGTCCATAATTGTCTTCCCCTGTAGTGGTTCAATCTGTTCCCCATGTACCGGATGGCCCAGATAAACCACTTTCCCCTGCCCTATCTGGCACTTTGAGGCCTTGATAGTTAGGCCTGCCTTTTGCAGGGCCTCCAAAACGTTCCAGAGGTGGACCCGGTGGTCATCCCAGGTGGAGCTAAATACAGCAATATCATCTAAGTATGCTGCACTGAAAGCTTCCAGACCTTGAAGGACTGTAAAGTGGCAGGTGCATATTGCAAACCAAAAGGCATAACAGTGAATTGATAATGCCCCACTATGGTAGAAAATGCAGCTTTTTCTTTAGCATCCTCTGACAATTCGATCTGCCAATACCCTGCAATCAAATCAAAAGTGCTTAGATACTTGGCAGATGCAGGTGTATCTATTAGCTCATCTGCCCTGGGTATAGGGTGAGCATCAGTTTTGGTTACTGTATTAAGACCCCTATAGTCCACACAAAACCGCATTTCTCTCTTTCCTTCTTTGCTCTGCGGCCCAGGGGCTATCCAAAGCCTCAAAAACTCGTAGATCCAACATTTTCTGACCCTCTGTTTTAATGCAATCTCTGATGTGGTCAGGCTGCCTGCATATTTTACCTTTGACAGGTAAACTGTGTCCAGTGTCAATTGTATGTTCACACCAGGTAGTTGTACCAGGTATGAGAGAAAAGAGGTCAGAAAACTGTCCTAGGAGATTTTTGCAGTCCTCCTTCTGCTGAGCAGTAAAGTAGTCTGCCAGGACCACTTCTTCCACTAAGCCATGAGCTTCAGTGTTGTAGAAGAGGTCAGGGAGAGGGTCACTCTCTTCCTCCTGCCCCTCTTCTGTGGCCATGAGCAGGGTTAAGTCAGCCCTGTCATAGTAAGGTTTAAGGTGATTCACATGAAACACCCTAAGGGGGCTTCTGGCAGTGCCCAGGTCCACCAGATAGGTGACCTCAACTTTATTTTCCACAATGAGATGGGGTCCACTCAATTTGCCCTGGTGTGCTCTTTGGGCCACAGGCTCCAATACCCACACCTTCTGTCCTGGGTGGTACTGTGTCAGGACAGCCTTTTGGTCGTGCCATTGCTTTTGGAGCTCTTGGTTGACCTGAAGGTTTTTAGTGGTCTTTTTCATGTACTCAACCATTCTGGATCTTAGGCCAAATACATAGTCCACAATATCTTGCTTTGGAGGTTTAAAGGTTGCTCCCAACCTTCCTTAACAAGAGCAAGGGGACCCCTAACAGGGTGACCAAATAGGAGTTCAAAGGGGCTGTAGCCAACTCCTTTTTGGGGTAACCCCCCTGTAGGCGAAAAGGAGGCATGGCAAGAGGAAATCCCATCTCCTTCTGAGTGTTTCGGAGAGTCCCATGATCATGCCTTTGAGAGTTTTATTAACCCTCAACCAATCCATTAGTTTGTGGAAGATAAGGGGTGCTGAACCTTTAGATAACACCACACTCCTTCCACATTTCCTTGATGTATGCAGACATGAAGCTACTACCTCTGTCTAATACCACTTACTTAGGGAAACCCACCCTGGAAAAGATTCCCAGGAGGGCTTTTGCCACTGCAGGTGCTGTAGTAGTCCTTAAGGGGATAGCTTCTGGATACCTTGTGCCATGGTCCACCACCACAAGGATGGATCTATTGCCAGAAGCTGTTGGAGGGTCAAGGGGGCCAACAATATCAATCCCTACCCTTTCAAAGGGCACCCCAACTACTGACAGTCTTGCCACTGGCTTGGCAGGTGACACAGGAGCAACACAACTCCTTTGTGTCTTCTGACATAAGGGGCCAGTGAAAATGTGGAACATGTCTGTCCATGTTTTACTCTGGCCTAAACGCCCAGCCAGGAGAATGTCATGAGCTAGAGTTTGGAGGAATTCCCTGTACTGAAGGGGGATGACCAGTCTCCTGGTGGCACCGGGTTTAGGGTCCCTTGCTTCAGTATAGAGGAGATTATTCTCCCAGTAAGCTCTGTGGCTGTCATTGACATCCCCATTCTGCTGTTTGACAGCTTGCTGTCTGAGACCCTCCAATGTGGGACAGGTTTGCTATGCCACATTCAGCTCTTCCCTGGCAGGCCCCCTGCACCCAAAAGCTCAGCTGTATCGGTAAGCTTGAACTATGTGTATATGCATGCGTGTTTTTCACTAGTTGACACTTTCACTGCATAGCACGGTTGCCTTCTTTTCCCACAATATATATATCTTTACAACCACTAGTAAGTTGGTTATGATTCGCCCTTATTCTTGATTAACTTGTGTACTTTCATTTACAGGGCGACAGTTAGGAATTATTGGTTCCATACTGATGTAAGTGACTGGTTACCTCTCCATGATACTCTCTGGTTTTCAGTAATCTGGACACTTGTTTTGACTTAGGAAACATATGTGGCCCACATAAATAGGAGATTCACATAGTCATCTAGGTCCTGATGAAGCATCACTGGATCCGTATGGACCACCAGGATGCGAAACATGTTGACCCATGATAGGGTTGGTTTTGGAAAATCCCCAATCCCTCCCCTTGCGACTTCCATAGAGTGATTGACCATTATCTCTGTTTCACTCTCACGACTATATTTTTTAATCTTCGTCCTTACCGTCCATCTGGTCTAATAAAACTATCGACCCGGTGGCGGTTTTGAGAGCCAATTTTAACCACTTTTCTTTCAATCTCCTCTGCCACTCATTCACCTTTGGGGTCACGGCACCATTTTTTTGTTTATAAAAGATCTCCGGCAAAGAGCCCCCCCACCAGGGGTGGTGCCCGTCAGACATTGCAGTGCCGGTCTGACGAGGAGCAGTGCCGATGAAGAAGCAGGACATCCTATGGATGTGTGAGGTTTCTTGCTCCTAGAATTTAGGACCCCCACTATTGGTTTCCTCTCTCTCTGATTTAGGAACAGTGTATCATATATTTCTTGACGTTTCCATTGGGAGGATATACACTGGACCTTAATTCCTACTAATCCCCCCTTTTTATGACCATTATTCCAGGATCCAAGTTTCCCTGTCCTCTTTGCTTCTTGGCCTGAGCCCTGGTAAGAGCAAAGATATGCCCAGGAATGCCCAGCATTGCTGCATGGGCCTCCAACTCCACTTCAGCCCAAGCTGAAGTCTCCAAAACATTGCCTAGCAGATATTCTACAGGTAAGTCGATGGCTACCACAACTTTCTTTGGATCAGTAACCCCCACCCTCAGTTGAGATTCACAACAGCCATGGGGTGGCTTACAGTGTTGCTATGGGCGTCTGTCACTTGGTACTGATGACCAAGTAGGTGCTGCCCTGGGGCAACCAGTTTCTCCGTCACCATTGTGACACTGGCACCTGTGTCCCTGTAGGCCTCAACCTGAACACCATATATCAGGGGTAGTTGCTTGTACTTATCCATATTAAGGGGATAGGCAACTAAGGTGGTGAGGTACACGCCACCATCAGACACTAAAACAGCCTCAGTGATCTCCCTAACTAGAGGCACCCCAACTACATTACCAACGGTGAGCCCAACTACACCCTTTGATTGGCTATTAGTAGTGCTCTTCCCACCACCACTGCTATTACTAGGGGCACTAGTGGAAGCAGTAGGGGTTGCGGTGGTGGGAGGTTTGGTGTTTCTTTTTAGACAATGATGATCAGTTGCCCAATGACCTTTGGCTTTACACAAATAACACAATGGATTTTTATTATTGTAAAAAGGGGATTTGTGCCCACCACCCCCAGAGGATTTTGGTGGACCTGATGAAGACTCAGAAGCTTTTTTATCTTTGTCCCCGCCCTTGTCATGAGACTTACCATCCTTCTTCTTGCTGTCTTTGTCACCCCCTGTATGAACTGTTCTGTTCACAGTTGTTCTGACCCATTTGTCAGCCTTCTTTCCCAATACTGGGGAGAGGTCAGATCTGAGTCCACAAGATACTGATGTAACAAATCAGACACACAATTATTCAATATATGCTCTCTCAGAATTAAGTTATATATGCTTTCATAGTCAGTCACCTTACTGCCATTTAACCAACCTTCTAGGTCCTTCACTGAACAGTCTTCAAAAACTGTCCAATCCTGTGATGACTACCTTCTTGTCTCTCTGAACATTGTCCGGTATTGTTCAGTGGTTAAGCCCAGACCATCTAAGAGTGCACTTTTAAGAATGTGGTAGTTATTTCCATCATCTTCCCTGACAATAAGGAGTCTGTCTCTCCGCTTGCCAGAGAAAGATAGCCACAGGATAGCAGCCCACTGAACATGTCGGAGCCTTTGAACTTTACAGGCCATCTCAAGTGCAGCACACCGCTTGTGTATGTCATCTCCATCCTTGCAAGTAGAGACAACTTTATGCAGATTTCTGGAATCAAATAAGGGTCCATAACATTAGAATTCCTGAAACTGCTGCTGCCAGCATGGGGAACTAACCCCAAACCCTGCCTTTCCTTTTCCACAGCCAGGGAGTCCCTGTCTAAGGCCAACTGCTGCTGCTGTAGCCTCAGTCTGGCCTCCTCTAACCTCAGCTTTCTGAGTTCCCTATCTAGGGACTGTTTATCAGGGTCAGAATTGTGGGATACTTCTGAGACAGACGTAACATGGGAATGTACAGAGGCTGATCTTTCTCTAACTGGAGTCACTCTAGTGACCTGGCCTCTAGGGGTGAAGGGAGCCCTACAAGCGTGTGAACCCTTCCCACTCCCAGTTATACTAGGGGGCCTGTTAACAGAAAGATCGGAGGAAGGACCCTCGCCAGGATTATCAGTGTGCTCCTCTGAGCCTGCCTGGTTGGAATCTTCCTCTACCCCCCCCCCCCCGGTCTGATCTGGACCAGTGCTGAGTCCATGGTCATCTTGGAGGAGAAGATTTAAGAGGAACTCCTTATTGGGGTTCTTCCCAATTGAAGGAGGTTGTTAGTAGATTATTAGTGTTCTAGCAGCTTAGGCTGATAGAGGTAGCTATAGCAGAGAAGCTTAGGCTGAACTAGGAGACATGCAAAGCTCCTACTACACCACTTATATCATAAAGCACTATATTACAAGAAAACACACTACTCAGAGTTACTAAAAATAAAGGTACTTTATTTTAGTGACAATATGCCAAAAGTATCTCAGAGGTTATACTCCCTCAGGAGGTAAGTAATATACACAAAATATGCAAACAAACCAAAATCTGGTAAGTAAAACACTTAGGAAAGTAGTGCAAACACTGTAGAACACAATAGAATGCAATAGGAGAAAATAGTCCTAGGGGCAACACAAACCATATACTCCAAAAGTGGAATGCGAACCACGAATGGACCCCAGGCCTAGTGTAGTGTGTAGAGGGTTGCTGGGAGTGTAAGAAAACACTAAGGGTGTCCAAGATACCCCACCTCAAGACCGTGAAAAGTAGGAGTAAAGTTACCCTACTACCCCAGAAAGACAGTAAACTCGAGATAGGGGATTCTGCAAAGACAACAACTGACTGCAAAGAACTGAAGATGGATTCCTGGACCTGAGGACCTGCAAAGGAAGGGGACCAAGTCCAAGAGTCACGCAAGTGTCCAGGTGGAGCAGGAGCCCACTAAACCGCAGATGAAGGTGCAAAAGGGCTGCCTCTTGGTGGAAGAAGCCGATGATTCTGCAACAACAAAAGGTGCCAGGAACTTCTCCTTTGGTCAGAAGATGTCCCACGGCGTGCTGGAGGATGCAGAGTTCTTTCCACACAGAAAGACCGGAAACAAGCCAAGCTGCAAGAGTCGCGGTTGAGGATTTTGGGTGCTGCCAGGAACCAGGAAGGACCAGGAGATTGCCCCTTGGAGGAGGACCCAGAGGGGGCGCTCAGCAACACGGAGAGCCCACGCACAGGCAGGCAGCAACCGCAGAAGCACCTGAACAGGCATTCAGAAGATCTGAGCACGGCAGTCATCTCAGCACAACAAAAGGGAGTCCCACGAAGTCAGAGGTCAACTCAGCGAGTTGGGCAATGCAGAAAGAAGTGCCCTCACACTTAGTAACTTTGCACCTAACCTTCACTAAATGTGGGTTAGACATATAGATGACTTATAAGTTACTTAAGTGCAGTGTAAAATGTTTATGAAATAACGTGGACGTTATTTCACTCAGGCTGCAGTGGCAGTCCTGTGTAAGAATTGTCTGAGCTCCCTATGGTTAGCAAAAGGAATGCTGCAGCCCATAGGGATCTCCTGGAACCCCAATACCCTGGGTACCTAGGTACCATATACTAGGGAATTATAAGGGTGTTCCAGTGTGCCAATCAGAATTGGTGAAAATGGTCACTAGCCTGTAGTGACAATTTTAAAAGCAGAGAGAGCATAAACACTGAGGTTCTGGTTAGCAAAGCCTCAGTGATACAGTTAGGCACCACACAGGGAACACATATAGGATACAAACTATGAGCACTGGGGTCCTGGCTAGCAGGATCCCAGTGACACATATCAAACACACTGACAAAAATAGGGTTTCCACTATGAGCACTGGGGTCCTGGCTGCAGGATCCCAGTGAGGGAGTACAAACTCCCTGACATATACTCACAAACAGGCCAAAACTGGGGGTAACAAGGCTAGAAAGAGGCTACCTTCCTACACAGCAACTCTGGTCACCTGGATCTTGGTGACCAACCTGACCCATCACAGACCTCTGGAAAGTCAGTTACCCAGCCACAGTCTCAAACCACCGCAGAGCCTCCCCCCTCAGGAAACACCACCACAGCACCCACCCAGCATACCCATACCACTGTCCCCAGGACACGCCAATCAGCAGTGTGTCCACCATTACAGGGACCCCAGGGCATACCACAAACTCAGGACAATCAGGGACCTGGGGTCAGTGGCAATGGGCACACGGTTCGGGGACAGAGGCACAGGACAACAGGAAAACTGGGAGGACTGCTGCTCACCAGGGGGAGGACAGGCCCAGGGAACTGACTCTCCAGGAGGCACTCAGTGCCATCCTGTGAGCATACCAACATTCCTAGAATACGCTGGGCCAGATCCTAGACAAGTTGCAGGAGACCATGAGGACGCAGTAGGGACAGTACCTGAGGATCAGGGGGAACTTGAAGTCCATTAACACCACCCTGGTCTTCATTTCAGGGGTGCTGGCAGACATGGCCAACAGTATGAAGGAGGCAGTGTCACACCAGCGGGCCCTTGCCACTAGCCAAACTACTGAACAGCCCTCCACCTCAGCTGCCGCTAGTGGACAGGAGGAACTGCCACAGGACCAACAAGCTACCAGGACCCCACCCCCTGCAGAAGGAATACCACCCTGCAAATGTTCCCTGTGATCCAGGCAGAAGCCAGAGACTATTGCCAAGACCCCCACCAGGAAATAACATTCTCCTCATTGTCAACCTTGTGTCCCACTCTGCCACCCTGTTCACCTTGAACTGTCATTGCTCCCCTTCCTATGCCCCCTTGGACATTGCACCTATGCTACAAAGAGACTGAGCTCTAACCTGGACTTTCCTCCATAATCCCCCCAGCCCATTGCAATTCCCCCTTGTCATCAGAGCACTGCAATGAACACACTTTGAAAAAAAGTATGGAGTATGTCAAATGATTTAAGTATGTATTTGTGTAACAAGGTTTAAACATTGCAATTCAACTGTACAGTAGTGTTTACATAGGAAAGACCTGTAGTTGGCTGCAGTGAATACACCAGGAGCGGTAGTGGGGCACGAACATCTGCAAAAAGAGAAGCCAAAGGGTAGAGTGAGTGGGCATAGAAGTAGGAATTCACAGCCTGCCAGTAACAATGTCAAACATTAAACTGTGAATTAAATGTGAAGTTACACTGTCTTACGTGTGTGTCATTGGAAGTATTGATGAATCACTGCACTTCTGTTGTCCTCATCCTCATTCTCTGCCTCCTCATCTTCACTGTCCACAGGATCCACTGCTGCCGCACGGCCATCTCCAGCCTCCTCCTGCAGAAAAGGCACATGGCATCTCAAGGCAAGGTTGTGCAACATACAGCAATGCACGATGATCTGGCAGACCTTCTTGGGTGAGTAGCACAGTGATCCACCTGTTAGATGGAGGCACCGAAACCTGGCCTTCAGGAGGCCAAATGTACATTCAATTATCCTTTTTGTTCATCCATGTGCCTCATTGTAATGTTCCTCTGCCCTTGTCCTGGGATTCCTCACAGGGGTCAGTAGCCATGAGAGGTTGGGATAACCAGAGTCACCTGCAAATAGCGTGGGACAACTGTTAGCCACACACTAACCCTTATAGCCCACACCACATCATACACCAACATCCACTGGGTGGGAAACAGGGCTCACCTATTAGCCACACCCTGTGCCTCTGGAGTTGGGCCATCACATTTGGAATGCTGCTATTTCTCAGGATAAAGGAATCATGCACTGAGCCTGGATACTTAGCATTGACATGGGAGATGTACTGGTCTGCCAAACTCACCATCTGCACATTCATCGAGTGAAAACATTTTCGATTTCTGAAAACCTGTTCATTTTGCCGGGGGGGGGGGACAAATGCACTATGTGTTCCATCAATAGCCCCAATAATGTTGGGGATATGTCCCATTGCATAGAAGTCAGCCCTCACTGTGGCAAAATCCTCCACCTGGGGGAAAATGATGTGATTAATCAGAGCAGACAACACTCTGGTCAGCACTATTGAGAACATTGGCTGTGACATTCCTGCTGCCAAGCCCACTGTCACTTGGAAAGAACCAGTTGCCAAGAAATGGAGCACACATAGCACTTGCACAAGAGGGGGGATCACAGTGGGGTGACGGACAGCAGATATCAGGTCAGGCTCCAATTGGGCACACAGCTCTGTGATAGTGGCCCTGTCAAGTCTGTAGGTAAGGATGATGTGCCTGTTCTCCATTGTTGCCAAGTCCACCAGGGGTCTGTACAGGGGGGATGTCTCCATCTCCTATTCATCCACAGTGGTTGCAATGTATGGGGCAAAAGATTCAGGAGCCGGTCAGAATCTGTACATTGTAACCACTACAGTTCAATGCATGATGTGATTTTTACAATTTATTGGTGGCATATGTCCAGAATGTACAATTGTGAACTGTTACACAGTTAGGATCCATGGCCTGCCTCCCCTGAAATGGCGTCCGCCTGTCCTGTATGGAGGGACAGGTGGAAGTGAGGTAATTCTGCTGACGTTGTAAGCCGTTGCGACAGGCGGTCGGGAACCGCTGTGCAACTCCTCATTAGTTATCATTGGGCCCTATAGGTTACAGTGGCCAATGGTGATGTACGCCAGCAGTGAAGGTATGCACTGCCACAGACGTCATCGCCTTTTTCTAACTGTTCACTCACTTGCTACCTGACCTTCAACAGGAGAGGACCTACACTGCATGTGCTGCTGTGACCTGTGTCTGGAACATACAGTGGCTTGTGTGACTGGGGAAAGGGCCCCTGCCTTCATCTCGCTGGCGTTGGAGAGACTGGTGGATGGGGTCCTACCCCAGTACCGACTGCTGTACGGGCCTCTAGACCAACAGGTGAGTACACTGTGAGCACGATGCATGATACATGAATACATGGAGTGGTGTGTGTGAAAGCCTCGTGTGGGGGGCTTGGTGGATGGGCCCTGGGTGGCGTGCAGCATATTTGCTGGGCCATGTCTGTGCATAATGGGATGGGAAGGGATATGGTGGGCAATGAGTGTAACAGGCAGGACGGTCTGACTAATACCTTCCCCAGTGTATATTTCCTCTGCAGGTCAGCGCCCATCAAAAGAAGGGTATATTGTGTGCCATCACCAAGGACGTATGGACCCTGGAGGTCTACGGCAGGTGGAGCACCCACTGTCGGAAACGGTGAGAGGACCTGAGACACTGGGCACTGAAGATGGTGGAGGCCCAGCTGGGGATGGACTCCTAACGAAGAAGGAGTGTCAATCGAACCCTGGCTCCCCTGATGGCCTGCATACTGGCAGTGGCCTATCCAGAGTTGGATGGGCACTTGGGGGCATTACAGCAGCAACAAGGCAGTGAGTACAATGCCCATCATTACTACTTATGCCTGGTGGAGTGGTATCCGGGTGGAGGATGTGTGCCTGTGGGTGGCCTTAGGCCAGGCCTGACATTGCAGAGTAGGTCCCATGTTGGGCAGGGTTCTGATGTGAAATTACTCCTACCTAGCTAGTCAGCATTCTCTACTGGACAGGGCTGTGTGGGTCCCAGGTATGCTGCAGTTGGCGGTATGTGTCCCTCTCGATGCCCTGATGACTAGCATTGTTAGTGGTAGTGCATTGCCTAGTGGGTAGGGCTGTTCCCTGTGTGTGAGTGTGTTGTGTACGCCAATGGTGGTGTTGGCGCAGCAATTGACCAAGAGTATCCTTTGTCCCTACCCCCCTTTTTGTTTTGTCACCCTGTCCTTATGTGCATTAGCATCATGTGGCGGTGGAGCAGAGGCACCGGCTACGGAGGGAGATGCATCCCACAGGACACAGGAGGCAGAGTCCACCGACGGTGAGGGCATCAGTGGGACGGAGGGTGAGGGGAGCACCATGGCGGAGATTGGAGGGGACAATTCTGACACGTCAACCTCCTCCGATGGAAGCTCCCTGGTGGTGGCGGACACCTCTGTGTCCACCCCAGCTACAGGTACAGCCGCCACCTCACATACCAACACCACCCTCCCAGCAGCCCCTCAGCGAGTTGCCCGTGCTCGCTCACCCAGGAGGGTAGGCATCTCCTTCGCCCCAGGCAGCTCAGGCCCTGCCCCAGTTAGCCCTGCTGCCCTGCATGAGGAGGCTATTGACCTCCTGCGATCCATCTCTTTTGGGAAGTCAACCATTGTGAACGCCATCCAGGGGCTGGCAGAACAAATGCAACAGTGCAATGCATTTCTGGAGGGCATTCACACTGGCTTGGCAGCCCAACAGAGATCAATCCAGGCTCTGGCCTCCTCTCTGATGGTAGCCATTGTCCCTGTTTCCACCTACCTCCCTCCAACTTCCTCTACCCAAACCCATTCCCCTCAACCCCAACCTATCCCAAGCACATAGGCAGATGAGCATGCACACAGGACAACATACAAGAGTGGCACAGGTAAACACAGGCACCACACTTCATCCCACAGGCACTCACACAAACACTATCCAGATGAAGACCTACCGACATCCACTGCCTCCACTGTGTCCCGCTCCTCCTCCTCGTCCACCTCCCTCCAAGTTGCGTCTACACTCACACCTGCATGCACTAAATCCTCATCCACTACCACCATCATCAGCAAACCTATCAGAGCACACACTTCACTGGCAGTCACCACCCCAACATCCATGCACACATCCCCTGTGTCCTCTCCCACTGTGTCTGTGCTCCCTCCTCCCAAAGTACACAAACGCAAGCACTCAGACACCCAACAGCCATCCACCTCACAACAGCATCCACCCCATGCACCTGCACCCAAACACAGCAGAGACCTCCTGCAACCACTCCCTCTTCCTCCACTCCCAAACCTTCTCCATCTTCCCGCCCCAATGTCCCTTAGAAGCTTTTCCTCTCCACCATTGACCTCTTCCCTATCCCTCCTCCCCCTGTCCTTCACATCTGCCAGGGTGGTTAAAACCCAGACAAGCACCTCAGCCACCCAGTCCACGGGCCCAGTAGTGTCCACAGCAACTCATGGTGGGAAAGGATCCACGGCACCAGGCAGCCACATGGAAAGGGTGCCTGCCCCAAGTATTGCCAGGAAGGGCAAGGAGCCACCAACATCTGCTGCAAGGAAGGGCAAGGTGCCACTCCCAGCTGCTGAAAGGAACAGCAAGGTGCCACCCCAAGCTTCTGAAAGGAAGGGCAAGGAGCAATTCCTAGCTGCTGCCAAAAGAAGCAAGGAGTCATCCCCAGCATCTGCCAAAAGGAGAAAGGAGCCATCCCCAGCTGCTGCCAGGAAGTGCAAGGGCCTGTACCAGCAGGCAGAAAGGACAAGGGGCCTGGTGCTGGGACTCAGTGGGAGCCCATACCACCAGCCATGGTGGTGCAGCCGTCCGAGGCCACTACCACCAGCTCCAACACCAGCTCTGCCACCAGCAGCAGCAGCACCTGTGGGCAACCATCTGAGGCTGCAGGGGATGGGCTGGAGCGTCCCCCCACCACTACCACCAGCTCCACCACCAGCTCTGCCACCAGCGGCAGCAGCACCAGTGGGCTACCGCCCAAGGCTGCAGGGGATGGGCAGGAGCTTCCCCCCACAACCACCAGCAGCAGCAGCACCACTGGCACCACTGAACAGCCGTCACCGCCGGCGGACATTCTGTAGACCTGCCTCCATAGGCTGTTGTGCAGCCTGCCCTCTACAAATCCTGTGGGTATTACAGCCAGATGAGAGACTGTGACCTTGCACTCCCCAAGATCTGCATCACAGGGCATGATGCCCCCTCCAGAACCAATGGAGAAGCCATCCACTCACCCCATCCCCCCCAGGATGCAAATCACAGGGCACGATGCCCCCTCCAGAACCAGTGGAGCAGCCATCCACTCACCCCATCCTCCACAGGATGAAGATCACTGGGCATGATGCCCCCTCCAGAACCAGTGGAGAAGCCATCAACTCACCCCATCCTCCGCAGGATGCAGATCACAGGGCACGATGGCCCCCCAGAACCAGTGGGAAAGAAACCCCCTTGAGAGACTGTGGCCTTGCACTCCCCAGGACAGAGTAACGGGCATGTTGCCCCCCTCCAGGACCAGTGGTCTTGTTCCATCTGCCGGCTGAGGTGCCACCCGTTCCCCATCCCCCTGAGGTGCCTGCCTATTATCGACCTGATGTCCCTGCAGTGTTCTCACCGTGGAAGGAGTGAAGTGGGGCCTTGGACTTTGTAATGTGGCCCACCAACATAGAGGACTGGGCAGTGTCCCTTCATTTGTACATATGTAGATACATGTTGATTTGGATGCATGTATTACTAAAATATTAGCCTTATTACATTCACTTTGATCTATTGGACTTGTCCTTGCATTATTCCTGAGGCGTAAAGAGTATATATGTTATGTTACTGCATCTGCTTGTGTGTATGGTGTTGGGGGTGGGGGTGTTGCATGGTGCGTGTGTGTGTCACTCTCTTTTTCCTCCCTCCCTCCCCTGTGTACTAGGTGGCTGTTCTCATTGTGGTCGTCTTCGCCATCGTTGATGTTCGTGGTGGAGCAGGACATAGAACAGCATTGGGAAGACATGCAGCTGGGGCTCATGGCTGCATGGTTCTTCCCTGAGTCTCCACAGGTGAGTTGTTTCACTTCTGTGCAGTATTTCCGCCAGGCTTTTGATGTCATTGGTGCCGCCCCAGTAAAGATGGTGGTTTCCTGTCTCATAATACAGTGGGCGGAACATTGATTTCTGCCCGGCTGTAGATGGCTGCCTCCATGGTGCTTGTTCATTCCGTCCTGGCGGTCAGTGTGGTAAAGTGGCTCTCTGTCTGAGCTGTGTCCGCCATGGTCATAATTTGGCAGTATTTACCACAAGCCTGTTGGCGGTATTACCGCCGCTTTATCACCGACCACCAGTGTTGTGATGTGGGCCTCAGTGTTACCAAAAATAAAGGTACTTTATTTGCGTGACACAGGCCAAAAGTATCTTAGAGGCAATACTCCTTCTGGAGGTAAGTATTATACACAATATATAGAGTAGACACCAAAATAAGGTAAGTAATTAGACATAGGACAGTGCAAACAATATGAAATGCTATAGAATGCAATGGGAGAAAATAGGCTGGGGCAAAAGAAACCATATACTAAGAAAATGCAATGCAAATCACAAATTCCCCCCTAGACAAGTGTACTGTGTATAGAATCGCTGGGAAAGTAAGTATACAATAAAAGTAAGTAAATTACCCCACCCCAGAGCCCAGAAAGCAGAAGTAAAGTACTGCCAGTTTCCTTAGGAAACACTACAAGTCGTGATTAGAGTTATTGCAAGAACTAAGCAATACTGCAAACAACAAATGGTGGATTTCTGGACCTGAAGACCTGCAAAGGAAGGAGACCAAGTCCAGAAGTTGAAAGACGTTCCAGGAAGGACAGGAGCACCTGTCAACCTAGAAGAGGGTGCAAAAGAAGAGTCCCAGGTTGGACGAAGACTGCAGAAATGCACCCAAGGAAGATGTCAGCAGGCTCCTGATTGATGCACTGGATGTCTCACGAAGAGAAGTTGGACGCAGGTGAGTTTTTGCGCTGGATCCCTCCAACAAGCCTTGGTTCTGGCAAAGTCGCGTTTTGCGTGAAAGTGGCACTATCTGGACCCAGGAGGAACCTGGGGACCTCAACTCTATGTGAGGAGGAAGAGGGGGCTCTCAGAACTTCAGAGATCCCTCAGAACACCAGATAGCACCCACGGGAGTCCCAGGACACAAGGACAAAGGAGGTGAGAAATGCGGTTGGTGCAGCACTAAAAAGGAAGGTCCCACGCCGCCGGAGAACAACTCAGTGAGTTGAGCATCTCAGGATAGATTGGTGGGGACCTGGGCCAGGCTGTGCATGAAGGAATTTTGCAAAGAGTGCGCAGAGGCCACAGGAGGTGAAGAAGACGCGGTGCACAGGGTTACTGATGTTCTCAGGGAAGGCAAGGTCTTACCTCCTCCAAATGGGGACAGCAGGCCCTCCGGACAGTCTGTCGATGGGGTTCGCCCTCTGTGTTCCAAGGAGCATGCTAGTCACCAGGAGAGGAGTCCAGGAGAACTGGTCATATACCTAGAAGGTGCCTGCATGAGCAGGGAAGTGACTCTGTCACTTCACAGGAGATTTCTTCGGTCCTTCTGGTGCAGGGTGAAGACAGGGAGTCCCCAGAGCGTGCACACCATGAAAACTGTTGCAGTTGCTATCTAGAGTTGAAGTTGCAGAGGAAAAGTAGCCCTTCTGGATACTTTGTTGCTGTTACAGTGGCTCCTGGAGCAGTCTGCCATTGATCCGAAGTCAGTGGATGAAGTAGTAGCTGCAGAGGATTCCTGCTGGAAACTTGCAAGTAGAATCTGAAGAGAAACCCACAGGAGAGACCCTAAATAGCCCTGAGAGGGGGATTGGCTACCTTATCAGGTATGGCCCTATCAGGAGGGGTCTCTGACATCACCTGCTAGCACTGGCCACTCAGAGGCCTCTAGAGTTTCCCCACACCTGGGAAAACTAGATAGATGAAGTCTGGGACACACTGGGGGTGATTCCAACCTTGGTGGGCGGCTACCGGCGCCCGCCAGGCGGAAACCGTCATGCGGCCGCCATGCGGCCGCAATAACGCGGCCCCCATTCCGTCATTCCCGCCGGCCCTGCGGGAATGAGGCCGCAACACAGGAGCCGGCTCCGAATGGAGCCGGCGGTGTTGCGGCCGTGCGACGGGTGCAGTTGCACCCGTCGCACTTTTCACTGTCTGCTAGGCAGACAGTGAAAAGCTGGCCGGGGCCCTGTTAGGGGGCCCCCGCACTGCCCATGCCAGCGGGCCCCTGGACACCCCTTACCGCCAGCCTCTTCCTGGCGGTGAAAACCGCCAGGAACAGGCTGGCGGTAAGGGGGTCATAATCCCCAGGGCAGCGCTGCAAGCAGCGCTGCCCTGGCGGATTATCGCTGCCGTGGCAGAAATGGCGGGAAACCGCCGGCCCCGGCGGTCTGACCGCGGCTTTACCGCCGTGGTCAGAATCGAAAAAAAAGCAACGCCAGCCTGTTGGCGGTGCTTTGGTCGTTTTTTCGCTGGCGGTCTCGGACCGCCAGGGTCAGAATGACCCCCACTGTAGGAGCTCTGGGCACCACCCCTGGGGTGGTGATGGACAGGGGAGTGGCCATTCCACTTTCTCTTGTCCAGTTTCGTGCCAGAGCAGGGACTGGGGGTCCCTGAACCGGTGTATACTGGCTTATGCAAGGAGACCCCCATCTGTGCCCTTCAAAGCATTTCCAGAGGGTGGGGGGGCTACCCCTCCCCAGCCTGTAACACCTTTTTCCAAAGGGAGAGGGTGTAACACTCTGCTCCCAAAGGAAATGCTTTGTTATGCCTTCCTGGGACAGAGCTGCTCAGACCCCGGGAGGGCAGAACTCTGTCTGTGAGGTGGCAGCAGCTGTAGCTGCAGTGCAAGCCTCAGAGAGCTAGTTTGGCAGTGCTCTGAGTCCATGGTGGAGCCCTCAGGATGCATGGAATTGGCTTCTCAATACCACTTGCGTGGAGTAGGGGGACACAGTGGAGGCAGTGGCTGTTGGTATGTCTGCATGGGTATGATGCTTGTGTGAGTGCCTGTGGGATGTGTGGTGCTTATGTTTGCCAGAGCTACCCTTGTGTGTTGAGGTGTGTGCATGCTGGTCTGATGGTGTGCTTGGGATATGCTGAGGTACTGGGTCTGGGTGGAGGAAGTTGGAGGGGGAGGCGGGACACAGGGACAATGGCTGCCATCAGTGCTGAGGCCAGAGTCTGAAAAGCGCGCTGTTGGGCAGCCTGACCAGAATGAATGCCCTCCAGGTATACATTTGTCTGTTGCAACTGCCTCTCTTCACCGTGGACAGCATTCAGAATGGTAGACTGCCCAACGTTGAGGGATCTAAGGAGGTCAATGGCCTCCTCACTGAAGGCAGCATGGCAGACAGGGGCAGGGGTTGAGGTGCCTGGGGCGAAGGAGATGCCCACCCTCCTGGATGAGCGGCCACGGGACACATGCTAAGGGGCTGCTGGGAGGGCGGTGCTGGTAGGGGGGGTGGCGGCTGTACCTGGAGATGCGGTGGACACAGAGGGGCCCGCCACCGCAAGGGAGCACCAATCAGAGGAGGAGTCGGTGTCGCTGGTCTCAGCTCCTGTCCTCACCGTGGAGCTCCCCTCACCCTCCGTCCCACTGGTGAATTCGGAGTCCGTAGTATCGCCTTCCAGTGCCATATGGGATGCTGATCCCTCCTCCTCCGGTGGCACTGCTCCTCCGCATGATGATGCTAATGCACACAAAAACAGGGAGACCACAAAAAGGGGGGGAAAGGAAGTAGAAAGACATGTTCAGTGCATGAAACAAATGTTACCGTTGATGGACACTACAGACACGGCAGCCCTCTGCACTATGCCATGCACTTAGACTTCCCTAATTATTCACAGGGCCATGGGGTGCAAGGCCTATGCCCGATTGCTGCACACATGGAAGTCACAGGAGCCTGACTAGGGGTAGATGGCTCTTAACACTGGTGGGGTGGGGTGCCCATTGCCTGCCTCACGAAGGGACCTTGCCTGCATTACTCGCCCTGGCCTAGGGGAACCCACTGCCCACCTCCACCACCCAGACACCTCCCATGCGAGCTGAATCAGATGAATGTGACTGTAGTCACCCCCTTGTGGCTGCTGTTATGCCCTCAAGCGCCCATCCAACTCCGGATACACCACCACCAGGATCCGGAACATCAGGGGGGTCATGGTTCGACGGGCACCCCTCCTACATTGGGAGGCCATCCCCAGGTGGGCCTCCACCGTCTTCTTGCTCCAGCAGTGAATGTCCTCCCATCTTTTATGGCAGTGGGTGCTCCGTCTGTGGTGGACCCCCAGGGTCCGGACTTCCTTGGTGATGGCACGCCAAATATCCTTCTTCTGGTGGGCGCTGACCTACAGGAATAGTACAGGGGAAAAGGAGAAAATATAACCGTCCGGACCATCAAAGTCATTGGCCCACGTTCCCACCCTTGCCCTGAAGCACATACACTCACCGTCGTTTCACGGAAGCCTCATTCCCCCCATCTCCCATCCACACCACTCCAAACAGGCATTTCCCATACAGCATGCTCACAGTGTACTCACCTGTTTGTCTGGAGGAACGTAGAGTAGCGTGTACTGGGGAGGACCCCATCCACTAGTTTGTCCAACTCCTCGGATGTGAAAGCGGGGGCCCTTTCCCCAGACATATGAGCCATTGTCGCTTCCAGACTGATGTCTCAGCAGCACTTGCAGTGTAGGTCCTCTCCTGTCGAAGATCAGGTATCAAGTGAGTTAACAGACAGAAAATGGCGATCACGTTCGCGACTGTGCGTACCGTCACCGCCGGCATACATCGTCATTGGCTCCTGGGACCCATAGGGTCCAATGTTAACCAATGCAGAATGGCACACCGGTCTTCGACCGCCTACTGCGACAGTGTACAACCCACCTTACAGGTCAGGCAGCCGCCATTTAAGGGGGCCACATGGCATTATTTTTAAATGCATCATACATATCTTGGCCTTATATACACAATTAGACAGGCACATAACGGATTGACAAATGTGTGCAATAAAGTTGTGTTTTCGTACCTCAGTGTTGGCTGACCCTCTGCTCGCTGTTCTCATTCATAGGGCACGTCCACTGGGGCAGGTGAGGAGATGGCGGCATCCTCCGGTGTACAGACCGCTGGTGGACCTGTCAACAATGGAAGAGCAACATGTAATAGTGACCTACAGACTTGATCGTGCCACAATCCATGAACTGTGTGCCCAGTTGGAGCCAGGCCTGATGTCAGCTATCCGCAATCCCACAGCCATCCCCCCTCTAGTGCAGGTCCTGTCTGTACTCCTTGCCTGTCAAGTGGGTCTTTTCAAACTACAGTGGCCCTAGCATCAGGGATGTCCCAGCCTATGTTCTCCAACGTGTTGTCCAGAGTGTTGTTTGCCTTGGTGAAACACATGCACAGCTACATCGTGTTCCCTCGGGTGGAGGATTTGCCTACAGTGAAAGGTGACTTCTATGCTCTGGGACATATCCCCAACATCATAGGTGCCATTGATGGGACACATGTGGCCTTGGTCTCCCCCCTGCAAGAGTGAACATGTGTACAGAAACCGGAAGAGTTACCATTCAATGAATGTGCAGATGGTGTGTTTGGCTGACCAGTACATCTCCCATGTGAACGCCAAGTTTCCTGGCTCAGTGCATGACGCTTACATTCTAAGGAATAGCAGCATCCCTGATGTGATGGGGCAACTCCAGAGGCACTCTGTGTGGCTATTAGGTGAGGACATGGACCCTATACAGTGTGAATAGTTGTCTGGGTCTGGGGTTGTCCCTAAGGGTTAGTGTGTGTCTAACAGTTGTCCCTCGACATTTGCAGGTGACTCTGGGTACCCCAACCTGTCCTGGCTACTGACCCAAGTGAAGAATCCCAGGACAAGGGCAGAGGAACGCTACAATGAGGCACATGGGCGCACTAGGAGGGTTATAGAGAGGACCTTCGGCCTCCTGAAGGCCAGGTTCCGGTGCATCCATATGACAGGTGGTTCCTATACTACTCACCAAAGAAGGTGTGCCAGATCATCGTGGCCTGCTGTATGCTGCACAACCTGGCTTTGCGACGATAGGTGCCTTTTCTGCAGGAGGATGGTCCAGATGGGGGTCTTGTGGCAGCTGTGGAGCCTGTGGACAGTGAAGAAGAGGAGGCAGAAGAAGAGGACATAGACAACAGAAACACCGTGATCCAACAATACTTCCAGTAAGACACAGGTAAGAAGACATCACTGCCACCCACATCTGATAACATTGTTCGACCTCTCATCTGTCTGTCACGTTCACCCAGTGTATGGACCCTGAGTTGTCACTTTCCCTTTCGATTTCACAGATGTGGGCCCCACTGTGTGACCTCTGCTATGTAACCTCATGGACTAGAGCTGTGTGACATAGGTATGTTGACAATACAATTGACATTGGTATTTTCCTTAGTTATAGCTAATACACATTTGTGAAAGCACAGACTGACTCCAGATTGTTTTGTGATTCAAGGGTGTTTATTTAAGTGCAAATTAGTGGAGGGGGTGTAAAATGCTCAGGCGTGATGGTGGAGGAATGTCCATGGCAGAGTCCAGTCTATTTGTCTCACAGGTGCATTGTCCAAGGGGGCATAGGAAGTGGAGCTAGGGCATTTTAAGGATGGACAGGGTGACAAAGTGGGACTGAAGGATGACAATCAGGGTGGTCTCATTTTTTGGCGAGGGTCTTGGCATTGTTCTCTGTCTTTGTCCTGGATCTCAGGGACCGTTTGCGGGGTGGTTCTCCATCTGCAGGGGGTGGGGTGCTGGTGTTGTGGTCCTGTGGAGGTGCCTCCTGTCCACTAGCGCCGGCGGAGGTGGAGGGCAGTTCATCGTCCAGGCTAGTGTCAGGGGCCCCCTGTTGTGCCACAGTGTCCCTCCTGATGTTCACAAGGTCTTTCAGCACCCCGACAATGGTGCCTAGGGTGGTATTAATGGACTTGAGTTCCTCCCTGAACCCCAAATACTGTTCCTCCTGCAGCCGCTGGGTCTCCTGAAACTTGGACAGTACCGTTGCCATCGTCTCCTGGGAATGATGGTAGGCTCCCATAATGTTGGAGAGGGCCTCGTGGAGAGTGGGTTCCCTGGGCCTGTCCTCCCCCTGTTGCACAGCAGCCCTCCCGGCTTCTGTCCCCTGAACTGTGTGCCCACTACCACTGCCCCCAGGTCCCTGCTGTTCTTGGGGTGGTGTATTAGGCTGGGTTCCCTGTAGTGGTGGACACACTGCTGCTTGACGTGTCCTGGGGACAGAGGTATGGGCCTGCTGGGTGGGTTCTGTGCTGGTGTTTCCTGAGGGGGGAGGCTCTGTGGTGGCCTGTGCCAGTGTGAGGGGAACCGACTGTCCTGAGGTCCCAGATGGGCCGGGCTGGTCATCTAGATCCAGTTGGTCAGAGCTGCTGTCATCACTGTGGGTCTCTTTTGTGGGGGGAGTGGACATGTCTGGAACCTCCTGTCCGGTGACGTTAGGTAGGGGTCCTGCAGGGGTGTAAATGCATAGTTTTAGTATCTGTGTGTGCCATGGTGTGCAATGGGTGGGTGACCCTGCACCCCAGTGCTTTCATTCCTCTGTAGGAGCTTGT
Organism: Pleurodeles waltl; assembly: GCF_031143425.1. Taxonomy (NCBI): domain Eukaryota; kingdom Metazoa; phylum Chordata; class Amphibia; order Caudata; family Salamandridae; genus Pleurodeles; species Pleurodeles waltl. Next base: position 489,522,472 of record NC_090444.1, on the reverse strand, counting down.
GTGATAATTGTTTAGGGGTCTGTGTGGGTATGTGTAGTGGACATGCATTGGTGATGGGTGTCGATGCTTTGTTGTTGCATGCAGGGCTTGGTGTTGGGATGTGTGGTTTGTGCTAGTGGGACATATGTGAGGAGTTGGAGTGATGGGGTGAGGGCGAGGGTGGGGGTATGTGATAGCATGCAGGTAGGGTGGGGGATGAAGTAGTTAAACATTTAACTTACCAGAGTCCATTCCTCCAGCTACTCCTGCGAGGCCCTCAGGATGCAGTATAGCCAAGACCTGCTCCTCCCATGTTGTTAGTTGTGGGGGAGGAGGTGGGAGTTCACCGCCAGTCCTCTGAACCACAATGTGGTGTCTTGATACCACAGAACGCACCTTTCCCCGTAGGTCGTTCCACCTCTTCCTGATGTCATCCCGTGTTCTTGGGTGCTGTCCACTGCACTGACCCTGTCCACGAGTCTGCACCAAAGCTCCATCTTCCTAGCTACGTTGGTGTGCTGCACCTGTGCTCCGAATAGCTGTGGCTCTCCCCGGATGATTTCCTCCACCATGACCCTGAGCTCCTCCTCAGAAAACCTGGGGTGTCTTTGAGGTGCCATGGGGTGGTGTGGGTGATGTGTGAGATGGTGTGTTTTGTGATGTGTGGGGTGATGTTTAGGGGTGTGTTGTGTTTTGTGCGTGGATGTGTATGTGTGATGGTGTTGAGTGCCTCTGTATGCTGGTGTTGTCTTTGCTCTGCTGTCTCTCTGTCCTTCTTCAGATTTTTGGGTAGTAAGGGTTTGTGGGTAATGTGGGCGTGTGTTATATTGTATTGCGTGTATGGGAGTGGTGTGTGTATGTGTATCAGGTGTGTGTATTTCGAATTGTCCAATGTGGTAGTGTTTTGTATATGTGTGTGTATTTTGAGCGCGGCGGTGTGTACCGCAAATGGAATACCACAGTTGAAAGACCACCACGTGGATTCGTGGGTCGTGATAGTGTGGGCGTATTCCTGTTGGCCCGACCTTGGAGGTTTTGTTATCGCCAGTTTATCACTGACCTTTGGTGTGACGGACTTGTGTGGGTGTCTAGATTTTGGTGGTTTCTGAGCAGTGGGTTGTAATAGCTGTAGCGGATTTCGGCGGCCGCGGCGGTGTGTTGGTGGTCTTCTGCACGGCGGTAAGCGGTTTTTACCGCCAATGTTGTAATGAGGGCCTTAGTATGGAATCATACTCGGTATCTATAATCCATGTGATCCTGCATCCCAAATCCAGTAGCCCCATTAGCATAATGAGAACCTCTGCAAAATGGCATGGCACGTTTGGCCAGGCACTAATATTCGGATCCTCCTAAGTATCTCAGTCTCACTAAAGGCTAAAGACACCTCAATACGATATATGTTGACGTCCGTGGTATTGAGGATTTCCTCCTCAGCTAAATAGGTAGTACCCAGCTTGAGCTGTAGGTTGTTCAAGCTTGAAACTTAAAAGGACCGATTCCCAATTGGTGGCCTTATCTCTGAACATACATCTACCATTATTATGAAGAATCCAGAACGGGTGGCAATTGCAGTAAATATGTGACCTCCCCTTACTGCACATTGTATTGGCAAATGGCCTAACGGCCCAGGGGGGGTCCAGTCACATTTGTTGTCGATGCTCATCCAGCCTATAGAACAGATTTTTTTTATCCTTGGGTCACCATTCCAACTGGAGATGGGAACACACATACATTTCATCACTACACATCTGCAAACGCACCTGCACAATAAGGAGCTTATGCATATTAAGAAATACCTTTATGTTATCAAGACCATAATAACTGGCTTGATGGTGCCCTGCCACATACAATACTACACGTTGGGGTAGGTCCTCTGAGCAATGATGGCCCAACCTGGCCTTTATTGGCCACATATACACCACACCCTGATGCAGCAACCTTAGCGGTACCTGAGGTCCTCCGCCACTATATAGAGCTCTCGACAATATATAAACTGTTAGTGCAGTTTGTTATGCAAACATTAAATACTAATCTCAGCAAGTGCTGCCCCAGTGCAACCCCATGCAGTTATGTCAAGCATTAACTCTGCCATTATACGTTCGATCATGGGGAAGGCACCTGCAAAGCGGGAGGAAATTCCGTTTTGGTTAGTTTAAAAAGTAAATACTTTGGAAACAGTTTTTCCACATAGGGGACCCCAATCTAAACATAGAATTCTCACTATGTGCCTGCTGTTCGGGATGGTTCCCACAGTTGATAACTGCAATACATGGGGCACGGTATTTGCCATGCTCTATACTACCGCACACTGTACACCAACACTTGCCAATCTACTGGAGGTGTTAACACAAATTCAAGATGAATACAGGGCTGCCCCGGCCCTGGATTTGGAGGTGAAATTAATGGGCAATTTTGCCACTGTATCTTCAATTTTCAATCATATTAAGTAACCTTACAGGAGAAGCAGTTGCACTAGCAGTACGCTTGCTTCTCTGTGATGTCCCTGCACAGGATCAAGAACGTGAACTGTCTGAGATTATCGCTGAGACCTATTCTAGTATTTGTCGAGATACTTTGGGGGCAAGACGGACCAAACCACAATTTAAAGGTAGATCTAATAAAGACAATACCAACTAAGCACTTGATGGTTGCAAAAAACACTGAGATAAAAAACAACAAACACCTAAAAAAGAAAGGGGAGAATCTCTGCATGCAGAGACCCCACAAAATAGATATAATCTTAGAAATAGAGATAATATAAAACACCTGACAGATATCAATATACTGATACACGCCAATCTCGTTCCTACTCAAGACTCAACGGAAAAATGCATTGAGAGAGGTGGGGGGTGAGAGCAGCAAACTGAGTATGTGAAACCAAGAATGGACTCACAAGACTCGTCTAAAGTTTCAATTAATAAAGAAGAGAAACTTCCCCAACAATAACACCACTTTAAAAAGAAAAAAGTGGTAGCAGTTACAACCCTAAATGCCACTCAAGAAGAGGGCTTTACTGAAGAACAGGAAGTGGGCACTAGCAATGTTAGACAGTGCGGCAGAGGTCACAATAGTTCGCCAGGATGTTCAAGAGCATCTGGAGGTGAAAGCAACTAATGACTTCTTGCAAACTGAGTCTGCGGGCATGAGATTCTCCACACCGACAGGGTGTATCAAGTAACTATTCAGTTAGAGGGAGACATTGAACATATGAAAGATGCCATCTCGATTAAAGACATGGGGCCGGATGAAAAAGATTGCCTGCCAGAATTTGTCCACGATCTCCCTTACGGAGAGAAGGTTAGTCTCGCCCCTTGTTCCCAGAAAGCTCGTTGATATGTACGCCATTGATTGGGCAGTGGCATAAGCACCTGAGTGTATCACAATCATCTACGGCGGGACAAAGATTCCCACTATCATTTAATACCAATAAAATTCCAACCTCAACCTCAATATCCAATAAAGTATGATGCAAAAGCACCTGTGAGGGAGATCCTCAACCAATTAGAGTACCAGGGTGTACTTGAACCCTGAAATTCATTAATGAATAATCCACTATTTCCGGTCACCAAACCCGACTAGTCATATAAAATAGTCATGGACTACAGACATTTAAACATCCACACATGCACATTTGCAATACAAAATGCACACAGCACAGCATTGATGAACAACATAGTGAGCAAAACATATAAGACAACCCTGGATGTATCCAGTGGGTTTTCCTGCCAAAACATTGCACCTGAAAGTAGGAACTTAACAAGTCTCAGTGCCTTAGGTTCTCAGACATTTTTTTGCAGACTCCAACAAGGGTGTGAGAACAGTCCAGGGCTGTTCTCAGCTCATGTTACATCACTTTTACAAGACATAGGTGGTCATTATGTCATTGGGGGTGTGCTGCTGTGTACTGTTAAAGTGGTGATAATACCGCCAACAGGCTGGCGGTAATTACCGCCACATTATGACCATCGCGGTGAGATCGCCCATAGACAGCAAATGTACCACACCAACCGCCAGGGCATTAACACCACCGACCATGGCGGTAGCCACCTACAGCCAGGCAGAAGTCAAGGTACTGCCCACCATATTATGACAAAGCAAACCGCCAGGATTTCCAGGGTGGTACTAACTCCTTTAAAAGCCTGGCAGAAACACATCACAGAGAAGAAAAGACTCACCTTCAGGGACACTGAGGACTCCACTGCTGCCATGGAACCAGAACTCAAAGTCTTCCCGTTGCTTTACCATGCCATGGCCATCCTGGAGCACCAACGCCAATAAAGACGACGGCGGTGAGTACAGCTGCCTAGCACACATAAGAGGAAGGGAAGAAAAGGAAAGTGACACACACACCATACTCACCCAACATATACACATAACTCAGGTGGTGGAGGGGTATCCTTGCCCTCAGGTGGTAGAGGGTGATCCTTGCCTTCAGGTGGTAGATGAGAATCCTTGCCCTCACATGGTGGAAGATCATCCTTGCCCTCAGGTGGTGGAGGGGTATCCTTGCCCTCAGGTGGAAGAGGGGGATCCTTGCCCTCAGGTGGTGGATGGGGATCCTTGCCCTCAGGTGGTGGAGGGGTATCCTTGGCCTCAGGTGGTGGAGGGGGGTAATTGGCTTCTTTCCTGTAATGGGCCCCTTTGGCCTTGGTCATGTAACTTGTGTCCTTGTCTTCAGGTTTAGGAAGTGCCACCTCGTGCCTTAAGTTTCACCACCATAGACCTCTGTTTTTGAGGCAGAGGTGTGTTCTTGTTGGGAGTGGATGCTGTCCCACTCAGTGGCCCCTTAGTGCCAGCAGCAGATTTCCTGGTGGGAGTTGTGGCAGACTTGTTGGCTGAGGTGCTGAGCTGGGTGGTTGGAACCCTGCACTTATGGGCAGGATGGGAGGGGGGAGGGAAGAGGTCAAGATGGGCAATGAAAAACTTCTTAGGTACATTGGGGTGGGATGTGGGAGGAGGGATAGGAGTGGAGGTAGAGGGAGTGGTTGTAGGAGGTGTACGTCTGCTGGATTTGGGTGCAGGTGCATGGACAGTGTGTGTGTGTGAGGTGGATGGCTGTTGGGGATCTGAGTGTGAGCATTTGTATTTCTTTGGAGGGGCCAGACAGGGTGGGAGAGGACAAACAGGACATGTGGATGGATGTTGTGGTGGTGTCTGCAAGTGAGGTGGGTGTGCTGCATGAGGTGGTGATGGTGGTGGTGGTGGTGACTGTGCATGTGGTGTGTTGGGTGCATGTCTGCTGGTCTGCTCTTTTGGTGTCTGTGGGCAAGAGTGTACATATGGCAGGGTCTGGGACTGTTGATGCAGTGCATGCAGGTGTGAGTGTGGTTGAGACTGTGAGGGAGGAGGAGGATACAGTAGAGGCAGTAGATGTTGTTGTGTGTGCGACTGTCTGTTATTTGTGTAAGTGCTTATGGCTTGAGGTTTGGTGCCTCTGCTTGTCTGTGCCACTCTTGTGTGATGTTTGGTGTGCCTACTTGACTGTATGTGTGCATGAGATGGGTTGGGGTTTAGGAGAATGGGACTTGGAAGTGGTAGTTGGAGGGGGACGGTAGAACCATGGACACTGGCTGCCATCAGAAAGGAGGCCAGAGTCTGAAATGATCTTTGTAGGGCAGTCAAGCCACTGTGAAAGCCATCCAGGAAGGCATTGCGTTCCTGCATCTGGGATGCCAACCCCTACATGGCATTAACTATGGTTGACTGCCCTACAGAGATGGATCTCAGGAGGTCAATAGCCTCCTCACTGAGGACAGCAGTGCTCACTGGGGCAGGGCCTGAGGTGCCTGGGGCGAAACAAATGCCCACCATCCTGGGTGACTGGGCACAGGCAACTCAGGGGGATACTTGGAGGTTGATACTAGTATGGGGGTGGCGGCTGTAGCTGTGGTGGTTGCAGATGTGGCCGCCACAACCAGGGAGCACCAATCTGAAGAGGTTTTAGAGTCAGTGTTGTTACCTCCTATCCCCGCCGTGGTGCTCCCCTCGCCCTCTGTCCCACTGGTCCCCTCGGCGTCGGTGGACTCAGCCTCCGGGGTCCTGTGATTTGCAGCTCCCACACTCACCGGTGATCCTGTTCCTTCACAAGATGATGCTAATGCAGACATGGACAGGATGACAGAAGAAAATAGGGGGGAGAGAAGGAAAGGGAGCACTGGGTCAATTACAGCACCAATGCCACAGATGGCATACACATCACCATCACACACTGGGACCAAGATTGAGCAGTATCTACCAGACTGGCATCCCATTGGCCAGGTAGCACACCATCCAATTGGTCAGGTAGCAAAACACTGCTATCTGCACCCCTCCTGGGACCTACTAATCCCTGTCTGACATGGAATGCCACCTAGCTAGCAATCCAGATTTTGCTATTCTCCCATTAACCCTGAGCTGGACCACACAGCAATGTATGAGCTGGCATAAAGGGGCATCCGCTGACTAAAACCCACCACCTGAATCCCATGCCAGGCCACAAAGGTGCTTGTCACACACACAATACTTACCCCCATGTGGCTCTGGATAGGCCACTGCCAGTATGTGGCCCATCAGGGGGGTCAGGGTCTGACAGGCACCCTTCCTCATTGGGAGGCTGTCCCCAGCTGGGCCTCCGCTGTCTTCTGGGCCCAATGTCTTAGGTCCTCCCACCGTTTCCTGCAGTGGATGCTCTGCTGGCTATAAACCTCCAGGGTCCGCAACTCATTGGCGATGGCACACCACAAGCCCTTCTTCTGATGGGCGCTTCCCTGCAGGGAAAACACAAACAGAAGGACACCATGAATATGAATATCCAGCCTGTCAGGCATATGGCATTCACACAACACTTGCCCCTCAAACGGCACACACATCTCACGGAGCCCTGCATGTACACTACCACCAGCCATACTCCCCACCCAAATGACACATTGCCAGCACACACACATCTCCATGCAGCCTTATCGCATGCAACGCCCCATGGTGTACTCACCTGTTTGTCTGGAGGCCCATACAGCTGTCCATACAGGAGTAGGACCCCATCCACCAGGTGCTCTAACTCCTCCGAAGTGAAGGCAGGGGCCCTTTCCCCTGTCACATGGGCCATGGCAGGTTCCAGGCACAGGTTACAGCAGCACACGCAGTGGAGGTGTTGTCCTGTGGAAAGTCAGGAATCAAGTGAGGTAATAGTCAGAAAATGGCAGTCACGATGGCGGCAGTGTACACCGTCACTGCTGCCGGTGATCCTCATTGGATACTATACTTCATAGAGCCCCATTTTAGCCAATGAGGAATTGCACTGTGGTGCAAGACCGTCTTCTGCCATGACGCCCAACGTGGCAGAGTGACATCACTTTCACCTGTCCCTACATCCAGGACAGGCGGTTGACATTTCATAGTGCTGGTACACAATTTTAGAATGAAAACTACGTCATTGCCGTCCATCGTACATACATAGCCATTTACATTGTCCAGTTACATAAATGCTCTATGTACACTCCATTTTTCATTTTGTCCCTCCCTTCTCACTCTTGTGTCCCTTAGGTACCGACCACTGCAGAGGAATAGGAAGAGAAGGCAACCCCGTGTACAGACCCCTTGTAGACTTGGCTACACTGGAGGACAGGCACATAATACTCACCTATAGACTGGACAGGGCCACAATCACAGCGCTGTGTGCCCAATTGGAGCCTGATCGGATATCTGCTATTCGTCATCCCACTGGGATCCCCACTCTTGTGCAGGTCATATCAGTGCTCCATTTCCTGGCAACTGCCTCTTTCCATGTGACAGTGGGCTTGGCTGCAGGAATGCCACAGCCAATGTTCTCAGTAATACTGTCAAGGCAATGGTTTTGGCTGCCTTGCACAAACACATGTGCAGCTACATCGCTTTCCCCCAAGTGGAAGATTTGGCCACTGTGAAGGCTGGATTCTATGCAATGGGACATATTCCCAAATGTGATTGGGGCCATTGACGGAACACATATAGCATTTGTCCTCCCTGGCCAATAAACAGGTGTTCAGGAATAGGAAGAGTTTCAACTCACTCAATGTCCAAATGGTATGCCTGGCGGACCAGTACATTTCCCACATCACTGCCAAATATCCTGGGTCAGTGAATGACACCTTCATCCTGAGGAATAGCAGCATCCCACAAGTGATGGCACAACTACAGAAGCACAGAGTGTGGCTTATAGGTGTGCCTGAGTCCCCACCCAATGTACGTCAGTGTATGCCTTCAGGAATCATCCCACATGCCATTGTGCAAGCCTAATGTTTGTCCCTCACTTCTTACAGGTGACTCTGGCTACCCAAACCTGCCCTGACTCTTGACCCCTGCAAGGAATCCGAGGACAGGTGCTGAGAATATGTATAATGATGCTCATGGGTGTACCAGGAGGAATATTGAGAGGACCTTCAGCCCTGAGAAGGTCTGCCAGATAGTTGTTGCATGGTGCATGTGGCACAAACTGGCCATCAGACGATGTGCCCTATCTGCAGGAGGAGGAGGATGAAAATGCTCCTGTACCAACAGTGGACCCTGAGGACAGTGAGAAGGAGGAGGAAGAGGGTGAGGATGTGGACAACAGAACATCTGTTATACAGCAGTTCTTCCAATGACACACGGGTAAGAGAGTGGAACTGACTATTCCTTTAATAAATTATTTATCTGTGTGGCTGTAGCATGATGGCAGTCACTTCCTTAGCACCCCAACTGACTGTAACCTATGCCTCCCCATTTTGCAGATGTTAGTATGGTTACAACTGTGTACTGATGTGATGACTACAAACTGCTACAGGCAATTTTTTGGATGTCATCACAAAGTTCTGAACAATTAAACAGGATGATACAGTTCACTACATTGCACATTACATTTCCGTCAGATAAAGCACTATTACTCAAGTTCGGTTCAAGTGTGTTTGTTGAAGTGGAAATTATGAAGGAATAGTGCAATGGAATGGGGTGAAGGTAGAAAAAAGTCCAGAGTATTGGTCCAGTCTGTTTGTAGCACAGGTCAAGTGTCCAGGGGGCCATAGGAAGGGGAGCAATGGCAGTTCAAAGTATACAAGGTGACACAGTGGAACACAAGGGGGACATTCAGGTGGGTCTCATTTCCTGGCAGTGGTCTTGGTCTTGGTAAGTGTCTCTGGTGTCTGCTGGGTCACAGGGACCATTTGCGGGTGTTTCACCTTCTGCAGGGGGAGGAGTGCTGGTGGCCTGTGGGTCCTGTGGCAGGGCCTCCTGTCCACTAGCTGCAGCAGATGTGGAGGGCTGGTCATTAGACTGGCCAGTGGAAGGAGCTCGCTGGTGTGATGTGTAGTCCCTCATGATGTTGACCATTTTACCCAGCACCTCTGCTATGGAGACTATGGTGGTGTTGAGGGCCTGCACTTCTTTCCTGATCTCCTGGTGGTGTTACTCCTGCAGCCACTGGTTCTCATGCATGATGTCTAACACCTGACCCATCTCCTGGGATTGTTTGAAAGCCCCAGGACATTGGTGAGTGCCTCCTGGCCAGTCGGTACTCTTGGCCTGTCCTCCCCATGGCGCACAGCTGTCCTCCTAGTGTCCCTGGCCCCCTGTGCCTGTGTCCCCTGAACGGTGTGACCACTGCCACTGACCACAGGACCCTGATTGTCTTGCCTGTGAGTGTGGACTATGTTCCCAGTACAGGTGGGCACACTGCTGATTGACATATCCTGGGGACAGGGGTCTGGGGATGTTGGGTGGCTGCTCTGGTGTTGGATACTGAGGGGGGAGGCACTGTGGTGGACTGGGTGTGGGCTGGGGTAATTGGCTGAGTAGTAGTCCCTGATGGGCCAGGGAGTTCATCCAGATCCAGAACTCCAGAGCTGCTGTCATCACTGGGGGCATCTTCTGGTGGGGGACTGGGTATAGTGCTGTTGGTGGGTGGGTGTGGTGTGTGTATTAATGTAAGTGGTGTGTTTTTGGTATTGGCAAATGCTGTGTTGTTTTGTTTTTGGATGGCCATTCTGACCGCGCTGGTGTGTACCGCCAATGGTTTACTGCCATTGAATGCCCACTGTTGTGACTCATGGGTCACAATGTAGGGGGTGTTGTTTTGTTGCCATAATGGTATGGGTGTTCTCTCCAACAGTTTAACACTGACCTTTGGTCTGGTGGATTTGTGTTTGTGGCAGTATTCTGTCGGTTTGGTATATGTGTGTCATAATATGACGAACGGATGTTTGCATCCACAACGGTATGTTGGGGGCGGTAAGCGGGATTTAGTGCCAATGTCATAATGAGGGCCATAGACCCTGAGGCTTTGTCATATGTGGATGACATTTATCTCACAGATGATGACCTCATGCAACATTTAAGACGGGTAGCCCACATAGTTGTAGGATTTGCCAAAATCGGCTGCAAATTGAACTTCAAAAAAATGAAAAAAGCTTTTCTTAGGTGGTCATTATGAACATGGTGGTAAACACCGCCCACCATCGGTGGCGGTAACTACTGCCAACATGCTACCGGTCCAGACTGCCAAATAATGAAGCACATGAGAAACCAATAGCGGTCCATCCACACAACACCATCTTTGTAGTCCTGATGAGGACGGAGGAGGTCACCCACAGGCCGGCAGAAAGGTCCTACCCGCCCTCCCAATAATAAAACACCAGACTTACATCAGTTCCGGGGTGGGAACCACCGCCAGGCAAAGTGCGGCGGAAACAAACAATATAAAAGGAAACACTCACCGGAGGCACACACACACGCTGACACAGACATGGGGAGAGAGCTGGAAATAATGCCAGTGCTGCTCCTTGCCATACACCTCCAGGACCGTGACCGACGATGAAGAAGATGACGGTAAGTACCGCAACCTAGTACACATGGGAAGAAAGGGCACAGTTACACACCCACCCCACCCACCCTGCAACACACTCCCAACCCCTCCCACATCCCAAGCCATACATGCCAAAACAAGATGTACTTACCAGACACAGGGCAACAAAGACCTGCACCAAAGTACACACATGTGCACACCACACCCCCACAGTGAAAATCTGAACAACATCACTATATTGTGCCAACAGCGCTACTGGGCACTGAAGTTTTATTCAAATGAAAAAAAAGTATTGTCCAAATAAAGCCATTGGCCAGTCCATTTGAAAGACCCTGAAGGGCCAAAAGAGGCTGAACCTGACTTCCACATGTGCAAAGGGTACTCCACTTGAAGGGGGCATCAATGGGGCAGCCAGGAACCTCTGGGAACAGAGGCAGGGGTGGTGGGGGAGGGGGTGGGTACTTACATCTTTAAGGGGGGGTCTTGGGCTTAGTTTGGGAGGTGGAGGGGGTTTGGGCTTGCCCTTGGAAGGAGGGGGAGTGGGCTTGGACCGGGAGGTGGCAGAGGGACCTGGGCACGTTTCGGGATGAGACAGGGTGGGCCAGTGGGTTTGAACAGGACAATACGGGAAAGGAAAAGCTTACTAGGGGCCGTTTGAGGGGATTTGGAGGCAGGTCTGGGAGTGGAGGTTGAGGGAGTGCTTCTACGAGCTGTAAATGTGTTGGACATGGATGCAGGTGCCTGCTAATGTGTGGTACATGTGTGTGGTGTAGATGTCTGTGAATGTTTGAGTGTTTTGGGAAGAGGTGGAAGGACACAGTGGGAGAAGACAGCCTGTCAGTGTAGATGTATGTTGTATGGGTGTCTGCAGGTCTGGTGAGTGTGCTGCAAGTGTCTGTAAATGTAGTTGTGGTGAGTGCAGGTGTGGTGTCTGGGGTGCATGTCTGGATGTCAGATGTTGTGGTGACTGCATGAATGAGGCAGCAGCAGTGACTGAGGGTGCAGTGCTTGTGGGAGTGCATGTGAGGTGACAGACAGGGTGGTGGGGGAGGTTGACACACTGGGGTAAGTGGATGTTGTGTGTGCTTTGGTATGTTGGGTGTGTGCATGCCTGCAGTGGGCAGTGTGGTGCTTGTGTTTCTCTGTGTGTTTCTTGTTCCTTGATCTGTGTGCATGGCTGTCTGTACATGTGCTTGGGATGGGTGAAGGGAGTGGGGTGCTGGAAGGTGTAGAGGTGGTGAGGGCTGATGGGAGGGGGAACGGAAAGACCAGGGACACTGGCTGCCGTCAAAGAGGAGGCCAGAGCCTGAAAAGATCTCTGTAGGCCAGACATCCAGATAGGCATTTCATTGCTGCATCTGGGATGCTAGCCCCTGGATGACATTCACAATGGTTGTCTGCCCTACAGAGATGGTCCTCAGGAGGTCAATAACCTCCTCCGTGAGGGCAGCAGGGCTGACTGGGGCAGGGGATGAGATGCCTGGGGCAAAGGAGACGCCCACCCTCCTGGGTGAGTGGGCACGGCAACTGGGTGGGGAGCAACTGGGAGGGCGGTGATGGCATGGGGTGGCGAAAGGTGGCATAGAATTGGTGTGCCCAGTAGGGTCCGCCACCACCAGAGAGCTCCCATCCGAGGAAGTATCAGAGTCACTACCTCCAGTGGTAGTTACCTCCCCCGTGGTACTCCGCTCGCCCTCCAACCCACTCGTCCCCTTGGCGTCACTCGACTCTGCCTCCTTGGAACCATGGGCTGCTGCATCCCCACTCGTCGATGCCACTTCTCCCTCGCCAGATGTTTTTGATGTCCACAAAGGACACAAGAGCACAGGGGTGGTGAGACAAAACAAAGGAAGAACTTTGTCAAAAACTGAATAAATGTACATCTCTGGTCCATACACACTCCCATCCAGGTCAAACACCTACACGCAGCACCTACATTAGTCATGACTGTGCCCCTGACTAGAGACCATTACCTCAGAACAAACCAGATTACCAACAGAAAACATGGACCTGATACACTGTGTGGAGTACACCCATGAGAGACCATGTCCAGCCAATGCACTTAGAAGTCCATGAGGCCACAAAGCAAACCAGATGACAATGAGGACACACCCCATGTGCCTAAGGAGACTGCCCAAACTAGCCCTTACACCATTCCAGGGCCTTTGAGAGGACAGGACTGCAGGAACACACATGTTCAAGTGCCTGGCGCTAGAATGCAGACTTACCATAGCACCAACATCCATCCATCAAAGCAGTATGACAACAGTGTTGGTACTCATCCCCCTGTGGCTGCTGTGCTGCCTTCAAGCGCCCAACCAAATCCAGATAGGCCACCACCAGAATGCGGGCCATTAGGGGGTTCAGGGTCTGATGGGCACCGCTTCCTTGTTGGGAGGTCTTCCCCAGCTGGGCCTCTCCGATCTTCCTGGCCCAGCTCCTCAGGTCCTCCCACCGCTTACAGCAGTGGGTGCTCCACCGGTTGTAGACCCCCAGGGTCTGCACTTCCTCAGCAATGGCTTGCCACATACCCCTCTTCTGATTGGGGCTGACCTGCATGGGACACACAGAGTAAAGAAACAGATATCATTGTGTGTGCCCCATACACAAATGCCATGCCTGTACAACCTGCCATGGCCCATGGAGACATATATATGGACAAATTCCAAGACAAACACTGCTAGTCACACTACGGGTGAGAATTCACACAGTGAACAAAAAATGCACACAGGCATCCGCCACATTTACACACATATAAGGAGGACATAGCAACTCATCTGCTCCTCTGGTTGTCCATACAGCTTGGCATACAGGGGTAGGACCCCGTCCACCAGCTTCCCCAGCTCCTCTGTGGTGAAGGCTGGGGCCCCTTCCCCTGTGACCCGTGCCATCTCAGGGACCGGAGTCTGGACACAGCAGTACACCAGGAGTCAAGTGTCAAGGGTCTGACGAAATGGCATCCATGTAATCAAATGATCAGGTGCACGGCGGTGAACACCGCCTTCCATCATGACGACTAACACCAGCGGAATGAAGTCACTTCCACTTTCTCATACCTGGATGGCAGGAGGCTGCCATTTTGCTACCACCATGTCACCATAGCCTGGCCATGGGCCTCATCCAGGGCCTCAAAATCTCCAACATTAGTCACTTGCTGACATGAGTCTAGGATCCTCACATGCACCTATCTTTGGAATTGTGTCCACACTGGGATACTATTATGACAGAGTTAACCCAGCACATATATGCCTGACGGACTAATCAATCAATCACTTGTTAAGCACGCTACTCACCTGATACAGTCTCAAGGCGCTAGAGGGAGTGGGGGAGTGGGGGTTGCTACTGCTTGAATAGCCAGGTCTTGAGATGTTTCCAGAAGGTCAGGAAGTCCTGGGTCAGACGTAGGTTGACAGGGAGGGGGTTCCAGGTTTTGGTGGTGAGTTGGGAGAAGGATCTGCTGCCGGTTGTGGTACGGTGGATGCAGGGGAGGGTGGCGAGGGTGAGGTTGGCGGAGCGTAGCTGGTGGGTGGGAAGGTGGAAGCTGAGACGCTTGTTGAGGTAGGCAGGGCCTGCGTTGTGGAGAGCCTTGTGAGCATGGATCAGGAGTTTGAAGATGACCCTCTTGCTGACGGGTAGCCAGTGAAGGTCTCTGAGGTGGGCTGAGATGTGTTCATGGCAGGGGAGGTTAAGGATGAGGCGTGCAGAGGCGTTCTGAATGTGCTGAAGTTTCCTCTGGAGCTTGGCCGTTGTTCCCGCATAGAGTGCATTGCAGTAGTCCAATCTGCTGCTGATGAGGGTGTGGGTGACCATTCTTTTGGTTTCGATGGGGATCCATCTGAAGGTCTTGCGAAGCATGCAGAGGGTGTTGAAACATGAGGATGAGATGGGGTTGACTTGCTGGGTCATGGTGAGCAATGAATCCAGTATGAAGCCGAGGTTGCATGCGTGGGAGGTGGGAGTTGGAGCGGCTCCTTGTGTGGCAGATCACCAGGAGTCGTCCCATCCTGATTGGTTGGAGCTGAGGATGAGGATCTCAGTCTTATCCGAGTTCAGTTTGAGATGGCTTATCTCCATCCAGTTGGCAATGGCATGAAGTCTGTTGTGGAGATTGGTCTTGGCGGTGGCGGTGTCTTTCGTGAGTGAGAGGATCAGTTGGGTGTTGTCTGCGTAGGAGACAATGTTGAGGCCATGGGATCGGACGAGGTTGGCGAGCGGGGCCATGTAGGCGTTAAAAAGGGTGGAGCTGAGAGAGGATCCTTGGGGGACTCCGCAGATGGTTTTGGTGGCTTTTGACAGAAACTGAGGGAGGCGGACTCTCTGAGTTCTGCCGGAGAGGAAGGATGTGATCCAGTCCAGGGCCTTGTGGCGGATTCCGTCGTCGTGGAGGCGTGTGTGAAGTGTGTGGTGACAGACAGTATCGAAGGCTGCTGAGAGGTCAAGGAGGATGACTGCAACGGTTTCACGTTTGTCGAGCATGATTCTGATGTCATCGGTAGCGGCGATGAGAGTGGTCTCAGTGCTGTGGTTCTTTCGGAAGTCGGATTGGGAGATGTCGAGCAAACTGTTGTCCTCCAGGAAGCGTGATAGTTGGCTGTTGACTATCTTCTCGATGATCTTTGCTGGGAAGGAGAGAAGAGAGATAGGCCGTTAATTCTTGAGGTCTTTGGGGTCTGCCTTGGGTTTTTTGAGCAGGGCATTGACTTCGCCGTGTTTCCAGCTCTCCGGGAAGGTGGTGGTCTCGAAGGAGCTGTTGATGATAGTGCAGAGTTGGGAGCGATGATTTGGATGGCTTTGTTAAAGACATGGTGAGGGCAGGGGTCAGCGGGTGATCCGGAGTGGATGGTGGTCATGGTCTTGGTGGTGTCCTCATCATTGGTGTGGGTCCAGGCGCTCAAGAGGTTGGTGTGGTTGGGTGCGTTGGGGTTGGTGTTAGGCGCAGTGGTCGTGGAGATTGCAGAGGCGAAGCTGGGGTGGAAGTCCACAATCTTGTGGTGAAAAAAGGTGGCAAGGGAGTCACAGAGGTCTTTCGAGGGGGGTTTGATGGAGCAGGACTTGGGGTTGGCGAGGTTTTTGATGATGCTGAAGAGCTCTTTGCTGTTGTGCGCGTTGTTTTCGATTCACACTTTGTAGAATGATCTTTTGGTGGTCCGGATGAGCTGGTGATGCTTGCGGATGGCTGTCAGGAGGGCGGCATGGTTGCTCTCTGTTTGTTCGTGGCACCATACCTTCTCGATTTTCTGGCACTCCCGTTTGGAGGCCTGAAGGTCGGCGGTGAACCAGGGTGATTTCTTGCTGGTGCTGGTGTTGGGTGGTTTCCTTAGTGTCGGCGCAGTCGTCTAGCCATTGTTTGAGGTTGAGGGCGGCAGTGTTGGGGTCGCTGATGTTGGGTGGCAGGGCGAGGGTGGAGATCAGCTGGTCCTTCGAGATCTTGTTCCAGCTGCTGCGAGGGATCCATTGCGGGTGGTGGTGAGCGGTGGGCTTCTGGAAGGAGAAGTGGACACATCAGTGGTCAGTCCAGTGGAGTTCGGTGGTATGGGTGAAGGTGATGTGGCTGTTGGTGGAGAAGATGGGGTCGAGTGTGTGGCCGGCTGAGTGGGTGGGCGTTGTGATGAGTACTATGAGTCCGAGGATGGCGAGGTTGTCGATCAAGGCTGAGGAGTTGCTGTTGTTGGTGTTCTCCAGGTGAAAATTCAGGTCACAGAGGAGCATGTAGTCCATAGAGGCGAGGGCGTGGGCGCTGATTGTGTTGGCGTTGGCATCGCAGAACTGTGGACGGGGGCCTAGAGGGCTGTAGACAAGGGTTCCTCTGAGGGTGGTGTTGATCTGAATCTTAAAGTGCAAGTGTTGGGCGCCATCAATGGTGTCACGGGTGTTGATTGAGATCCTGATGGTGCTCCTGTGGAATATGGCGATTCCTCCTCCTGGTTTGTTGTTGCGGTCTCTGCGGATAATCTTATAGCCTTCTGGGATGGCTATGGCGATGACGGGTTCTGAGAAGGGGTTCATCCAGATTTTGGTGAGGAAGGCGATGTCTGGGGAGGTTGAGGTGAGAAGGTCCCAGAGTTCGACAGCGTGCTTGTGGACGGATGAGGAGGATGCAGCTAAGGTGGTTGTTGTGGGAGGAGCTACTGTGGGGTTTGGTGGCTTGGGTGCAGGTGAAGGTACACATCCAGCAGGAGAAGGGTCCATGGGTGTGCCTCACGGAGGCATGGACACAGGCGGTGGGGCGGCCCAGGTTAAAAGCGTGGAGTTCTTCGGCATTGTAACAGCGTCTGGTGGCGTGAGGAGCACATGGGCCAAGGGGACTGGCGCTGGGTGCGGTCTAAGCGCAGACGGGCGCAGGAGGACTTGCCTCTGATGCACCTCTGGCATGCCAGCAGCGCGCCCCCTGCGCGCGGCTGCGCAGCGGCCGCCAATAAGATGAGGAGGTGGCAGGGAAGAGCAGCTGGGAGGCGGGAGGTGGGAGGAATGGAGCGGTGGGCAAATGGGGGTGCAAAGGGGGCGGGGCCGCAGGGGTCACAGCGACGGGAACGGGGAAAGAGCAAGGAACCGGAAAAAGAGAAAAATAGGTGAAAAAATGGCAAAAAGATGAGGAAAAGGCACAAAAACAAGGGAGAGAGGCAGAGAGCAGATACAGGCACAAAATAAGAGGAGAAACGGCATGAATAACAAAAGACAGAATACAGGACAGACACACAATACTTACGGCAACCACTAGACACCAGGGATGAGGCGCAGGCGGGTGCCTGCCGGTGGTGGAGGGCCTCGAACTTGCAGCAGCAGCGTGTGGCGTGTAGAGTGAAACCCGGCCTAAAATCAGGTTACTTCATAATTCGCTTCAGTGTGTTACCCAAGTGTCTCACTTACATAGATACAGTGACATCATGTGATGCAAGCATATGTTCACAGTCAATATGTGTTCTTTCCTCCCCCATAGGTACAGACCCATGTGGTGAGGGAGGGCCCCAGTGGTTTACAGACCTCTGGTTGATTTGGAAACTATGGAGGAACGTCACATCATTGTCACCTACAGACGCAATATAGCTACTGCCCATGACCTCTGTGCATTGATGGATCCTGTACTGAAACCGGCTAATCGGAATCAGCATGCCATCCCTACAACTGTGCAAGTGCTATCTGTACTCCATTTTATGGCTACAAGCTCATTTCAGGTGACAGTGGGCATGGGTGCAGGGGTCTCACAGCCAATGTTCAGCCTCATCCTGTCAAAATTCCTGGATGCATTCGTACAACACATGCAAACATATGTCCAGTTTCCCCAAAGGGCTGAAATTTCTGCCATCAAATCCAAATCTGGATTTTATGCCTTTGCTAACATCCCCCATGTGATTGGTGCCATTGATGGAACCCACATAGCTCTCATACCCCTAAGAGTGAATGAACAGGTGTACAGGAATCAGAAGAACTATCACTCCATGAATATACAATTGGTGTGTATTGCTGACCAGAACATATCACATGTCAATGCCAGGTTCCCAGGCTCAGTCCATGATTCCTTTGTCCTGAGAAACAGCAGTGTACCACACTTAATGGAACAACTACAAGGGGACAGAGGATGGCTCATAGATGAGTGTGTATGACACTGGAGCTGTACATGGCTGACAGCCATCCAATGTTCATGTGAAGTCAGTATGTTAAGGTCCTGTTTCGCCCACTTTTGCCGGTGATTCTGGCCACCCCAACTTGCAATAGCTCCTGACACCAGTGAGGAATACCAGAACAGATTCAGAGAGGAATTATAATGAGGTTCATGGTCATACTAGGAGGGTTATTGAGCACACTATAGGTCTCCTGAAGGCTAGAATCTGTTGCCTCCATCTCTCTTGGGATCCCTGTGCTATGTCCCTGACAAGGTGTGTAAGATTGTGGTGGCCTGCTGCATGTTGCACAACTTGGCTGTGAGGAAAGCTATCCCCCTTCTGGAAGAGGAGGGTGCTCTCCAACCAGCCCAGCAACCTCAGAGAGGTGATGTGAGTGATAGTGAGGAAGAAGAGGGGGACGATATAAACTCCAAGAACCAGCTGATCCGCCTATACTTCCAGTGACTATAAGGTACTGTTCAATGATGCTGATGTCTTCACTACATATTTCAGTCTGACTAATGTAATTAGTAATGTGGTGTCAATAGAAATTGACACTGTTAACTGATGACTGAAGTGGCATGTGGCAGATAACCCGATATTATGTACAGTGTGACATACTTCAGACAGTATAGAATGATGGATCCCGTCCTGCAATAAAGACATTGTTGGAGCGTAGCTCTTATAATCAAAATTAACACGAAAATGTTTGTAAACTAATGCATAATAATGCCGCAAAGAAAATATTGCTGTGTTTTACTAAACGTGCGTTGGAACTGTGCCCACAGGGAGTGGCCGCCAATATATACGGGGATTAATAAAATTGACTAATAATGAATTATTGATGCACTTATGTATGATTTTGTATTAGTATTAAGGGTTATATGTTAAGGTTTTGCTAATTAATTCACTAGGCCTTAGTTAGCATGAGTCGGGCCTAGCTGCCCGGTTGCATATTAAAGGTGTTTTTCTAACGGACAGTGTGCTGACTTGCTGAAGGACATGTAGTTGTATTTTCCAGAAGCTAGAAGATGAGTGTAACTGTAGTAGATCCGTTCTCATGAAACTCGACTTGCTCAAAGAAACATTCTTGCTGAATGCAACAGCGTAGACTTGCAACAGGTACAAGGTCACTTAAACCGGTATAGACAATGGAACTACTGACTGGGGAAGCGAGAGGACCACGAGAATATGAAATCATACCAGACATTCTACCCATTGGAGACGTCAATCACAGGAGCCAATAAACTACGTGAGAACTGTTATGAGGTGACAATTTTGATAGGACAAGCACAAAACTATTGGATGGAGATAGTGGTGCGCCAAACCTGCCCAATTGGAAATTAGGGGACTGTACAACAGAAAAGGGATAAAACCCTTTGACACGAGGATCTATTAGAGAGAGATGCCATTGTGAACTATTCTTGCTCTTACCCAGCCACTTTGTCACTCTGACTAAAGACTTTGGTGGTCATTACAACCCTGGCGGACGATGTTAAAGCGGCGGTAAGACCGCCAACAGGCTGGCGGTAAAGAATTTACAATTACGACCGTGGCAGAAACTGCCAACAAAGACAGCCACTTTAACACTCCGACCGTCACGACGGTACAAACAAACAGCGCGGCGGTCACCGCCAACAGACAGGCGGGAGACAATGTACCGCCCACACTGTTACAACCCACCAATCCACCACCTTTTCCAGGGCGGATTCACCGCGGATAAAAACACGGCGGAAACAGGAATTCCGAAGGGAAAACGCTCACCTCTATACACCCCACGAGGAATGAGGACAGCATGGAGCTGGAACTCCAAATTCTACCTGCGATAGTCTTCCTGCTCCTCTACCAGGAGCACGAACGCCGGCGGCGAAGACCACGGTGAGTATTGCACCTACGACACAGGGGAGGGGGGGAGGGAAAAAACAGGGACACACACACGCAACACCCCCACCCCCTCCCTCACCCACTACAACACACACACTAATGCATATTATTACATCACAGTTGCACCCCCCAACCCCCCCGGAAGAATGCAAAGACAATAGAAAATGAGTGTAACCATTGTAATATATGAAAATCAAATAGGCAAAAATATATCTATACACCATTTACAAAATATATACCAAGCATAGTAGTCCAGGTAGTGCTCCAATTAAGTCCGTGGAACACTGGGCCCACACGGTATGGGCGAGGCCCACACAAGATCCCCGACCATGACGGAGAGAACACTGCAGGGGCATCAGAGAGCAAGAAAACAGGCACCTCAGGGGGAGGGAAAGGGGGGCACCTCAGCCGGTTGAGTGCACGACACCAAATCCACAAGGGGGCCACATGCCCACTGTTCCATCCTGGGGAGTGCAAAGCCACAGTCTCTCAAGTCTCTACAGTGGGTGGCTTGCCCACTGTTCCATCCTGGGGAGTGCAAAGCCACGGTCTCTCAAGTCTCTACAGTGGGTGGTTGCCCACTGTTCCATCCTGGGGAGTGCAAAGCCACAGTCTCTCAAGTGGATAACAGTCTCCACTGGTTCTGGAGGGGGCATGGTGCCCAGAGTGCTTCATCCTTCTAAGGACAGAGGTAGTGGATAACAGTCTCCACTGGTTCTGGAGGGGGCATGGTGCCCAGAGTGCTTCATCCTGCTAAGGACAGAGGTAGTGGATGACAGTCTAAACTGGTTCTGGAGGGGGCATGGTGCCCAGAGTGCATCATTCACCCCGTGACGGACTCAGTTGCGTCAGTGCCCTTGCCCCTCATGGGCCAGCGTGCTTGAGATGGCGGTGCCCTGTTCAGCGGTGCTTGAGATGGCGGTGCCCTGTTCAGCGGTGCTTGAGATGGCGGTGCCCTGTTCAGCGGTGCTTGAGACGGCGGTCTCCATTGCAGGGACTCAGCTGCTGGTGGACATTCATGGCCCAGCGTGGTCTCCTGGGCAGCTGGGCTTGTGCTGGCAGTGGCCTCCTGGGCAGCTGGGCTTGTGCTGGCGGTGGCCTCCAGGGCAGCTGGGCTGGTGCTGGCAGTGGCCTCCTGGGCAGCTGGGCTTGTGCTGGCAGTGGCCTCCTGGGCAGCTGGGCTGATGCTGGCAGTGGCCTCCTGGGCAGCTGGGCTGGTGCTGGCCGTGGCCTCGTGGACAGCGGAGATGATGGCGGTCTTCTCCACCGTGCTTCCCAGACTTGACGGGTTTATTGTGGCCCTTCTCCACATTGGAAGGTGTCACAGCTGACTCCACACTCCCACCGGGACTCCTGGGAGCGGCTTTGGTGGCTGGAGTCTTCCCCCTCTCCCGCTGGGCACTGGACAACTTCTGATGCTTCACAGGTGGGGGACTGTCTGTGCTGTGGCTCCGTGCCACACTGGCTGCCCTGGTGGCCGGTGCACTCCAGATTCTGGTGACTACAGGCACCACTGGTCCCGGAGATGTTGTGGCTGAGGTGTTAGCTAGGGCCCAAGGAGATAGACGGGTGGGGGAGGTGTGGAAAAGAGGTCAAGGTTGGACAGGAAAAGTTTTTTGGACACACTGGGACAGGTAGCTGGAGGGGGTTTGGGAGTGGAGGAAGAGGTTGTGGTTGTAGGAGGTGTTCGTTTGCTGACTTTGGGTGAAGGTGCATGCGCTGGTAGGCTGTTGTGAGGTGGATGGCTGGTGAGTGGGTGTGTGCCTGCCTTTGTGTATCTTCGGAGGGGGCGTCACAGACACACTGGGAGAGGACACAGGGGACGTGTCAATGGTAGTGGGGGTGGTGACTGCATGTGAGCGGGGTATGGTGGTGGGTGTGCTGGAGAGGGACGTGGTGGCTGTAGAGGTAGTGCATGCAGGTGTGAGTGTAGACGAGACAGGGAGGGAGGAGGGAGACGAGGAGGAGGGTGACACAGTGGAGGCAGTGGATGTTGGTGTGTCTGCATGTGTGTGATGCCTGCGTGAGTGCCTGTGGGATGTGTGGTGCTTATGTTTGCCTGAGCTACCCATGTGTGCTGACGTGTGTGCATGCTGGTCTGTAGGTGTGCTTGGGATAGGCTGAGGTACAGGGGAATAGGTGGGGTGGAGGAAGTTGGAGGGGGGAGGCTAGACACAGGGACAATGGCTGCCATCAGTGCTGAGGCCAGAGTCTGAAAAGCTCGCTGAAGGGCCGCCTGACCAGAATAAATGCCCTCCAGGAATGCATTGGTTTGTTGCAACTGCCTTTCTACACCCTGCCCAACAGTGAGGGACCTGAGGAGGTCAATGGCCTCCTCACTGAGGGCAGAAGAGGTGACTGGGGCAGAGGCTGAGGTGCCTGGGGCGAAGGTGATGCCCACCCTCCTGGGTTGAGGGGCTGCTGGGAGGGTGGTGCTGGAAGAGGGGGTGGCGGCTGTACCTGTAGATGGGGGTGGCACAGATGTTGCCACCACCACAAGGGAGCTCCCATCAGAGGATGAGTCCATGTCACTGGTCTCAGCTCCTGTCCCCGCCGTGGAGCTCGCCTCACCCTCCGTCCCACTGGTGGAGTCCGATTCCGTAGTGTGGCCCTCCATGGCCATGTGGGATGCAGCCCCCTGGTGCTCCGGTGCCACTGCTCCTCCGCCTGATGATGCTAATGCACACAAGAACAGGGACCACAAAAAGGGGGGGGGATGACAGAAGAAAGACATGTTGAGTGCATTACTGCTACCGTTGGCGGACACGACAGACACAGAAACCCCCTGCACTACGCCGCGCTCTTGGGCATCACTGTTCAATTCCTGGGAAATGGCCTACAAAGCTATGGATGACATCTGCACACATAGATGACACAGGGGCATGACTAGGTGTAGTTGTCACTCTACAGAGGTGGGGTGGGGTGCCACATGGCCTGCTTTATGGAGGGACCTTGCCTACGAAACTCACCCTGGCCTAGTGTAACCCACAGCCCACCTCTCCCACCCAGACCCCTCCACTGCATGCTAAGACAGCAGAATGCAAGTGTACTGAACCCCTTGTGGCTGCTGTGATGCCCTCAAGCGCCCATCCAACTCCGGGTACGCCACCGCCAGGATCCTGAACATCAGAGGGGTCATGGTGCAACGGGCACCCCTCCCACGTTGGGAGGCCATCCCCAGCTGAGCCTCCGCCGTCTTCTTGCTCCAGTGGCGAATGTCCTCCCATCTTTACCGGCAGTGGGTGCTCCGTCTGTGGTAGACCCCCAGAGTCCGGACGTCCTTGGCGATGGCACGCCAAATATGTTTTTTCTGGTGGGCGCTGACCTACATGATTTGTACAGGGGGAAGAGTAAGCTATTTCCAACTGCACTGTCAAAGTGATTGGCCCCCATCCCTACCCTTGCCATGTGGCACATGCACTCACCGTCGTTTCATGCACGCCGCACTCTACCTCCTTCCTTCTTACATCCACCCCTCTCCACACAGGCATAGCCCATACATCATGCTCCCAGTGTACTTACCTGTTTGTCTGGAGGACCGTAGAGTAGTGTGTACTGGGGGCGGACCCCGTCCATGAGTTTCTCCAACTCCTCCGATGTGAAGGTAGGGGCCCTTTCCCCAGACACTCGAGCTATTGTCTCTTCCAGACCGAGGTCACAGCAGCACTTGCAGTGTAGGTCATTTCCTGTCGAAGATCAGGTATCGAGTGATTGCACAGATAGAAAATGGCACATGCACTCACCGTCGTTTCATGCACGCCGCACTCTACCTCCTTCCTTCTTACATCCACCCCTCTCCACACAGGCATAGCCCATACATCATGCTCCCAGTGTACTTACCTGTTTGTCTGGAGGACCGTAGAGTAGTGTGTACTGGGGGCGGACCCCGTCCATGAGTTTCTCCAACTCCTCCGATGTGAAGGCAGGGGCCCTTTCCCCAGACACTCAAGCTATTGTCTCTTCCAGACCGAGGTCACAGCAGCACTTGCAGTGTAGGTCATTTCCTGTCGAAGATCAGGTATCGAGTGATTGCACAGATAGAAAATGGCGGTCACGTCTGCAGTGGTGCGTACCGTCACCACCGGTGTACATCGTCATTGACTCCTGGGACCCATAGGGTGCAAGGTTAACCAATGCAGCATTGCGCCGCGGTCTTCGACGGCCTACCGCGACAGTGTACAACGCCAGTGCAGTTACCTCACATCCCATTGTCCCACTTTAGAAGTCAGGCAGCTGCTATTTCAGGGGCCCACATGGCTTCATTTTCAACTGCGTCACACATACCTAGGCCTAGACTCAACACACATACAGGCCACTTTTTGAGTATGAATGGTGTTCTGTGTAAGCTGTGGGTACGTACCTCTGAGTTGTTTGACTCTGTGCTTGCTGTTGTCCTTCATAGGCACCGTCCGCTGGGACATGTGAGGGGATGGCGGCATCCTCTGGTGTACCGACCGTTGGTGGACCTGTCGACAATGGAGGAAAGATATGTGACAATCACATACAGGCTTGACCGTGCCACAATCCAGGAACTGTGTACCCAGTTGGAGCCAGACCTGATGTCAGCTATCCGCCATCCCACAGGAATTCCCCCTCAAGTGCTGGTGCTCCATTTCCTTGCAAGGGGGTAATTTCAAACAACAGTGGCCATAGCATCAGGGATGTCCCAGCCTATGTTTTCCAATGTGTTATCCAGAGTGTTGTCTGCCCTGCTGAAACACATGCGGAGCTACATCGTTTTCCCTCAGGTGGAGGATTTGCCTACAGTGAAAGGTGATTTCTATGCCCTGGGACATATCCCCAACATCATAGGTGCCATTGATGGGACCCATGTGGCTTTGGTACCCCCCCACAGGAGTGGACAGGTGTACAGAAACCGGAAGAGTTATCATTCGGTGAATGTACAGATGGTATGTTTGGCAGACCAGTACGTCTCTCATGTGAATGCCATATCCCTGGCTCAGTGCATGATGCTTACATCCTGCGGAATAGCAGCATCCCTTATGTGATGGGTCAACTCCAGAGGCACCATGTGTGGCTATTAGGTGTGCACCTGGAAGCTAGTCAATGGGAATGGTTGTCTGGGTCTGGGGATATCCCTCCAGGTTAGTGTGTGTCTAGCAGTTGTCCCTCACCATTTGCAGGTGACTCTGGTTACCCCAACCTGTCATGGCTACTGACCCCAGTGAGGAATCCCAGAACAAGGGCAGAGGAATGCTACAATGAGGCCCATGGGTGAACTAGGAGGGTGATTGAGTAGACCTTCGGCCTCCTGAAGGCCAGGTTCACGTGCCTCAATATGACAGGTGGTTCCCTATTCTACTCACCAAAGAAGGTGTGCCAGATCATCGTGGCCTGCTGTATGCTTCACAACTTGGCTTTGCGATGACAGGTGCCCTTTCTGCAGGAGGATGGTCTAGATGGCGGTGTTGTTGCAGCTGTGGAGCCTGTGGACAGTGAAGACGAGGAAGCAGAGGAAGAAGACATGGACAACAGGGACTCAGTGATCCAGCAATATTTCCAGTGACACAAAGATAAGAATACAAACCTGCCTACTACATGTACTTGAACACTTCTACCTCTCTACTGTCTGTCGTTTACACCCAGTGTATGGTCACTGAGTTGTCACTATCCCTTACGATTTCACACTTTGTGACATCTGCTTTGATTCCTCATGGACTAGAGCTGTGTGACATAGGTATGTTGCCATTACCAATGAAAAAGCTTTTTGCCACAGTTATTGCTAATACAGTATTCCGAAATCACTTACAGACTCCAGATATTTTTTTGTGCCTTAAGGGTGTTTATTTAAGTGCTCAATATTGGAGGGGGTTGTAAAATGGTGAAGGGTGATGGCGGAGGAATGTCCATGGCAGAGTCCAGTCTAATAGTCTAATAGTCTCACAGGTGCATTGCCCAAATGGGCATAGAAAGTGGAGGTAGGGCAGTTTGAGGATGAACAGGGTGACTATCAGGGTGGTCTAATTTCTTGGCGGGGGTCTTGGCACCGTTCTCTGTCTTAGTCCTGGATCTCAGGGACCTTTTGTGAGGTGGTTCTCCATCTGCAGGGGTGGGGTGCTGGTGTGGTGGTCCTGTAGCGGTGCCTCCTGTCCACTAGCGCCGGCAGAGGTGGTGGGCAGTTCATCGTCCAGGCTAGTGTCAGGGGCCCCTTGTAGTGCCACAGTGTCCCTCCTGGTGTTGAGTACTTCCTTCAGCACCTCTACGATGGTGCCCAGGGTGGAATTGATGGTTCTGAGTTCCTCCCTGATGCCCATATACTGTTCCTCCTGCAGGCGCTGGGTCTCCTGAAACTTGGCCAGTACCGTTGCCATTGTCTCCTGGGAGTGGTGGTAGGCTCCCATGATGGAGGAGAGGGCCTCGTGGAGAGTGGGTTCCCTGGGCCTGTCCGCCCCCTGTCGCACAGCAGCCCTCCCAGTTCCCCTCCGTCCCCTGGACTGTGTGCCCACTACCACTGCCGCCAGGTCCCTGTTGTTGTTGGGGTGGTGGGTTAGCCTGGGTTCCCTGTAGTGGTGGACACACTGCTGATTGACGTGTCCTGGGGACGGAGGTATGGGCCGGCTGGGTGGGTGCTGTGCTGGTGTTTCCAGAGGGGGGAAGCTCTTTAGTGGCCTGTGACTGGGTGTGGGGAACCGACTGTCCCGAGGTCCCCGAAGGGCCGGGCTTGTCATCTAGATTCAGTTGGACAGAGGTGCTGTCATCACTGTGGGACTCTTCTGTTGGTGGTGTGGACATGTGTGGACCCTCCTGTCCGGTGACGTTGGGTAGGGATCCTGCAGGGGTATAAATGCATGATTATTGCATCTATGTGTTTCAAGGTGTGCAATGGGTGGGTGACCGTGTACCACAGTACTAGCATTCCTATGTGGGACCTTGTGTGATGATGGTTTAGGGGGGTGTATGGGTATGTGCAGTGGGCATGCTATAGTGATAGGTGTCCATGCTTTGGTGTTGCATGCAGGGCTTTGTGTTAGGATGGGTGGTTTGTTATAGTGGGACATTTGTGAGGAGTAGGAGTGATGGGGGTGAGTGTGAGGGTGGGGGTATGTGCTGGCATGCATGTATGGTGGGGGATGTAATAGTAAAGCTTTGACTTACCAGAGTCCATTCCTCCACCTACTCCTGCGAGGCCCTCAGGATGCAGAATCGCCAAGACCTGCTCCTCCCATGTTGTTTGTTGTGGAGGAGGAGGTGGGGGTCCGCCGCCAGTCCGTTGAACCGCCAGGTGGTGTCTGGAGACCACAGAACTCACCTTCCCCCGTAGGTCGTTCCACCTCTTCCTGATGTCCTCCCGATTTCTTGGGTGTTGTCCCACTGCGTTGACCCTGTCCACTATTCTTCTCCATAGCTCCATCTTCCTCGCAATGGAGGTGTGCTGCACCTGTGATCCGAATAGCTGTGGCTCTACCCGGACGATTTCCTCCACCATGACCCTGAGCTCCTCCTCCGAGAACCTGGGGTGTCTTTGCCGTGCCATGGGGTGGTGTAGGTGATGTGTGGGGTGGTGTGTGGGGTGATAAGTGTGCTGATATGCAGTGGGGTGTTGTGTGAGGTGCGTGGAAGTTATGTGGGTGATGGTGTTGTGTGCCTCTGGATGCTAGTGTTGTTGATGGTGGTGTCTCTCTCTGGCTTTCGTTAGTGATTTGTGGTCGTAAGGGTTTGTGGGTGATGTGGGTGTGTGTTTTATATTGTATTGAGTGTGTGGGAGTGGTGTGTGTATGTGTATCAGGTGTGTGTATTTCGAATTGTCCAATGTGGCTGTGTTTCGAAGATATGTGTGTATTTTGAGGGCGGCGGTGTGTACCGCCAATGGAATACCGCGGTTGAAAGACCGCCACGTGGATTCGTGGGTCGTGATAGTGTGGGCGTATTTCTGTTGGTGTGACGGTGAAGGTTTTGTTTTCGCCAGTTTATCACTCACCTTTGGTGTGGCGGACTTGTGTGGGTGTCTGAATTTTGGCGGATTCCGAACTGTGGGTCATAATAGCTGTGGCGGAATTCCACAGCTGTGGCGGTGTGGTGGCGGTCTTCTGCACGGCGGTAAGCGGATTTTACCGCCAATGTCAGAATGAGGGCCTTTGTTGTTAGACTCTTCAACCCATTCTTACCCTTACCTTTCCCGTTCTATACTTCTCCTCCTTAGGAGGGAAGTGTCCCTACTTACCCCGTCTTGCTGAACCTTGCTGTGTTTCCTGGTTGATGGCGAATCAACTGATGTCCTGAGGACGAAGACTGAGTTTGTATGCTGACCCATTACGGATGGTAACTATATGATGATGAAATTGAAATTGTCTGTTTGCCTTTCCTTTCTAGGTACCGACTGCTCCTTTTGACAGAGATCATAGTAAGATATATGTTCTAAATTTGTGTTACCAAAATTGTTTTGCATGAAGCCCAACATGTCAATGCTAATTCGAGGTTAGTTAAGGGGTTCATTAAACGGACGCAAATAGACAAATGACTGAATCTATGCAGTGTTGAACAACGCGCTAATGATACTCTGCTAAAGTTAATCCATGTTGACATCGTGCTATGTTCTAATATTCATAATCTTTGCTTTGATGAAATCTTTTTTGAGTTGCCATAATATGACAATGTTGATGTGCTTCTTGGTTTTGAGACTAATAACCTTGCTAGTAGAGTGTAATCAATAGCGAATATACACCATAAACTTGCTAAAATCTGGTGTGATTATTTATGACTGAAAGGTCATGGTGGTGTTCGAGTATTATTAATGTCATTTATTAATTTGATTGAATTGCTAATGTGATTATTGACAGGATTATTGATTAATAGTTGACATGTTGACTAGTCATCTCGTCTTAAGGAGACTTCAATCAGGGTCAAAAGATTCATCAGCCTAAAACGAGTCCCAGAGTGAATAAATTATCTAGATTGGGACGCGTTAGTTAGCAACATGATTATGAAATTGACTGGCTAATGCATACACACTCACAATTCTTAACTCATATTGATGAGGGACATTAGATTTAAGTGCATAGATGTATGTATTGTGTGGCAACATATACATAAGTGTTGGGACAGTGAGAGGGAGTGGGCACATGGTGTGAAAACATGCTCAGGTACATATGCTCAGCTGTTGGTAGCACAGGCTTTTGTTCCATGTGGCCATTGGTAGATGGTGTGATGGCAGTGGCAAGTCAACAAAGGAGCACAGTGGCACACAAGGGGGATAGTTCAGGGTACATTCACTTCCTAGCGGTGGGCTTGGTCTTGGCTGGTGTTTCTTTGGCATGTCTGGGTCTGAGGGCACGTTTCTGTGCCTGGAGCTGGGCTGCAGGGGGAGGGGTTTTGGTTTCCTGTGTGTCCCCTGGGAGTGCCACCAGTCCAGTAGCTGCTACAGATGTAGAGGGCAGGACAGTGTCCTGGCTAGTGTGGGAGCTTGCAGGTGGGTGGAGAACTCAGGCTGGCGGTGGTACTGGTGCTGCAGCACCCCTGCAATGGTGGCCATGGTGGCATTAATCTGTTTCCATTGCTCCATGCCCTACTAGGGGTGTGCTACCTGTAGCCTCTGATTCTGCTCCAGTGTGGCCAGGATCTGGCCCATCCTGTCCTGGGTATTGTGATATGCTCCCATGACCTCAGAGCTCCTGGGCAGCACCACCCTGGGCCACTGATGTCCTCCCACTAGGCTTCACCCCCTGTGTCTGTGTCTTCTGCACAGGTCTGGCAGTCTCACCTGTACTGGGCCCTTCATCATCCTGCTTGTTGGTGGGTGAAGACTGTCTGTGACCATGAGACACTGGTGTAGGGTCATTTGGCCAGAGCTGATTATGGTGGCTGGGTGGTTGGGCTGTCAGTGGTATCCTGGGTGGGGCTGCTGGAGGGTGACAGTCCAGGACTGTGTGATGGGCAAGGGTATTCCTCAATTTCCATACGTCCCCTCAGCACTCTCCTGAGTGGGGCCTCTGTCTTCGTTTGTGGCACTGGCACTCCTTGGGGTTTCTGTCCGGGTTGCATGGGTGTTGGTGCCTGTCGGGGGAATGGACATGTGGGTGTCAGGTCCTTTTTGGGCAATTGATGCACTGCTCTGCCCTATTTTGTGCTTAAATTCCCCTGTTGTGGCATGCAAGATCCCTTTGTGTACATTTCTTTGCATTTTATGTGGGGGTGGAGGTGCATTGTGGGTGCTGTAGTGCCACTGGGATTCCATGCAGGGGTAGGTGACTGTGGACAGGGGGCAGGATGGAGGTCTGTTTGTGAGATAGTAAGCATGCAGGGTAGTTGGATGTGGGTGCTGTGGACATGCTGGGGTCCTGGTGGTAGTGAGAGGGGTGGGGTGATACATGCATTATAGGTCAGGTGGATGTTTTGGTATAGGGGTTGACTTACCCGAGTCCAGTCCTTCAGTGAGTCCAGTGAGTCCAGTGAGGCCCTCTGGGTTCAGGATAGCCAGGACCTTCTCCTCCCAGTCAGTGTATTCAGGGGGTGTAGGTGGGGGACCGCCACCAGTCTTTTGTTCAACAATGTTGTTCCTGGATGCCATAGATCGAACCTTCCCACGCATATTGTTCCATCTCTTCCAGATACCATCCCTTGTACCTTGACCTTGTTGGCAATCGTCTGCCATAGCTCCATCTTCCTGGCCACAGGTGTCTGCTGCACCTGTGCCCCGAATAGTTGTGGCTCGACCCTGAGTATTTCATCCACCATGGTCCTTAGCTCACTATCTGTGAAGCGGGGGTGCTTAGGGGGTGCCATGGTCTGTGTTGTGGGTGGTGTGTTGTGGGTGTATTGTGAGGGTGCTATTGTGTGGTTGAGTGTGTGTGTGGCTTTTAAAGTTGTTTGGGGTTTGTGTGTGTTTTGTTGGTGTATTTGTGTGTGACTTGTGTTATGTTGTGTTCAGTGTATGCGTGTTTTGTTGTCTATCTCAGTTGTGGTATTGGCGATGCAAAGGACTGTGGGGTATGTGTGTGTGTTTTATAGTGTTGTGGATGTGTGTCAGGTATGTGGGTTTCAAAGTTTCCAATGTGTGCATTTGTTGTTAGTGGGTCCCATTGCTGGCCGTGGTGGTCCGTACCGCCAATGGTCGTTCGGCATCCCCTTTCCGCCACACTGATTGTACTTCATTATTTGGTGGGCGGAGGATTTGTCTGCATGGAGGCGGCGGGGTTGGGTGTACTGCCTTCCTGCCGTTGTGGGACCTGGCAGTGGGTGGAGGTTGCAGGATTTTTGGAGGTTTGAATTTTCGGCATCATAATTTGGTAGTGTCCAGTCTACCACCACTGGTGGTCTTCTGTTCACCGTCGCCACATCGGTTGGTGGTGATTGCCGCCAAGTTCATAATAACCCCAATCTTTAGAAAAATGTGCATAAGTGCAACTACCAAACAAAATAAAAATGCTGCAGTCACTATTGGGCTTCTAAAATGTTGGCAGAACATATATCCCAAGTTATGCACAACGCATGAAACCATTATATGACTTAACACGTCCTGACTTTACCAACAAATTCTGGACAGTCGAACATACACGCATTCTTAGAGCATTACAAAAAGACATGCTTGAAGTAACACTAGCATACAAGCACAATAAAAAAGAACTGGTCATCAGGGTAATTGCTGGTGCTGTTGGTTTCACCTATGTGACACTCAATGAGGGTGAGACCCTCCCGATTGCATACAATTCCCACTCATACTCCACAGCTGAACAACGCTTTGCTCCCACTGAGAAGATTCTCACTGCTGTCCAGATGGCGGTCCTTAAATAGAGTCCCATTGTCCAGGGGAAGTGCATTACTGTGATGTCCCTCATCCCAGCCCTTGAAGCTGTTACCAAAGCGAGCGTTTCAAACGCTAAAGCATCACATCCACGTTGGATTCAATGGGCAACATCTCTGATGCCCACTTATGTTGATTATGTTTTTGACTCCAAATTACAGAGCCGAGAATTTTTACAATATAAACTTGAGTATCCAGTTCCAGCAAATACTTTGCCTCTTTAATAATAATAGACAATCTTGTACACAGATGGTTCAGCCTAACCAGCAATAGGCACCAAACATCAATATTCCACCGCAAGAGCAGTCGTGAGTGGATACATGAAGGATGGCAAGTTCCATCCACAAAATACTTATACGTAGACTCTAGGGGATTGCACTGCACAAATTGCAGAGCTCAAGGCTCTGGTGATGGCACTGTAACATACGGATCCTGAGCAGATGATGTTGATTGTCTGTGATTCGTACTATTGTGTCCAGTCCTTCAATGAATATCTGCATTACTGGTGCCAAATGGGTTCAGAGATTCAAAAGGTAACACCATTAAACACAGACTCCTGTGGGGGAAGTAGTGTATCTGAAATACACGCTACCAAATGTCCATGTTGTGCATACACTAGGACATCAACATGTTGAAATACACATTGAAGGCAAGACTTTGGCTGATGAAGTAGCTAAATCAGCAGTAGCTCTGGCTTCTGTTGCTGCAGTCAATCAATCAATCAATCAAATAATTTCTTAAGTGAACTACTCACCCTTTAGGGACTCAAGGCGTGGGGGGGTTGCCGGTTACTGCTCAAAAAGCCATTTTTTAAGGTGCTTTCTGAAGGTTAGGAGGTCCTGGGTCTTGCGTAGGTTGGTGGGTAACTGCAGTAACTTGTTCTAAATTGAAGGTGGATGATGAAACACTAGCAGCTGTGAAAGCTTTGGCTGACGGCACGCCCTTACCTAAAGCATATCCTACTAAATATTCCTACCATGTGGCAGGCATTTTTACAGCACAAGTAACAATACCAGGTGTGGGAGATTGTGTAATCCCCAATAAAGACCTAAGACCTCAGTTAATGAAAGCAGCATGTGAGGGAGTTGCTTCCGCCCATGCTGGTGTGGCCGCTATAATTTCACTCTTACAAGCACGTTATTGATTGCCAGATATCTACAAGTAGACCAAGCAGTATGTCCTTTGTGGTGACATCTGCCAGCAAATAAAAGGTTCCACCGTCAAACGCCCACGCAGACACCCCTCTTAATTTTAAAAAAAACATTATAATGTGAGTACTTAGACCACTGTGGTCCCCTGACACCAGACAGTGCATATAAGTACATCCTAGTCACAGTTGACTCATGCTCCAGATTTCTATGGGTTTGGCCATAATGCTCGGCTGACGCTTGAACTGGTAGTAAAGATTTGCAAGTCTTTATCGGTATATGTGCTGTTACACCTTTCCACTCTGACCGGGCCCTGCTTTTACCTCAAGGGTTTTCAGGGATGCAATGGCTTTGTTAGGGGTACAACTGCATTTCTCGTCTCCATTTCATCCTGAGGGAAATACTGTCATGGAGCGACAAAAACGACATTTAAACCAATCCTTAACAACCAGAGATTTGGGAAGGGTCATAATTGGTTTACACACCTGTATGGAGTCCAGAGAGCACTTAACAATCTGCCCAGAAGGTCCCTAGTGGGGCGTACTTCAAACAAATGCCTGTTTGGAACATGGAAGTGTGTTCCAGATCATGATGTCCTGGCAAGGAGGCGGCAGATACACCCTTTGACATAAATGAAGGTGTCACTGTCTTGGAGGATTTACAACAATTCCTTGATGACAATGTATCTGCCAGTGCTGCCTCCTCTGGAATTAGGGAAATAACATCTACCAGCTAGATTCTAAAACTTGGAGATCTAGTGCGTGAAAAGATTGCTGAGAAAAAGGAGTTTGGTCATGTTTATCGTGCACCGGTTTCAGTCCTGAGAATACACAATACCAGAACTGTCATTCAATAATTGCTGCCTGGTTGTAAAGAAAATGTATTCCTCTCCATCGACAATGTCAAGCTATACCATATAGCTGATCCTGCACAGCAGACCTAGGGTACTCTTGGGTAGTACCCGAATCACTCCCACTACACACCAGGATGTTCCCCTACATATTTTTCGACAGCAACACTGGTACAACTCCGAGCTTTGGGACGGTGGGAAATGAACGTTCATTGGTTCCACTAACAACTACTTTTACAATAATTACTGGTGATAATGAGCAATTTTATTCAAACTATACACTGACGGATTGCATAGTCTACTATAAGCCACTGAGGGAGCCTTTTGCAAGTTATCCTATTCAATAAACGGCTCCTGTTTTTGCATGAACTGATTCAGGTTATTTTGTCAACGTTAATGACACATTTATGCCCGTATTTATGCTTTTTTTGCACCGCATTTGCGTCGTTTTTTGACGCAAAAACGGCGCAAACTTGCAAAATGCCATTGTATTTTGTAGGTTTGCGCCTTTTTGCGTCAAAAAGCGGCGCAAATGCGGCGCTAAAAAAAGTATAAATACGGGCCTTACTGACTTACCTGCCTCTACAGCAACAGAACTGTCAAGAGCACGTAAGCTGATACTTTGGCTCAAGTAACTATTTCATTCATCGGTGGAAGTATCTATGGCTCTGATTAACTATACTTGCTTTCTCCCTTTGGATTGGGTTTGTCATTGTTTTCTTTTTTCTTAATACATGGTCATCATCTTCCTGAACGCTCTACTGTTAAACTGGTGGATGAGGTCCTAAAACCAAATTTTTCATCACACAAAATTTACAGAGACTTGTCCTGAGTGAACATTCCACCCATACCTATTCCTGATGGGATTGTTTGGGATAAAGTATTATTTGATATATATGGGCTTACAATGTCATTCAAATACCATATGTACTCAAACTTTCAATGAATTATGTAACTACACCTGGAGTGGTTTCTGATGATTGGGATGTAAAAACTGTTGATTCTATGATGTCTGATGTGCAGTATCATATAGTTTTTTAAAATGAAGATGTGTACAAGTTTAAAGGAAAATATGGCGATATGTTCGGTTATAATTACTATGGACATTATTTCATTCACAGAGCGAGTACCCCAAAGACTATCTTTAAACACACAAGGTAGGAACACTGCCCGACTCCACCAGTAGGCAGATCCAAAACGTATACTAAAAAGTTTGCATATTTTTCTGGCCACATTGTTAAAAATGCTGAGTCATCTTATTTCAAATTGCCAGTAATGGAAAGTCTACATGTTTTATTGACAGAAACAAAATTAATTTCTTCTGGTTCCTCTGCTTCCCGATTGGCTATAGAAGGCTATGAGTACTGGGTGAAGTCGATTGACTCAAAAATTGTGTGGGGAACTAAAAATTGGCAAATTAGTGGAAAAGAAGCTTTATTTAGAGCCTGTATGATTCCTGTTTAAATGATATTTTTAAATGAAACATTACAACAAACAAGTTGTTTAGGAGTAGCAAACATCAAGGAATTGAATGTAACCAGTATTTCAGCTCCTGCAAAATGGTATAAATGGCAAAAGTATATAAATGCATCTGAAGATCAGCTCGATGAATGGGTCCAGATTGGAACATTTAACACATCATTTTCACATCCTGGTGGGTGGTTATTATGACCTGTAGACACCAATGGGTGCCACACAGGTTTAGTAGACTCCTTAGAGGATTTTAGAACAAAAAGGCCAAACCCTCGCTATATGTCCTAGGATCCCTCGGGTATGGTGACAACATACAGGGGGTCATTCCAACCCTGGCGGCTATCGACCGCCAGGGTGGATGACCACGGAAGCACCGCCAACAGGCTAGCGGTGCTTCCCTGCCCATTCTGACCGCGGCGGTAAGGCTGCGGTCAGAAAAGGGGATCCGGCGGTTTCCCGCCGGATTTCCCCTGTCTGAGCTGAATCTCCATGGCGGCGCTGCAAGCAGCGCCGCCATGGAGATTCCGACCCCCTTCCCGCCACCCTGTTTCTGGCGTTTTTTACCGCCAGGAACAGGATGGCGGGAACGGGTGTCGTGGGGCCCCCTAACAGGGCCCCATCAGGATTTTCATTGTCTGCATAGCAGACAGTGAAAATCGCGACGGGTGCAACTGCACCCGTCGCACCCCTGCAACACCGCCGGCTACATTCGGAGCCAGCTTCTATGTTGCAGGGCCTTTCCCGCTGGGCCGGCGGGCACTCCTTTGGTGGGCGCCCGCCGGCCCAGCGGGAAGGCCAGAATGGCCTCCGCGGTCTTTTACCAATTGGCGGTGACCGCATGGCGGGCGGCTACCGCCACCCGCCGCGGTCAGAATGACCGCCATAGTGTAGGAAAACTATGCCAGCAATGGTTGAATGGTTCCTCACTGGATGCTCTCAAAGAATCTCTTAGGCTCCTATCCAATAACACAGATTTACAGGATTTCCTGTAAGGCCCCAGAAGACAACGCAGAAAACGCTTCTTACATGCAACATATAATGACATTTTGAAACTTTCCCAACAAGAAGCGGCTGCCCGGTTAAGGTAAATAGATCAAGAAAATTTACAGAAAGCATTAGCCATTGTAGATAATGGGATTAACACCTTGTATGACCGAATATACACATTAAATAATATTGTGTCCTCTGCAATAGGCATAGTACAGAGTGATGCGTCATTTTTGCAACATGGGCAAAGTCAGCTAAGATCCATTATGCAATTAGGTTGGACATTACAAAATATTAAAAGGTGGTCACATTTCCTGGCAACACGTGAGCACAAGGGATATTCTTTTAACATTTAATTTCATGCAACAACACCAAATTATGGCTACGAAGAAAGCAACATATGTCATGTTAAATATTGAAAAATTAGAAAAGTTGACTTTTACTGTGACTGAAATACCGTCTGCTGAGTGGTTAATACATGGGGTTATGAATCTGTCCATTTCAACACTTCAATTCAAGTCCTGTTTCAAACACATTCCAGTGGGCAGATATAAAAGGCTGGGAGATAATTATATACACAAGGTGTGGGAGCTTCCCTTCTCATACAAATGTTTCAACGGCATGAAAGAAGTCTTTCTTAGTGGTAGTGAATTCAAGACTTCTGTAAGCCATTCAATGGTTTGTAAACAGCTGTCCTTGCACGGGCATTTAATGCCTCCAAAGCAAATTTGGCTTGTTATCTGAAGAGAGTCCCAGTCTCCTTGATTAGTCCTGCATTCCAGGTGCTCTCAAATGGCAACTATGTGCCCCTTAACAGTGAGAGCTATTGTGGAATGCAAGCCGGAATAACTTATGTCATTTCGGTCTCCCAAATTGTTACATGTGGGGGTAATGCCTTTTTTCCCCCTACGCAAATAAAAGGAGCAGCAGTCGTTTGGCCTCATCTTGCTACTTCTGATGTGAATTTTGACAAATTGAGCAGACTAAAGGCTTTACTGTTTCAAAAACATGTGGTGCTTACATCTGCACATGAGACATATGCGCTTCAGGTTGTGAGGTCAACGGCGGAGATTCAGTCCCTTTTAAGTGCAAATTTTCCAAGACACTTCGGTGAACTTGTGGGACAAATATTGAATGCGTCCAGTACTACGGGAATTGCCCACTTTGTTAAGGCTGTTAGTTCTGGTTACATTCACACCTTCTTCTCCATATTTAGCTTAATACCTTCAGCTATACACTCAATATTTGCAAGTGTTTTCAAGCGATTTCTAATAACTTTGGCTATAATATGTGTCATTTTGCTGTTGCCACTTGTTCTGCGCAATGGCTGTCCCTTCACAGCAAGGAGGAGTGAATGCGCTTCCGCGAGCTCAACTGTGTCGTGAACGCATGATGCAGTATTTCAGAGCACCACTCCTGGAACAACTGGAGAGCAACTAGTCTTTGTCATTCCGACCAGTTTTGGATTGTGTGCAGCCCGTGTTTCGATTTCTCTGGTGCCTTTTTGAATTTGCACTGAAATTCTGTCTTGCTATGCAGCACTAACTTTCATCGGATGCTGATCTAATGATGTTCTCAATGAGGGGTCATTATCAGACATGTGTGTTGAGGGTGCATTTGCTAAGGGAAGCCGTGTATGAGTTGCCCTTTGTGGATACTGTGAATCTTAACTCAGTGGTGGACACAGAACGGAATGCTGCTGCCTCAGCTGAAACTCAATCTTTGGAACACGAGTGCTCTGTGGTTTTCCTTGAATATGATCTTGATATTTTACCACCTGCCGAAGTGGAAAGTCTCCTGGCTTCCATTTTCCTGAATGTAATTGGCGATTTCCAAAATGACACTGACTGTTGAAATTGGTCTTTTTGTGCCACTTGTGGCTTCTTCAATTGTCCTTCTTTTTTTATTCTCCTGTGTCTCTTAACTTGTCACTATTGACATATGTTTATTGTTATGGTTTTATTAGACTTCTTTTAGCTTGAGCTTTGGACCACCTTTGACCGGCAAGGGTAGGGTGTTGTGTAGCTATTTTAGCCATATTTTAGACATGTTATTGTAGTAACTAGGCCTGCCATTGTGCACTTAATCCCAGGTACAGTCTATTCAGCATCGGTTTATTTTTCTAGCAATACCTACATTTGCAGTGCTGTTTTATTTGTTCCATTGTATTGTCCTTTCACCTAGGAAAGCGTTACATTCTTAGTAGGACATTTATTTCACTCTGTGTTTGCTCCAAGGCTATAGTCAGATAGGTTTGTCGACAAACGTGGTACGCTGTGTCTCCAACATTCACAGAAAACACACAGTCATACATGGGAACCATTTCTTAGAATGTCAGCTGTTTTATTATAAAAACACTCCTTGGTCCCAAACACGTTAGAGGGAGATTCTGGCCAGATGACCACAACTGTATGCTGATTGCTATTTTACAGCTACTTGCTTAGAAGGCTGAACCCCTGATCCATAAGGGGACGGTGTCTCTCTAGAAGACAGGCTTCTTTCTCCAGGTATGAGGGATAATGTTCTCCCAGGGAGAAATATGAAGGGCAGATTAGGCTTATTATGCTGTGCTCCAACATAGCTTAGGTAGGGGAACTATAAATCACTCCTATTTGACAGTATGGTAGGACTGTTTTTGTGTTTCACTCTTTTTAGTCACATGCTTGCTTTTATTGTGTTTTATCATCCTAGTTATTGCAATACATGCTATTTTATCTAAGATGCAGTTACTTCAATAAATTATTTTTGAACTATATTCTTCCTCTGTTGTCCTGGGCTATGTGAGATTTCTGTAACTGAGAGAAAGGGATGAGATCTGATTGACCACATAAAAGGACCGATCCCCAGTTGGTGTCCTTATCTCTAAACATACATCTTCCATTAATATGGCAAACCCACAACGGGTGCTAATAGCTGTAAATATGTGACCTTCTAATACTGCACATTTATTGGCAACTGGCCTAATGGCCCAGGGGGGTCCATCCAGTCACATTTGTTGCCAAGACTCATCCAGCCTGTAGAACAGAATTGTTTTATTCTTGGGTCACCTTTCCAGCAGGAGATAGCAACACAAATACATTTCATCACTACAAATCTGCAAATGCACCTGCCCAATAAGGAGTTTATGCATATTTAGAAATAACTTTATCTTATCAAGACCATAATAACTGGCTTGATGGTGCCCTACCACATACAATAATAAATGTTAGGTTAGGTCCTCTGAGCAATGATGGCCATACCTGGCCTTTACTGGCCACATATACACCATACCCAGATGCAGCAACCTTAGCGGTAGCTGAGGTCCTCTGCCAATATATAGAGCTCATGACAATACACAAACTATTAGTACAGTTTGTTATGTAAACATTAAATACTAACCCAGCATGTGCTGCCCCAGTGCAACCACGTGCAGTTACGCCAGGCATTAACCCTTCTACTGTACATTCGATCATGGGTAGGGCACTTGCCAGGCGGGAGGAAATTCCGTTTTGGTTAGCTCAAAAAATAAATGCGGTGAAGGCAGTTTCTCTACATACTGGACCTCAAGATAAACATAGAATTCTTACTCTGTGCTTGCTATTCAGGATGGTTCCCACAGTTGATAACTGCAATACATGGGGCACGGTATTTGCCATGCTCTCTACTACCGCACACTGTACACCAGCACTTGCCAATCTATTGGAGGTGTTAAAACAAATTCAGATGAATACAAGGCTGCCCTGGCCCTGGATTTGGAGATGCAATTAATGGGTAATTATGCCACAGTATCTTAAATTTTCAATTATGTTAAGTAACCTTAAAAGGGAAGCAGTTGCACTAACAGTGTGTATGTGGCTCCAGGATGTCCCTGTACAGGATCAAGAACGGGAGCTGCCCAAGATTATCGCTGAGACCTATTCTAGTATTGGTTGAGATAGTTTGGGGGCCAGACCAACCAAACCACAATTTCAAGGTAGATCTAATAAAGACATTACCAAGCAAGCGCTTGATGGTTCAAAAAAATGCTGGAATAAAAAACAACAAACAGCTAAAAATGAAAGAGAAGAATTTCCACATGCAGAGACCCAACAAAATAGATATCATCTTAGAAATAGAGATAACATAAAAACGCTTAACAGATATCAATATACTGATACACGCCAATCTCATTCCTTTCTAGACTCAACGGGAAAAAGCAGTGAGAGAGGTGGCGGTCAGAGCAGCACTGAGTACGTGAAACCGAGAAAGACTGTCAGCGCTTGTCTGAAGTTTCAGTTAATAAAGAAGAGAAACTTCCCCAACAAAAACCCCAATTTAAAAAGAAAAAAGTGACAGCCCAACATGCCACCCAAGAAGAGGGCTTTACTGAAGAACAGGAAGTGGGCACTAGCACTGTTAGACAGAGCGGCAGAGGTCACAATAGTTCGCCAGGATCTTCAAGAGCATCTGGAGGTGAAAGCAACTGATGACTTCGTGCAAGTTGAGACTGCAGGCAGGAGTGTCTCCACACCCGACGGGGTGTATAAAGTAACTATTCAGTTAGAGGGAGACATTGACATATGGTAGATGCCATCCTCTGGGACCGCCTTGCCTCCATTTATGATATTTTTCTAGCTGAGAAAGATTGCCCGCCAGAATATGTACGGGATCTCCCTCACGGAGAGGACGTTATTGAAAAGTCCTTCATGCCCCTTGTTTCTAGAAAGCCGTTGATATGTACGCCATTGATTGGTCAGTAGCGCAAGCACCTGCGTTATATCGTAATCATGTAGGGTGGGACAAAGATTCCCCCATCACGCAATACCAATAAAATCCCAACCCCTAACCTCAATATCCAATAGAGTATTATGCAAAAACACCAGTGATTTAAATCCTCAACCAATTATAGTACCAGGGTGTACCTGAACCCTCAAATTCATCAATGAATAATTCACTATTTCCGGTCACCAAACCCAACCAGTCATATAGAATATTCTTGGACTAGAGACATTTAAACAGTCACACATGCACATTTGCAATACAAAATGCACACAGCACAGCATTGATGAAAAACATAGTGAGCAAAAAATATAACACAATTCTTGCCAAAACATTGTGCCTGAAAGTAGGGACTTAACAAGTTTCAGCGCCTTAGGCGTTCAGCAATTTTTTTTGCTGACTCCCACAAGGGTATAAGAACAGTCCAGGGCTGTTCTCAGCTTGTGTTACTTCACTTTTACATGACATGAGAGGTCATTATGACATTGGCGGCTTACTGACCACCACTGTTAAAGTTAAAGTGGGGGTAATACCACCAACAGGCTGTGGTAATTACCGCCAAATCACAACTATGGTGGTGAGATCGCCCATTGACAGCCAATGTACCACACCAACCGCCAGGATGTTGACACCACCGACCACGGCGGTAGCCATCTACAGCCAGGCGGAAGTCAAGGTAGCGGCCACCATATTATGACACAGCAAAGCATCAGGATATCTGGAGCGGTAGCAACGCCATCAAAAGCCTGGCGGAAACATCTCAGAAAAGGAAAGACTCACCTTCAGTGACACAGAGGACTACGGGGCCACCATGGAACTGGAACTCTAAGTCTTTCCAGTTCTTTACCACGCCATGACCGTCCTGGAGCACCAATGCTGACGAAGTCGGTGAGTACAGCCACCTAGCATGCAAGAAAAGTAGGGGGGAAAAGGAGAGTGACACACATGGACAACACACACCATACACACACACCTCACACCCATAACCAGCTGCAGAGTAAATCAACTGTAACAGGACCCACGAGCAAAGAATGCAAGGACACATACCTGTAGTATAAACATAGTAATTTTCTGCCAACAGCCACCATAATGAATAATGAATTTACAATGTACAGCTCTATGTACAGATTGGGCCAATGGCCATTCCAAACTACCAAAGGGCCACATGGCCACAGGGCATCGTCCAAGCCCCAACTTGACTCCTGACAACATCCAGACTCCACTGTTCAGGGGCATCATCTCAGAAATGGTCAGGCACTTCAGGGGGAAGGGAGTAGGGGTCCCCTCAGCTGTAGTGGGTATCATGCCCACTGGTTCTGGAGGGGGATCCTTGCCCACTGTCCCAGGAGGGGAGTCTTAGGCCACAGCCTCTGGAGGGGACTCCTTGTCTACTAGTTCGGGAGGGAGCTCCTTGCCCATTGTTTCTGGAGGGGAGTCTTAGGCCACAGTCTCTGGAGGGGGCTCCTTGCCCACTGTCTCTGGAGGGTGTCCTAGTGTGCAGTCCCTGGAGGCAGGGCTACATGGCTTCTGGTGGTGAATGGTATCCTTGCCCTCAGGTG
This sequence comes from Pleurodeles waltl, assembly GCF_031143425.1. Classification (NCBI taxonomy): domain Eukaryota; kingdom Metazoa; phylum Chordata; class Amphibia; order Caudata; family Salamandridae; genus Pleurodeles; species Pleurodeles waltl. The sequence goes on along the minus strand of NC_090444.1, from coordinate 489,479,707 downwards.
AAGGAGAGGTGTCCTCGCCCTCAGGTGGTGGAGGGGGATCCTTGCCCTCAGGTGGTGGATGGGGATCCTTGCCTCAGGTGGTAAGGGGTATCCTTGCCCTCAGGTGTTGGAAGGGTATCCTTGCCCTCAGGTGGTGGAGGGGGATCCTTGGCTTCTTTCCTGTAACAGGCCCCCTTGGCCTTGGTCATGTGGCTTGTGTCCTTGCCTCCAGGTCTGGGAGGTGCCTCCACTGACACTGTCCTCTGTGCCTTAGGTTTCACCACCCTAGACCTCAGTTTTTGAGGTAGAGGTGTGTTCTTGTTGGGAGTGGCTGCTGTCCTACTCAAGGGCCCCTAAGTGCCAAGAGCAGATTTCTTGGTGGGAGCTGTGGCAGAATTGTTGGCTGAGGTTCTGGGCTGGATGGTTGGGACCCTGTACTTACAGGCAGGATGGGGGAGGGGAGGGAAGAGGTCAAGATGGGCAAGGAAAATCTTCTTAGGGACATTGAGGTAGGACGTGGGAGGAGCGATGGGATTGCAGGAAGAGGGAGTGGTTGTAGGAGGTGTACGTCTTTGGATATGGGTGCAGGTGCATGGACAGTGTGCGTGTGTGAGATGTTGGGGGCCTGAGAGTGAGTGTTTGTGTTTCTTTTGGGGGGCAGACAGGGTGGCAGAGGACAAACGGGATGTGTGGATGGATGTTGTGGTGGCGTCTGCAAGTGAGGTGGGTGTGCTGCATGAGGTGGTGATGGTGGTGGTGGTAGTGAGTGTGCATTTGGTGTGAGGGGTGCAAGTCTGCCAGTCTGCTCTTGTAGTGTCTGTAGACAAGGGTGTACATGTGGCATGGTCTGGGACTGTTGATGAAGTGCATGCAGGTGGGAGTGAGGATGTGACTGTAAGGAGGAGGGAGAGACAGTGGAGGCAGTGGATTTTGTTGTGTGTGCAACTGTCTGTTGTTTGTGTGAGTGCTTGTGGCTTGAAGTTTAGTGCCTGTGTTTGTCTGTGCCACTCTTGTGTAATGTTTTGTGTGCATGCTTGAATGTATGTGTGCATGGGATGGGTTGGGGTTGAGGAGACTGGGACTTGGAAGTAATAGTTGGGGGGGGCAGTAGGACCAGGAACACTGGCTGCCATCAGAGAAGAGGCTAGAGTCTGAAACAATCTCTGTAGGGCTGCCAAGCCACTGTGAATGCCCTCCAGGAAGGCAATGCATTGCTTCATTTGGGATGCCAGCCCCTGGATGGCATTCCCTATGGTTTACTGCCTTACAGAAATGGACCTCAGGAGGTCAATAGCCTCCTCACTGAGGGCAGCAGTGCTCACTGGGGCAGGGCCTGAGGTGCCTGGGGCAATGGAAATGCCCACCCTCCTGGGTGAGGGGACACAGGCAACTCAGGGAGGGAGCTACTGGGAGGGCAGTGCAGGCAGGGGGGTCGGCGGCTGTACCTGTAGCTGTGGTGGTTCCAGATGTGTCCGCCACCACTAGGGAGCACCCATGGGAGGAGGCTTCAGAGTCAGTGCTCTCTGCTTGTATCCACGCCGTGGTACTCCCCTCGCCCTCTGTCCCACTGGTCCCCTCAGTGTCGGTGGACTCTGACTCCTGGGTCCTGTGGGCTGCAGCTCCCACACTTGCCAGTGCCCCTGCTCCTTCGCCAGATGATGCTAATGCAGACATGGACAGGATGACAGAATAGGGGTTTGAGAAAGAAAGGAAGCACTGGGTCAGTTACAGCACCAACGCCACAGATGGCATACACCTCACACACAGGGACCAAGACTGAGCAGTATGCACCACACTGGCATCCCATTGGCCAGGTAGCACAGAAGGATGAGAGCCAAACACTGCCACTTGCACCCCTCCTGAGACCTACTAAGCCCTGTCTGACATGGCATGCCATCTAGCTAGCTATCCAGATTTTGCTATTCACCCATTAACCCTGAGCTGGACCACGCAGTATTGTATGTGCTGGCATAAAGAGGAATCTACTGACTAAAGCCCACAACCAGAATCTCATGCCAGGCAACAAAGATGCCCTCAAGCGCCCATCCAGCTCTGGATAGGCTGCCACCAATATGCGGCCCATCAGGAAGGGCACCCCTTCTTCATTGGGAGGCCGTCCCCAGCTGAGCCACTGCTGTCTTCCGGGCCCTGTGTCTCAGGTCCTCCCACCGTTTCCTCCAATGGACACTCCGCCGGCTAAAAACCCCAGGGTCCGCACCTCCTTGGTGATGGTACACCACAAGCCCTTCTTCTGATGGGCGCTGCCATGCAGAGAAAACACAACAGAGGGACACCATGAATACAAATATCCAGCCTGTCACACATATGACATTCACACATCATTTGCCTCTCAAATGGCACACACATTTCCCGGAGCCCTACATGTACACTACCACCAGCCATAATCCCTACCCAAGTGACACATTGCTAGCACACACACATCTCCATGCAGCCTTATCGCATGCAACATCCCCATGGTGTACTCACCTGTTGATCTGGAGGCCCATGCAGTTGATCATACAGGGATAGGACCCCATCCACCAGGCGTTCTAACTCCTCTGAAGTGAAGGCAGGGGCACACGCAATGGAGGTGTTGTCCTGTGGAAAGTCAGGAATCAAGTGAGGTAATATTAGAAAATGGTGGTCATGTTCACGGTGCTGTACACCATCGGTGATCCTCATTGGATACTGTTCTTCGTAGAGCCCTATTTTAGCCAATGAGGAATTGCACGGCAGTGCAAGACTGCCTCCTGCCATGACGCCAAACACGGCTAAGTGACATCACTTCCACCTGTCCCTGTCACGACTTACATGCTGCTTTACCCTGTAGGCCACAGAGCGAGTGGCGTAGATCCTGTTCTGGAATGTTCGGCCTTGGCCCAAGTAGGGGTGACTCTTTCTGGTGGCCACGGTGCTGCAGGCAATTCGTACGCCAAGAGCAGGCCGTGTCCCTCAGAAGTAGTGCCAGAGGGAAAAAAAACCTGAAAGGGGGAAAATAAACTCCAAAAAGATAGAATCCTGCAACAGGAATAAAAAGAATAGGTAACAGCAGGAACAAAATACAGGAAAATACACTGGAACCAACGAGAACCAGCACAGGAATACAAGGAGCAGGAGCGAAGACACCATCCAAACAGAAAGTGTTGCAGCGCAAGGAGAGAAAGAAACACAGCCCTTAAATACCAACAAACAGGAAACAACCAACAAGAAGTAAAAGGACACCATCTTAGATAGGGAAAAGCACATAGAACAGAATGGACTAGGAACCATAGAGAGTAGGGAACAAGGAATGCTGGGAAGAGAAGGGTACTATGGGAAAGGGGGAAAAACATAAAAGAAGGCACAACCAGATGTCCAGAAAAAAGAAGAAAAGAAAAGAACAGGTGAGTGGGGGGTCAGACCTGCCTAGACACACGGTGCGCTAAAAAAGAACAAGGCCCCATGCCCAATTTGGGGCCTCGTAAGGTACAGAGCAGACTGGGGGCGCGGCGCGTCTTGTGACCGTGTGCTGTGGCCCGAGCCAAATGTTCGGTTCGTGCCACGCGCGGCGGCGCGACAGTCCCTACATACAGGACAGGCAGTCGCCATTTCATTTTGCTGGTACACATTTTAGAATGAAAACTGTGTCATTGCTGTCCATTGTACATACATAGCCATTTACATTGTCCAGTTACATACATGCTCTATGTACACTGCAGTAGTTGTTCAATTTTTCATTTTATCACTCCCTTCTCACTCTCTTGTCTCTTAGGTACCGACCACTGCAGAGGAATAGGAGGAGGAGGCAAGCCCCCGTCTACAGACCCCTTGTGGACTCCGTTACACTGGAGGACAGGCACAAATTTCTCACCTATAGACTGGACAGGGCCACAATCACAGAGCTGTGTGCCTTATTGGAACCTGATACGATATCTGCTATCTGTCATTCCACTGGGATCCCCCCTATTGTGCAGGCCTTATCAGTGCTCCATTTCCTGGCAACTGACTCTTTCCAAATGACAGTAGGCTTGGCTGCAGGAATGTCACAGCCATGTTCTCAATATTGCTGGCAAGGGTTTTGGCTGCCTTGCTCAAAGATGTGCTGCTACATCGCTTTCCCCCAAGTGGAAGATTTGGCCACTGTGAAGGCTGGATTCTATGCAATGGGACATATTCCAAATGTTATTGGGGCCATTGACAGAACACATATAGCAATTGACCCCCACACCCCCTGGCCAATGAACAGGTGCTCAGGAATTGGAAGAGTTTCCACTCACTCAGTGTCCAGATGGTGTGCCTGGCTGACCAGTACATCTCCCTATTCACTGCCAAGTATCTTGGGTCAGTGCATGACGCCTTCATCCTGAGGAATAGCAGCATCCCACAAGTGATGGCACAACAACAGAGGCACAGAGTGTGGCTTATAGGTAAGCCTGAGTCCCCACCCAATGTATGTCAGTATATGCCATCTAGAGTCATCCCACATGCCATTGTGAGAGCCTAATGTTTGTCCCTCACTTCTTGCAGGTGACTCTGGCTACCCAAACCTGTGCTGGCTCCTGACCCCTGAAAGGAATCCGAGGACAGTGGTTGAGAATAGGTATAATGATACTCATGGGTGTACCAGGAGGATTATTGAGAGGGCCTTTGGTCTCCTGAAGGCCAGGCTGAGGTGCCTCTATCTGACAGGTGGATCCCTCTCCTAGTCCCCTGAGAAGGTCTGCCAGAATCTTGTTGTATGCTGCATGTTGCACAACCTGGCCTGCAGACAACATGTGGCCTATCTGCAGGAGGAGGAGGGTAAAAATGCTCATGTGACAGCAGTGGACCCTGAGGACAGTGAGGAGGAGGAAGAGGAAGAGGATGTGGACCTTAGGACATCTGTTCTACAGCAGTTCTTCCAATGACACACAGTTAAGAGAGTAGAACTGACCATTGTTATAATAAATTATGTATCTGTGTGGCTGTGACATAATGGCAGTCAATTCCTTAGAATCCCAACTGACTGTCACATATGCCATCCCATTTTGCAGATGTTGGTGTGGTTACAACTGTGTACTGATGTGATGACTACGAACTGCTACAGGCCATTCTTTGGATGGTATCACAAAGTTCTGGACAATTGCATAGGATGATACAGTTCAATGCATTGCACATTTTTGTCAGATAAAACAATATTACTCAAGTTGTGTTCAAGGGTGTTTATTGAAGTGAAAATTATGAAGGAATAGTGCAATGGAATGAGTTGATGGTAGAGACAAGTCCAGAGTATTGGTCCAGTCTGTTTGTACCACAGGTCCAGTGTCCAAGGGGCAATAGGAAGGGGAGCAATTGCAGTTCAAAGTGGACAAGGTGACATGGTGGAACACAAGGGGGACATTCAGGTGGATCTCATTTCCTGGCGGTGGTCTTGCTCTTGGAAAGTGTCTCTGGTGTCTGTCTGGGTCACAGGGGCGGTTTGCGGGTGGTTCACCGTCTGCAGTGGGAGGGGTGCTGGTGGCCTGTGGGTCCTGTGGCAGGGCCTCCTGTCCACTAGCTGCAGCAGATGTGGAGGGCTGGTCATTAGACTGGCTAGTGGAAGGGGCCCGCTGTGTCATGTGTAGTCCCTCATGATTTTGGCCATTTAACCCAGCACCCCTGCTATAGAAACCATGGTGGTGCTGACGGCCTGCAATTCTTTCCTGATCTCCAGGTGGTGTTCCTCCTGCAGCCACTGGTTCTCCTGCATGATGTCTATCACCTGACCCATATTGTCCTGGGATTGTTGGTAAGCCCCCAGGACATTGGTGAGTGTCTCCTGGCCAGTCGGTTCCTTGGGCCTGTCATCCCCCTGGCACACAGTTGTCCTCCGAGTGTCCCTGGCCCCCTGTGCCTGTGTCCCCTGAACAGTGTGACCACTGCCACTGACCCCAGGACCCTGATTGTCTTGCCTGTGAGGTGTGGGCTGCGGTCCCTGTGCAGGTGGGCACACTGCTGATTGATGTGTCCTGTGGACAGAGGACTGGGGTGTTGGGTGGCTGCTGTGGTGTTAGATACTGAGGGGGAGGTTCTGTGGTGGACTGGGTGTGGCCTGGGGTATCTGACTGACCAGTGGTCCATGATGGGCCAGGAAGTTCATCCAGATCCAGAGCTCCATAGTTGTTATCATCACTGGGGACATCTTCTGTTGGGGGACTGGGTAGCCGTGGCACCTCCTCGCCGCTGAAATTGGCTGATGCACCTGTGGGGATATAAGTGGTGTATTATGCTACCTGTCTATGACATAGGGGGTCATTTCAACTTCGGCGGTCTTTTCACAAGACCGCCAAGGGACCGCTGTGCTGAAGACCGCCAGTGCTGGTGGTTTTCCGCTCGGCGAATTATGACTGCTGGCAGCCCTCTATCTTTTTCCGGACGGAGAGCTGCCGGCAGCCATACTGGCGGTCGGCAGGGAAGTGGGGGTTGCTCCCCCTCCACCGCCCGTCAACAGAACACTGCCCACCGAATCATGTATATTCGGCGTGGTGGTGTTCTGTTGACGGGGTGCTGGCGGCGGAGCAGCCCCCATGGATCCCGTCCCCTCCCGGAGGATCAACGGACCAGGTAAGTTGATCGTCCGTTAGGGGAGTGGGGTTGTATGTTGTGTGCGTGCATGGGGGTGTGCGTGTGAGTATGAAGAGGGGGTGTCTGAGTGCGTGTCTGCCTGTATGTATGTCTGTATGGATGTGTGCCTATATGTCTGAATGTGGGTGTGCGTGTATGACTGTGTGTGTGTCTGTTGGCATGTTTGTTTGTGTGTGTGCGGGTATGTGTGTTGGTGGTGTCTGCATGCGTGTCGGGTGTGTGTCTGTGTAGTGATGTCGGGGGTTGGGGTGGGGAAGGGGGTCCTGCCACCTTTGGGAGGTGGCAGGGGGTGGGGGGTGATCGGGGAAGGACTCAGGGGTGGGGGTGGGGGGTGGGGGAGACCACTATCAGTGCCAGGGAAGGGATTCCCTGGCACTGATAATGCTTACCACCATGGATTTCATGGCGGTGCCCAACCCCATGAAATCCATGGCAGCCAGCCGGGTCATGATACCACCGGCGGTCTTGTGATGGCCGCCGGGCTGGAGACCCAAGTCTCCAGCCCAGCTGTTGTCTCTGCCATGGCAGTTGGTTCAGAGAAGTGGCGGATGACCATGGCGGTAACCGCCATGGTCATAATTCAATTTTTTTTACTGCCAGCCTGTTGGCGGTAAGACCGCCACTTCTCCACCAACCGCCAAGGTTGTAATGAGGGCCATATTCTGCATCCCTGGCTTCCCCTATATTGTTTCTGTTGCCCTGCCACCTTTGTTTGTGTATGGTGATGTATTGTGGGATTGTAAGTTCTCCATGCTGTGCATGCCTTGGTGGTAGGTAAACATGCAGGGCTGGGTGTGATGTGCATGCAGTGGGTATTGCATGCAGGGCTTGGTATTGAGGTAAGTTAATTGTGGTGGTGCACTATGGGGGAGAATGGAGTGGAGTGATGGGTGTCCGGGTGATGGGTGGTCGTAGCATGCAGGTATAGGGGGGAAATAAGTCAATATTGACTTACCCGTGTCCAGTCCTCTGGCAAATCCAGTGAGTCCCTCAGGATGAAGTATTGCCAAGACTTGCTTCTCCCATGTTGTCAGCTGTGTGGGAGGGAGTAGGGGTCTGGATTGCAAACTGGTACCTTGATGTTATGGAGCGTACCTTCCCCGTAGGTTGATCCACCTCTTCCTGATGTCGTCCCTTGTTCATGGATGGTGTCCCTCGGCATTCACCTGGTCCACAATTTTCCACCATAGCTCCATCTTCCTGGCATTGGAGATTTGCTGTAGCTCTACTCAAACAACTGTGGCTCTACCCTGAGTATTTCCTCCACTATTACCCGCAACTCCTTATCAGTGAAACAGGGGTAACTTTGTGGGGACATGGGTGTTGTGTGGTGTGTGTTGTGCAAATTATGTTGAGTAATGTGGTGGGGTGAGGGGTATGTGACGCATGAATGGATATTCAGGGTGTGTGTGTGTAGATGTATCTGTGATATGTGTGGCTGGCTATTTGGGATTTTGTGTTAGCAAAGGGTTGTGGGTAATGTAGGTATGTGTTTTATAGTGCTGTTGGTGGGTGGGTGTGGTGTGTACATTAGTGTAAGGTGTGTGTTTTTCGTATGGGCCAATGTTGTGTTGTTTTGATTTTGGGCGGCCATTCCGACCAGGCCGGTGTGTCCGGCCAATGGTTTACCGCCGTTTAATGTCCGCTGTGGGGATTCCTGGGTCATAATATTGAGGGGTTTGTTGTGTTGGTGTAACGGTATGGGTGTTCATACTGACAGTTTAACACTGAACTTTGGTCTGCAGAATTGTGTTTGTGGCCGTATTCTCTCAGTTTGGTGTGTTTGTGTCATAATATGGTGAACGGATGTTCGCCTCCGCGACGGTATGTTGGTGCCCGTCACCGCGGTAATAAGCGGGATTTACCACCAATGTCTAATGAGGGCCATAGACTGTGAGGCGTTATCACATGTGGATGACATTTATCTCACAGATGATGACCTCATGCAGCATTTAAGATGGGTAGCTCCTATTGCTGTAAGATTTGATGAAATCCGCTACAAATTCAACTTAAAAAAAAACAGAAATAGCTTTTCTTAGTGTCCTGTTTCTGGGATACGAACTGCCAGATGAAGGCAAGAGCCTATAACCCCAACTTTTAGAAAAATGCACATAACTTCAACCGTCAAACACAATAAAATTGCTACAATCACTATTGGACTTTTTAAATGTTGGCAGAACATATATCACAGATAATGCAAAATGCATTAAACCACTATATGACTTAACACATCCTGACTTTACCACCAAATTCTTAAAGCATTACAAAAAGACATGCTTGAAGCAAAACACTTATATACAAGGGACAAAATCTGGTCATCAGAGTAATTGCTGGTGCCATTGGTTTCACCTATGTGACATTCAATGAGGGTGAGACCCCCCCGATTGCATAAAAATCACACTCATACTCCACAGCTGAACAACGCTTTGCTCCCACTGGGAAGATTCTCACTGCTGTCTAGCTGGCGGTCCTTAAAGAGAGTCCTCTCACCCAGGGGAAGCGCATTATTGTTATGGCCCCCATTCAAGCCCTCGAGGCTGTTACCAAAGTAAGCATTCTAAAAGCCAAAGCATTACATCCACGTTGGATTCAATGGGCAACGTCTCTGACGTCCACTGATGTTGATTATGTTTTTGACTCCAAATTACAGAGCCAATAATTTTTACAATATGAACTTGAGTATCCAGTTCCAGCAAATACTTTGCCTATTGAACAATATCAGACAATCTTGTACACTGATAGTTCAGGCCAACCAGCAATAGGCACCAAACATCAATATTCCACCGCTTGCACAGTCATGAGTGGATACATGAAGAATGGCAAGTTCCATTCACAAAATACTTATACGCAGACTTTAGGGGATTGCACTGCATAACTTGCAGAGCTCAAGGCTCTGGTAATGGCACATACGGATCCTGAGCAAATTATGTTGATTGTCTGTGATTCGTAGTATTGTGTCCAGTTCTTCAATGCATATCTGCATTACTGGTGCCAAAAAGGGTTCAGAGATTCAAAAGGTAACACCATTAAACACAGACTCCTGTGGGGGAAAGTAGCGGATCTGAAAGACACGCTACCTAATGTCCATTTGTGCATACACTAGGACATCAGCGTGTTGGAAAACACATTGAAGGCAACACTTTGGCTGATGAAGCAGCCAAATCAGCAGTAGCTCTGACTTCTGTTGCTGCAATAACTCATTCTAAATTGAAGGTGGATGATCAAACACTGTCATCTGTGAAAGCTTCAGCTGATGGCATGCCCTTACCTAAAGCATGTCCTGCTAAATAGTGTGGCAGGCATTTTTACAGCAGAAGTAACAATACCAGGTGTGGGAGATTGTGTGATTGCCAATAAAGACCTAAGACCTGAGTTAATAACAGCAGCACATGAAGGAGTTGCTTCTGCCCATGCTGGTGTGGCGACTATAATTTCACTCTTACAAGCACATTATTGGTGGCCATGTCTATACAAGCAGACCAAGCAGTATGTCGTTTGTTGTGACATCTGCCAGTAAATAAAAGGTTGCACCGTCAAACGCCCACCGCAGGCACCGCTCTTAATTTCAAACAAACCATTACAATGTGAGTACTTAGACCATTGTGGTCCACTGATACCAGACAGTGCATACCAGTACATCCTAGTCGCTGTTGACTTATGCTCCAGATTTCTATGGGTTTTGGGTCCAGAATGGAACATTTAACACTTCAGTTTGACATCCTGCTGGGTGGTTATTATGGCCTGTATAAATCAATGGGTGCCACACACGTTTTGTAACCGTCTCATGGGTTTTAGAACGAATAGGCGGACCCTCGCAATGCGTCCTTGGAACTCTTGGGTATAGTGACAACATATAGTGTAGGAAAGCAATGCAAGCAATGGTTGAAGGGTTCCTCACTGGATGCTCTCAAGAACACCATTAGACTTCAAAGATTATCTTAGTCTCCTGTCCAATAACACAGATTTACAGGATTTCCTGTTAGACTCCAGAAGACAATGCAGAAAATGCTTCTTATATGCAACATACAATGAAATGTTGAAACTTTCTCAACAAGAAGCGGCTGCTCGGTTAAGGCAAATAAATCAGGAAAATTTACAGAACGCATTAGCCATTGTAGATAATGGGATTAGCACCTTGTCTGATCGAATATACACCTAAATATTATTGTGTCCTCTGCAATAGACATAGTACAAAGTGATGTGTCATTTTTGCAACATGGACATAGTCAGCTAAGATACACTATGCAATTAGGTTGGACAATACAAACACTAAAAGCTGGTCGCATTCCTGGGCAACAAGTGAGCGCAAGGGATATTTATTTACATTTAATTTAACGCAACAACACAAAATTACGGCTAAGAAGGAAGCAACATATGTCATGCTAAATATTGAAAAAATAGAAAAGTTGCCTTTCACTGAGGCTAAAATACCGTCTGCTGAGTGGTTAGTACATGAGGTAATAAATCCATCCATTTTAACACTTCAATTCAAGTCCTGTTTGAAACACATTCCAGTGGGCAGATATGAAAGGCTGGGAGATAATTACATACACAAGGTGTGGTAGCTTCCCTTCTCAAACAAATGTTTCAATGGCATGAAAGAAGTCTTAATGGTAGTGAATTCGAGACTTCTGTGTGTCATTCGATGGTTTGAAAATAGCTGTCCTTGCACAAGGCATGTAATGCATCCACGGCAAATTTGGCTTGTTATCTGAAGAGAGTTCCAGTCCCCTTGATTTGACCTGCATTCCAGGTGCTCTCAAATGGTAGCTATGTGCTCCTGAACAGTGAGAGCTGTTGTGGAATGCGAGCCGGAATAGCTTATGTTGTTTCGGTCTCCCAAATTGTTACATGTTCCGGGAATGTCTTGTTTCTCCCTACGCAACTAAAAGGAGTAGCGGACGTTTGGCTTTATATTGCTACTTCTGATGTGAATTTTGACAAGCTGAGCAGACTAAAGGCTTTACTGTTTCAAAAACATATGGTGCTTTCATCTGCACATGAGATTTATGCGCTTCAGGTTGCAAGGCTATCGGTGGAGATTCAGTCCCTTTTAAGTTCAAATTTTCCGAGACACTTCAGTGAACTTGTGGGACAATATTTAATACATCCAGTACTACTGGAATTGCCCACTTTTTTAAGGCTGTTGGTTCTGGTTACATTCACACCTTCTCCATATTCAGCTTAGTACCTTCGACGATACACTCAATATTTGCAAGTGTTTTGGGGGGATTTCCAATAACTTTGGCTGTAGTAGGTGTAATTTTGCTGTTGCAACTTGTTGTGCGCAATGGCTGTCCCCGCCAGCTCAACTGTGTGATGAACGAATGATGCAGTATTTCGGAGCACCACTCCTGTAACAACTGGATTGCAACTAGTCTTTGTCATTCCGACTGGTTTGGGATTGTCTGCAACCGTGTTTTGATGCCTCTGGTGCCTTTTTGAATGTGCACTGAAAGTCTGTCTTCCTACGCAGCGCACACATTCATTGGATGCTGATCTAATGATGTTCTCAATGAGGGCTCATTATCAGGCATGCGCGTTGCGGGTGCCTTTGCTAAGGGAAGCCATCTATGAGCTACCCTCTGTAGATATTGCAAATCTTAACTCAATGGTAGGCATAACACGGAATGCTGCTGCCTCAGCTGGAGCTCAGGCTTTGGAACACAAGTGCTCTGTGGTTTTCCTTGGATATGATCTTGATATTTTATCACCTGCCGAAGTGGAAAGTCTCCTGGCTTCCATTGTCCCGGATGTAGTTGGTGACTTCCAAAATTACAGTGACTATTGAAATTGGTCTTTTTGCGCCACGTTTGGCTTTTCAATTGTCCTTCTTCTTTTTTTTGCTCCTGTGTCTCTTTACTAGTCACTATTGACATATGTTTATTGTTATGGTTTTATTAGACTTCTTTTAGCTTGAGCTTTAAACCACCTTTGACCGGCAAGGGATGGGTGTTGTGTAGCTATTTTAGCCATTTTTTAGACACATTATTTTAGTAACTAGGCCTGTCGATGTGCACTTAAACCCAGTTACATTCTATTCAGCATCGCTTTATTTTTCTAGCAATATCCACATTTGCGGAGCTGTTTTATTTTTTCTATCTTATTGTCCTTTCGCCTAGGAAAGCATTATGTTCTTAGTAGGACATTTATTTCAATCTGTGTTTTCTCCAAGGCTACAGTCAGATAGGGTTGCCAACAAAAGTGGTAGGCTATGTCTCCAACATTCACAGAAAACACACACTCATACGTGGGGACCATTTCTTAGCATGTCAGCTGTTTTATTATAAAAAACACCCCTTTGTCCCAAACACGTTACAGGGAGATTCCAGCCAGATGACCACGACTGTATGCTGAGTGTTATGTTACAACTACTTGCTTAGACGCTCAACCCCTGATCCATATGGGGATGGTGTCTTTTAAGACTACAGGCTTCTTTCTCCAGGTATGAGAGATGATATTCCTCCAGGGGGAAACCTGAAGGGCTGATTAGGCTTATCATGCTGTGCTCCAACATAGCGTAGGTAGGGGAACTATAAATCACTCCTATTTGACAGTATGGTAGGACTGTTTTTGTGTTTCACTTTTTTAGTCCCATGCTTGCTTTTATTGTGTTTTATCATCCTAGTTATTGCAATACATGCTATTTTATCTATGATGCAGTTACTTTAATATTTTCTTATTGAACTAAATTCTTCCTTTGTTGACCTTGCCTATGTGAGACCTTTGTACCTGAGAGAAAAGGATGAGATCGGATTGACCATGATGCCCTTGAGGAGTCTTTGTTGTCATGCGCCCGGTTGCCACAATCCTCTCACCAAGAGTTTAGGCGCTGCTAGTTAGCTGGAGAACCTGGATTAGGCTGACAGGTGTCACTTGGTGTGGAATCGTACTGTGTATCTACAATCCATGTGATCCTCCCTCCCAAACCCAGTAGCCTTATTAGCATAATGAGTACCTACGTAACACATTAGTCATCATGAGTCATGTACGGTGCCCGGAGTCTTGATAATTCAGCCAGGAACCCTCCATGGTCCTTATTGGGAGAAAAAATCCCCACTATTGTCAGATCACGGTCAGCCGTTCCTCCCGACATCAACATGTATCTCCCGTTGGGGTCTATGATTTCACTCATTTTTTGGAAGGACATCCCAGGGGAGACTCACAGTAGAGGGACTCCCCTTGAAAAAGGCTGAATAGGAGGTGGTGTACATCTGTCCCCCCATCTCTTGCACAATCCTTCCCTTTTCTTGAGATGGGTTTCCTCCAATATGGCAAACTGAGTTCCCCTCCTCTTTAGGTGTGCATGGGTCCTGAAACCTTTAGCCATGTTATTGAGTCTACTCACATTCACACTATAAAAGTATAGGTTAGGAGGGTTGCCATGTCAGTGTGGTATATAAGGTTGGGGCCTCGGCGGAAAGGGGCAGTCCAATGTATAACTGCTAATAACCAAAATCTAACTTCCCACCTCCTCAGGACAAGAAGAAAGAGGCTTCCCATCCAGACCTAGAAACCAACATTCAACTCTCATGTAGTTGTCATCAGCACAACCTCAGCAGAGGGGTGCAACAGCACCTCCCAGCCTTACATCACCCACCCATTAGGAAGTAAGGATGATTGATCCTAGCTATGTCTCAGCTACTATCTAATAACCATGTAGGCACAACATGCAAGCACAATCACAGGTTATCGTGACACAGTTAACCAGTGACCAGGTTGGCTTCATTAGATGATGTCATCTGTCTTGCCAGGGGTGACCAGTGGCATTGAGGACTCATTGTTGTGGGAAGATACTGATGCTTGCTCTGAGTCAGAGTCACCAGATCCATCGTCCACCTCCACAGAGGGATGGCCAGACACAGTTGTGCTGATGGCCACCACCACCTCCACTGCCCTCCAGTGTTCCTGCATTGCATGCAGGCAGGCAGGGGATGTCCCTGTCCTCATGTTCATCTTCCTCCTAGAGGATTTCTGTTTTGATTTGTTAGCAGCAGCAGCAGGGCAACATCCCATCTGGGGGAGACTGTCGATCTAGTCCCAGAACGCAGCAGGAGTGATGAAGAACGACACTCCTTCTCAATGAGCCACCTGCAACCAGGCAGGGAACAACATGGTATAATTCATACCAGGGGATATTTCTTGGCTTCGATGAAGAAGGCCTGCATTTTTTGGACGTCCCTATTGAAGTGTGGGAAAATGATCACTCACTGGTTGTCCATTAGGATGTCTCTTCTGAGTCGAGCCTGGGGCAGGACATGGTCTCAGTTACAGTAATAAAGAAGTTTGGCCATAACAGGCCATTGGTGTGGGACAGGTGCTCCGGTACATGGTTAGTGCATTTGAGGGCATATACCTGGGACAAACCCTCCTTGACCATTTTGTCACAAAGCCATTTCTCAAGGAAAGAGTCCAGGTCCCTGCCATTACACTCTATTTTCTCTGGTAGGCTAATAATCTATATGTTATTTCATCTGGCCCTATTTTCAGAGTCCTCTGCATTTTTGCCAGTGTCTTAACTTGTTTTCCACTTGCGACATCTGGTCTCTCATGGAAGCCAGGTTGGGAGTGATAGTGTCAAGCGACTGTTCAGTAGTTGTGACTGTCTCTGCCAACATTCTGTGATCATCTCTTAGGAATATTATGCCTGTGCTCACCGTGTCTATTTTTAATTCAATGATGGCCTGAAGAACTGTGTCCAGGATGTTCCATTCAGGATCGTCCAGTGATCATAGTCTGTGCTTCTTCAGTGGCAGGGGTTGTCGCTCAGGAGCAACCGGGTCAATTAGGTCCCTTTTTTGGGAATATTTGCCCATATTTATGGATCTGGCAGAGTGTCGGGCAGGAGGCTGCTGAGCGGTATATGTCGAGGATGTCTCCAGGTGCAGGCAAAAACGGAAGCGCTCAGCAACCAGCCTGGTGTAAGCAGCTAAGGGGATGTTTTAAGAGCCCCTAACGCCTCCATGCTCCACATTAGCACCATTTATTTTACGCTAATGTGGCCCCACGAGGCCAAAATCACAGCACCAGATTTACAATGCATGCATTGCGCCACTTTGTAACCCCTTGCTCTACGTTAAACTTGCGTCAGGCATAATGTATGCAAAGGGGGTGTTTCCCCATTAGGGGGGCCGAAAAAATGGCGTAAGGAATTCTAAAACATTTCTTTGCGTCATTTATTTTGACACTTTTAATGCCTGCTCAGAGCAGGTGTTAAAAGGAGGCATGCCATTGTTTTCAATGGGCCTCAATGTGCTTTGCAGGATTTGCATTAACATGTTTTACGCTAATCCAGCAAAGCTCCGAACCAGCGTAAAAAATGTTGACGCTAGTTCCCCTAACCTCTACCATGGTGCGCTATATCTTAGATATGGCGCACACATGGTGGTGTTAGGGTGGAGCTACAGGGTGCAAGAAAAGTGGCCCTGCACTGGGTGCAGTGCCACATTTCTTAAATCAGAACTTAAGTGTTTCTAGTGGCGTTGTAAGCAGTTCAGCATATAAGTAATCAGTCTTCCATGTAGAATGAGATGAGGCCCGGGTTTCTGTGCCCTTCAGTGCAATGCACTGTATAGTACAGTAGTTAGGCACTTGCAATCACGACCTCTGTGGTGAAGTCTGCTCTATCTCTTGCTTCTCAGTAGTGTGGTGATAACGCTACATAACTGAAGACGGCAAAGCAGTGACCCAGTGAGAGAAGAGGGCCTCTCACCGTTCCTTTATTGAGAGTCCAAAAATGCCCACAAGGACTGCCAGGGACAGGGATGCTCCCTGCTCCACAGAACTCAACAGTTTCTTGGTTCTACTGTCTAAGGACAGGTTTACAGGAGTTGCCCACCTCTTCAGGCTCTGCAGAGCCACCTGCAGAGCACATAAGGGGGTGCATCATCCCACCCATGAGGTGGCCCATAGGTAGGGCTCAGGTGCCTGATCCTTTGTGTTTTAGGAGAAAGGCCCCCCTCCAGATACTCAGGGTCCCAGAATGCACCTTTACAATCATTCCCCACGCGGTCCCCTTTATGATAAAAGAGTCCTCAGCCTCTCTGTGCATCTTTGGGCAATCAGTACCTGCAGAGTCCCCCCGGTACTCAGACTAGGTTACCGGTCTCACCTCCGGTGAGTGCATCTCTGAGGTCTGTGATTAGCTGCTGGCCCTTGTGGCGTTACTCGCTGTGGCTCTCCTTGGCAAGAGGATATACAGTGCTGGGCTGGGTCATCGGTTTCAAGACAAGGGCATTGTGCAGGGGCAAGTCTGTGTCACTGCTGGGCTTCAATCCTGGGCCCCTATACTAGTGAGTAGGGCCTCTGACTTCCCTGGGCAGCTGCCCCTTCTACACAGCACACAGAAGGGGCCTCCAGCAATTCGCTATGTTCAGTCAGGTCCCCGAATGTGGTAGCAGCTGGCCCCCATCTCATCTCCACTGCCACGGTCTGCTCTCTGGCTCACACCAGTGTATTGCTGTTCACCACGGCCTGTTTCTCCAGGCCACAGCTCCCCCCAGCTGAGTCTCTCACATGGGCTACACCACTCAACACTTGGTGCTCTGTCTGTGTGGCCAACACCAGCAATCAATGCTGAGTTCAAGGTTCAGCCGGTGTTCAGACAAAAGGCACTCTGATAGTTACCAAGGCTTGCAAATCCAGCAAAGAGCAGATTGTTGCCCTGTTGCTTCAGTGATTCTGCTACGCCGATGTAGGAAAGTACCATCTTACCTGGCATGTCACCCCCATTTTTTACTTGTGTGTCAGTTTGTTTTTGCCTGTCTCACTGGGATCCTGCTAGCCAAGACCCCAGTGCTCATAGTTGTGGCCTGAATGTGTTCCCTGTGTGGTGCCTAACTGTGTCACTGTGGCTCTGCTAATCAGAAACTTAGTGCTTATGCTCTCTCTGCCTTTCAAATTGTCACAGCAGGCTAGTGACCATTTTCACCAATTCTAACTGTCACACTGGAACACCCTTATAATTCCCTAGTATATGGTACCTAGGTACCCAGGGCATTGGGGTTCCAGGAGATCCCTATGGGCTGCAGCATTTGCTTTGCCACCCATAGGGAGCTCAGACAATTCTTACACAGGACTGCCACTGCAGCCTGATTGAAAAAACATCCACATTATTTCACAGCCATTTTACACTGCACTTAAGTAACTTATAAGTCACCTATATGTCTAACCCTCACTTGGTGAAGGTTAGGTGCAAAGTTACTAAGTGTGAGGTTACCCTGGCACTAGCCAAGGTGCCCCCACATAGTTCAGGACAATTTCCCTGATCTTTGTGAGTGCGGGGACACCATTACACGCGTGCACTACATATAGGTCAATACTGATATGTAGCGTCACAATGGTAACTCCGAATATGGCCATGTAACATGTCTAAGATCATTGAATTGTCCACCATTGCCAAATCTGGTATTGTGGTGCCAATCCCATGCATCCCCGGTGCTCCAGCATGAACCCCGGGTACTGTCAAACCAGCTCTATGGGGTTTTCACTGCAGCTACTGCTGCTGCTAACCCACAGATAGGTTTCTGCCCTCCAGGGGTCTGGGCAGCCCAGTCCCAGGAAGGCAGAACAAAGGAGTTCCTCTGAGAGAGTGTGTTACACCCTCTCCCTTTGGAAATAGGTGTTAAGGGCCTGAGAGGAATAGCCTCTCCTGGCCTCTGGAAATGCTTTGAAGGGCACAGATGGTGCCCTCCTTGCATAAACCCGTCTACACCGGGTCAGGGATCCCCCAGCCCCTGCTCTGGCATGAAACTGGACAAAGGAAAGGGCAGTGACCACTCCCCTGTCCATCACCACCCCAGGGGTGGTGCCCAGAGCTCCTCCAGTTTGTCCCAGTCCTCTGCCACCTTGAATGCAGAGGTGTGAGGGCACAATGGAAGCCTCTGAGTGGCCAGTGCCAGCAGGTGATGTTAGAGACCCCTCCTGATAGGTGATTACCTGACTAGGTGGCCATTCCTCCTCTGAGGGTCTCTCCTGTGGGCTTCTCTGAAGATAATGAATGCAAAAGCTCACAGGAGTTCCTCTGCATCTCCCTCTTCGACTTCTGCCAAGGATCGACTGCTGACCACTCCAGGACGCCTGTAAAACTGCAACAAAGTAGCAAGAAGACTACCAGCGACATTGTAGCACCTAATCCCGCCAGCTTTCTCAACTGTTTCCTGGTGGTGCATGCTCTGGGGGCTGTCTGCCTTCACCCTGTACTGGAAGCCAAGAAGAAATCTCCCGTGGGTCAACAGAATATTCCCCCTGCTAACACAGGCATCAAACTTCTGCTTCACCGGTCCTCTGAGTCCCCTCGCATCGTGACGAGAGTAGTCCCTGGAACACAGGAGCTAAATCCAAGTCACCTCGACAGTCCAGTGGTCCATCTGTGCAAATTTGGTGGAGGAAAGTCCTTGCATCCCCACACCATACAGTAATCCTGTGTAGTGCGTGAACTGCAGCTGCTAGGGCTTCTGTGCACTTTTGAAAGGAATCCTTCATGCACAGCATAGCCCAGGTCCCCAGCACTCCGTCCTGCATTTGTCAACTCACTGAGATGACCACTGGCATCGTGGAACCCTCCTTTGTAGTGTTGAGATGACCACTGTGCTCAGCTTTCTTGAACCTGTGTTCAAGTACTTCTGCGGGCGCTGCCTGCTTCTGCATGGGCCTTCTGTCTTTCTGAGCACCCCCTCTGTCTCTCCCTCCAAGGGGCAACCTCCTGGTCCTTCCTGGGCCCGAGCAGCACCCATTTTCTTCAACCATGACCTTTGCAGCTAGCAAGGCTTGTTTGTGTTTTTTCTGCAAGGAAACAACTTTGCATCCTCCAGCACGCCGTGGGACATCTTCTGTGCAAAGGAGAAGTTCCTGGCATCTTCCGTTGTTGCAGAATCTTCAGCTTCTTCCACCCAGAGGCAGCCATTTTGCACCTTCATCCTGGGTTTAGTGGGCTCCTGCCCCCCCTGGACACTTTCGTGGCTCTTGGACTTGGTCCCCTTCCTTTACAGGTCCTCAGGTCCAGGAATCCGTCTTCAGTGCTTTGCAGTCAGTTGTGTTCTTTGCAGAATCTCCTATCACGACTTTAGTGTGTTTCTGTGGAAGTATGGTCACTTTACTCCTACTTTTCAGGGTCTTGGGGTGGGGTATCCTGGACACCCTCAGTGTTTTCTAACACTCCCAGTGACCCTCTACACATACACTAGGCCTGGGGTCCCTAAGTGGTTATCATTCCACTTTCTTAGTATATGGTTTGTGTTGCCCCTAGGCCTATTGCATGCTTATGCATTCTACTGTTTGCACTAGTTTTCTAACTGTTTACCTGATTTTGGTTTGTGTGTATATTTTGTGTATTTTACTTACCTCCTAAGGAAATATATACTCTGAGATATTTTTGGCACATTTTCACTAAAATAAAGTACCTTTATTTTTAGTAACTCTGAGTATTGTGATTCATATGATATAGTGCTATATGATATAAGTGGTATGGTAGGAGCTTTGCATGTCTCCTAGTTCAGCCTAAGCTGCTCCGCTACAGATGCCTCTATCAGACTAAGCTGCTAGAACACTAATAAGCTTCTAATAAGGGGTAACTGGACCTAGCACATCAGGTACCTACTATAAGCCAGGCCAGCCTCCTACAGCCACCATTTTGGAGGTCAGTCACGCGGCCGGGTCACCGATATCTACAATTACCCCTTAAAAGTCACAGCTGATGCTCAATTCCTAGTCGTCTTGTTGTTTTGGATCAAACTGATATGTTGAGCTGGGCCAAATTGGGCTATTTTGCCAGTGATGCCCCCTGGATGACGGAGTTCGGTCAGGAGCATCGTAACTCTCGCCCTACTCCATCGGTGATTAGCCATGTCCCTAGTCTAGTGGCTTTGATGACAGTCTCTCACAGCATTGACTTCATTCTATATGATGATGAGAAATTATTCCACCACTGCACAATTGAACAATTATAAATCAATGGACAAATGTAGATGTTATCCCTAATCAGAATATCTGGTTACATCACCTGCCCTTTTCACAGGTGTTATGTAAACAGGTTATTTGCAGACAGACTTTTATCTAAGTGTTCATGGGTACTACTATAGTAGTGACACTAATTCCGCATCTTTGGAGTAACTATATACATCTAGGCCCTTATTTAGACTTTTGGTGTAGAGGAATGCAGCAAGTCGCTTCGCTGCGCTGCCCTGTGTCAAAGGGAAAAGGAAGGAATGCCCCATATCTATGAAATATTATGCATTCCTGTCCTTTTCCCATGCAGTGGCAGCATTTTGGCAGACTAGAGCCAATACGGGCACCCTTTCACCATGGTGCAAGGCTGTCTGCATTGTAGGCAGGATTGTTTTTGTGCAGAAAGGGACACCTTCCTGAACAAAAACAAACCTTGGAGGTTACTTCCTCTTTCTTTATCATAGAAGGAAGAATAAACGAGAAGGTGTAAGGTTTTGGTGCATCCCCAGGTTTACAAGGTCTTGTAACTGGGGGTTTGTGTGGGAACACCCACTGCAATGCCCATAGAATGCCTCCTTAATGCAGAGTAAGGCAAAGCATTGATCTGCGCAACCTTGCATTACTCCATATCTATGAGGTCAAAGTTGCTTAGAGCGGCCTCATAGATATGATTTCAAGGTTTGCACAGCCATTGTGTCACAAAAATTGACACAATGGTGGCACAAGGGGCTCATAAATATGTGCCCTAATATCCACACGTACAAAAATGCTTTCTTTCTTTCGATTATTTTTTAACTATAAAAGACAAATTCATGGTACACATGTGAAGTCCTCTCAATCGTTCCAGGTGTACAGACCCACATTTTAATTTGTGATTCAGTACTCACATGGATCAAATATATGCAAACGTGCCAACCTTATTTATTTTATAGCTGTCTCCAATAGTCATTTTACACATTGGAGAGTAGAAACTATGGGCCCCATTACGAGTCTGGCAGTCACTAGACCACCAGACTCACGGATGGCGGTCGTACCACTGCCAATGCGGAAGTCCGACCCCCACATTACAACCCTGGCAGCCGGGCCCGCAAGGAACTGCCAGCTCCACCAGGAACAGAAATCCAGATGGTCTAACTATGGCTGCAGTCCTAATCTGCCAGGCCAGTGTTTGGATCACGACCCCCTTCTCCACCAGCGGTTTCATGGCAGTACCACTGCCATGACATTGCTGGTGGAGAACAGGTACAGGGCACCCCAGGGGGGCCCCTGCTCTGCCCATGTACTTTGCATGGGCTGTGCAGGCCCCCCCCTTCCCAGCACCCTCTCAAGTGAGACAGTGAACATTGTGAGGGTGCTGGTGCACCCTGTGCACTACAGCATTGCCACTGGATCCATTGGGAGTCGGTGACAATGCTGTAGACGGGCGGGAAACTCTTAATGGGACCAGCAAGGAGGTAGCGACTATGGCGGCAACCTCCCCATTCGACGTTTCGGCAGGCGGTGTAAATCAGCCCCTATGTGTAGGTGTATCAATGCGGGGGGATCTATTTGGATGTGAGTGGGCTTCTAATCTTCTTCTCTTTTAGGATCACCTTCTTAATTGTGCACAAATGCATTTCCCTTGTTGTAGTTCTGCTTTTCAGCAGCCATAGTACGATTTTGAGGCTCCCTAATCATCATCAATCCTGCCTTTTTGATTTTTTAAAACCTCCATTACTGGTAAGAATGGATTGTGTCATATAGTTACATCACATAGCAAAGGATGTGTTTACTGTCCCCTAGTATATGTAGGTGTCAAACAAATAGTTATCTGTTGACATATTCACAGTTAGACTACTTTTATTACTATTCACAATTTTACACAGTATATTGCATGGATCCATTACATTATTGTTTGTTGTCAGTTGTTTACAGCAATAATTTCCCACCCAGAACTTTGCAATTAACATTCTTTGGTCCTGTGCTCCCTTTCCCATAATGCAGGTCATTCTAATCAAGAATGGATTTTCATTCTATCTCCCACAAGACCCAGGTGTTTGCTTTGTTATTTTTTCCCTTTTTCATGTTACCCGGTTATTTACTAAACTAAGGGACTCAATCTGTATCCCATGATGCAGTATTAGTTAAGGGACCTAGGTCAAGGTGAAAGCCCCAGGTCCAGCATCGGATCATGATAGGGGGCTGAACCATGACGACCTTCATCGCTATTTAATTATTTATCTTATTCAATTT
Organism: Pleurodeles waltl; assembly: GCF_031143425.1. Classification (NCBI taxonomy): domain Eukaryota; kingdom Metazoa; phylum Chordata; class Amphibia; order Caudata; family Salamandridae; genus Pleurodeles; species Pleurodeles waltl. The sequence continues at coordinate 489,456,970 of NC_090444.1, read as the reverse complement.
ATAATCCTACCAACCGGTGAGCTGGAAAAATGTCAGCCAGAAGGTAGCTTTTTTAAACTTTTTCGAGGCCCCTGCCAATCACCTTTTTGACCTTCACCACCTTAAATAAGGACCTGGAGCTACCACTGTTGCAATTGCACCTTCCAATCTGCTCTTCAATATTTCTTAACACTATGTTTACCTTTGATGTCCTCCAGTGGCAGCTGACACAATTTAAAAGTAGTTGAGCTTGTGGAGAGGTGTGGGGGGAGGACATGGGGGGATCGCACTGGGGAGTTGCAGGGTTTTTAATAATAAAAACATATAAAACACTTACCTGGTGCTGCCAGTCGCCTAGCGCTCCTCTGCTTACTGGTCCCAGCGGTCCATGGGACAGCTTCAGAGACTCCTTGTGCAATCCCTGCACTACTCTCATGCTGTTACCAAGCATGAGAACAGTGTGAGGATTGGCCTGAGCGGGCTGGTTTACCACTCTCCCAGGCACAGGGAGTCTGTGCTGTTTCTCTAACCCTGCTGTCGAATACAGCTGGGTTGGAGAAACCTGAGTGGGCATGTCTGTTTGGCGGGCCAAACTGACATGCATCCTTAAGTGCACTCCACTCCTTCTCCCCCTCCCATGGCCCAGCCCTGTCCCTCCCTGCACCCGCAGGCTCAGCCAGCAACTGAAAATTAAAATGATAATAAAAAATAATTTTATTTTTCTACTGTTGGTTCTGAGTCAGTGGGACGATGCCCCTCCTCCATTGCAGAGGAGCAGCGGCTGCTGTCCTCTTTTACTTATGTCATTTATCATGTTTCCTCATCTTTTTCATTAACAAAACAACTATTTTGCTCTTCACCTCTCTCCAATGTCTCTTCTCTTCTTCAGAGCCCTTTTGCTTTCTGCTTTCCTCTCTCTAACATCCTCTCCGATGACCCTCTAGCTCATTTTATGTACATGTGATTTTGTTTTCCACTTGTGCTTTTGATGTATATATGTATATGTATTGTTTATCAATGTGCTGTAGATATGTCATCTATTGTTAAATCAATCATATAGTTCTTTTGTTGTGCGTTTTTGTTACCGTATATTCTGTGTATAGAGTTCGTATTTTCCCCTGTATATATAGGTGAGCACACTGATGTATGTATTTGTAACCTTTATCCCATACTAATTTTTTTTTTATTATGCTCTGTAAATGTAAATTAGTTTATGTCCTGCACTCTGATGCTATATAAAATGGCATAAATATAAATAAAGAAGACTATAGTTACGTAGGGAGTGCAGGCAACACAGTCAAACAAGCGAGGAGAGCTTCAGACACAGAAGGAAATCAGCTGTAGCAAGGAGCTTTAAAAATATGTTACAAAATTTAGTAGTGTGTCTAAGTCATAGTTGTTTCCAACAACAATAGGACCAATCTCAGGCAACAAAGTCCTTTAATTAGAGAATGCAGTATAGTCAATCCTGACATAGTCAATTACCGACAAGCCTGAGACTAGATGGTAATCTAACTAGCTTCAGAAAGCGCTTAAAAACCTATCTTTATCCCTAACTCTGCTAATTCTCTCCTCTCCAGCTAGGTTGTTAGCGCTGGAAGCCGTTATGGGTAGCCACGCGCTTTAGAAGTTATGCAAATAGAATCAGTGCAGGAGTGCTGAACGCATCTCTTTGAAATACATGGGGTGCACTTAATCATGGCAACTAGAATCAGAAAGCCATTCAGGAGTGCAGTGAGATAGCAAGAATTGGGTGCTATGATGGACGTCGCCTCACAAGGCCCTCATTCAGTAATGCAGCCCTGCCAAGTACCAGGACCTAGACTAACGCATTTTAATGCAGGTGTCTGCATCACTGCATTAACATGCATTGGTCACGCATATACAGCTTCCTTACACGCTTCGGTGATCAAGAGGCACAAAAAAAACAGACTTGCATGCAGCACTGCTGCTCTGACTGCAAAGGAGTGTAGGTTTGGGGGTCAGGGCCTGAAGGACTTGTTTTCATGGTAACATGGCACACAGGGACACATTGGGCCATATTTATACTTTTTGACGCAAAACTGCGCTGATGCAGTTTTGAGTCAAAAAATGAAATGCCGGCTAACGCCATTTCCTTGCATCACCCGGGCATCAAATTTATACTTTGACGCTTGGCAGCGCAAACCACTGGTTAGAGTCATTTTTTTTTACTCAAACCAATGCAACACGTCGGAAAGAAAAACTACGTTAACGCGGCGAAAAATTACTTTGATCCGGTTTACAACATCGCAAACCGGATACGCAACATTTTTGGCCACACCAGCTTCAAAAAGCGGCACAAACACAGCAAAATGTACAAAGGAGCCCCAAAATGCATCCCAGAAGCCATGAGAGACCCCAGGAAGATGACAACGATCAGGAACCAGCCAGGAGGATCCACACAAGACCCAGGAGAGGGAGAAGAAGAAAAGGAAGTGTTGGTTCAGTGCAGAGGAGCATGAAATACTGGTGAAAGAGGTGACGGAACACCAGCATCAACTTTTTGTCACCTCTAAATTGCCAATTGGCAGGAGAGAGTTAATTTGGCAACAAATTGTCGATAAGATCAACAGTGTGGCAGAAGTACGGAGAACAGTCACCGAGTGCAAGAAACGCTGGCATGACCGCAAGCGAGGGACCAAGGAAAAAATGGCAAGGAACAGGAAGGCAGCACTGCAGACTGGAGGTGGGAGTCCAACACCGCAAGAGGCCCTGGACCACATGGAGGAGATGATGGCAGCCGTCATCCCTGAGGAGATTTTCACAGGGATTCAAGGACAGGACAGCGCAGACTACCAGGATACAACATAGATGCAGGGTAGGTGGTATGGGGAACATAAATGCCTAATTGTTAACTTCAAGCAGGGAGTGGGGTGGGACATACCTACTACACAAGGTATGTCAGCCATGATAACAAGTAGTGGAAAGGGCAAAGGGGCACGGCACGGGGGCATGGGCTGTGCAGGGTGAACCTGGGGCACAGCACAACACTACACCAATAACCTTTGCATGGGGGCGCTCTGCCATGCCAAGGATGTTGGAAAAGCAAAGCCAGTCCAGGAGGGTGGGGTAGGGTAAAACGTAAAACTGGCCTGCTGTCACACAACAGCTGATATAGTCACTCCATGAACTAGGCCATATCCGCAAGTGGTATTTACCAATGACAACAGTTGCCACTACCACCTCTGCTGTGTGTGCAGGTCAAGTAGCTAATGGCAGTTACGTGCCCATGGATCAAACACACCCAAATTAGAGGGTTGAGGATGACAACGTTATCAATCCCCTGTAATTAATAAAAATGTGCAAATCCTGTCCAATGCTCATGTCTATAGGCACTACAAACATCAGGTATTGTATGTAACATTATGAGGTACACAGCAGTAATGTCATGCCCATGCTGCACATGTCAGGGTCTACCCTGTGCCTGTGTCACAATAGCTGCAATGCCACCATGCAACATTTCAAGTGTCATAGTGCTAAGACAACAGCATTGAGGGGGAGGACATATGTTTCCAGCTAATGAAACACGCCTGCACAGTCATAAAAGGAAATGGAACACTGCTAGGACCATCAGTGCAGTCCAATGTAGCACACATTCCCCAACATCAGCAGTACACACTACCAATGCTGACACCTGTATCGTGCCATGCCAGTGCTATACATAGTATATGCTAGGTCTCAGCAACATATAGGTGGATATGAAATGTCAGAGTCTGGGTCAGTTCCAGATTGTTAAGTATGGTGCAAGTGGCATCAGAACACCCACAGCCAGTGCAAGGCCACACCATGATAATGGAAGTAGACGTAGGGTTGAGTAGGACAAGAAGGTGGCAACATACAATTTAGGCAGAACCTACACCTAGAGGATGTGACGTAGACATTTCCCCAAACTGCCCACACTACATGTGACATGCAGGTGGGGCATAGGCCTGGAAGAATGCCAATATTAATGACAGGAACAATGAACAGGAACCAAGATCACAATGTGCAACTAATAGGAAGTCAGGCATGTCACATTACAAATGCTACAACACATACACACTAATTGTACAATATCTCATTGCAGAGGACGATGGCTCTCCTGGGATATGCCTGTCCTGGACTTCCCTGATGACATGGATGATGAGCCGACAAATATTAGCCAGCAGACCCTCCAAGATGTCCTTGGAACCCTCCAGACCCCACCTTCAGTCACTAGGAGGAGCACAGAAGTACCAGCCATCAGAGAGGAACCACCCACCACCCCAATTGTACGACCTGCCAGCTCCAACCCAGCTGAGGACTCTGACGACACTGGCACCAGCTTTGAGAGGACGGTAGTTGGAGTACATCGGGAGCTGGCCAAGGAGGTGCGGATGGGGATGCAAAATATGGCAGCCAGCCTAGAGGGGGTGCGTTTGTGCATGATGTCATCTGCAGAACAGGCAGCAGCCATACAAGGGCGAACATCTATCTTGCAGGAACTTCAACAAAGTGTGAAGGAAATCAGCACAGCAGTAAGGGAGTTGCCACAACACCTTTCACTGCATGCATGAATGCAATAATGACCCCCTAAAGGCCGACCTGTCTGCCTACCACAGTGATGTAGCTGCTATACTTAAGAACCAGCAGCTCCTCCTTGCTGCAGTACTGCCCTTAATAGCCCCACAGTTAGCAGCTACCGGGATTTCTGACTCCACATCTTCAAACACTGAAGTGTGTGTTGCCCCTTCAAACCCACCACCACCAAGGGTAGAGGAGACAACACCCACATCAGAAGATGAAGACGTGGAACAGATCACCTTCACCCGTAAGAGTACCCGGTAGCACAAGTCCATGCCAAATAGACACTTATATCCTAGGTCCTGTGCTTGTTCACATGCCAGTCTTGCAACAGCTGCTCACATGCACAGTTCTCCAGCCCACTGTTTACATTGACACTATGCTCTGTGATTGTCTCTCACTACCTCATTGGCAATTCATGTTCCTCTGCACTGTATGGCACTTCACCCCAGCATGTCCAATGACATGTCCCATTGCACCTGTGTTGTGTCACAATAGACGGTGTCACACTAATGGACTCACAATCCTGGACTATGTAAATATTGCACTACAGCACTTTCAAATAAATAGCACTTACACAACCACTTTGTCTCTGTGTAATGTGACACATCAACCGCGTAGGAGATTAGTGATGTATGTCACATGTCAATGGCCATAGAATGTCAATACAACTGCCTTGAACGATTGTGGGCTGATAACTATGCACTGGGGTCTGGATTGTATCATCATCTGCGCTTCCTGAGGGTTATTTCTGAAGTAAATAGAAAACTAACAGTATAAAGCTGTGTTGGACTGAAAAAGTCCGCTTCAAGGGATGTTTAAGCAGAAAATCAATGTGTTCAAAATTCCCTTCTAGACAATCTTTTTGTATGTGACATCTGACTATGAACTTTCATCACACACACGTGTTTACAAATGTATGGACAAATATGTAACCTTGGAGTACAATGTAAGAAATAATAGGTGTGGGTTATGCATACAATACTACATAAGATTATACCATAAATCACCTTATCAGGGTTCACATGAATATCAGGCTGCAGGGAGACATACCACAGTGCCCAAGATTCCAAATCTGGTCTCAAACGTTGACAGATTGAAAACACACATCCAAACTTAACAACACATTGGGAACCATAGTAAGCTTGAGTGGTGGGTGCAATGGATGGCTGATGCATAGAGAAGTACCTTTGGTGTAGCTGCCAATGTGACAGCTCAATTGGAATTGGGAATAACCATGTCAATAATGGGATTTGGATGCAGGATGGAACACAAATGCAAATTCTAAATTGACACTGTTCACCCATGCCAAGGCCCTGATCCCCAAGCATAAGACACATACTGTAAAGGAGTACCTAAAAATGTATTTAACAGTAAAAAAGGATACTAAAACTAGGGGAAACACCTTTACTAACCTAACCTATCCTAACTACACATTACCCACAACTGGCCCTAACTACTCTAATCTAAACTTTCTTATCACATTTAACTAAACACTCTAAACATCAACCCCCTCCCCCTTATATGACGGGACACATGTAGGACAACATATACTAACCTAAACACATACTAACTTATCCTAAACAAATATATATTTTTTTGTTTTTTAAATATATTGTTTTGTATTTTTTTTATTTTTATACACATAAACCCCAACATCATCCACCACCCACCCACCCACAAAAAAACACATGTAAAAATATAATCCCCTCCACCCCCAACCCACTTGTACTAACTTAACTAACAGCCGATTCTAACCTAACACTAAGCCCCCTAAACCCACTAAATATAAGAATCAGAAAAGAGGAGGGAGGGAATCATGGCTGAGGGTCACAAAGTCACATGTTTGCCCTCCAAAGGATCTTCTTTATACCATGCAGTCTCCTGCTATTGCGGGACACCTCCTGCTGCAGCCTGTCCATCCTGTGCAACATCCGTTGCATGTCACATCTCATGTTCATAAATTAAGCATTTTCTATGACTTCAGCAGAGGTTGTCTGTGTGCCACCAGTGGATGATTGTGCTGGTGCCATGCTTAGAAGGGGAGGTGCAGGAGCTGCTGTCTGTGGGCCTGGAGCTGATGATGTGGAGGGACCTGCAACAGTGGCTGTCATCCTTGGTGCAACTGTGGTCAGAGTGGTGGTGCTGGTGGTGGTGGCTGTTGTGGCAAGGATGGCCCCCCTTAGGCAAATGCCCTCCAGACCCCTGTGGCTCTCTCATGGCGATAACGCTGTGTCATGTTGCGGAGCCCAGATTTCACATCCAGAATGTGGCGGTAATGCATCGCCCTCCTCCGGAATTCCCTGATCTGATTGGCATCCATGTTGGCAGCTGTAAAAATAGAGAAAGCCAAACATTAGTTACATCATTGTGTGACACATCTACTGATGATATTCTAACATTTCCTCAAAATTAGCTTCAGCAGTCCAAATTACAGTACAGATCATAGATTGTCCCTGAGGAATGACATGCCAAAGCAGCCTTCACATCTCCTATCTAACAGCACAGCAATGCTCAAAAAGGTGTGTACTTACTTAAATGATCTATGCATAATTGTTCTGCCATTAGTCACATAACAAATGCTGCAAGTCCTCCACATGTGACAGGCCAACTAATGACTAGATCCTGGATGACAATCAAGGGCCACAAGATCTGCGATTTGTAAATGGAATTGACAGGACGGTATGCAGTTGCTAATCATGAGGGGGTATCTTAGGTTGGAACAAATTAATGTTGGAATTACATGTCTGTCTTCTACACTGGGAGCCTCACACCTAGGTACACATATTTCATAAACCTAATCCTGTGCCTCAGGGGGTGATGGACATGCAACACATACTTTCAAACATCAAGGACAGGCAGGAAGCTGTGGACAGCTGTCCATGGGTTTAGTCAGTCCATCGCAGGTAAGGAGGGCTGCCAACTAGGATAGACACAAACAATGGACAATCACATCCACATTTATTTTCCTAACTGAGGACAATTGTCAACATCATTTGATCTCACTAATACCTTTCCAAAAACAAGCACTTAGATGTAAGCACCCATCTGGGCATGAGCTGCATGCACACCTATGACATTCTACTCAAGTGCCACATAAACGTAGCACAACATGTGGAGATAGATGCTGCTAGGAAGTCAAACATAGAGCCCTACATGTTCATTAGTTAACAGGGAGGCTCAAGTCTGTGGGTAATACTTGTCTGTGTGAATCAGGGTATAACTTGCTGACCAAATCATGACAATGGCTATCTCCAAAAATTTCATTGGCATAAATGTAGCAACAAATATCACCCTGTTCACCTGCCCATGCCTACAGTGCAGCACTAGATTCCCAAAATAGGACTCTCTGCCACTGATTGTCCAACTCAAAAATGGAACAAAATGTCAAACTCCAGTCAAGTCACATATCAGATCATGTGCCAGCACATCATACCTTGCTATGTGTCCGACACACAGGAGTCAATCACACAACAGCTGCAAACACAACACAGAACTAACATATCAACACTTACTGGATATGTCTGGGTCCGCAAATCAAGCCACTTCTCCAATTGTATAGGTGGCTGGTCCACCTGTAAAACATGGAAGGGTGAAATGTGCTCAATGTCTGCTCACTGTACAAAACTTGGAACAAAAACTCACTGTGTGTGACATTTTATATGATAGACCAGCATCCTCAGGCATGTAGACACCCCAAAAGACATATCACTACAAACAAGAATTGACCCTGTCACTCCAGTGAATGATAGGCACACATATGCACACATGCACTGGCCCTAACAAATATGTGGTGACAAACATGATTACTCAATTGGGTGCAGAATTATTTATAGAGGGTACTCAATTTCTTCATTTGTTGTTATGAGAGACATGCAAAGCCACATTCCCGGTGCACTGCAATACCAGTCACTCAGGTATTGTGGCTTGTTCATCAAGGGACAATCAGTTACGGTGTGATGTTCATGTGGGTTGAGTTTAGCTCATGAAGTATTATGCTTTCTAATGTCCATTATATGTGGGCCTGTGTTGTATGTAGGTTACATATGCCACATTGCCAGTGTACCCAGAGCTGTAGATGCCCCCTATGACACCATGATGGCAGGGATCCTGTGTGTTACTTGCTGACAATGTTACGCTAAACATGTATTGGTCATTTATCTAAATCAAAACAACAAACAAATATATGTAGACAGTGTCTAATTTGATCATCCGTGACAGAATGCATGGGCACAGGTGTAGTCATTGCACCTGAAATGTGTTACTCATGTCCCTGTGTACCTATATCAGGTATTGTAAATCACAGGTAGCCACATTCATCAACTTACATTTGCCAAGTTGGGTGATCTGTGGTTATACAACGAACTGACACTGTCTGCTAATTCAAACATGTTTAGCAAATGTCCTACTGTGGCAATCTTGATGAGGTAGGTCTCAATTTGTATGCACCTTGGGAACGGCAACAGTCACAGGAATGCTGGTCTGCTGATCTTAGCATACACCCATGTCTGTGATAGCCTTCATACTGAGAAGTTAACTATGGTACATCTGCTGCACTAAATCAGCAGGGGTGTACCAAACGTAAACTGGCAAACTATTTTGTCACTTTAAATGTATGATGGTAGCAGTCAGGGGTCCCTTGCACAACATCATGCACATAAATAATTTGTGACCATGCATTCACCAAGTTCAGGGATCCCACGATGACCCATTAACTTATGAAAATTGCTTGGCTATCAAGTGACACAGATGGCAAATACATCAGCTCTGTACCAGCAATTGTGCCCAAGGCAAATTAAAACACACAGGAACAATGAACATTGGGCCAGATATTATTATTTTTTAATGTGTAGCATTTACTTCATGTTTTTATGCTACAGCTAAGGAAAGTAGCACCAAACATTTAGATATGATCCCGTGTGCATTACTTTGGCATCCATTTCTAATTTAAATGCTGCACAAACCAAGTGAAAGTATCACCCTAAGATATTACCAGAGGTTAGGAAGAACTTAGTATGTATGACCATGAATACAGTTCAGACATGTATTCCAAATAGTTGGGGACTACATTCATTCCTTGCTTTAGCATGTGAAATACATCTCATTCCTGGTACACTCACAGACCAAGAATAAAACATATGTTTGAGCTGCATTCCCATCATCTATTGACGTCAAAGCAGCACTAATTTACAAGATCAAGTTGTGTTTTGTAAGTTTGTGCAGCTTTTGCTTCAACAAATGACAGTAATGTGTAGCAAATATTGTATAAATCAGGGCCACTGTATATTTCACTTGCATTCCACATTCCACGAACATTGCATGCAGCATGTAAACAAATCTGCTACTCTCACTACAGAGCATATAAATTTGCACATTAGTCTGATTTATACTCACCAACAGGGCCACCAATCACAACACCCAGGTGGTCCAGCAGATCTTGCTCTCTGACCACAAGGTCAGCCCAGCGATGCTTGAGTTGGTGGTCATTGTGCTGGCTGTTGAATACTCTCTTCAGATGGAACAGCACCTTGGACCACCTGAGCCTCCTCGCCTCCGTGTGATACCCCTGTATCACCCTGCCACCAGCCTCTAACATCAGGGGGAGGAAGTGGCACACCAGCCAAATGAAATCGCCCAGCTCCTCCTCACCCATTCTCCCCAGACATGGGCTTCCCAACATTACAAAAATAATAGGGATAGGAAAGGGTAAAGGAAAATAAAGGGAAAAGAGGTAGGAAAATGAAACTTAAAGAACCCACAAACAGCCCAACAATACCCCAACTAACAACAACTACAACACACTCCCAACAGTACAAAGACAAAATTGGACACAAAAAAATGACAAAAACACACTTACACTGATTTAATGAGACAATTACAAAAACAACAGATGGCAATGGAATGGCACACAATTTGGACAGGGTCATCTCTCAACACAGCCACACAGTCTAGAAGAATCACAGACTGCAAAGTGAAAGTGAAAGTACACCCACTGTACCATTTCTGTAAACAGGATATCCTATTACATCACTTCCTGTCTCAAATGCAGTGCGTTTATATTATGATGCGTGAACATTTTATGACGCTTACCACCTTTGTGTCAAATTTTTGTGGGGCGCAAATGCTTAAAAATTCCCTCGCATTCAAAGATCAACATATTTTTCATGGATAACCAATTTCATGGGGTACAGTGTTGGAATTACCGCTAGGGACCAATGGATGTATAATGGCTGTGAGTGTCATTTTTCAACGCATAAGTGGCAAAATTTGACGCATATGCGTCTTTTTTGAAGCTTTTGTGTCAAAATATCTGTCTTTAACTGTGTTTGTGTCATTTTTTTCATTTTTAACCTACATGAAAGCTGTAACTATACAGAGATAGGCTGTTAGGGCCTGCTGTGTGTGTTCCAGTGTTTGGGCACATGTGGCAGACCACACAACTGCGGACCATAATACTCATGTTGTTGTGCCAGATTACCACTGTTAACTGATGCAACAGCAACCCAAACATTTGGAATTAAAATTGGTATTCCCTAGTTTGAGCATGTGGTGTGCCAATAGAGGATAGCAAGGCTAAGCAACTTAATACATTCAGTCATGGCCTGTGTGTATATGTCTGTGACTTGGCTATTTCAATTGTTGTTGTGCCTCTGTGTGAATGTCACAAGATGTGTTTTGCATAATGTGCTTGTGTTGTAAATGTGGATAACCATCAGATACCATTCATTGAGGTACATCAGTCAGGATATGTGTTTGTCATACCCGTAGCGTCCTATGCTGTTTGAACTTCCCTGACTTTGGGGACAAAACATCTCCCATGACAAACTATGCACAGGATAGATAGAGGACGGTTGATTATGACAATGTTACAAGGGTAAGCCATCACATGTACAGGAATGTTGGATACCACATCTTGGTCACTTCTTTGTATACTACCCATGAGTCGGGCATTTGAACATGCAAGGCAGGTACTGTGTTTGTGACACAGAGTCCCAACACCAATCCAAATAAGTTATGGTACACCACAGTTTGAGTCGTATAAATGACCTATGTTTCTCCTGTGACAGTGGAGGACCAGCAGGCCATGCTGCATGTGTTCACATATTTCCATTGGTTCATTGCACAAAGGTGTCCAGTTCAAGTGTTTGGACATGTGCACCCTGTGTCAGTATTGGCCTCCATGTTGTCACAGTTACGTGCACATCTACTCATGAGTCTGTGGAGCCATTCCCTGCATGAACACAGTATCCTTCAAAGCAGAATTGACCTAAAGCCAAAGATAAATTGACGACGCACATTGGGATAGTCCAGCTATGGCACTGCAGAGTTTTTATAAGGCTGATGACAGGGCAAACTTGGTGTGCTCAAAAACATTATGGATCAGTATTAGGAAACAGGCAGGTTTCATCACAACATTTGTACACAGGGTGGCTTCTAAAATTCCCACTGCAACAGGGAACATCAGTACCTCTGTGCTGATTAATCTCGCAGCTAGTCACCACACAAGCCCCATCAACAGGTTGCGGCTGATGTGAATCTGTGTGTGGACCGTCAGGGCTCAAACATGTTTTGTCCTTTCATACACATTAGCAAACCTTGTTTGTTGTGGTGGAGGCACCACACCAAATCCATGCATACAGCCATAGTACACTGTCACTGTTTGGCACACAAGAATACATGAGACCCAGACAAGGGATGGGGGCTGGATTAGGCAATTTGAATACATGTCCCAGACCATAATACGATAAGTAAACTGATTGAACTGTACTATAAATTTAAGGATTCATCGTAGACCTCCCAGACACAATACCCCAGGAGGAAAGAGAGGGCATGGAAAGCAACTATGAGACAAATGTAGCCACAGGGAACCTCTATAATGAACGCACTAAAGGAACCAGTCAGGCTACCAGGATGCAGGCTCTGTCAGGAACAAACATGAACAAGGCAAATACATAGTGAGCAGACTCTGACTGGGAAAAGCTGGAACAACACTGTGGGAACTAAAAACTGTATTTGTGCTGTGGGCTATAACGTTACACAATCCCCCAAGGGCTTTGTTACACAAGTGATTTATACGGCAATGCACAACAAGGATATTCAGAAAATGTCAGCTTCTAAGCAGGTCCAGGCAGCAGCAATGGCAGTGCAGGTTCAAATGGTTGGTCTGCATGTAAGTGTTCACAGGTGTGTGCATCTTCAGTCTCTCACAAGTCCTGTAGTTGAGAATCAAGTTCAAAAGGCCAACTGGACCTTTCACATGGGAAGCAACGGACAGCTGATTACAGGTCCTACCGACTACCAGGCAGTGCATTATCGGATCTGAAGTCCATGCAGACTGATGAACTATGACTACGGCATGCCATGCTGAAGAGGGAAGCACACAGGAGTCAGATTGGGAGTCTGGGTGTGTGTAGATGAAGGTTATCAGGGTACGGCTAGTCCAGTTACAGGGCCCCCTAGAGAAGGGTGGGGAGAGACGTAAAATATGGCAGTGGCAGGACTTATTACCTGGGACGGACTGCGCAGGGCATGTCTTGTGAGCAATGCTTGTCATACCTGGGGCAATTGTGCTAGCCATTTTCAGCGTAGTTGGACTTCTTGTCACACATGCTCCTTGCAAAGATAGCTGATGTCACACTTACTGCTGTCAAGGGTCTGGTCATACATTCCTGTTACAGGAATAGCACATCCACTGCCTCATGTATGAAACACTTTTTTACCTTATGATTGATGGTGTCTTAGTTGTCTGTCATGTGCTGCAATGAACTATGTTGCCAACATGGATGTGTGTCATAGCTGTGGTTCTCTGATTTTGCCCTTCACATGTGAAATAGACAGGACATATGCAATTTCCACTGTGTGTGATGTTGGCTGTACATTCATACCCATCAAATGTGATGTGTCTTTTTCCGTATCCTAATCTGTATTTCTGCAATGCTCCATGTGGCTAAACTCTGATTATGATTCCGAGGGATCATATGATGCATAAATAATTACCCAGACCATGATTGAGTGATGAAGTGAGGTGCTTAATGACATATGGTAAGAAAGTAGTGATGGTGAGTAGAGTTAAAAGAAGTTTTGTACAATGTGTTTTCTCCGACGCAATCCTGCTGCAGTATTTGGATGGTCCCCCTCATGTTGACGAACAGCATCCTCCTCTTCCTCCTCTTCAGGCATTTGTGGGTCTGGTTCATAGAGGGGAATGTTCCTCCTCACACAAATGTTGTACAGGATGGCGCAGGTCAAAATGATCTTGCAGACCATTTCAGGTGAATATAAGAGGCTGCCTCCGGTGATGTCGAGGCACCTGAATCTTGACTTCAGGATTCCAAAGGTCCTCTCTACTATGGTGTGTGTCCTCCGATGTGCCTCATTATAGGCACACTCTGCTGCTGTGCTTGGGTTTGCAAATGGGGCCATGATCCATGGCTGGATCCCATAACCCTGATCAACTGAAAGAGAAAATGAGTGTAAATATTTGGATGTTGGTTGCACCTTGATTATCACTTAGCATGGCAGTTGTTATCTTGTGTCGTCTGTGACTCATCTGTGTTTGTGTTATTGTGTGGGATCCTAGGCTTATAGGATGTTCTTTCAGCATTGGGTTGTTTATTTATCTAAACTGGTGTTTGGCTGATTGACTGGATATCAGCGGTATATTTGTAAACTTGCATTTCATTGTGTATCTCTCATGCATTATGTCATGTGAAAGAAGAGTCTATGTGCCTTCACTGGAGGTGACATGATACTTCCACACACACAATCGATTCCACTGTGGTGGTAACACAGTTGCACTATGTGGCCTGAACAGCCCATCCAATTCAACATATGTAATAGCATGTGAAAAACAACAGAGAAGCCCTTTGATTTGACTAGGTGACAATGTACAACACATCTCCATAAGTTTTCAGCACTGAAGTGTTCATGGTGTGCATCAGTCTCTGCGCAGCTACAGAGGATCACTTACGGGCAGAATGTCAGAATTATTACATCTGCTTCACTGACAGAATAGAAGTGAGTGGAACACACTGATCTAAAAATAAATTCTATGAATAACACAGGGATCCAGCAATCCAACAGAATTAGTCTTGCTTTGTGCACTGGAAAAAGTGACTGCCTTATTACAGTACTACGAGGTCACATCCTGCGTCAAAAAGCATTGTGATAAGCACATTTTTTTAAATTGCTGACACACACTAGAAGACAGTTTGTTGTAGGCTATGCAGACATTTAGGGGCAGATGTACTGTCACGTAGGTTCTCATTATCCTAATGAGACTACTGGATATGGGCAGCAGAATCACCTGAATTGTAGAGTACTGAGTATAATCCGACACCACATGACTCCGGTTGGCCTAATCAGGGTGTCCCAGCTAACTAGCAGTGCCTCATCTCTGCCCAAGATTAGGGATGATTGTGCCAAACCGGGCGCATGACATGAAAGACTCCTCAGAGGAATCGTGGTGGATCAGATCTCACCCCTTTCTCTCAGTTACGTTAGTCTCACACAGGCAAAGACAAACAGAGGCAGAGTATAATTCAATAAGGATTCATTGAAGTAAATGCATCTTAGATAAAACAGCATGTATTGAAATAACTAGGATGATAAAACACAATACGAGCAAAATTGTGACGAGGAGAGTGGAACACAAAAACAGTCCCACCATTCTGTCACTAGGAGTGATATGCATTTTTTCTACCTAAGCTGTTACAGCACAGCATGAAAAGCGCTAATCTACCCTTCAGGTTTCCCCCCCCTCGGAAGACATCATCCCCCAAACCTGAGCAAAGAATCCTGTTGTCTAAAGAGACACCGTCTCCATCTAGGCCATGGATTCGACAGTCTAAGCAAGAAGCTGTAGTGAAGATGTTCAGCAACATGTATGGGACAAATAAGTGTTTTTATAATAAAACAATGGATGTTCCAGGAAAAATGTCCCCACGTAAGGATGTGTATATTTCTGTAAATGTTGTAGACACAGCATGCCACTTTTGCGGGAAATCCTATGTGACTGCAGCTTTGAGGAAAGAACAAAGTGAAATGAATGCAGTACAAGGAACGTGGGGCCAGATGTAGCAAAGGTTTGCGACTCGCAAACGGGCCGAATCGCAATTTGCGACAGTGCAAAATCAGAAATGGGATGCAAAAAGCCCATTTCCGACTCGCAAAAAGCGATGGGACCCGTTTGCGAGTCGCATCCGTTGCGACTCCATTTTGCGACCCGCAAATAGCAAGTCGCAATTTGCGAGTCGCAAACCTTATGCAATTGCAACTCGCAAATTGCGACTAGTCGCAAAAAGCCCAGTTTGCATGTCCCATTTACCACTAACTCAGAACAGGTGGTAACCATTACCAAAGTATAAAAGGGGACCCAGAAGCCACCTGGGTTACTCAAGATGGCGGAGATATACCTGATAGCAGTGAGGAGGAGAGTCTACGCAGCCCAGCAGAGGAGGAGGAGGGGCCACAGACAGGAGAAGATATATAGAACCAGGCAGACTCTTTTTCAGCAAACTGAAGAGGAGATCTATGACAAATACCGCCTTAGCAGCGCAGCCATTCTAGAATTAATAGATTTACTCAAACCACAGCTAGAACACCAGACTCTGCGTGGCTGCGCCATTCCTACACATGTGCAAGTACTATGCTCACTGCACCTCTTGGCCTCAGGGAGCTATCAGGGGGTCATTGCTGTGGCAGGTGGGGTATCCCAAAGTGCAGTGTCAAGGTTCCTCAGGGCATTCCTAGATGCCTTAGTCACGCACATGTCTCACTTCATATACTTACCAAGGAATTAGGCAGAAATGAACAGCACCAAGCTGGACTTTTACCGCATTGCCCACTTTCCCCATGTCTTAGGGTGTGTAGATGGGACACACATTCAAATATGCCCCCCTGCTAATCTGGAACACATTTTCCGCAACAGGAAGTGTACCCACTCACTCAACATACAGGTTGTTTGTGATGCCCATTATGTCATCACGGACATCGTAGCTAAGTTTCCAGGCAGTACCCATGACTCATACATTTTTAGGCATAGTGGGATACATCAACGCCTGGAACGTAGAGCCACAGACACTTGCAGACATACACACAGGTCACTGTGCACGACTATCTGGACTTCCTAACACTGTACTTTTGTGCCCAACAGGTGACAGTGCCTATGCTCTCAGGCCTTGGATCATGACTCCGTTTTTAACACCCAGAACTGAATCTGAGAAGCAATACAACAGTGCGCATAAGAGGACCAGGAACCTGATAGAGCGCACCTTGGGACTCCTGAAGGCAAGATTCAGATGCCTCCACCGCAGTGGAGGCGCCCTCCAATACACCCCCATTATGGCATTCAAAATTGTGGTCGCATGCGCCATCCTCCACAACATAGCCACCCGACGTGGGCTACCTCTCACCCCTGCAGACCCAGATCCTGATGATGAAGAGCAAGAACAACCACATCGCCACCATGGGGATAGGAGTCTAGCTAATCAAGGCAGACTGAGACGGGACCACATTGCAACACAATATTTTGGACGGTACGTGTCAACTCCCACCATACTCACCTATTAACCAAAAACTCCATTTGTTAAGTGGAACAATAATAACTGTTTAATTACTATAATTAAGAAACTATATACAAGTCGAAATTGTCCATGGGCAGGCAAATGCCAACCACTCATGTGGCACATTAACGCCATGTGCCACATTTAATGGTCCTGGGTGTTATCTATGATATCCTGCCCCTCCTGCCAGCCTGGCTGGTCCCTGCTGCGTCCGTGGTGCTCTGCCTACCACTCCTCAGCACCCTGCTGTCAGTGGCAGAGACACTGCTCACTGTTGAGCCCTCTTCACTGTCTTGGGGTGTTTCCCCTGTGGCCCTTGACATTTCCCGTGTCTCCATAAGTTCAATTATGTGGGTGAGACGTCCCAGGCCCCTGGCAACATCCCCAGCAAAATGGCCCATCTCTACTTGCAGCCCAACTGTCCTCCTCGACAGGCCTGTTGTATTAATGGCGAGCCTGCCGATCGATGTGGCCATCCTGTCCAGTCGTTGCATTATCTGGCGATCTCTGCGCCGCCCAGCCTCTGCCTGGGCCAGCAGTCCTCCCGCCAGTTCCCTAATGGCAAGGGCAAGGTCCCCAGTGTTCTGGCACATCATGTCCATGCGTCTGTTGAGGTGCTGCATGCTTGCATGGTTGTTTCGCACAAAACGGTGCAGCACACCACTAATCCTGCCCAATATTCTGTTTTGCAGGCGCTGACCACGCAGCAGATGTGCCTCACTGGTGGTTGGAGGAGGTATCCAGGATGCAGACTGCAGCCCAGATGGTCTTGCCCTGCGATGCCTGCGCAGCAGTGGCTGCCCTGTGCTCCCACCTGTGTCCTCCCTGCCTGTTGCTGGGGCAGCTTCTGGCGTGATTGTTGCAGCAGGTGTTACTACTGCAGGGATGCTGCTGACCGTGCAGGTGGGGGTGCTGGCGGGTCCTGGGGTGTTCCCCTGGGCCTGGGTGCTTGGGGTGTTGAGGGTGTCTTGCTGGAGACCTGTGGGACATGGGGAACAGACTGTCAGTGTCTACTATCTATTGCACACATCCTAATAAACATTTGCCTATGAACTGCCTATTTGACTACATTTCCAATAATGCATCATTCTGGCAATTTCTATCCTGAAATGGAGCTATTTTGGTTGTGCATGCAACTGTGTACATGTTGGCTGGGGTATGACATTGATAGGGGTACAGGCTTATCACATGGTACTCACCGATTGATGTGCTGGGCTCTAAGGTGTCCAGGTCCCCAAATCCACACACTGCCTCCTGCTCAAATGTTTCTTCCACCCTTTCTTCCAGGGGTGTGGGTGGTGGCACAGATGATGGTCCCCCTCCAGTGCCTCTCATCTCCCGGAGCCTTTCAGCCATCCTCTCCTTGGTCCGGGAGCGGAGGTCATACCACCTCTTCTTAATGTCCTCGATTGTCCTGTGACTCACACCCAGGGAATTGATTTTAACTTGAATGTCCAGCCAGATTTCTTTTTTTGTGGCCTCAGGAACATTGAGGGCTGCTCTCCCAAAAAGCTCATCATGGTGCTGACAGCATTCCTCTGTCAGCACCTCCAGCTCCCTCTCTGAAAATTTGAGTTTTCTTTTTCGTGGTGTTCCCTCCATGGCAGCTGCTGTCTGTTCTGTGTGAAGACTGGCAGTTATAAAAGGGTGTGGTCCTCCCTCCTCCCAGGTGTATTTGTAAACTTCCTGGCTGTGATGTCATCATCATGTGCCAGGAAGTGTTTCCAGAGTGTTCTGGTGTGCTTTCTGGAGTGTTCTGCTGCACCTGCAAGCAATTTTTAAGGTAATCGCAATTTGCGACACCTACTCACTAATTGCGAGTTCGTTTTTTGCACACTCGCAAAAAGCGACCTCGCAATCTGCGGACTCGCACACTGCGTTGCGAGTCCGGCTGCGAGTCGCAAAATCGGTTCGTTTTGCGAGTCACATCAACTCGCAAAATGCGAGTCGCAATTTTTCTTTTTGCTACATCTGGCCCGTGATGCTTTCCTAGGCAAAAGAACAATTAGATAGAGAGAATAAAACAACACCACAAATGTGGCTAATGTTAGAAAAACAAAGCGCTGCTAAATAAAGTCTAACTGGGCTAAAGTGCACAATGGCAGGCCTAGTTTGCTAAAATAACATGTATAATATATGACTAAAATAGCTACACAACACCCTCCCTTTGCTGGTTCAAAGGTGGTTCAAATCCTAAAATGAAATAAAAGCCTAATAAAATCTATTTATAAAAGCATATAAACATGAAGGTTAATATTGACAAGTTGAAAGACACTTGAGCATAGAGGAAGAAAAGAACAATTTAAAACTTCAGTAGTGGTGCCTATAAAACCAAACTCAGAAGTCAGTGTCATTTTTAAAATAGCCAATTATGTCCGGGCCAACTGAAGCCAGGAAATGTTCAACTATGGCAGGTGGTAAAATATCCAATTCGTTGCCAAGGAAAACCATAGAGAACTTGTGTTCCAAAGCCTGAGCTCCAGCTGAGTCAGTAACATTCCATGTTGTGCTCAATGTTGCGTTAAGAGTTTCATTATTCACAAAGAGCATCTCGTAGACAGCTTCCCGTAGGAAACGCACCCTCAATGTGCATGTCTGATAATGAACCCTCAACAAGAACATCAACAGATCAGTGCCCAATGAAAGTAGGTGCCATGTAGAAAGACAAGCTTTCAGAGCACATTCGAAAAGGCACCAAAGTCATCGAAACACGGGCTGCACACAATCCAAAACCGGTCTGAATGACAGAGACCAGTCACACTCAAGTTCTTTTAGGAGTACATCATGCATTGCAGAAAACAGGTCCGCTGGTAGAAGTGCTTTCAGTCCTCCTTGTTATGAAGAAACAGCCGTTGCACAGAAAAAGAAGCAACAACAAGATGCCACCTATTATAGCCAAAGTAATCGGAAATTCCCAAAAAATGCTCAAAAATTTTGAGTGTATGGTCAGAAGATATTCAGCCAAATATAGAGGAGAAGGTGTGAACGAAACCAGAACCCACAGCTTTAAAGAAATGCGCGATTCCAGTAGTAATGGATGCATTGAATATTCGTCCCATGAGTTCACCAACGTTTCTCTGAAAGTTTGTACTTAAGAGGGACTGAATCTCTGGAGATGACCTCCCAACTTGCAGCGCATAGGTCTCTCGCTCAAATGTAAGTGCCTCATGTTTTTGAAACAATAAAGCCTTGAGTCTGCTCATCTTGTCAAAATTAATATCTGAATTAATAATATGAGGCCAAATCTCTAGTACTTCTCACTGTTGTGTGGGGAAGAGAGGACTTTCTTACCACAGATGATAATTTGGTAGACCGAAACGCCATAAGCTATTCCACAACAGCTCACACTATTGAAGAGCACATAGCTACCATTTGAGAGTATGTGGAACACAGCTCTAATCAAGGGGACTTGAACTCCCTTCAGATAGCAAGCCAAGTTTGCTGCAGAGGCATTACATGTCCCTGCAAGGACAGCTGCTGACAAACCAGCGAATGGCTCTGAGAAGTCTTGCATTCACTACCACTAAGAAAGACATCTTCAATGCCATTGAAACATTTGTACGAAAAGGGAACATCCCACACCTTGTGTATATAACTATCTCCCAGTCTTTCATATCTTCCTACTGGAATGTGTTTCAAGCAGTATATGAATTGAAGTGTTATAATAGGCAGATTAATAACCCAGTTTATCAACCATTCAGCAGATGGTATTTGAGGCACAATAAAATGCAACTTTTCTAATTTCTCAATGTTTAGAATGACATAAGTCACTTCCTTCTTAGCAATTATTTGTTGTAGTCGCGTTAAATTAAATGTTGAAAATATGTCCCTAGCGCTAATGTGTTGCCAGGGATCGTGACCTGCTTTCAGTGTTTGTAGCATCTAGACTAACTGCATAATGGACCTTAGCTGACTCTGTCCATGGTGTAAAGATGACATGTCACTCTGTACTATGTCTATTGCAGATGATACAATGTTGTTTAAAGTATATAGCCTGTCGGACAAAGTGTTAATACCATTATCTACAACGACTAATGCTTTCTGTAGGTTTCCTGATCTATTTGACTTAACCGGGCAAGTGATTTTTGTTGAGAAAGTTTCCAAATCTCATATACTGCATATAAGAAATGCTTTCTGGGTTGTCTTCTGGGGCCTAACAGAAAGTCCTGTAAATCTGTATTGTTGGACAAGAGACTGAGATGTTCTTTAACAGCATCTAGAGAGGAACTCTTTAACCATTGCAGGCATAGTGTCCTTACATTTTATGTTGTCAGTATACCCTAGTGTTCTGAGGACACATAGCAGGGGTTCAGCCTATTTGCTCTATAACCCCCCTGTGGAGGTTACAAAATGTGTATGGCACCCATTGGTGTCTATTGGCCACAATAACCTCCTACCAGGACGTGAAAGTGATGTGTTCAATCTTCCTTTATTGTAGGAAAATACCATCTTCCTTGGCATGTTACCCCCATTATTACCTGTATGTCAGTATGTTTTTGGCTGTCTCACTGGGATCCTGCTGGTCAGGACCACAGTGCTCATAGTTGATGACCTAATGTGTGAGTCTGTATAGTGCTTAACTGTATCACTGAGGCTCTGCTAACCAGAACCTCAGTGCTGATGCTCTCTCTGCTTTTAAATTTGTCACCGTAGGCTAATGACTTCATTTACCAAATTTAATTGGCACACTGGATCCTCCTTATAAGTCCATATTATATGGTACCTAGGTACCCAGGGGATTAGGGTTCCAGGAGATCCTTATGGGCTGTATCATTTCTTTTGCCACCCATAGGGAGCTCAGACAAACTCTTGCACAGGCCTTCCATTGCAGCCTGCATGAAATAACACACACATTATTTCACAGCCATTTTCACTACACTTAAGTAACTTATAAGTAACCTATATTTCTAACCTTCACTTGCTGAAGGTTAGGTGCAAAGTTACTAAGTGTGTGGGCACCCTTGCACTAGCAAACATACCCCCACACAGTTCAGGGCCATTTCCCCGTACTTTGTGAGTGTGGGGACACCTATATGTAGCTTCACAATGGTAACTCCGAATATGGCCATTTAACATGTCTAAGACCATGGAATTGTCCCACCATTCCAAATCTGGTATTGGGGAGCCATTCCATGCATCCTGGGGGCTCTACTATAGAACCCAAGTTCTGCCAAACCAGCTCTCTGAGGCTTGAACTGCAGCTACAGCTGCTGCCACCTCACAGATGGGGTTTTGCCCTCCTGGGGTCTGGGCAGCCCAGTCCCAGGAAGGCAGAACAAAGCATTTATTTTGAGAGCAGGGTATTACACCCTCTCCCTTTGGAAATAGGTGTTACAGGCTGGGGAGGGGTTGCCTCCCCCAGCCTCTGGAAATGCTTTGAAGGGCACAGATGGTGCCCTCCTTGCATAAGCCAGCCTACACCGGTTCTGGGACCTCTTCTCCCCTGCTCTGGTGCAAAACTGGACAAAGGAAAGGGAAGTGACCATTCCCCTGTCCATCACCACCCTAGGGGTGGTGCACAGAGCTCCTCCAGTGTGTCCCAGATTTCAGCCACCTTGCTTTGCAAAGTGTGGGGGCATTCTGGAGGCCTCTGAGTGGCCAGTGCCAGCAGGTGACGTCAGGGACCCCTCCTGATAGGTCCATACTTAATAAGGTAGCCAAACCCCCTCTCAGTGCAAAAATCCCTCGTGCACAGCCTGACCCAGGTCCTCAGCACTCCATCCTGTGATGTTCAACTTGCTGAGTTGTTCTCCGGTGGCGTGAGACCTTCCTTTGTTGTGCTGTATCAACTTCATTTTGCATCTCCTTTGTCCCCATGTTTTGGGACCTCTGGGGATGCTGGCTGGCATCCTGAGGCCTCTCTAAAATGATGAGAGCCCCCTCTTCCTTCTCACACAGAGTTGAGGCCCCCAGGTCCCTCCTGGGTCTATCCAGTACCATTTTGAAGCAAAACAGACTTTTGTCGTAGCTAAGGCTTAATGGTGACTTCCAACACAAAATCATGTCTGCAATAATCTTCACATCGTGGGAGATCATTTGCATCATGCAGAAACCTGCTGGCATCTTCGTAGGGTGCACTTTTGCAGTCTTTGACTAACCGCGGACTCTTCTTTTGCACCGTCTTTTGGGTTGGCAGGGGCTTCTGTCCTTCCTGGAACGTCTTTCAACTTCAGGACTTGGTCCCCTTCCTTTGCAGGTTTTCAGGTCCAGGAATCCAGCAGTTGTTCTTCACAGACTTGGTTGGTTGCTGCAAAATCCCAATTACGAGGTGTAGTGTGTCCTAAGGACACTTGCAGTACTTTACTCCTGCTTTTCTGGGATCTGGGGTTAGGTAATTTACTTACCTTTACTGTATTCTTACTCTCCCAGCGATTCTGCACACACTACACTTGTCTAAGGGGGAATTCGGGATTCGCATTCCACTTTCTTAGTATATGGTTTGTGTTTCACCTAGACCTATTTTCTCCCATTACATTCTATAGCATTTCCTATTGTTTGCATTGTTCTATGACTATTTACTTGTCTGATTTTGGTGTCTAGTGTATATATAGTGTACAAAACTTACCTCCAGCAGGAGTATTGTCTCTCAGATATTTTTGGTACTGTGTCACCCAAATAAAAACCTTTATTTTTGGTGACACTGAGTATTGTCTTTACTTGTGTGTAAGTACTGTGTAACTATAAGTGGTATTGCATGAGCTTTGCATGTCTCCTAGTTGAGCCTAAGCTGCTCTGCTATAGCTTCCTCTATCAGCCTAAGCTGCTAGAACACTACTCCATTTCACTAATAAGGGACAACTGGACCTGGTATAAGGTGTAAGTACCCAAGGTACCCACAACAAACCAGGTCAGCCTCCTACATTGGTGGTGCAGTGGTGGGATAAGTACTTGCAACTGCTTACCACTTTGTTACCTGTGCGTTTCACAAGAAAAGCTTGCTCCAATATGTAGTGCATATATTCTATATACCTAAAAAGAGTTTTCTAACTTTCTAAAAGTTATATTTAACTTTGCAAACGTTTTTACAAAGTCTTGCAAAGTTTTCTTCTTTTCTCTAAAATGTTAGCTCTGTTATTCTACTAACTTTTTACTCACTTTCCTAAACTTTTTTCCTTTCAATATGTCTTCTGTAGAAGCTACCCCTAGAGTTGTCAAGACTACCTATGAGAATCTAAACTTTAGAAGTTTGAGGGGTCTCTGCATTGAAAGATGTTTAGGGATTGGGAAGAACCCCAATAAGAAGTTCCTCTTAAATCTTCTCCTCCAAGATGACCAAGGACTCAGCACTGGTCCATATCAGACAGGGGAAGAGGTAGAGGATGACTCCAACCAGGAATGCTCAGAGGAGCAAGATGACAATCCTGGGGAGTTGCATTCCACAGACCTATCTGTCGATAAGCCCCCTAGTATATCTGGTAGTGGGAAGGGTTCCCACACAAGAAGGGCTCCCTTCACCCCTCGAGGCTAGGTCACTAGAGTGGCCCCTGTTAGAGATAGGTCTGCCTCTGCAGACTCTCATGTTACCTCTGTTTCAGAGGCTTTACATCATTCTAACCCTGAGGACCAGTCCCTAGATAGGGAACTCAGAAATCTGAGGTTAGAGGAGGCCAGACTGAGGCTAATGCAGCAACAGTTGGCCTTAGACAGGGAAACCCTGGCTGTGGAGAAAGAGAGGCAGGGTTTGGGGTTAGTTCCATATGGTGGTAGCAGCAGTTTTAGAAATACAAATGTTAGGGAACCTTCATTTGATTCAGGAAATCTGCACAACGTTGTCCTTCCTTACAAGGATGGTGATGACATCTATAAGTGCACTTGAGAGGGCCTGTAAAGTTTAGAGGGCCCCTCATGTGCAGTGGGTGGGCTGCTATCCTATGGTTATCCTTCTCTGGCAAGGGAAGATACAGACTTCTTATTGTCAGAGAGGATGATGCAGATAATTACCGAATGCCTAAAGGTGCACTCTTAGATGGTCTAGGCTTAACCACTGAACAGTACAGACGTAAGTACATAGAGACTAGAAAGGAGTCATCACAGGACTGGACAGACTTTGTAGACAGTTCTGTAAAGGCCCTAGAAAGTTGGTTAATTGGCAGTAAGGTGACTGACCATGAAAGCCTGTAAAGCTTGATTCTGAGAGAGCATATCTTGAATAATTGTGTCACTGACTTGTTGCATCAGTATCTTGTGGACTCAGATCTGACCTCTCCCCAAGAATTGGGAAAGAAGGCAGACAAATGGGTCAGAACAAGGGTGAACAGGAAAGTTCATACAGGGGGTGACAAGGATAGCAAGAAGGATGGTAAGTCACATGACAAGGGTGGGGACAAAGATAAAAAATAATCAGGCCCACAAAAATCCTCTGGGGGTGGTGGGTCTAAATCCTCTCCTTACAAAAATAAGAAACCTTGGTGTTATTTGTGTGGAGTTAAAGGTCATTGCGCAACTGACAGTCATTGTCGAAAGAAAAACACCAAACCTCTCACCACCACAACCCCAACTGCAACCACCAGTGCCTCTAGTAATAGCAGTGGTGGTGGGAAGAGCACTACTAATAGCCAGTCAAAGGGTGTAGCTGGGCTCACCATTGGTAATGTAGTTGGGGTTGGTCAAGTTAGGGAGATCACTGAGGCTGTTTTAGTCTCTGATGGTGGCATTGACCTAGCCACTTTAGTTGTTTTCCCCTTAGTATGGATAAGTACAAGCAGCTATCGCTGATTAATGTTGTTCAGGTTGAGGCCTACAGGGACACAGATGCCAGTGCCACCATGGTGATGGACAAACTAGTTGCCCCTGAGCAGCACCTACTTGGTCACCAGTACCAAGTGACAGACCCCCATAGCAACACTGTAAGCCTCCCCATGACTGTTGTGAATCTCAACTTGGGGGGGTTACTGGCCCAAAGAAAGTTGTGGTAGACACCGACTTACCTGCAGAATGCCTGCTAGGCAATGATTTGGAGACTTCAGTTTGGGCTGAAGTGGAGTTGGAGGCCCATGCATCAATGCTGGGTATTCCTGGGCATATCTTTGCTCTTACCAGGGCTCAGGCCAAGAAGCAAAGAGGACAGGGAAACTTGTATCCTGGAACAATGGACCAAGTGCTCCCAAAAACTTGGGGTAGGAAGGACAAACCTTTGTCCACTATCCCTCCCTCCACAGATGATTCCCCTTTTGAGGAAGATGAATTATCTCCCTGTGCAGAACCTTTACAAGAGGATCTGGAAGCTGATTCAGATGAGCATTTGGGTGCAGGGGGGGCTGCCAGGGAAGAGCGGAGTGTGGCACAGCAAACCTGTCCCACATTGGAGGGCCTCAGACAACAAGCTGTCAAACATCAAAATGGTGATGTCACTGACACACACAGAGTTTATTGGGAGTATAATCTCCTTTATACTGAAGCAAGGGACCCTAAACCTGATGCCACCAGGAGACTGGTCATCCCCCTTCAGTACAGGGAATACCTCCTAACTCTGGCTCATGACATTCCTTTAGCTGGGCATTTAGGCCAGAGTAAAATATGGGACAGACTTGTTGCACATCTTCACTGGCCCCATATGTCAGAAGATACAAAGGGGTTTTGTCACTCCTGTGTCACCTGCCAAGCTGGTGGCAAGACTGGTGGTACCCCAAAGGTCCCCTTAATGCCACTACCAGTAGTCGGGGTACCCTTTTAAAGGGTAGGGGTTGATATTGTTGCCCACCTTAACCCTCCAACAGCTTCTGGCAATAGATTTATCCTTGTGGGGTTGGACCATGCCACAAGGTACCCAGAAGCTATCCCTCAAGGTACCCACTACAAACCAGGCCAGACACCTACAATTATGGATCCATTCATTGTGCTGTTCTTCAGGTGCCTTTATATATTTTTGCCATTTATAACATTTTGCAGGAGCAGAAATACTGGCTAAATATAATTTCCTAATTTTAGCCAAGCCTAAACAACTAGTTTGTTCTACAGTTTCATTTAAAATATAATTTGAACAGGTATCAGGCATGCTCTAAATAAAGCTTCCTTTCCCCTTATCTGACAATTTTAGTTCCCCACACACTTTTCAAGTCTATCAAATTCAACCAATAGTCATAGCCTTCTATAGCTAACCGGAAAACAAAGGAATCAGAATAAATCAGTTTTGTATCGTTCAATAAAACATGTTGATTTTCACTTGTTGGAAATTTAAAATAATACAACTAAGCATTTTTAACATTGTGCCCAGAAAAATATGCAAAACCTTCAGTGTACGTTTGGGAACTCCCTACTGGTAGAGTCGGAGAGTGGTCCTACTGTGTATAATTAAAAATTGTCTTTAGGGTAGTTGATCTGTGAATAAAATGAGGTCCACAATAATTATAACAGAACATATCTCCATAATTTTCTTTAGATTAATACACATCTCCATTTTCATAAGTGGTAAAATATTGCAAATCAGACATCATAGAATCAAATGTTTTCACATCCAAATCATCAGAAACTACTCCGGGTGTAATTACATTGTTCATGGAAAGTTTGAATACATACGGAATTTTAATGACCTCCGTCGGGCCAGATATATTTCAAATAATACTTCATCCCAAACAATCCCATCAGGATTGGTACGGCGGAAATGTTCACTAGGGACAAGTCTCTGCAGATTTTATGAAATGAAAAATGTGGTTTTGAGACCTCATCCAGCAGTTCAACTGTAGAGCGTTCAGGAAGGTAATGACCATGTATGAGTAAGAAACTATGACAAACCCAATCCACAGGAGGCAGGCAAGTACAGTTAATGAAAACCATAGATAGTTCCATGGAAGTAAAAAATAGTTAATTTTGAGCCAAATTATCAGCTTACATGCTCTTGTCAGTTTGGTTGCAGTAGAGGCAGATGAGTCAGTGAAAGTGTCATTGATGTCAGCAAAATATCCAGCAGCAGTTTGTTCAAAAATTGCAGCCATGTTTGAAAGAGGAGAACTTGCAGAAGTCTCCCTTGGTGGTTCAAAGTAGACTATGCCACCCGTTTGTGTAGAATTTGAAGGGAATCATTGTCGTCACTGAACTGTTATCAGTCCTGCAAGACAGTGACGCGTTCATTTATGTCAAAAGGTGTATCTGCCGCCTCCGCACCAGGACCATCAAAGTCTGAATTATACATTAATATTCTGAACAGGCATTCGTATGAAGTACACCCCCAGGGACCTTCTCAGCAGATTATTAAGTGCTGCATACAGGTGAGAAAGCCAACTACGACACCTGCCTCATACTCTGACTGTTAAGGATTGCTTTAAATCTTGGTTTCTTCACTCCATGACAATATTTTCCTCTGAATGAAATGGAGACGGATAATGCAATTGGATCCCTGATGAAGCTATGGCATCCCTGAAAGCCCTTGAGTCAAAAGCAGGGCCCTGGTCCAAGTGGAAAGCTGCAACAGCATATGTGCAGATAAAGACTTGCAAATCATTAATAACAGTTCGAGCAGCAGCCGAGCATTGTGGCCAAACCCATAGAAATCTGGATCATGAGTCAACAGTGACTAAAATGTATTTGTATGCACTGTCAGGTGTCAGAGGACCACAAGGGTCCAAGTACATACATTGTAATGGCTTGTTAGAAATTAGGAGAGTTGTCTGCAGTGGGTGTTTGACTGTGGACCCTTTTATTTGTTGGCAGATGCCACAATAAAGAATATACTGATTGGTCTTTTTGGAAAGACTTGTCCACCAGTATTGTGCTTGTAACAATGAAATTATAGCTGCCACTGCAACATGGGCAGATACAACCCCCTCATGCGCTGCTTTGATCAATTCTAGTCTTTGGTCTTTGTTTGGAATCACATGATTACCTACCCCTGCCATATGCTAGGTCTGTATTGAGGCATGATATGCAGTAGGAATATTTAGCAGAATATGGTTTTGGTAACGGTGTGCTGTCAACCAAAGCTTTCACAGCTCCCAGTGGCTAGTCATCCAATTTCGTTCTAGAATGAGTTACTGTAGCCACAGAAGCCATAGCTACTTCTGAATTAGCTGCTTCCTCCGCCAAGGTGTTGCATGCAACATGTATTCCAACATGCTGATATCCTAGTGTATGTACAACATGGATTTTGGATAGCTTTTCCTTTAGATCTGCTGCTTTCCCCCACAAAAGTCAGTGTTTAATGGTGTTTCCTTTTAAATGTCTGAACCCTTTCTAGTGCCAAGAATGCAGATATTCATTGAAGGGCTGGACACAATAATATGAATCACATATAATCATCATCAGCTGCTCAGGATCCGTGTGTTCCAGTGCCATCACCAGAGCCTTGAGCTCTGCTAATTGTGCAGTGTAGTCCCCTAAGGTCTGCGTGTAAGTTTGTTGTGGATGGAACTCACCATCCTTCATGCAGCCACTCACAACTTTGATAATTGTTTAATATTGTTCAACAGGCAATGTGCTTGCTGGAATTGGGTAATCAAGTTTGTATTGCAAAACATCTTGTGTTTGTAATTTTATATATATACCTCAGAGTCAATGTCATGTAAAAAAGATGTAATACGAGCTGAAAATAGTCCTGGATTGTTCTTGTACCCCTGTGGGATTCAACAGAATTTTCTGACAGCCTAAAGTGCTGAAACTTGTTAAGTCCCTACTTTCAGGTGTTATATTTAGGCAGAAAAACCCATTGGAAATATACAGGATCATTTTTTTTTTAAGTGCTGTGTGCATTTTCTGTAGCAACTGTGCAAGTGTGGCAGTTTAAATGTCTGTAGTCTAAAACTAGTCGGTGTGAATGGTCGGGTTTAGCTACAGGGAACAATGGATTGTTCATTGGTGGGACACAGGGTTCAATTACACCCTGGTGTTCTAACTGTGTGATGGATTTCCCTCACCAATGCTTTTGCTTCATGCTTTATTGGATATTGGGTTTGAGGTTGAGGGTTTGGGTTTAATTGGTATTTCATGATGGGGAAACTTTATCCCACTGGATGTGGTTGCGGTATAATACCTAGCACCATTGCCCCATCAATAGTGTGTATTTCTAATGTAGTGGATCCTATTTAGTTTTAATGGGAATCAGGAGTTTAGCTTAGCCTTTTGCTTGCAGGCCTGTGCCTCCGTCACCTAGTGACTTTTATCCAACTTGGCTTGTTAAGTGTTAGCACATTTATTTAACTATTTCTTCCAAGATGGCTGCCATACTTATAGTTAGGAAGATGTTTTAGTTTCACGTTATGAGTGCCACTCTGTGAAGGCGTCACTATCAGCTTCAACGATAAATGAGAAACGTAGGTATTAACATCATGCACTTTCCCATTTTCATGTGACAGTAACATAAAGTACTTTTTCAGGGAATTGTTTATATACTTGCTGCCAAAAGCATGCCTTCTTATCTATTGTTTGGGAAAACACCTGCATCAGGAGTCCTACCAGATCTGTATAAATACATCTCACACAGAAAAGATAATCAGAGGGATTCCTAGCAGATGCCATCAACGCTATCTATGCTACACGTCACCTTGATGCTGACCCACTCTTCGTGTCACCACAAAGTCTTAACTATAGAACTCATTCTAAGGTAGCAAGGGTTTGGGGGCTCTTCTCATGGACATGATACTAGCAGATTAGGTTTAACACACCTAGCTCTCTTTAGATTATAGATTAGGTCTATCATGCTAGGGTAGTGGGATCCATTCCATATCTATTTTACATCTCATGGTATTGCAAGATGGTGGAGGTCTTTGTATTCATGTCTCTTGTTTTTAACATTTTGTTTCTTGCATTGTTCATTATCCTAATCGTTGCAGACCATGGAATTTATAGTAGATTGCAGTCTTGTTAAATAAAACCTATTGAAAACTTCCCTGCATCTCTTTCATTGCCACTCTTTAACCTTGATCACCCTGAGATGTCGCACTCCTGAGTTCATGAGTAAAGGCTGCCACAAATAACCTTTTACTGTTTGGGTTTTTAGTGAGGTGCTGCTTGTGAACTGGGAAGGCTGGGCCGACAGTTGTGAGTTGTTGTAGGAATGGCCTAGTCACCTACAAACATAAGTACTGTCATCCTTAAACGAGTAGTCTTGCCTAGAGCAAGAGTCAAACTATGATACTACAAGCTTTCTGGGAACAAGGGGTGAGAAAGATTTTTCCATATTCTATTCTCCATAGGGCAGATCATGGACAAAGTCTGGTGGCCAATCCTTTTGGGCCAGTAAAATATCATAATTAGTGAAGATGCAGTCCCAAAAGATAGCAATGATAGTGCATTCAATTTCTCCCTGTGAGAGGATGGTTCTGATCATCTGGTCTGCCCTGTTGTTTTTTTGTTTTTTGACCACCAGGTTTTTGACCTTTTACTGTGAGGGAGCCTCCTAGTCAGTGACTCCCCCACAGTAAGTTAATGGTTATATGGACTGCGCGTGTGACCCCCCGGTGCCGCCTTGCTAAAGAAAGGCTGCTGTGGAGCAGCAAGAGTTGGAGGCTCCGGGCGGGCTACATGGGATCATGTGTGTATAAGCATGTGCACTCATGTAAGGGCTGTGGGGGAGGGATCCTGGCGTACGCAGCCTAAGAACTGCGCTTAGGGAGCCTGGTGTAGAAGGAAATATGCAGAGTGGGTGGTGACCTGGAGTAGGCCTCATGAGAAGGGTGTACCCAGAGGAGGGATAGTCAGTGTGCTTACCGTAGGGACACTCCTGTACATGTCAACATGAGTGTGCTTACTGTCTTTTCACTGTAGGGACACACCATTCAATGTCAATAGGAAAGAGTGGCCTAGGGCATAACTCAGGCATAACTCGGGTCCACTAGGGCCCACAGAGACCAGAGTCGCACCAATGTACACTGTAACCTGTATGCAAAGAATAATGGAGTAGGTTACAAAAGCATAGTTGTACAATTTATGGGTCATCCATCTCTGACTCAGCTCAGGATTAGAGTCAATTACTGCTCTGTCCAGCTGCCTGAGCAGGGCCTTGCATCAATCAGCCAGCTGTCAGCCCCTGCCAGGAAATGGGCGGAGAAGCCTGGAAAGGAATGCTAGGAAGGAGGGGCTGAGTTTCAGAGCACATGTAGCCCAAGCTGCTGTGCCATTTGGGGAGCTATCCCAGAAGACTGTGCAGGAAGGAGTGGACAGGGGCAAGGAAATTATGTAGCATGTCTGGATTGGCCAGAGGTGCAGGTCTACTGGACATTTCCACCCCCACTTAAAAGGTCCTGCACAGGACAGAGCTCTCTCTCTTGGCTGTGCTTCACTGCTGGACACTGGGACTGCAGACGGGCATCATACACAACTGTAAAGAAGAACCCCCTGACCACCCTCTGGGGCCGGAACTCTGCCCCTAAAGGACTTCAAGTCCAGCGAGGTACAGGCCCGGGACAGGTAACCTGGCTCCTTATTCCCCCCCAGGACTAGTTGGGGGAAAGACTGGTCTGGCGCAAGGAGAGAACACTGCCCAGAAGGAAAGGACGGCACCCAGAGGGAAGGCTGGCACAGGGAGTCAGTGGGACTGGCCCATTATCATCTGGGACCCTTCCAGCCCAGGAGGCCTAAGGAGAGTGCTCCTGGTGGCAAGGGCTCGTCACCAGGAATGAAACGACACCAGAACCACTCAAATCGGCCCTTGGGGGTATGTGACCTTTGACCTATTTCAGAGTGAGCAGTGAAATGTGTGGGGCTCCACCGCTGCTCCGGTCGATGTCCCTCGGATGGGCAGGGCCCAGGGGCTGCCCCCAATACAGAAGACAAGCCGGGTGCCGCCATTGCGACCCCAGTGAAAACCAAGAGAGGGCCCGTACTCCATCCTGGGGCCCAACAGAAGAGGAAAACAGGGGTAGCCCTTATGCTCCCCTTGAATGTGGAGGAGGGAGCCCTCGACCCCAAACCGGGGGCCTGCCAGGAAGAAAAGTCGGGGACGCTATTGTGTCCCCCATGAAGACGGCTGCTGGCAAGGGGAGAGCAAGTCGGGGAGGTGGTGTTGCGTCTCCCCGTAAATACTGCCAGAGGGGCCCTGGACCTCATCCTGGGGCCCCGACAAAGCAGGAGAAGGGGGAGGAGTGTCACCACACTCACCCCAGGTGGCCCATCCAGCCGCACAGCAATGCACCTCTGCCCGCAGGAGCAGGCAGAGACCAAGGATCAGGCTGGCTCTTGCAGCAGCACCAGGAGGTGCGGGCCATACAGGGAGCCGGCGGGAGCGCCCATGGATGGGCTCCCAGAGCTGCTCCCCCAACACCACTTACCTGATGGGGGTGTCCAGGTGGGATCAGCCTCTCCCCACCGATGAGGGCAGCTAGGAGTGGTCTCTCCGTGCTGCCCTCCAACGAGAAGGCAGCATGACAGGGGTGTACGGGTGGGACCGGACACTCCCTATCGATGAGGGCAGCCGGGGGGGCTCCCAGCACTGCCCGTGGCCCAGATATGTGGCGCGAGGCAGCTCATAAAATATACATATGGCGCATAAGGCTTTGCAGGCCTAGGGCCTCCAGGACACCTTGTTCGGCTTGTGGGGCCACCACTAACCAAGTGCCCATTATCGGGGAAGCTGCAGGAACCGCACAGTGTTCCCCCCCATGCCACATTTATGCCCCCCACCCTAGGTTAGGTGGGGCAAAGGAAATATAACGCCTCAAGGGTTACAAGATAATGTAAATCACCAGCATGTTAGAACTTTTGATCTTAGCTTGTGTGATTGCATTCTCTAGGAGTGCAAGCTGGTATTACACCCAAATAATCAATTGTATTAGGTTATACCAAAAGTATTCTTTATTGTTTAAAGTATTTAAACATGTCTCTAGGTGTTTCTGATAATGCTGAGTTGAGTAATAATACTGATACTCACCTTCCGGTATAGTAATTGTGCTTGTTGTCAGGATTTGGTGCGGTCACTTTATATTACAGGCAACTGCCGCATTGGGATATCAGGGATTTGTTTGCTATGCAGGTGGTTGGATTATATTTCCCCTAGGGGAAGGCAGGAGAGATTACACAATGTTAACCAAGGGTAGTTCCATCCATTTGTGTATATTTGTAAATTGTTGCATAGTATTGAGTAGTGTGAGTGTAATAAATGTACTTTTACTTTATCAAAAGAAAAAGCACAGACTGGACAATCAATTGTTGAACGCCATGCTTGTGTGTCCACGAATGGGGATTACTAGCCACACCATCTCCCTTGAGTAAGCCTTGCACTGCACAGCAATGCTACCCTATGAGAGTCAAGTGCTACAATGTGGTGTTTGGTTCCCAGTGGTGGTTGTGTGTGGACCCATTACTTGTGCAGGCCACACAACTAATGACTCACCTTCCAACACTGCCTCTAACTGTATAGTTACATTATGTACCCTATCGGGTGTAGAGACACACATGTCCACAGTCTCAACTTGTAGGAAGTCATCAGTTGCTTTCATCTCCAGATGTTCTTGAAGACCCCGGTGAACTATTATGACCTCTGCTGCACTGTCTAGTAGTGCTAATGGCCACTTCCTGTTCTTCAGTAAAGCCCTCTTCCTGAGTGGCATGTTGTATTGCAACTGCAGACACTTTTTTCTTTTTAAATTGGGGTTTTTGTTTGGGAAGTTTCTCTTCTTTCTATACTAAAACTTCAGATGAGTGTTGTGAGTCCTTTCTCAGTTTCACATACTCTGTTCACCCATATCTATCACTGCGTTTTTCTGGTGAGTGCTGAAATGAACAAGATTGGTGTGTATCAGAATATTGATATCTGTAAAGTGTTTTTAAATTATCTCTATTTCTAAGATTATATCTATTTTGAGGGGTCTCAGAATGCAGAGATTCTCCCCTTTCTTTCTTTTTTTTTTTTTTTATCCCAGCACTTTTTCGAACCCTCAGGGGCTTGCTTGGCGAAGTCTTTATTGGATCTACCCTGTAATTGTGGTTTAATGGGTCTGGACCCCAGACTATCTCGACCAATTCTAGAATAGGTCTTAGCGATAATCTTTGGCAGTTCACGTTCTTGATCCTGTGCAGGACCGTCCTGGAAACACATGCACACTTCTAGTGCAACTGCTTCCCCTTCAAGGTTATTTAATATGCTTGAAGACACAGTCACAAAATTTGCGTATTAATTGCATACCAAAGTCCAGGGTCAGAACAGCCCCGTATTCATCTTGAATTTATTTTGACACTTCTGGAAAATTGGCAAGTGTTGGTGTACTGTGTGCGGTAGTATAGAGCATGGCAAATACCATGCCCCAAGTGTTTTAGTTATCTACTGTAGGAACCATGCCAAATGGCAAGCTCCTGTGAACCCATTTGGGGAAATACTGCTTCCAGCGCATTTATTTTTTGAGCTAACCAAAACGGAATTTCCTCCCACTTGGCGGGTACTTTACTCATGACCGAATGTGCAGTTCAAGGTTAATGCCTGGCGTAACTGCATGTGGTTGCGCTGGGGCAGTACATGCTGGGTTTGTATTTAACGTTTACATTACAAAATGTTCTAACAGTCTGTATATTTCTGTGAGCTTTGGATATAAGCAGCAAACCTCAGCTATTGATAAAGTTGCTGCATCAGGGTGTGGTGTATATGTGACCAATAAAGGCCGGGTCTGGACCCCAGATGATCTCGACCAATTCCAGAAAAGGTCTCAGCAATAATCTTTGGCAGTTCACATTCTTGATCCTGTGCAGGACCGTCCCGGAGTCACATCCACGCTGCTAATGCAACTGCTTCCCCTTTAAGGTTATTAAATATGCTTGAAGACACAGTCGCAAAATTGCCTATTAATTGCATGCCCATGTCCAGGGTCAGAACAGCCCCGTATTCATCTTGAATTTGTTTTGCCACTTCTGGAAAATTGTCAAGTGTTAGTGTACTGTGTGCTGTAGTATTAAGCGTGGCAAATACCATGCCCCAAGTGTTATAGATGTCTACCATAGGAACCATGCCAAATGGCAAGCACCTGAGAACCCATGTGGGGAAAGACTGCTTCCAGCAAAGCAAAACACAAATGATGGACGGAATGCGGAACCAATCAAATATTCAACCCCAGTCACGGAGCTGGGTTTAATCCATCAATTCTTTTACTCACTATACCACCCCAGTTTGAACCCAGCCATATGCAAATCAGTTTTGACCCTGTTCCTCACGGGAACAGTCCAGCCCGAACTGCCAGGCCAGGACCTCCCTGGACCGGAAACAAGCATCCTGGGACTGAATTCAGGGTTTCACCTTTCAACATCCAGGCTAGCTTGAATCCAGTGGTATAGTGAGCCCGGGACCCACGTGTGGGCATACCCGAAGCACTTATGGCAG
Organism: Pleurodeles waltl; assembly: GCF_031143425.1. NCBI lineage: Eukaryota > Metazoa > Chordata > Amphibia > Caudata > Salamandridae > Pleurodeles > Pleurodeles waltl. The sequence continues at coordinate 489,420,634 of NC_090444.1, read as the reverse complement.
CAAAAGCAAAGTAAAACACAAATGATGGACGGAATGCGGAACCAATCAAACATTCACCCCCAGTCATAAATCTGGGTTTAATGCATCAATTCTTTTGCTCACCATGCCACCACAGTTTGAACCCAGCCATATGCAAATCAGTCTTGACCCTGTTCCTCATGGGAACAGTCCAGCCCGAACTGCCAGGCCAGGACCTTCCTGGACCGGAAACAAGCATCCTGGGACCGGTTTCAGGGTTTCACCCTTCATCAGCCAGGCGATTACTGCCCGTTGTGCATTTGCCATGGTTATGGTAAAGGTATTAGTTCGGAGATAAGCACACCAAATGGGGATTAATCCTTTTATTGTTCAAACTTGAACAACCTACAGCGTTGGAGAGGTACTACCTACTTAGCTAAGGAGGAAATCCTCAATACCACGGACTTCTCCATATATAGTATTGAGGGGCCTTAAGGCTTTAGTAAGATACAGATACTTAGAAGGATCAGAAAATGATTGCCTGACCAAACATTGGTGGCACCATGTCACATAGGTTCTCATTATCCTAATGAGGCTACTGGATTTGGGCAGCAGAAACACCTGAATTATAGGGTACTGAGTTAAATCCTCAGGCCGTGACACCGGTGGTCCTAATTTGGGTGTTCTGGCTAACTAGCATCTCTGCCCAAAAGTGGGGATGATTATGGCAACCGGGCGCATGTCAAGAAAGACTCCTCAGGGGAATAGTGATGGATCAGATCTCAACTCTTTCTCTCGGTTACCTTAGTCTCACACAGGCAAAGACAAGCAAAGGCAGAGTATAGTCCAGTAAGGATTAATTAAAGTAACTGCATTTTAGATAAAATGGCATGTATTGCAATAACTAGGATGATAAAACATAATAGAAGCAAAATTGTGACAAGAGGAGTGAAACACAAAAACAGTCCCACTGTACTGTCACTAGGAGTAATAAATATTTTTTCTATCTAAGCTATGTTACAGCAAAGCGTTATAAGCTCTAATACACCCTTCAGGTTTCCCCCTTGGGAAGAGATCATCCCTCAAACCTGAGCAAGGAAGTCTGTTGTCTAAAAAGATACTGTCCCCATGTAGCCCAGGGATTCTGCAGTCTAAGCAAGCCGCTGTAGTGAAAACGTTCAGCTATCAGCATGCAGTCGTGGTCATCTGCCTGGAATCTCCCTTTAATGTGTAAGGGACAGAGAAGAGTTTTTATAATAAAACAATGGATGTTCCAGGAAAAATGTCCCCATGTAAAGATTTGTATATTTCTGAAAATGTTGGAGACACAGCATACCATTTTTGCTGGCAATCCTATGAGACTGCAGCCTTGAGGAAAGCACAAAGTGAAATGAATGCAGTACTAAGAACGTGATGTTTTCCTAGGCGAAAGTACAATTAGATAAAGGAAATAAAACAACATTGCAGATGTGGCTAATGCTAGGAAAACAAAGCAGTGCAGAATAAAATGTAACTGGGCTAAAGTGCACAATGGCAGGACTAGTTTGCTAAACTAACATGTATAACATTTAACTAAAATAGCTATACAACAGTACAAAGTGACCATAAAATTGCATTTTCAGATGTACAACATGTGATTTGGTAAACTTGTTACCAAAATGCATTTTGCATTTGTGATTCAGTTTTTGGAAGGGGCGGCTTAAGGGTGCTTCATCAAAATTCTGAATTGACATTGTATGTATTACTGTTTTGTGACCAAATTCTAGTCACAAATCAATAATACGTTACCACTAGTTTAAAACTGGTGGTACCCTTTCAGAAAGGGAAAGAGGTCCCCAAGGAGCCCCTTCCCCTTTGGGAATAGAAATAATATTATTTTTAGGAGGAGGCAGTGGTTCATGGGACCACTGCCTACTCTTAAAAATGAAGTTTCAAGGTTTCATTTGTTACCTTTTAAACACACCCTGTTTTCCCTTAAGGAAAACAGGCTGCATTTAAAAAAAAAAAAAAATGCTTTATGAAAAAACAAGCACAGATATGGTGGTCTGCTGAACTCAGCAAGCCTGTGTTGGCTGTGAGTCCTAATTGGTCGAAAAGTGCGACCCACCTCAATATTATTCTTGAGGTAGTTTAAGTTGCAACCCCCAAGGAATCCCTAAATGAAACTAAATGATTTTAATACATTAGGAATACTGATTTCCTCATTGCAATTTCCTTATTGCGATTCGGAGAGAATCGAAATTAGGAAATAGGACTTCCTAATGTTTATACATTTAGCCCTTAGTGTTCAATTAAAAATGTTTTGTTTGAAGATTTTGCAGCAGTGTCAATATATTTTTAGAACTTTTCCTTGCTTAAAAGTGTAATTTGTTTTCGTTCCAATGCACTTGATTGCTTGGTTTTACTTGCAAAAAAGCGTCACACATTTGCAGTTCAATGTCACTCAGGAGAGCACTGAAACCTAGGAAATAACACACAGAAACAATTTGAAAACATGGCAGGGATGGCAATGTCACCGAGGTGTAAACAGATACAACCATAAAATTGTAAAGCATTGTCTGCAAAAAGTATTTTCATTCAACACATGGCATCTCTGGAAACCATTGTGGGAGCAATCTGGACATATCAAAGAACAGTACCACTATGCTCAAGTGAATCGAGCCATTGTGTGTATAGGAGCAGACATCCGTCTGAAAGCTGATGAATTAATATTATCTCCCTAAATTTGTTTGCCACTTAATAACATCTTTAAGAGCATCACCATCTCTGTGACCAGAAAAGAAGCACTTTCTCTTTCTTCATCAGAACGATAGGCAGTATGTTCTATCCATAATTCGGTAAGAGCCGATGGCCTCTTCGGAAGGCATGGGTTCCTAGATATTTCTACTATGTTTCAAAGCAAAACGTGGGAAAGTTACTGCGTGGTTTCCGGAGTTTAGGATCTTCCACGGAGTTCTTACAACTTTTTCAGCAGCACCTGTGCTTTCAATTTTCTAAAGCATTTTCTTTATCGAAATGGTTAATTGCCTGCCTCTTCTTGGTCTCCTACTGTGGCAGCTATGTATTATCGGCAAAGAGCCCATAGTAACTACTGAAATTTGTTTTTTAGATTTCTTTTTTTTGCAGCTGTCAATGGCAAGAGACTTGAGGTAGAACAGGACCAAGGGCAAATACTAAAAAGAGGACAAGAGCTGTTCCTCATTGCTAGGCTCCGTCAGTCTCCTCTTTGATATTGCGCTAATATGGTGAAACAATTAGTAACTACATTAAAAGTATGTGTAACAGTGCATGCCTCTAAAACTGACGAAAAGGAAACTTTTGCTGATGCTGTCTAACCTTGCATTCTATTGCACAGGCTGTGAAGTATTGGTTTCCAACATCTTGAACACCGGATAACTAACTTGTTTCTGATAGAATGCAATCATTATATTGTTATCTCTCACTTCACCTTGTAACACAAACCTTTAACTTGTGGGGTGCCAATGGAATATGACATGTACCTGTTTTGAAGGTGCATATTCTAGCCTCGATGAGTCTAATATGAGATTCTTCTGTTATTGTGGCCATCACAGAGATTTTCATTGCACTGATACAAATCACAATTCTGCTGCTTTTAGATGTTGACTCTGATAAATGTTTTTTTTTAATGTCCCTCAAGCGATTCAATTTAAACTGCAGTGATCTCCAAAAACTAATGGGGTTGCCTCATTTTCTGCATTTGTTTTGGCAAAGCATTGTGGCGAAAAGGATTAATTCAATGTCCAACGCAGGCTACTCTGTAGCACAGAATCACTGTGGTAATGGCATTCATTCAGGGATGCGTGACTCAACTTTCAGCATCAATAACGTTTTAATCCAGGTTTATTTTATAAGTAAGAGAGATTGTAACAATAATGAATGCGATGGTCCATTAATGAAATCAAAGGTTGCAAACATGAACTGTACCTCAGCTTCTATTCTGCAGAAACAAAGGGACCCTGAAGGACAGAACACGTTTTCCATATAGACATTTTTGGGTTTCCTACGTCAATTTGGTCTGGGTAGAAGACAATCTTGAGAGGCACGAACTAAAAATAAAAACAAAGAAATAACAGTATGGACAAAGAAATAAACAATATAAAAAAGAAGCTTGACATGCAAGCCAAGTTGAATTTAAAATATTAGGATGTATTAATAAACACTGGAGAAAAGATAAACAGTATCTCTATAATGGGAAAAGGATATCAAGTATTTAGTCGAGGTCGATAGGAAAATAATAAAATGTTAAAAAATACAAATTCCCTTCATGGAATTCTGAGCAGGATCTACAGACCAAACACTTATGATTTGCAGTTACACCTGGTAAAATAGTTGCAGCAAAGGAGTTTATTTTCAAACTTAGAAAACATTCAAGAGTATAATTAATCTAAGGGGCAAACAAGGAAGCTCTATGTGGCAAGGCCATGTCAAGGGCAAAAACAGAAAATAAAAAATCTGAGTGAAAAGACTTGCAGAAAGGAAAATGTTAGAAGCTGCGTAATACACTTCCTGAATCGTAGGTTTAGCTAAGTTTTAAATGGCCACATGCATCCTAGAAAGTCCAAATATGTTGATGTATTTCGTGAAAAAAATGGAGGGCCTGATTTGGATAATGGCAAGTGAGTAACTCTGTCACAATGGTGACAAATATCCCTTCTACCGAAATTTAAATCCCATTGGATATAAAGGGATTTATATTTGGGCGGATGGGATATCCATCATACTTGTGAAGGAGTAACCCACCTGCCCAATTCAGAATAGGTCTTAAGTTTTTTTACCTGCAAAAGTTGTACTTTTCATGCAGATTGTGAAAATATTTACTTTGAATGATTGTAACTGTCCCAATCCGCATCAGAGTAGCTATTTAGAGTCCTTCAAAGATTCAAATTAGGAGAGGGCAGAACTCACGGACTTTCACTCCACGTATTCTGCTGAGTTATATAAAAACTCCATGAAATTCCTCAAAGTTCTGCCAACGCACAGAAATATGCACATCGAGCTGCTTGTGTTGCGCCATTAGCACATTCCCCATTAAAAAAATCAGTGCAAATAGATCCATGTGGTGAACCAGAGCCCCTGGCCATTCAAGTTGATTTTGCTGCCACTCAAGTCGAAAATCAAGTCGAGAATAAGCCCTCTGTCAGCGACCACTCACCTCAGAAAATCTCACTGGAAGTCCTCCTAGTAACCGGAAATGGCACCAGGTAACACCAAATCACATCACACTAGCAAGCTCATATTTCTGAATTCTCACAAAGAAACAATTCCTTTAACCGGCAATTTGTGGAATTTGTCCAGAACTCTGCATTACAAGAGTGATGCGCAGTCACTAAATTCCCAAAATTCCAAACATTCCATAAGCAAAATACTATTTTCAGCTTGGGCCTAAAAAAAAGGTCCTAGTCTCTCAGAGCATCTACATTTATCTGGGAACGTAGGGATGCATTGGCCACTTTGTAAATATGGCATGATGAAAAATACCTCCTTGAACCACATTAACATATTAAAGATGATGCTAGTGTGGCGCAAGGAGGTGCTAGGGCCTTGAAAATCTGGCCCTTAGAGCTTGAAGTCAGGCTACACAGCATGCTGCAGACTCCGACAGCAGACAATGATTCCAAAGTGCCTGCCTGGAGTCAGTTCAAGCCCAGCAGCCCTGGTTAGTACATCTTTCCCAAAAAATCACAAACAGATGAAGTGAAAACTGCATCTTCTTTTTAACTCCAGGTTTTAACTTTGCAGCATTGAGTCCAACATGGATGTTTTAAGGGGACAGGTCAGCATGTCATGGTCAGTTTTTCTTTTAGCCATTCTACAACTGCCCTTCATATGTCCCAGTTCTCCGTTCATAACAGCTTTATTTCATTCAATGTATGTGAAATGTGGCTTTTAGGTAAGGATTTATCAGAGGCAACTCCTGTCAAATCCAATCAGAGATGTCCTACTTTGCATTGCTGAAGTCCTACCTAAAACTGAACCATTCATCATTTCTGTGAGAAGCAAGAAGCAGGGTTCCACCTAAAAAGTGTGAAAGGAGAAATTTGAAAAAGGCACATGATGAACAAAGGAGAAAAGTGAATTCACACAGCTTAGGCACAACCCAATGAGTTTTCCCATCCCTACATCTCTGTGTGTTAGGAAAAGTATTTAAAAATAATGAAAGAAGATGGGCCTTATCAGGGAATGTCACCTGTATGTATGAAGCATATACCTCTGCAGCGAATGACCCAACTTCATCTGTATCTGATATCCTGTCATATTTTTAGCACATTAGAACACTAATCCATTGTGTGTGGTGAGTCCTAGGGCAGTACATGGTAGAGTCATGAGATTACTGTCCTTGGCCTGGCTATATGACATACAACAGTGGTTGCAGCATACTGATTATTATAAACTGATTACCCTGAGCAGACCTTTTGTGTTCCAGCAAGGCTGTGGTCAATAAGCCTCACTTGTTTAAATCCCAAATGATGTGTTACACCTAGACACTTGCATAGCCATTCCGTGTTTGTTGTGGGCATGTCTATGCATGGTGGGTGTGTGGCACATGTATGGTAGCAAGGCACTGTGTGTGATAAGAGTGTGATTGCTGGCCTCATTTGGATCTATTTTGGATTGCCCCTTGTTTAGCATTCCACAATATTGAGGATGAATGTCAGTGGAAGTGGGATTCCTGTGTCTGGATGCTGGACACCCAAACACTAAAGTGAGGAAGGATGGAGAAAAGGCTACCATTAGAAATTCTTTGAGGAACTTTCAGTAAAGGACAGCTGAATAGCTTTCCTTAGTACTGCCATTTGATACATCATAAGGGAAAGGGGGAGTCATCAGATTCTGTTTTTAAAGGTGAGGACATTGTTGGGCAAGACCTGTTTTTTTTTTTTCCTGTTCTTTATTTCTACTTCAGGAAGGTTGATGACAGGTTGGTGCAGGGACTTCACACTTCGGGCCTTATTTACAAACATCTTGCACCACTGGTGCATCACTTTTTTTGATGTACCTATGTCGCAGGCTGCAGACCCATATCTTCAAGGCCATGCAATGCCACTTTGTGTGGTTTTACATGGCCTTGTAAATGTGGAGTAAGGCAATGCAGTAAAAGTCGCTGCATTGCCTTACTGCACGTCAAAGGGGCATTCCATGGGTGTTGCAGTGTTTTTTTTCCAAAGAACACCCATGGATTTTGATGCATTCGCAGATTTACAAGGATTTGTATGCCTGGGAATGTGTCAAAAGCTTACTCCTCACCAGGGTGCTGGTTTCTGCAGGTCACCAACTCTCCTAGAAGTGATGGAACATCAGCTAAAGTCTGCTCAACTTGCTGGATAAGCTGGGGGTCTATACAGAGCCTAGAATCATGCCTGCTCAGAGAGGAACTGAAGGGAATCAGGCCCTGCAGGAGGCATGACTGTCCAGGAGTAGAAGTCCAGCTGCATTTCTGGTGCATAACAAAACTGAAGATGCCACTTTGCATTTGGGAGTGTGTCCAGTCTGACCCAAACTAAGTAGGGTCATCTGGCCTCTCTATGTGGCTCATTTGGCAAATGACACTTTAAGTGCTGTTAACGCGTTCCTTTATGACTCATTTACTCACTTTGGGACTCGTTTTAGGCCAATGAATCTTTTGACCCTGATTGAAGACACCTTAGGACGAGATAGCTAATCAGCATGTCAATCAATATGTCAATAACGTAATCAAAGTTCACAGTAATACGATAATTCAAATTAATCAACGACATTTAATAAAACTCAGAACCAACCATGACCTTTCAGTCATGAATAACCACACCAGTTTAGTACGATTTTGTGAAGTTTATTCCCTATTGATTACAATTCTACTAATAAGTTTATTAATCTCAAAACCAAGAAACACATTAGCATAGTCACAATATGGTAACTTTGATAAGATTTCAACAGAGCAAGAATCACGAATATTAGAACATAACACGGCGTTAACATAGGTTATCCTTAGCAGAGTAACATTACCACATTATTCAACAAAGCATAGATTCAGTCATTTGTCTATTTGCGTCAGTTTAGTGTACCCCTCATCTAACCTTGAATTAGCATTGACATGTTGGGCTTCATGCAAAACAATTTGGTACCACCAATTTAGAAAACATCTAGCTATGGTCTCTGTCAAAAGAAGCAGTTGGTACCTAGAAAGGAAAAGCAAACAGACAATCACAATTTCAGTGTCATATAGTTACCCTCCGTATTGAGTCAGCATACAGGATTTGTCTTCATCCTCAGGACATCAGTTGATTCGCATTCGGCCAGTAACTCAGCAAGTCGGGTAAAGGGGCACTTCCCTCATAAGGAGGTAAAGTGTAAACGGGCAATATAAGGCAAGAATGGTTTTAAGAATCAAACAACAAAGTCTCTATGCAGAGTGACAAAGTGTCTGGGTCATAGAAAATCGCATCAGCATCTCCCTAACTAACTAAAATGTTCTTGTGACAAGGGTTTTTATCCCTTTTTCATTGTACATTCCCCTAAAATTTGGTTGGTTGAGGGGTTGCACCCAACTATCTCTATCCAATTGACTTCAAATTAGCTCATCGAATTTGTCACCCCATAACTGTTCTCACGTATTTTATTGGTCCTTATGATTGACGTCTGGAATGTCCGGTATGATTTCATACTGTTGTGGTCCTTTGCACATCTTCAGTCAGTGGCTCCATTGTCTGTACCGGTTCAGATGACCTTGTACCTGCGAGTGGTCTACAGTGTTGCATTCAGCTAAAATGTTTCTACAAGCAAGTCGAATTTCATGAGAACAGATCTACTACAGTTACATTCATCTTCTAGTTTGGAAAAAAACAAGAGTTCATGTCCCTCAGTAAGTCAGCACACTGCACGTTAGAAAAACACCTTTTAAATGAAACCAGGCAGCTAGGCCTCTACTCATGCTAACTAAGACCTAATGACTTATTAACAGAATTCTAACATATAACCTTTCATTATTAGTACAAATTACTTTTTGATATAACATTTCATAATTATTAGTCAGTTTCATTAGTCCCTGTATATATTGGTGGCCACTCCCGGTGGGCACATTTCAAGCATGTGTTTAGCAAAATATATTAATACATTTTCTATGCAGCATTATTATACATTAATTCATAAGCATTTCATGTTAATATTGATTATATATGCTACGCTCTCTCAGTTCCTCCTCTGATGACACTTGTCATCACACAAAACCTTTCCCTTCACAACCTTTCATTTTTCTCAATATGTGCATTTCAACATCTTCCCCTCTGTGTGATTTTTCCTAAATTTCTTTGAACACTTTCTCCTTTCCTTTTACTTCATTTCTTTTGTTTCGTTTTGCCAAATTTCTTTTAATTCTTCCATTAATTTTACATGATAACCATAACCCCAATAAACATATCAGGACAATCAATAGACCCCCTAATATTTTTGCAAGAACCCTGTTCCAAATATTGCTAAACCAATTACCTACTTTGGTAATTCCTTTCCCAACTCTTTCCCAAACTCCAGGTTCCTTCAGCTCCTTCAAATCTGCACTATCTCTTGTTAGGTTATTAAGCATACCTTCTGATCTTTTTACTATTGTCAGGAATGAATGCACAACAATGTCGCTCATTAAGCATCTTACAGACTCTGCCACTCTTTGCTAAAAGAATGTCTAAAGCAAGCCGGTTTTGAAGAGTCATAGCTCTTTCCGCAGCAAGTTCAGTATCCATCAGGAGTATAGCCCCTCTGAAATTTGTCAGAATGATATCCACAATAGTAGACAACTTTCAAATCTTTATGGAGTTTAAGATAACCCCTACTGAAGGAATTATGGCTCCAAATATGTCACCTATGACAGCAGCCGCTGTCTCTCTCTTTTGTCTAGTATGTTGTAATTCAGACATTTTGGGAATTTGCTTTGAGTCATCAATCTGGTAAATCTTTGGGCAAACTATTCCCAAATAACATGTCCCATACCATCTTTAGGAAGACGGTAATAAGCATTAAGTCCACATATATAATAGATCCCAGGGATCGCTGGATCCTGTCCATTTAACGTGAATATCCATTTACTCTGAAACAAAAGCACATGCCTGTATTCACTTGTTCCCACAAATAAAGTGTCATGCTCAGATTTCGGCCTATATATACACAAAGCCTTCCTATGTGTAATGCATCTATAGCTAATTTGCCCTGTGTCTTTATTGCAGTGTAAGCATAATCATTTGCAAGTGTGCATTTTTCTAATCACTTTTCCAGCCTTTCCTTTAATGCTTTTCGTCTATCATCAGTGTGATCTAAGAAGCTCTTTTCTACAGGTGTTAGTAAGCAGGTTAGATTATTGCGGTGCGCATTAGCTGTCCTAAATGTCAGTGTTGGCTCAAAGAAACCCCTAACTAATTTTATGCTATGTTCTTTAGCTAATTTGTTTAGAAACTCAATCACAGGCACAAAAGAAGATACTACATCTAAGTTAGAATAGAAATATTGCACAGGTTCTTGATCATAGAATCTTGTTAACAGCAAACTACAGCTTATCCCGTAGGTCAATGGCAGACTATGATAAGTAACCCCTTCTTGTACTGATGAAGGAATCTTTGTGCATACATAACAATTCTTTGCATCCATTGTGTCAACATACTCATTCAGTAAGCGATAGAAGACATTAGTAGATAGTTCCCCTTTTGAGTTAGTTCCCTCATGCAAATATGTTGCACCCTGCTCAAACTTCTCCCATGGTGTTAATGTAGGAGTCTCAGGATTCGAAGCATTGTTAGTCACTTTCTTATCCACCCATGGCATTCCCACAATCACACCTATAACTATTATTGTACACACAATACCTAGAATAGCACTCAACCAACCACACATCCTACCCTTATTACTATTACCTCTAGTTTAACTCATGATCTGTAAAGAATCAGATAGCAGAATGATACAAAGCAAACAATCAACTTGAAGACGATATAAAAGCCTTTTTTTTTTTTTTTTCTTCTATGCAAAGTCTCTCTCTGCAAGTATTTCACTCACTCCAGGACCCCTTTGTCAAATCAGGTTAGCAGTTTGTCATAATCGTTTTTTCAGAGTAAATTCAGGTTATCAGTGTCACATCCGGTTATTTATCAGTCTCTTTTCTCAGCTTTTCAGCTTTTAGTTTCAATTTAAATTTAACACAGTTTCTTTCTAAAGTTGAATTCAGGTGCCATAGTATTGACCTGGAACCTCCTGATCAAAACAGAACGCCAAGAATTCTTGCTGCCATTCAGCTGATGTTGCATAAGCCCATTCAGGACCTGCGTACCTTCTATTTGCAACTCTCTTTCTTTTCAGTTTACGTTCACTTTGCAATTCTCCTTCATTGAGATCCTCTTTTCTGGTTGTGTCAACTTCTTCCTCTATTGTTTCACTAGGGACCACTTTCTCTCCTGCAACTTGTGACTTTGGCCAGATATCTCCTTTATGTGTTTTCTTCCTGCTTGGCCTTTCAGAACGTTGAATAGTGCCCTCCTCTTGTGCTATGGTGTTTTCTCTTGATGGCTCTTCAAACGGCTCAGGAGGAGTCGGAACACTTTGACCTCCCTCTGCTTCTTCCCCCTCGCCTTCATGGTCTGTTACGGGCTCAACTTCAAACCCGTATCTGTCTGCTTCAGGGAGAACCTCTCTTTTTTGTCGGTTCCCCTGTTACCTCAGCTGAGATGGGCTCACTGTCACCCCTCTGGAACTCGTTTTGAGTGACTAAGCCGTCCTCAGCGGGCTCTCCTTCAGTCTCAGTTCCCCTTTGAATATTCTCCGGCCCTGAGACTTTCTTCTCTGCAGCTGTTGTTTTGGACACTTCAAGTTCCTCATCAGTTGGACACATCACCTTCTGCACATTTCACAGCAGTAGTTGTTGTCAGTATTACTTGATATGGCACCTTAAAACACGGCTCCAAACACGACTTCCTCACATGTTTCTTGACAACAACCCAGCCACCGGCTTTCAGGGTGTGACCTGGATCACTTATCGGTGGCAATGTGGTAGCCTCCACCTGGTGAGAAAAAGAGTGGACCAAATCAGCCAGACCTTTGCAGTAGTCCAACACCATATCATCTGTGATATTCACAAGAGCATTTGCAGGCACTGCGGGCAATCTCATAGCTCAGCCCATTAGAATCTCATGTGGAGATAGTCCTGTCTTCTTTCTTGTCAGGTGTGTTTCTCATTGACATCAGTACTAAGGGCAATGCATCTGGCCTCTTCAAATTTGTAGCTGCGCACATTTTTGCCATTCTCGACTTCAAGGTACCATTCATCTGTTCCACTAGTCCTAATGCTTCAGGGCGATAACTACAATGCAGCTTCTGCTCAATGTTTAATGCAGCTCACAAGAGCATAATTACCTCATTGTCAAAGTGTCTGCCCCTATCTGATTCTAAAGAGATCGGGGATCCGAAACGTGGTATTAACTCCCTAAGCAGCAATTTTGCTACTGTGAGGCTGTCATTCCTACGTGTAGGGTAAGCTTCAATCCAGTGACTGAAAACGCACACAATCACCAACACATACCTCAGTCCTCCGCACACAGGCATCTCAATGAAATCCATCTGCATCCTGCTAAATGGACCACCAGCTCTCCCAATGTGGCTCATATTCACCACAGTCCCTTTTCCTGCATTCATCTGCTGACAGATGATGCACCTGTGACAGATAACTTCTGCAGTTTGTCTGAATTTCAGATTGAACCAGTCTATTTTGAACAACCTGATCATTGCATCTCTCCCAACACGTGCCTGCCCATGATAAAACCTCGCAAACAGTGACAAAACCATTTTCCCCTCTTCTGAGACCCATAAGTCATCTGATCTCTGTACACCTTGTATTCTCTGCCAGGAGTGTTTCTCCTCTTTTCTGGCAAGTCCCTGCAGTGACTTTAGCTCATCTAATGTGTCAACCACTCTTAATGCAAAGTTTAAGCATGTTTCATTTTCAGTTTCAGGTAACAATTGCCACTGATCTCGGAACGATATACAGTTCAATGCACAAAACCTTGTGACTTGATCTGCATATCCATTTCCCATTGACACAAAGTCTTGTGACTTAACATGAGCATTGCATTACACCACGGCAATTTCAAGAGGTAACTGAATCGTATGCAACAAATCTTTAATCTTTTCGCCATTTTTCACTGGTGAACCAGAAGAGGTCATGAAACCCCTTTGTGACCATAACTGGCCAAAATCATGTACAATTCCAAATCCGTATCTGCTGTCAGTATAGATAGTGACTTTCAGATTTTCAGCTGCATTGCATGCCTTAGTAAGAGCAATTAATTCAGCCACTTGAGCAGAGGACACTCTTTCGAGCCAGGAAGCTTCTAAAATACCGGTGATTGTGCACACGGCATGCCCAGCTCACAATACTCCTACTGAGTCTCTCAAGCATGAACCATCAACAAACATAATGTAATCATTTTCTTCCAATTGGGTATCTTTAATGTCAGGTCTTGGTTTGGTGCATAGGTCTGTTACCTCAAGACAATCATGTTCTACCTCCTCAGCATTATCAATGTCTGCATTTTCAATAGGAAGTAAAGTTGCCGGGTTCAATACAGTACATCCCTTAAGGGAAACATTAGGTGACCCCAGTATGATTGTCTCGTATTTAGTAAGGCGGGCATTCGTCATGTGCTGCGTCTTAGTTCGGGTCAACAGAAGTTCAACTGAATGAGGGACCATTACTGTTAAGGGATGTCTCATCACTATGCCTTCACACTGATAAGGCTTTGACCAACTGCTGCAACTGCGCACAAACAACCTGGCAAGACTGCTGTGACTGGGTCCAAAGTAGCTGAAAAATATGCTACTGGGCGGTTTGCACCTCCATGGACCTGTGTCAAGACAGACAAAGAACAAGCATCAAGTTTATGACAAAACAGTATGAAAGGTTTCGTGTAATCAGGCATACCTAAAGCTGGTGCCCTGTACATGCTTTCCTTCAATTCCATGAATGCCTCCATCTCTTTCTCGGACATAGTTATGTTACCCGGGTTATCCTGGACTTCCTTAACTGTCAATTTCACTAATGGTTTAGAGATAATCGAGACGTTGGGTATCCACTGGCGACAGTATCCCACCATTCCCAGAAACATCCTGACATCTCTCTTTGTTGTAGATGACCTAAGTACTTCACCTCTCTCTGAAAGTATTGCAGCTTCTTTGCGGACACTTTATGTCCATTCTTTCCCAAATGGTTCAGTAAGGCAATTGTATCATACCTGCAGTCATCTTTTGTTCTGGACGCAATTAACAAATCATCAATGTACTGCACTAGAGTCAAACTGAAAGGCAGTTCTAATGACTCCAAGTCCTTTTTCAATATCTGATTAAAAATGGAAGGTGACTCAGAAAACCCTTGAGGAATTCTGCACCAACTGTAAACCTTGTCCGGGAATTTGAAACTGAAGAGAAGTTGGCTGTCCTCATGAAGAGGCACTGAAAAGAATGCTTGAGACAGGTCCACAACTGAACCACTCTGCATCACACGGAACCTGAAACATGATCACTGCTTGATTTGGCACTATGGGGCAGCACTTTACCACAATCTCGTTTATTTTCCTCAAGTCCTGCACAATTCGAACCTTTCCACAAGGCTTTTTCAAACCCATTATTGGTGAATTACACGGGCTACTCAGCACTTCTTTCAAAACTCCTTGCTTCACAAAGTCCACAATTATCTGTGCTACTTGAATGAGGACATCTTGTGCCATGTGGTACTGCGGTACCTGGGGAAACACTGCATTCGGCTTTACCTGTACCTTGACCTGTTCTACCCCCTTTATCAATACCACTTCTTTTCCTGTCAAGTCCCACACTTTCTCTGTCACTGTTCCCTGCAGCTCAGTTAGCAAGTCAAATACTGTAAGCATCGGGAATAAGGTTATCAAAGGGTATTCCTCATTTGCGGTCTCTATCTCCAACTCTGAAAACTGACCATCGTCCCCTTCATCATCACTGTTTGTCTGCACCTCAATCCCTTCATTGGAACAGGTAATCAAGCATCTCGTTTTTCACAATAAGTCTCTTTCCAGTAGGGATACAGGACTCGAATCACAGACTACAAATTTATGTAATCCCTGGAAGTTGCCAATTTCAACTTGGACCAGGTCTGTAATCGGATTTGTCAGGAACTGATTTGCTACTCCTACCACCCTTATGTTACGCCCCGAAAGTGGCAATTTCGGAACCTATGCACTTCTGACTGTAGAGCGTGTAGCTCCTGTATCGACTAGGAATGAAACCTTATGACCCATCACCTTTCCCTCTACATAGGGACCCTTCTGACCTACCTCTAGGGACGCTGCAAGCCTGCACTCCTCACTGTCTGAACAATCGTCAGACCATTCATCGTTTATTCCATCCTCACCACGCAATGGGAACTGTTGTACTGTGTTATTTTGACTCATCGTTTGGCCTGTGACCTGTTGAGGACGCATCACCTGTTGCTGTCCCATCGGAGCCAATGGTAATTGCATTTGCTGTCTAGGTACCATGGGAACCTGCTGTTGTACCTGTTGCACTTGTGCTGGTTGAACACGCAGCATTTGCATCTGTTGCATGGGCTGTAACCCCTGCACCTGAACCTTGTTATTCTGGAAGTTCGATTTTGTGCCCTCATTTTTGGACTTCTCACATTTTGAAATGTACCAACATCATTGCTTTGTTGAACAACTCCATCCTGCACCACCATTGGGCATTCCCGCTTCCAATACCCCACACACCCGCACGCGTGACATGGTGACACCTTTTTCATCCCCTGCACATCATTTTGAAACACAACAGTATTCAAGTCTGGACCACGGTTCACAAAACCTCCTCGTCCTCGACCTCTTGGTTGCACCTGAAACATTCCATTCCCCTGCGGTTGCTGTTGTACCACCTGCTGTATTCCATTCCCCTGCATCCCTGCTTGCGCTGCCTTAATCTGCATCACCATCACCTTCTCCTTCAACTTTCTCTGCTGCAACTCAGTCTCGTCACTGCAGTATTTTGCATACTGCAACATCTCATCAATCGGCTTCGCTTGCCAACAAATCAAATGATTCTTAATCATCTGGCTAATCTCTGGCCTCAACCCTTTAACAAACCTGAACACAAGGTGATTCATGTCTTTCGGCTCAATTACCTCAGTGCCACTGTAGTGTTTGAATGCCTTAAACAATCTCTCATAGTAAGCATGGATCGATTCTTTAGCTTCCTGTGATGTTCGATCAATTTTCTGCCAATCAGTCACTTTTGGTGACACTTTCTGCTTCAAAAACTCAATCACTTTGTGATAATACCTCATCACTTCTGCAGACGGTGCTCTGGTCACCTTGTCCCTTGCCGGCTCCTCTGTCGGCCAGTCCACACCTCTCTTGCACTCAAGCCATAAGTCAGGTGGAACTATAATTTCAAACAGGGTATTCAAGTCCTCCCAGATACATTTTGCAAGCTTCACAAACCTATCTGTTTGCTGATACCACTCCATCGGCTTCTCCCTCAACCTGGGATAATCATTTGTGAATGACAAAATGTCACCCCTAGACCACGGTACATGGACTAGAACCCCTCCAGCGGTTTCTCTCATTGGAAACATTTTTATTGTCCCCGTGTCCAGTGCGGCTTTAGCCTGCTTTGGTTCCGGACCATCGCCTTTCTCTTTATCTCTCTTCTTTGCCCATCTGCCTTACCATTTCTCTAAGGCTCCCCAAATTTGAGCACTCTGCAGTATTTATTTAAGATGCGCTTTCATTCCGATAGATCTCATGTGCTCGAACTTTACACTCAAAATCTAATCTGTAGCTTCTTTTCAAATGTTTAGTACTTTCAATGTCTATGCCATATTTTTCTGCCAGGTTTGCTAACCTCTGATGCACCTTGCTCACTTCTTTAGCTATTTTGGGGCACAGATACCTCAATTCTGTTTCCGTGTGTGACTCTAGTCTGTTCACCCCCATTGTTCCTTCCACTACTTCCATGGCTTCTACACCCAGTCTCACAAAATGCAGGTATTCATCCCTCTCTGACCTCTCTGCGGTCACTGCAGTAGTCTGTGAAGTGTTGAGCTTGTATAACCACTCATTCAATTGTTGCGCTGTTAAACCTTGCAACAAAATATTTCCTGACTGCACCAATGGTGTCTGCGTCGTATTGGTACTAATTATTTGTGGGGTTAGCGTTCCCAACCATGCTTGCCTCACGGTCTCCAAAGAAACCCCAATCGGACTAAAGTCCAACAAGGATCTAGATCCTTCTGCTGTCTGTTCTCTTGGTGTCATCCCTTGGGAAGTTCCTGCAACCCTCCTCTTATTGCCTCTTGGGTCATTACTCCCTGATCACACATGCCAGGTTTACCTTGCGCATACAGAGGTACTGGTGGACCAACAGTAATTGGCAATGATATTGCAGCTGGTGATTGTCCAAGTCCCAAACCCTGTGGAGTATTAACTCCTATAGCTTGATTCATCATAGGTGCTGTAGCTATTGACTGCGGTCCTGCGACTGCATTGTAACTCGGAACCAGCTGATGCTGCGGCTGGGGCAGTAATTGCGAGTTGGCTCAATCTGCACTAATTTTGATCTCGTATATATCGGATCAGGCTGCACCATCAGACTCGTGTTTGTCTCTAGTACTGGGACATCTGGATAAATCATTTGAATCTGTGGTGGCTGCAACTGCATCTGTGTGTCTGGCGCAGTGGGTACACTGACATCATTCTGTATCAAAACTGTATCACTTGTCTGCATTGTACTTGAGACGCCCTTATTTTGTGCCGGGTCTTCAGAACTCCCACTAGTGCTCTGTACGTAATCATATATAGCATATGGTGGCAGGCGATCATGTAACAACTGGTTCAGAAACTCTTCATCGTCCGAATCATCTGCGTCTACCCAAGACCTCTGTGTCTCCTTTGGCTTACTAGTACCCTTGTCTGTCTTACAGGTGGCTTTCTTTCCCTGTGTCTCATCTTCTTGTGTTATTGCCGGAAACAATTTAAGTCCGTCAACTATTCCCCTTCTCCACATTTTGCTCTCATTATCCCATCTAGCCTCAGCTAAAGTCTTTTCTGCTCTCCTCATTCTCCCCTCAAATTTCTGCTGTCTCTGTCGTATAGCCATCAGGTCCCAGATTGCTAATGCCTCATACTGAGCTTGCCTCGGAGGTAGCTTTTGTACACTTAACATCAACCTCAAGTTCTCTAAAATTCTTGTATTAAACGTTCTGTACTCCGGAAACGCTAAACATCCCTCCTTCTCTGTTAATTTGCACCACTGCTTCATTCAGAGACATGGCACGACTCCCTTTTCCTGCATTACGATATAAGCTGGAGTACCGTCAGGCAGTGTAGGCTGCCCTTCAATCGCCATAATATATGTATCTCCCTTTGGAGCACTCTTTAGAGCCTTGAAAAACTTCATTTTTGCGTCTTTTCTTTTGTTTAGAATCTGGTCAGAAAGTGACTTTAATTCCCAGAACACTCTTCACCCACCTTTCTCAACCAATTGCCTCTCACGGACGGCTGCCAATCCATGTGCGACCCCTCTCAGCAACTGACCTATCCCAGCGCGGCACCACTGACGTCACACTCACACACTGCAGCTGACAAAGCATTGCGGCTTATCCTCCTTACACAAAAACTAATGCAAAATATTGCGAGCACCTTTAACAACAATAACTCAAATTTGCCGGTTTACTACAGGAAGGGTAACACAATCGCTTCAGAACTTTACAGAGATTTCACTTGAAGCCTCGGCCGCTACTCTCTCCTTCTCAGCTCCCGCACTTGCAAGCAGAATTTGACCCGCAAATCCTACTCTCGACTTGTCAATGGTTCGTTCTAGTGCACTTTAGAACTTGCCAAATCTCCATTGAAGGTTTCACTCACACAATTTTGACTCAAACTCGACTTGTCAACCACGCCCGATTGACCTATTAAACCGCACAAATTACAACATAAACCCAAGTGTCTCCTACACTTGTCAATATACTCCGGAGTCTTAGACCACGACGGGTCCGTACATCACCAACAACCACGTGGATAATTTTTGAGCACAAAGCGCCACATTCACATGAAGTTCGCCGACTTCACTACTCTCATACTGTGGAGTACGCCCACTCCTACTAAAACAACAGTACCTGACCTAAATCCACACAAGCTTCACAATTCACCTGCAATATGCATAAGCTGAGCAAGCGCAAATTCTACACCACACATGCTAGAACGCCGAGATCATACCCAACTCACTTAGACAGGCTCCGAGATTCCGGGAAAGTATGGGGAATTTAGAAACACATCATATCTCCAATTTGCATTATCAAAAAAAAAAAATCAAAACAATAGTCCTCCGTCCTAGGGCCCCAAAGGGCCTAAACTTTTGCTCTGCTACCAGAACTGTTAACGCGTCCCTTTATGACTAATTTACTCACTTTGAGACTCGTTTTAGGCCAATGAATCTTTTGACCCTGATTGAAGACACCTTAGGATGAGATAGCTAATCAGCATGTCAATCAATATGTCAAAAACGTCATCAAAGTTCACAGTAATACGACAATTCAAATTAATCAAAGACATTTAATAAAACTCGAAAACAACCATGACCTTTCAGTCATGAATAACCACACCAGTTTAGTACGACTTTGAGAAGTTTATTCCCTATTGATTACAATTCTACTAATAAGTTTATTAATCTCAAAACCAAGAAACACATTAGCATAGTCACAATATGGTAACTCTGATAAGATTTAATCAAAGCAAGAATCACGAATATTAGAACATAACACAGCGTCATTATAGGTTATCCTTAGCAGAGTAACATTAGCACATTATTCAACAAAGCATAGATTCAGTCATTTGTCTATTTGTGTCAGTTTAGTGAACCTCTCACCGAACCTTGAATTAGCATTGACATGTTGGCCTTCATGCAAAACAATTTCGTAACACCAATTTAGAAAACATCTAGCTATGGTCTCTGTCAAAAGAAGCAGTTGGTACCTAGAAAGGAAAAGCAATCAGACAATCACAATTTCATTGTCATATAGTTACCCTCCGTATTGAGTCAGCATACAGGATTTGTCTTCGTCCTCAGGACATCAGTTGATTCGCCATCGGCCAGGAACTCAGCAAGTCGGGTAAAGGGGCACGTCCCCCATAAGGAGGTAAAGTGTAAATGGGCAATACAAGGCAAGAATGGTTTTAAGAACCAAACAACAAAGTCTCTATTTAGAGTGAAAAAGTGTCTGGGTCATAGCAAATCGCATCAGCATCTCCCTAACTAACTAATTTTCTTGTGACAAGGGTTTTTATCCCTTTTTCGTTGTACATTCCCCTAAAATTTGGTTGGTTGAGGGGTTGCACCCCACTATCTCTATCCAATTGACTTTAAATTAGCTCATCGAATTTGTCACCCCATAACTGTTCTCACATATTTTATTGGTCCTTATGGTTGCCGTCTTTAGCGGGTGGAATGTCCAGTATGATTTCATACTCTTGTTGTCCTTTCCACATCTTCAGTCAGTGGCTCCATTGTCCGTACCGGTTCAGGCGACCTTGTACCTGCGAGTGGACTACAGTGTTGCATTCAGCTAAAATGTTTCTACAAGCAAGTCGAATTTCATGAGAACGGATCTACTACAGTTACATTCATCTTCTAGTTTGGAAAAAAACAAGAGTTCATGTCCCTCAATAATTCATCACACTGCACGTTAGAAAAACATTTTATATGAAACCAGGCAGCTAGGCCTCGACTCATGCTAACTAAAAATTCGCAGATATGTTCTAACAGGCCCATAGGTGCGAATGGGGATGGTTATCGGAATTTGCGATTCGGTAATAGCATTTGCGATTTTCAAGAAATTGCTATTTCTGATTCGCAAATGTGATACATGGCATTTTGCGTGTCGGAAATAGCAATTTCTTAAAAATCGCCATTTCCGAATTGCAAAAGGCCTCCATGATGCATCTGGCCCCATATCTTCACTGAATTTTCCCATTAACCTGGTTTGAGTGATTAGGAGCTGTTAGACCTGACGGCCTTAGGGTGGTCATCCCCCAACTTTTTGCCTGCCTCCTTCCACTTTTCTGACTCTGTTTTAGCTGGTCTTGAGACTTTGTGCACTTTACCACTGCTAACCAGTGTTAAAGTGCATATGCTGTCTCTCTTAAACATGGTAATATTGCTTCATCCCCAATTGGCATACTTGATTTACTTATACGCCCCTAGAAAAGTGCACTACATGTACCCAGGACCTGTAGATTAAATGCTACTAGTGGGCCTGCAGCACTCTTTGTGCCACCCACATAAGTAGCCCCTTAACCATGTCTCAGGCCTGCCATTGTAAGGCATCTGTGTTCAATTTCACTGCCACTTCAATGTGGCATTTAAAAGTACTTGCCAAACCTTAACCTCCCTTTTTCTACATAAAAGTTTCCACTAAGGTAGGCCCTAGGTAACCTAATAAGGCAGAGTGCTATGTAGGTAAAAGGCAGGACATACACATATAATTTTAAATGTCCTGGTAGTGAAAAACTCCTAAAGGTGTTTTCCACTACTGTGAGGCTCACAGGTTTTGGTACCATTGTTACCCCCTTGACTGAGTTGACTTCGAAGAAGCAACCCAGAAAAGTGATCTGGCCAGAGGCTTGCCAGAACGCTTTTGATGCCCTGAAGGCTGCCATGTGCATAGCACCTGTGCTGAAGGCACCTGACTACTCCAAGGAGTTTGTTGTGCAAACAGATGCCTCAGAGCATGGTAATGGAACAATACTCTCACAGCTTAATGAAGAGGGCCTAGATCAACCCGTAGCCCTCATTAGCAGGAGGTTACTACCCAGGGAATGTAGGTGGAGTGCCATAGAACGTGAAGCGTTTGCTGTGTTCTTAGCACTGAAGAAGCTAAGATCCTGCTTGTTTGGGACTCACTTCCGAGTTCAGACCAACCACAGGCCCCTCAGATGGTTAATGCAGATGAGGGGTGAGAATGCAAAACTATTGAGGTGGTCCATTTCCCTAAAGGGGATGTACTTTATGGTAG
Organism: Pleurodeles waltl; assembly: GCF_031143425.1. Taxonomy (NCBI): domain Eukaryota; kingdom Metazoa; phylum Chordata; class Amphibia; order Caudata; family Salamandridae; genus Pleurodeles; species Pleurodeles waltl. The sequence goes on along the minus strand of NC_090444.1, from coordinate 489,398,625 downwards.
AACACCATTCTGGTACAGAGCACGCCAATGCTGATGGTCTGTCCAGGTTCTTCCACCTTAGTGATGAGAACTCCCATGAGGTTGGGTAGTTGCTCCCCACTTTCAGCTGGGGGGAAATGTGTTAGACTTTTCATCCTTTGCGTGGTCTCTCTTAACTTTTTGCCTCTGTTTCCCAGGTTGTTGATGTGTGCTGGACTCTGATTTTGCTGTTTTTGTTACTCTGGGCACTTTACCACTTCTAACCAGTGCTAAAGTGCTAGTGCTCCTTTACAAAATGTGTATGTAATTTTCTTATCCATCATTGGCATATTTGATTTACTGGTAAGTCCCTAGTAAAGTGCAGTAGAGGTGCCAGGGCCTGTAAATCAAATGCTACTAGTGGGCCTGCAGCACTGGTTGTGCCACCCACACAAGTAGCTCTATAATAATGTCTCAGACCTGCCATTGCAGTCTCTGTGTGTGCAGTTTTAACTGTAAATTCGACTTGGAAAGTGTACCCACTTACCAGGCCTGAACCTTCACTTTTCATACATGTCAGACACACCTAAGGTAGGCCCTAGGTAGCCACAAGGGGAGGGTGCAGTGTATGGTTAAGGTAGGACATATAATAATGTGTTTTATATGTTCTAACAGTGAAATATTGCTAAATTTGTTTTTCACTGTTGCAAGGCATGTCCCTCTCATAGGTTAACATGGGGGCTACCTTTAAATATGATTAAAGTGTAGATTCCCTTTGGGAGTAGATGGACATGTGGAGTTCGGAGTCTCTGAGCTCACAATTTAAAAATACATATTTTAGTAAAGTAGATTTTAAGATTGTGTGTTTGAAAATGCCACTTTTAGAAAGTGAGCATTTTCTTGCTTATACAATTTCTGTGACTCTGCCTGTTTGTGGATTCCCTGGCTGGGTCAGTTTGCCATTTGGGCTGGTTGCACCTCACACTAGACAGTGACACAAAGGTAGCTGGGGTGTAGTCTGCATTTCCTGATGAGCCATCTGTGCTAGGAGGGAGGGGGGAGTGGTCACTCACATCTGAAAGGGCTGTGCCTGCCCTCACACAATACAATCTCCAACCCCCTGGTGAGTGTCCGGGGCATGGCCTGGGCAAGGCAGGATTTCATATTCACAAAAGACTTTACTTTGAAGTAGGCCTACTTCAAAGGAGAAATTGGGAATAAGAAGGGCACCCAAAACCACAGACTTTAGAACACTTCTGGAAACCAAGATGAACCTCTGTCTGTAGAAGAGCTGAAGAGCTGAGGAAGAAAAGATGCCCTGCCTGAGACTGTGCTTTGTGCAGCTATCCTGCAGTTGCTGCTTCTGCCAGAGTAAGAGGGCAAAGACTGGACTTTGTGTGCCTCCCATCTTGAGAAGAAATCTCCAAGGGCTTGATTTAGAGCTTGCCTCCTGTTGTTTGAAGTCTCAGGGACAGCAAAGACTTTTCTCTGCCAGCATCTGGAGTCTCTGGAGAGACTCCTACTATGCCCTGTGGTGCCCATCTAGTTCCTGATTAGACTATATCAGCTAGACGTTTGCAGTAGTCTAACACCATGTAATCTGTAATATTTATAAGAGCATTTGCAGGGACAGCTGCCAATCTCATAGCTCTTCCTATAAGGATTTCATGGGGTGACAATCCTGTTTTCTTGTCAAGTGTACTTCCCATTGACATTAGAACCAACAGCAAAGAATCTGGCCTAATCCAGTATGTGGATGCACACATCCACACCAATCTGGATTTCAAAGTTCCATTCATCTGCTCTACAAGTCCTGAAGCTTCTGGGTGGTAACTATAATGGAGTTTCTGCTCAATGTTAAAGCTGAACATAGCAACTTAATGACTTCATTGTTCAAGTGGCTCCCTCTATCTGATTCCAAAGAGAACAGAAAACCAAAACATGGAATTAAGGGCCAGATGTAGGAAAGGATTTGCATGACGCAAACGGCAAAAACTGCTGTTTGCGAGTCGCAAATCGCATTTTCCTATGCAGAAATGCATTCTGCGAGTCGGGATCGACTCGCAAAATGCATTTCAGAATCGCAAATAGGAAGGGGTGTTCCCTTCCTATTTGCGATTCCTAGTGGTATGCAATACCATTTGCGACCACATATGCGGTCACAAATGGTGTCTCAGTTACCATCCACTTCAAGTGGATGGTAACCCACTCGCAAATTGGAAGGGGTCCCCATGGGACCCCTTCCTCTTTGTGAATGGACCCCAAATTATTTTTTCAGGGCAGGTAGTGGTCCAAGGGACCACTACCTACCCTGAAAAAATACCGAAACTAAAGGTTTCAGATTTTTTTTAAGTGCAGCTCGTTTTCCTTTAAGGAAAACGGGCTACACTTAAAAAGAAAAGAACTGCTTTATTTAAAAGCAGTCACAAACATGGAGGTCTGCTGACTACAGCAGGCTTCCATGTTTGCGAGTGCCCATAGTCGGTATGGGGCCACAATTTTTGACCCACCTCATTAATATTAATGAGGTGGGTCATTGCGACCCCATACCGACTCGCAGACGGTGTCTGAGACACCGTTCTGCATAACATTTTGCGAGTTGCAAATAGCGAGTCGCTATGACTCGCTATTTGCAAGTCGCAAAATGTTTCTTTGCTACATCTGGCCCTAACTTTCTAAGCAGTAATTCTGCTACTGTGAGAGTATCATTTCTCCATGTAGAATAAGCTTTAATCCAGTGACTGAAAATGCACACTATCACCAACACATACTTCAAACCAGCACACGCAGGCATCTCAATGAAATCCATTTGCATTCTGCTAAATGGTCCTCCTGCCATGCCAATATGTCCCATATTGACCACTGTCCCCTTGCCAACATTCATCTGTTGATAAACAGTGCATCTATGGCAAACTGCTTCAGCAACCTGTCTAAAGTGTGGATTAAATCAGTGCTGTTTAAAACTACGGACCATTGCATCTCTCCCTATGTGTGCCTGTCCATGATAGTATCTAGCCATTTGATCCAACAGACTATTTGGCAGAACTACCTTTCCTACTCCTGTTACCCAGACATCATCATCCCTCTGGACACATTTAAGCTTTATCCAATCCCTGCATTCTTCTTTAGAAACATTATCTTATAGAGTCTTTATCTCTTCCAGAGTATCAATCATTTGCATGGTAAAATTCATATAAACTTCATCATTTTCAGGTAACAATTCCCAATTTCCTTTGAAGAATATGCTGTTCAAGGTGCAAAACTTTGTGACTTGATCTGCATAAGCACTTCTCAATGACACGTTATCCTGTGATCTCTGATGTACACTGCATTTCACCACAGCAATTTTCTCAGGCTTTTGAACAGCTTGTAACAACTCATGAATGTTCTCACCATTTCTTACTGGTGAAACAGAAGAAGTTAAGAAACCTCTCTGTAACCATATTTGGCCAAAGTCATGCACAATGCAGAATCCATGTTGACTATCTGTGTAGATTGTCACTTTCATCTGACTTGAAATATGGCATGCTCTAGTAAGAGCTACCAATTCTGCTACTTGTGCAGAAAACACTCCACAAAGCCATGAAGCTTCCAGTATGCCAGTGACAGTACATGCTGCATATCCTTCTCTCAAAGTGCCCACATTATCTCTCAAGCAGGAACCATCAACTAAAATAATTTGATCATTCTCTTCCAGGCAGGTGTCTCTAATATCTGCTCTGGGTTTCTTGCATAACTCTGTAATTTCCAAACAATCATGTCTATATCATCCAATTTGTCTGAACCAACATTTTCAATCAGAAGTAAGGTTGCTGGGTTAAGCACTGTGCATCTCTTGATCATGACATTTGGAGACCCCAAGATTGCAGTCTCATATCTGGTCAGTCTAGAACTGGTCAGATACTGAGTTTTTGAACAAGTAAGTAAAATCTCTATCAAATGGGATACCATTACAGTAAGAGGGTAACCCATTGAAATACTTTCGCTTTGAGCGATGCTCTGCTCTACTGCTGCCCCGGACCGCAAACATCCTGGTAGGGCTGCTGCAACCTGATCCAAAGTAGTGGAAAAATATGCTACTGGGTGATTTACACCACCATGAGTCTGAGTCAAAACAGACAAGGGACATGCATAACATTCATGACAAAACAACAAGACACTTTTTTGTGTAATCAGGGATAACAAAAGCTGGCGCTAGACATAAACTCTCTTTCAGATTGTTAAATGCTTTCATACAATTTGCATACGATATAATAGGATCAGAAACATCTTTGTGAGTCAGTCTCTTTAAGGGCTTTGAAAGAACTAAAAATGAAAAATTCAGAATCCACTGGTGACAATAACTAACTATTCCCAAAAACATCCTCACATGCTTTTGTGTACTTGGTACATTACGTGCAAAATTGGCGCAACTCTCTCTCTCAAAATTCTCCTAGTTCCTTTCTCAATTGGATGGCCCAAATATTTCATCTCTTTTTGACAATACTGCAATTTAGCAGGAGACACATTGGGGGTGATTCTAACTCTGGTGGGCGGCGGAGGCCGCCCGCCAGAGTTCCCCCCTCCAGAATACCGCACCGCGGTCAGAAGACCGCTGCAGTTATTCTGGGTTTCCCACTGGGTTGGCGGGCGACCGCCAAAAGGCCGCCCGCCAGCCCAGTGGGAAACAACCTTCCCACGAGGAAGCCGGCTCCGAATGGAGCCGGCGGAGTTGGAAGGTGCGACGGGTGCAGTTGCACCCGTCGCGAATTTCAGTGTCTGCAAAGCAGACACTGAAATTCTTTGTGGGGCCCTCTTACGGGGGCCCCACGACACCCCATACCGCCATCCTGTTCCTGGCGGGCGAACCGCCAGGAACAGGATGGCGGTATGGGGTGTCTGAATCCCCATGGCGGCACAGCAAGCTGCGCCGCCATGGAGGATTCATCTGGGCAGCGGAAAACCGGCGGGAGACCGCCGGTTTTCCTCTTCTGACCGCGGCCAAACCGCCGCGGTCAGAATGCCCTGCGGAGCACCGCCAGCCTGTTGGCGGTGCTCCCGCCGACCCTGGCCCCGGCGGTCCTTGACCGCCGGGGTCAGAATCACCCCCTTTATGTCCATTGTGTCCCATGAAATTCAACAATGCAATTGTATCATATTTACAGCGTTCTTGTGTCTATGATGCGATCAGCAGATCATCAATGTACTGCAATAATGTTGATTTTTTAAGGCATCACTGCTGACTCTAGATTATTTTTCAAGATCTGGTTGAAAATAGATGGTGAATTGAAAACCCCTGTGAAATTCTACACCAACAGTAGACTTTGCTCAAAAATTTAAAACAAAAGAGATATCTGCTGTCCTCATGAAAAGGGATGGAGAAAAATGCTTGACATAGGTCTAACACAGTAAACCATTTAGCATCACATGGGATCTGAAACATAACCACAGCTGGATTTGGTACAACTGGACATCACTTGATCACTATGTAATTTATTTTTCTCAGATCCTCTACAAGATGAATTTTCCCACATGGTTTTCGCAAACTCATTATTGGTGAATTACATGGGCTACTCAACACCTTCTTCAAAATTCCTTTCTTCACAAACTGCTCTATCAAAGGACTTGCACCCTTGATTGCTTCAATTGTCATTGGATATTGTGGAGTATGAGGGAAAAACACATTAGACTTCACTGCGACTCTGACTGTTTCTACTCCTTTGATCATCCCAATATCCTTTACTGAAAGATCCCAAACTTTAGACTTAAGTCTTCTGCAAATCAACCGAAAGATATTTTACTTCAAAAACTGGAAAGGTGCTTCTTCAACCTCTGGCTCATTGAAACTAATCAAAGGAAATTCCTCAGACACTGACTCATTGCTGATAGTAAGTATTGAATCTTCATCATCAAAGTTTGTCTGAATTTCAATTCCCTTATCTGTGCAATTAATTGAACATCTTGTTTTGCAAAATAAATCCCTTCCCAGTAGCGACACTGGACTTGAGTCACAAACCATAAACTTGTGCAAACCTTTAAAATTGCCAATCTTAACCAAAACTAGTTCTATAATAGGATTTGTCAAATGTTTTTTGCAACTCCCAAAATCTGAACTATTTTTCCTGACAAGGGCAAATCTGAAACCTCTGAAGATCTGACTGTTGAGCGTGTAGCTCCAGTATTAACCAGAAAAGATACTTTGTGACCATGCACCTTTCCTTTAACTTAAGGACCTTTCTGATCCACTTCTAATGATGCAGCCATCACCCACTCTTCCTCATCTGAACTATCTAACAGCCATACATCATTTATTCCATTCTCACTGTGTAAAGGAAATTGATGTACTGCATTTCTACTCAGGTTTACCCATTGACTTGTGACCACCTGAGAAAACATCACGTGCTGCTGATCCATAGGGCTCTGTGGTATTTGCAATTTTCTAGGCCTTTGAACTTGTTGTTCAGGCACCATCTGCACTTTTGGCTGTATCTGCTGTAGTTGGGGCATTTGTACCTGTTGTACCTTTTGTTGTACATTCTGCACATATTGCATTGGTTGTAAGGGTTGGAAACCCTGCATCAGATTTAAATTATTCTAGGAATTTTGAAGTTGACCTTTCATTCTTGGTCCTCTCATATTCTGAAAACATTGACACAATTTTTCTGTTGAACAACACCTCCCTGATTTCGCATTGGGCACTGCCATTTCCAATGTCCAATTGTTCCCCAAACATGACAAGGCAACATTCTTTTTCCCTCCTGTTCCCCTTGCATCATCACAGATTTCAAATCTACACCTCGATTAACAACCAGAAGTGTCATTTCACCACAACCTCTAACTCTGCCTTGATTCTGAAACATACAATTTCCCTGCTGCTGCTGCAGAAAATGTCCTTGAATCCTTATCTGTGCAGCCTTAATCTGCATCACCATGGCTTTCTCTTTCAACATTGTCTGTTTCAATTCAATCTCATCACTACAGTATTTTGCATACTTCAACACTCATCAATCAATTTGATTGCCAACAAATCAAATGACTCTTAATCATCTGGCTAATTTCTGGTCTCAATTCTTCAACAAATCTAAATCATTTCTTTTGGCTCGATTGTTTCTGTACCACTGTAATGTTTAAATGTTTTTAATAACCTCTCATACTATGCATGAATTGATTCTTTCCCTTCCTGAGCTATTCTATCTATGCATTGCCAATCAGTGTTTTTCAGCAACATTATGGTTTTCAGGAACTCAATGACCTTATAGTAATCCTTCATTACTTCAGGAAATGGTGCACCTGTTATCGTATCTCTTTGCGACTCACTTGTCGGCCAATCAACACTCCTCTTGCACTCTAACCATAAATCTGTTGGAACAACTATCTCTAAAGGAGTATTCAAATCCTCCCACAGGCACGTCGCAAGTTTCACAAACCTATTTGTCTGCTGATACCATTCCACTGGTTTCTCCCTCAACCAAGGGTAGTCATTTGTAAATGACAACATGTCAGTTCTGCTCCAAGGGACATGTACAAAATTCCCTCCTGGAATCTCTCTTATTTGCAAAACCTTTACTGGTTCTCTAGTTTATATTACATGTATAGGGGGGAGGAGCCAAAATGGTGGCCGAGTCGGATGCCTAAGAGAGAGCTCCGATCCGGACCCACAGTAATTATCCTGTAGGGCGCTCCCGGTGAGGGTCTCGGAGCCTGCAAGTGCAGCGAACCGGACTGGGTGGCCGCCCCCCTGCCGTGGAGTCGAGCGGCATCGTGCGCGGAGCTGTGGAGTTTGGGGCCAGAGGAGGCCCATGGGTAGATCGGCGGTGGTGGCCTCGCGTGTGACTGGGCGTCGGCGGGGTCGGCGGTGAACTGCCTGATCGCCCGGCCATCCGGCTGTGAGGTGAGGGGGCGGATCGAGGGGGGGCCCCAACTGGGGGGGCCTAAATCGTACCCGGCTTCTCCCCCTCCCCCCGACCCCTCCGTCTTGTTTGCTTGGGCGGCGGTGTCTGCGGTGTCTCTATTGGCTCCTGCCTCCTTTGAAGTGATGGAGGTGGTGCGGAGGCAGCCGTGCGGCAGAGCTGAAAGCCAAGCGCTGCTCTCCACTGAAGCCACAACGTGTGGGGAAATATCCCCACGCAAAGCAGTGCACAGCAGCTGGGGCGCAGTGGAAGGAGGGCCGCGCCGAAACTGGAATTATATAACCGGGCCCGGCGGTGAAGCCCAGGGGACTGTGGGGGTGTTCCTCTCATACTGCTGGCAAGCGACCTCCTTTCCCCCCTCTTCAGCGGGGACAACAGATTCACAGAGCCGACTGAGGGGCCTGGTGGGCGAGAGAGACTGGAGTCCCCCCCCTTCTCCACCATTTTTTTTGTCCCCCATCCTTGCTTTTTGGCCTCCTTCTCCCCCGCCCTTACCAACGGTCAAATTTCACTCAGGAAGAATGTCAGCGGCAGGCCGCCTGGAGTGACGCAGGCCACCAAGGAAGCTGTCTCACCGGTGGTGCTCGGCGGCTCGGCGGAGTGGGCGCACCCCTGACCCCGGACACTTAACCTCCAGCAGCAGCACTAAATAATCAGCGGCATGTGTCCTGGGCCATTGCTGGCCCGCCCGGGGGAGCTGCGGGGGGTCTTGGCTGGTTGCGGCAGGGAGGCGCTCACTGGGAGGCGGACATGCACCTATGGTATAACCCGACGCCGAGGCAGCACATAGCTGCGCCGCTCTACACCACGAAGGTGGCTCAACGGAGACGAAAAATGGCCGGGAAATCCAAATCCGCGAAAAATCTGGATCGAAACACACCTGGCCCGGCTCCGTGCGATCAACAGCTTCTTCCAACCTTACAATCGCTGGAAGGCACACTCCAAACCCACTCTACACAATTCAAAAAAGTACTACAGCCGATCATGGACACTAAAACCTCTCTGGAACTCAGAATAGATGCAGTATCACAAGATTTAAATCTACTCAGAGTGAATCATTGCAACCTGGCAGAGAGAGTGAAGGCAGCGGAAGATGTAATAGACGTGGTGAACCCTACGGTATTGAACAATCAAAAACAAATTCAGCGACTGGAGGCTGAGGTGAAGACTTTATGGCGATGCGCTGAAGAAGCAGAAGGCAGATCCCGGCGAAACAATGTACATTTTCTAGGGTTCCCTAAGAAACTACCAGAGCAGTGCACGGAATTATTTCTAGAGAAATGGCTCATCAAAGAAGTTCTAAATGGGTCCCTGTCGAAGCTCTTCACTCTGGAAAGGGCGCATAGAACTCCAGGGAGGCCGCCGGCCCCGGGCCAATCACCCAGACCGCTAATAGCAAGAATCTTAAACTATAGAGACGCAACTTAAAACTACAGCAGTTCCGCAGCAAAGGCCCATTCTGCTACGAAGGCTCAGCTGTTAATGCCTACCCGGATTTTACCCAAGAGGTACAGAAACAACTAACTCTCACGCTAAAATCAAACAACGCCTTTGCGAGCACAATATTACATATGCTCTACTCTTCCCTGCTAAACTTAGAGTGATATCAAATTACCCTACCCACATATTTACTTCTCCTGAAGATGCCTGGACCTGGATGCACGCCAAGGGCTTTGCACATTCCCAGGAAGGAACGATTGAGGAGGAGGGATGGCTCACCTCTCCATCGCAGAAGCGCACCAGAAAACTATCCAAGGCTCAACCCACGGTTAAACAGGCAGCAGAGGAAAGGGCAAAAGTACTGAAAGAAACTCCCCTGCACACGCAGAACTCCTTTGAGGCTCTCCGGCCGGTCCTGGTGGCCAGTTCAGACTCAAACTGGGCCAGCACAGACTTTACGATAACAGAGGGGTTCAAGGGCCCAAAGCTCTTCGAATATACAAGCTTCTAGTCCGCTCTCATATCTAAACGGAATGGCTGGCCGAGGGGAGGCAAAGGATAACTGTGTGGGAAACAAGGCGGAGGTCGCTGCTGCCACCTAGATGTATCTTTTGAACAATTTACTCTTCACTGTGAAAATCGATTAATATCATTACATATGCGGTCCAGGACGGATTAACTCTCCGGGAGTGCCCAAACGTATGTGCAGACTGTGTCTGTAGAAGGATGTGAGCCCCGCATAAGAGCCACATCCGGTTGCCAAACGGCCCTTCCCCAGGCATTCACATGGATACAGGTTTCTTAAGTGGTAGCGTGTTGTATAGTTTAGTACAAGCACATAGTGGTGTGAGGGTATTAGTTGGGGCGGGTGGAGGGGGGTGATAGTTAAGTTAGTTACAATAGTTCAACTTACTATACAGAATACATTACTGCGGCTGCTGGTCTTAAATGCATATCGGGTGAGGGCGGTGGGGGCCCGGGTGGACACTGCAATCTGGGGTGAGCCACTTCAGGTTTATCACACAAAGCCACATGGCCCAAAACGCAAATCTCATCACACACAAATATGAAGTAGTCACGTGGAATGTGAGAGGGCTGGGGGCACCAGGCAAAAGAGCTCGTGTACATGCACGCATCAGACGCCAGGGGGTCCACATCGCCATTCTACAAAAAACACACCTACTGGAACCTGACTTACAGGAGATCCGTGGGAAATGGGATGGACAAATTATAGGCACAACATACTCAGCCTATGCTAGAGGAGTGCTGATATGGATAGCGGGTGGCGTCCCGTTTGCACAAACTTCGCACAAGATAGACTATGGGGGCAGATATGTGGCAGTAGAGGGGCAATTAGACGGGAAGCAATTATCGTTAATTGGGGTGTACGCCCCCAACAGTGCGTTGGTGGAATTCCTGGGCACACTAACTCCAGCATTATTGGTAAACCCCGCTGCCCTGGCCATCTGGGGTGGCGACTTTAACAGCACACCGAACATAGTGTTGGACAGGTCAAATGCCCCGCCGAAGGGATTAATGAATAGAAATACTAGGTGTCCTCTGCAGACGTGGGCGAAGGATATGTGACTATATGATTTATGGCGCATGACACATCCGCAACAGAGGGAATATTCATTCTACTCAATACCCCACAAAGTTCATAGCAGAATAGATATAATATGGGGGACCCCGGACATATGTGCACTGACTAACAGCACAGCATACCTGGCCAAAACACTGTCGGACCACTCACCGCTTAGACTAACACTGAACTGGGGCAGGAGACGGTCAGCAATCCCAACCTGGCGATTGCAAGTGGAAGCTCTCCAGGACCAGCCATTTGCAGAAGGATTAAACACAACACTGAAACTGTACTGGGAAATCAACAAAAACTCCACAGACACAAGAGCAGTAGAGTGGGAGGCACACAAGGTGGTAGTTAGAGGACATTGTATCTCGTCCACATCGGGAGTGAGACGCACTCTCCACGCGGAGATAAGCAGATTGGAAATGGAACTGAGAGGTATGGAAATTGCAGTGGCACGGAACGTAATACCCTACACAGTGCTAAAAGAGGCGCGCACAAAATACACTGAAGTAGACTCTCGCCTTTGCCGACTCGACCATACATTTTATCTAATGCGTTTACAAATGGAGGGAGACAGATCGGGCAGGCTGCTGTCATGGCTCCTTCGCGAAAATCGTCAACAGCCCCCCATAGGGACTATAAAACTAGAGGGAGGTAATATGGCCACCACGCAAGTAGAAATCAACGGGGCGTTCAGGGAATACTACACGAACCTTTATACCAAACGCACGGTGTGCACGGCCGAACAACTAGAATCCTTTCTTGCAGGGTCAACCTTGGCGCAATTACCGCAAGCAGATAGGGAAGCGCTGGAGGCCCCTCTGGGTATGGAGGAACTGGACTTAGCCCTAGCACAGATGCCAAGGAGCAAGGCACCAGGCATAGATGGCCTCCCAATAGAATACTACTCCACATATGCGAAACACTTAAAACCTCACTTGCTGAAGGTGTTTGAGGAGGCGTGGAACTGTAAGACATTGCCTCCATCACTGAGAGAGGCAATGATAGTGGTTCTCCCTAAACAAGGACGAGACCCCACAGATGTTAAATCCTATAGACCACTCTCACTCCTAAATCTCGATTGCAAAATCTTAGGTAAAATGCTGGCCAACAGGTTAGCTCCCATCATAAACACTCTGATACATGCAGACCAAAACGGATTTATCCCAAAACGTAACACCTTTTTAAACATCCGCAGATTGTTGAGTGTCATGGGAGATACTCCCCCGAATGCACATGACGAGATGGTACTTTCATTAGATATCAAGAAAGCATTCGATACACTAGGCTGGGACTACCTGTTTGCCACTATGCGGAGCATGGGAATTGGCCCTAACTACATACAGTGGGTACAGACACTTTACGCCAATCCACAAGCTAGGGTGAAAACGGGAGGGGTCATATCTGATAGCTTCCCGATCACGACAGGCACCGGGCAGGGATGCCCCCTCTCTCCGCTGTTGTTTGCCATAGCGATGGAACCGCTGGCGACCCGAATACGTGCAATGGAAGCCAGATGGGGAATAATTAGGAGTGGGCTACACCATGTCATATCATTATATGCAGATGACGCCCTAATATATGAACCTAACCTGGAGAATGTAAGGGATAGATGGAACGCAGTCCTGCCTGACCCGATATCACAAGTGGAGTGGCCGAAAGTCGAAATATTGAGGAATCCCAGATTTCGCTTCACTCAATATAATTATGCCCACCAAGCATACCTATCACCAACTAGGATTAGGCGCATGTTCCCTGGTCTAGACCCAGCTTGTCCCAGATGCAAAGCCCTGTTGGCACATTTCTACCACATGGTCTGGGAATGCACCCAGGTGCACAGAGAATGGAGTGGGATGGTGGCAGAGGTCGCAGAAATGACGGGCCTTGTTTTCGCGGTCGACCCCAAATCCTGCCTGTTAGGACTGAGACAGAGAGAAAAGAAACATAGGCATCTACACAAGTTTGCAGACCTAGCATACGTCATGTACAAAAGACTGATAGCCATGAACTGGAAAGCGTCCAAAGCCCCAGATCTGAAAGCCTGGCGTTCCCTGAAATTGCGCTGGGCCCGCACAGAATATCAGCTACCACGTAAACTAGCTGGGAGGGCCAACAACACACAGGATGTGTAGCTTGGGAAACTTTAGTCAATAAACTAGAGGCTAAGAATGACGAAAGACCACCATGACCCGAATAATGGCATAGCCTCAGAGTAGAGTGGGCAGGAACCTGTCCGCTCTCACCATAACGAGCAAATTGGGCAGGACAGATCAGGCAGGCTGTGGGCCCACTCGCTACCTTACCCCCAAGTCACAGATATCCACAATGATCAACAAGTGAGGAGTCAATAAACAAACAGACAAATAAACAGTTAGAATATGAACAACAGATCCAATATAGTACAAGCCACAACAGACATTAGACTGGCACCTCCACCAATGCAGCATGAATCAGCAGAGAATAGTGCAACCAAGCTGTTAAATGTGAGGCAACCAACACCTCACTGCTAAACACAACAACCATATACAGCAGACAAATATTTGGAGAAGTAAATAAGACCTATGTTATGTTTTGTTTTTCTGTTTGTTTGATTGTAAAATTTACACCAGTTCAATTAAATCCTGCAGATGTAAACGCAAATAATACTTGATTCACTTTTGTTGCCCTGAGCATATAAAGGTAGAAGTGGACCAAATGTGATTGGTACTGAAATTGCATCTGAGCTCCTTGTTTCTATATTCAGAGAATTCTCTACTCCTGTATTCTCCATTTGAGGCAATCACATCGGAGTAGGCTCTGTCTGGATCAATCTCAGCTCCTGTGGATTGTGACCCGAAGATACTACTAAAGTAGTTATCGCAGGAACATTAATCTCTGGTAGCTGTCTATTGTCTGTTGACTGATTGAAGCTACTCTGCATTGGTATTTGCACTAAAGGATAAGTCTGTCCCGAATTCTGGTTCAGAATTGACCTGTACAGAACTCCCAGTTATGTTATAGTCACTATGTACTGAACTCTGTTTCACTGCAACTGGTATCGGTGCAGTAGGATTTATACCTGTAGTACTTGATCCTTCTTGAACCACATAAGGTAGCGGACGATTTCTCAAAAACTGTGTAATAAACTCATCTTCGTCTGATTCCTCATCATTAATCAGAAACCTTTTAGGCTCTTTTGATGTCTGCTCTTCCATTGCTGAAAGAGAACTTTTTAAAGATTTCTTTGAAACCTTCTCATTGTCTTTAGTCATTGCAGGAAACAATCTATCACCTTGTACTGTATCGACTCTCCACTATCTCTGCTCACTGTCCCATCTAGCTTCTGCTAGTGACTTATCTGCCCTTCTCATTCTTCTCTCAGATTTCAATGATTGTCTAGCTACTAGCTCCCAGATTCCTAAAGCTTTGAACTGAGTTGGTCTTGGTGGACCATGCATCACTTGTCTCAAATTCACCAAAGTTCTCAAATTAAGGGGCATATTTATACTCCGTTTGCGCCGAATTTGCGTCGTTTTTTTCGACGCAAATTCGACGCAAAACTAACTCCATATTTATACTTTGGCGTTAGACGCATCTAGCGCCAAAGTTCATGGAGTTAGCGTCATTTTTTTGCATGAACACCTTCCTTGCGTTAATGATATGCAAGGTAGGCGTTCCTGTCTTAAAAAATGACTCCGATGCATATGCGTCGTATTTATACTCCCGGGCAAAAATGGAGCCCGGGAGTGGGCGGGTCTAAAAAACCTGCATTAGCGCCGGATTTTAACGCCTGGGTCAGGGCAGGCGTTAAGGGACCTGTGGGCTCAGAATGAGCCCAGAGGTGCCCTCCCCTGCCCCCAGGGACACCCCCTGCCACCCTTGCCCACCCCAGGAGGACACCCAAGGATGGAGGGACCCACCCCAGGGACATTAAGGTAAGTTCAGGTATTTTTTTTGGTTTTTTTTTTTGGCATAGGGGGGCCTGATTTGTGCCCCCCTACATGCCACTATGCCCAATGACCATGCCCAGGGGACATAAGTCCCTTGGGCATGGCCATTGGGCAAGGGGGCATGACTCCTGTCTTTGCTAAGACAGGAGTCATTTCAATGGGGGTTGGGCGTCGTAAAAAAATGGCACAAATCGGGTTGAGGCGATTTTTTTGCCTCAGCCTGACTTGCACCATTTTTGGACGCCCATACTCCATTTTCCCCCTACGCCGGCGCTGCCTGGTGTACGTCGTTTTTTTTTCACGCACACCAGGCAGCGCCGGTGGCTAACGCCGGCTAACGTCATTGAATAAATACGGCGCCCGCATGGCGCTTCAGAATGGCGTTAGCCGGCGCAAATTTTTTTGACGCAAAACTGCGTTAGCGCAGTTTTGCGTCAAAAAGTATAAATATGGCCCTAAATGCACCATTTTCAGGAAACGCTGAACAACCTTCCTTCTTAGTGATCTTAATCCAATGTTTTAACCAAAGACATTCTCTGGTGCCTATATCGTCACTCAGAAAAATCTCTCCTTCCCTAGCCAGAATATACTCATCTCCTATAAGAGCACTTTTAAAAGCTTTGAAAAACTTAATTTTTACAAATTTTATTTAAAAAATCGATAAAAAAGAAAAAGCGACTACAATCCCACAATCCTTTTTGGCTCCCTTCTTGGCCAAATGCGCTTTATGGTTGTCCACAAATCCTTGTGCGACCATTCTCACTAACCAACCTATCTCAGCGCGGCATAAAAACTGAGGTCACACTTACACACAGCAGATGACAAGCTCTTGTGGCTTGTCTTCCAAAACTCCAATTCACACAAAAATAATAATTTTGCATTGGTTTTGCGAGCACTTCATCAAAACCAGAAAAAAAAACGTGTCTATTTACTATAGGTAGGCTAATTTTTAATCACTTCAGGAACCTTCTAAATTTCACTTTCGGCTTTCGCTCTTGCAAATATTTTTCTTTCTCAGTTCCCCTGATTCGCAAGCTAAATTTGACCTGCAAATTTCACTCTCCACTGATCAATAGATACTGTCCTGGTGCACATAGAATTCACCAAATGTCAGTCAAAATTTCCAAACACTCAATTTAACTCACAAACTCGATTTACCAACCACGCCTGATTGGTCTACTAAATAGACAAATTACAACAAAAACCAAGGGGCATATTTATACACTGTTTGCGCCGAATGTGCATCAAAATTTTTGACGCACAACTGCGTTGGCGCAGTTGTGCGTCAAAAAGTATTAATATGGGCCCAAGTGTCTCATTACAACCATGTGGAACATTTTTCCAAGCGCCACACACAAGTGAAGTTCGCCAACTTCCCTACCCACATACTTCTGAGTGCGCCAACTCTTTCTTTAACATTATTTTTCTTCTGGAGTTTGCCAACTCCCCTAAAAACTCACAAACAACTCAATCAACTACAAATTAGCTAAAGCTCTGCATGTGCATGTTCTTCTTAAATCTATCAACAGTAAGATGAGAACATAGCCAATCAAGTTAGGCAGTGTCCAAGAACTGGGGAGAGTCACTTTGAATATTTAGAAATTCATTTTATCAAAATTGAACAACATTTTTCAAAACAATAATCAAAACACACCAATTAATTTTCGCTACCTATGACACAATCAATGACGTCAGTTAAAGAGATACCAACCGAACTCTGCTACCAAAACTGTTGACGCGGAGAAACCCTAGCTATATTTTAGTCACAAGGGACTAGATAGTGGATTTCACACACCAGGTTGATGAATCAAACCAAATCTGCTTTAAAGAAAACGCCATCTGAAAAAGTCATAGACATCACATAAAGCATATGATAATCAATTCAACATCAATAACCATACCAGTTTCTTAGGAAGTTAATTATTTATTTCCCTATATTAACAACACTAAGGTCATGAAAATAGTTCTCAAACTCAAATTACACATGTAGAGAAACATTAAGGGCTGATTCAAATGGCGGATGTATCAAAGTTTGATCAATGCAAAAAGACACATTAACTCAATGGTTATTATACAAAACCATAGCAATAGAATCTGAGCAAGAGAAATTGAATACATTTGATAATCATAAGACAAAAGTATCAATGATTGTTCATGAGCAAGAGAGTATCACCTCACTAACCACTAATTAGCATCAATATTTTGGACTTCATGTAAACGTTTTAGTAACATAAATTTGGAAAACATCTAACTATGGCGCTATCAAAAATAAGCAGCAGCAATAAACATTTGCAGTTGGTACCTGAAAAACAACAGACAAATAATAATTGACAGTTCACACATTTACCCAATCTCTATGGTAATCAGCATTAATGTCTACTTCGTCAGGGGGGCAGCAACATCAGGCACCTGCATCAGGACAGGAACAGGTAGCAGTAGGAATAAGGGTAGGGGTAGATGGTTTAGAATTATGACTATAGGATACACCAAACCATCCAAGCATCAGTTCAGAATTAACAGACATAGGGCCTGATTCCAACTTTGGAGGAGGTGTTAATCCGTCCCAAAAGTGACAGTAAAGTGACGGATATACCACCAGCCGTATTACGAGTTCCATAGGATATAATGGACTCGTAATACGGCTGGTGGTATATCCGTCACTTTACCGTCACTTTTGGGACGGATTTACACCTCCTCCAAAGTTGTAATCAGGCCCATAAACTGATAAAGTATCAGACTGTCAACAAACTATCTGGCAAAACATGAAATGTCAAAGTGACAGATCATAAAAGTAAGTCTCTGGAACTCAGGATACAAGTACGAGAATAGAATGACAAAAGAATAATGACCCCAAACCAATGGCGACTGAACATTAAATTAAACTTGTAAATGAAAATGATTGGATGAAGTATGAGGTGAGAAAGTTATGATCAATCAGAACATTAACAGATATCAAAATTATATAAAATGTTATCTCTAAGCTCTTCTATCTGCTGTTATTTCGTTTCTGAAATCTAAACTAATACAATTGTATCTTGTGCATCCTCTTCTCCAACTTCATCTGTGGACCTATTGTTTGTTCCGCTGGAATACGATGTCAGAGGAAAATGATTACAAAATGATGGTAACAATTCTCGTTGCACCATATCCTCGAGGGAAAAGCACACAAATTAGAAACATACCCACAGACAAATATTTGAATACAATGAATGAAGTCAGTTAGACTGCGGCAGTGCAATCAGGAAGCAAAACACACTAGAAACATTTGATACAGATCACATTGCACAGTGACCTTGCAACTGCTTCTACTTCAGTCCAGCAGAGGTCCCTAAACAAACGTTTAATTCTGACATTTATTTTAGCAAAGAAGAAAAGACAGAATAATTTCATCAGCTTAGGTTAGTATGAAAAACAAAACATAGGACTTACATTTGATGGTGGCCATTAAGTTGATCACAATTTTTGTAAACACAATATTATAATCAAATTAATTCACACATTAGTCTGAAAGTATGATTACGTAAAGACTAAGGAGCGTATTTATAGGCCCTTAGCGCCACAGGAGCACTACTTTTCATGCCGCTTCTGTGGCGCTAAGCACTGCGCCGTATTAACAAGGTGGCATTAAGCCACTTTTTGTGGCTTAACGTTACCTTGTAAATACTGCCCCTTCACACGCAGCACTGTGCGTCGTAGGGGCGTGCAACTGCATTTTGACGCTGCCTCAGATTTATGGAATATCGTAAACCTGAGGCAGAGCCAAAATCTAACGCCACCCAGAATGAGGAGTAATACTTTTATTCCTCCTTTTTTTTTGCTTTTTCTATGCATGCTGCATTCTGTAGCACACATAGAAAGAACAAAAGGCCAGAAATGATTGTTTATGTGAGGGAAGGTGTCCCTTTCTGCACATTAACAATCATTTGAAAATTACGCTTTGGCACTTCTGTGTGTGCTGCATTGTGCAGTACACATAGAAGTGTCAAAGTTCCATTAGTGTTTGTTTATGTGCAGGAAGGGACACCCCTCAATGCAGACATCCTTGCACAATGGTGCAAGCATGCCTGCGTTGGGGCTGGCAGCTAAATTTAGTGCCAGCTTAGGGGACAACACAGAGGTGTCACTTAAATACGGTGAATTCCTGTGTTTCTAAAGTGACGCAGCACTGACAATTTTGGTGCAGCACCACGCTGCACCACTTTTCCATAAATCGGGCCCTTTAAATGAAGAAAATCTCAGCTCTCACCATAGCCTGTGGATGACTCCACCCCAGGTGCTGCCAGGGTGCAGTCAATGTGACAAAAAAGGTTTCGCTCTACATTGTGCCCTGGAACACCTTGGCCAAGGGCACTAACTGTCAGATTTGCCCCTGATAAACCGCTGGGACTTTCTTTTTTAACAGCAACTAGAGCATCTTTAATTGATTAAACTTTTGTCAGTCTTTCCTTACTGCATCATATATCTTCTTTTGCTTTTGGTGAATGTCTGGCTAGCGATCATCACCCGCAAGAGATTTCCATCAATACCATAGTGAGGCACTTTGAATGGACAACACACTTAGGGTGTAATGAGAACACAATTGACCTGAAGCGCACGAGTTGTACGTTAGCATCCCTGTCTTCTCTGGCAGCAAAGGTGAAACTTTTCTGTTACCCCACCCACATGGCTACGGGTGACACTCTGGGGAATGAGTAACATTTATGGAGAGTTTTTTAATGCATCAAGCCAAGTAGGGCCATTTAAGCAAGCCGACAAACCCAAAAAGTACAGCCTTCTTTAGTGGTGACGCAAGCAATTGTTTGGTGAAATGGACCAAAAAGAGGGCGAATTCACTATGGAGAATGATAAAGAGATCACCCATGGACACCAGAGTCTTGTTCCTTCTGCGGACGCCAGAAGAAATCTGAAAATCAAGAAAAAGGTCTACCAAGCAGCCAGTTGGAACACATTCTGGGTTAAATTACTGCATGACAGTAAATCCAACAACTCTGCAAACTTTTGGCAGACAATCAATGACCTGGGTAGAGTCTCTACTGCTGTGCCTCTTCAAACATCTCTCAACCAGCCTGGTATACTTTCTTTAAAATCATTTTAATACCCAGTCACACACAGGAAAGTTCACCACTGATGGGGATAGCCACGGGATTTTAAATTCTCCATCATGGTAGTGTGTCTGTGGAAAACAAGTGGTGACACTGGCTCCCATTTCTCCAAGTCAGGTTCAGAAACAGATAGCCAAAGGACAAAAGGAAGGTGCCCCAAAGCCGGGTGGCATACCTCCAGCCATCTACAAACAGGATGCAACGTTCAGTTGTTTACCACCATTCTTCAGTTGAATTGCATTCCATTTCGTGGCACAGGTCTTTTCTAGCTCCAATTTATAAGGGTGGTGACAAGGGAGCCCCGTGGAATTATCACTTGTTAGCTCTCATTGATAATGAAAATATGTTTTATCGGGAGTGCTACTGGAGGAGCTACAGGCATGGGCCGATGCAAACAACATCATCCCCTTAAACCAGACATTATTCATAAACAGCTCCAGAATGTCAGTTATTCTCATGCCTCTTTCCCAATTATCTGACCAGGCAAGGACAAACAGCCACCAAATGTGTCTGGGGTTCATTGATTTCAAATCAGCATTTGATAAAGTCGACAGAGGTAAGCTTTGGCTAAAACCAGCCAATTTTAGAGTCCTAGCTAGCCTTCTTAGAGCCTTGGATCTGTTGCACAAGAAAACATGGGTCAGAGTAAAAATTGGTGATGGCTTTCGATTATCTTGGCCGATTAAAATTACGCAGGTCCTTAACTTAAACAGTGCTGTGTCCTTGCCCTGACCCTATTTAATCTGTTCTTATCTGACTTAACTCCAGCTCTGACCGAATAAGTTCTCATCCATCCAAGCTGGGGGTGGTTTCCAGCTCTCAAATTTGTTGTATGCTGATGACTTGATGCTAATAAGCCACACAAAGGTTGGTCTGTAATGTCTTCTTGATGCAGCATCGACTTATTGAATTAAGAATGGCCTGGTAATCAATACAACCAAAACAAAGAGTCCACTACAGGCTTCAAATACCTGGATGTGTACTTCGGTGTGAATGGAAACTACACAGACAAGTTGGAAGAAATAAGAAGAAAAGGAAATGCTCTGTGTGTGGGCCTCAGATCTCTCACAACAAGGTTTAAAGGCCCTACCCTGTCCATTATGCTGCAGGTGGCTCAGGCACAAGTTGTGCCCCCATTGGCTTATGGGAGTGAGGTATTTAAAGGGAAAGATAGTGAAATATTGGGTAAAATGCTACTTAAGATCTACAAAGCGATTTTTCAGATTTCATCGTATGTGTCGCCTGCACAGATAAGACTCAAATTTGGATCACTAAGTAAGCTTTGGCACGGATGGGGGCTTTTAAACTGCAGTGTCACAAATGATTGTCTGCAAACAAAGAATATCTACCCCGCTACATATGGGTTGAACTGAACTCCACCCTCAGCTCCCAAGCACAATCTTACCTTCAGCAGTCTTTGAACTACTTGAATCTACTGTCTGCTTGGATTTCCCATTTAGCCACCAGGAGTAAAAAAGGATAATAAAGAGAAAGAGTGAACAGCTTTCCCTGCTTGAATATAAGGCCACCCTAGCATGATGCACACAGGGTTGGCTGACCCTCTTAACTTACGAGTTGCTGAAACCCCAGGGTTATCTCAGTGAACCTTTCAAGGAAAAAATTAAGTCTCAGCTGATGAGATACAGACTGGGGCTACTACTTATCAGCTATTACTTTCTGGTTTGGAAGAGATGTGAAGAACGAGGAAGCTATACCACCTTGGGCCAGAGGACATTATCCATGAACTGTGTATCTGCCCCGCTCTATACAGGATCGGCGCCTGATCCAACGAAGAAGGTGGAACGCTAGAGCTATAAGATCCTAAGAGGCAGTTTTTGTACTGTTTTGACACTAGAGACCTCAGATTAAACTGTGATTTGGTGAACCTTTTGCAGAGGTTTGCTAAATGGGTAAAGTTCAATTCCTGTGGGCAAAAGTGAGGGCTTGTGTGGTGATCTGTGTAGGCATGGAACATCTTGACATCATTACCATGATGTTGTGATGTTCCATGTTCTATTGTGACAGTTGGGGCCAGAGAGCTCTGTGCCCCTTTTTCAAGACACGCGCTTGTTTTATGCTCTCTATGCTTTCTTCAATAAATACATCCTAAAGTCAACACTGTCCTGGCTGATTTACCACAATGGCGACGAGGGTCAAAATTGACTTTTAACCTCTGAAAACTTATCGCTTGAAGATCCTTTCTGGTACTTGGAAGTTCGGTCTCCACAAAGCTTTCTTTGACGCTTATGTAAGCTTGAACATCGATATTTATGTAAGCTACTTTTTATAACAACTTCATTCTGCAAGGGGCACAGAGCGTGTGGGCGGCGCGGTGCGCTGTTTACACAAGAAATTTTGACTTTTGTGTTACGTTGCGCACACTTGCTCGTGTCACAGCACTAGCGGTTTCAAGCAGGGTTGTGACGGCTTCTTGTGGAGACTGTGGCTGCTTTCTCTCGCGCGTCTGTTTGAGCGCGAGCAGCCTGCATTTTAACTCTGTACGCGTGTCTCTATACCAGCGCATGTGAAGAAGGTGAAGAAAAACTGTGACTGCTTTCTCTCGTGCGTCTGTTCGAGCGCGAGCAGTCTACATTTTAACTTTGTACGCGTGCCTCTTTACAAGTGTGTGTGAAGAAGGAGAAGTAAACAAAACAAACACTCACCTGAGATCGGCGATCGCTCATCCAGATTGTCACGGTTCACTGAATTCACTAATAAAAAAAAAAGAAAGAAGTTTTGTAATGAACATAGAAAAGGGTTTCAGTTTTTAACCCTAGCATTTCCATAGAACAGTGGTTCCCAAACTTTTTCGATCCCCGGCTCCTTTTACCTATTGGCCGTGTTGGCCACGGCTCCCCATTATGTTACTTTTTTTTGGCGGGTGGGGGAACATAATCCCAGCCTCTGGAGTACTACCATTTTTAGCCTGGAAAATAATTGGGATGAAGCTGATGAGGACATTAGAGAGCTTTAGAAGCACCAGATGACACTACATAGGGTCAGGTTTTATTTTTAAATAGGCACTTATGAGATTAAGTAATTTGCACAGAATCAAAGGATGGTAGCTGACGCCAGGACTCCAGCCTGGTTCCCCAGTTCTAAAGCCAACAGCTCTAACTGCTAGGCCACATCTCCTCCTTTGACAAAACTGGTGAAAGGATGTAACCCATCTGGCGGCTGCTTCTGACATCTCCCTCCTGTGCTAGAATGGGTCAGTTATTATTTTTCAGTTTTCTTGGATATTTTCTTTTCTTCTCAGACACCTTCATACATTTTGGCCCATACTTATACTTTTTTAGGGCCGCATTTGCTTCACTTTTTGACACAAAAGCGGCGCAAACTTGTAAAATACCATTGTATTTTGTAGTTTGCACCGTTTTTGCGTCAAAAAGCGTCGCAAATGCGGCGCTAAAAAAGTTTTAATATGGGCCTATGTCTTTCTGGTATCCGTCTTGCTTTGTCAGCGCCAGAGAAATGAACTCTGGTTTCATTGTTCCCACATTAAGATTTGTCACAGAGGCTGGGTGCTCTGGAGTCTCATGTCTGTCTCTATTTACCTGTACCTACACTATTTACAGTTTGTCTTCTTTATTCTCTCGTTCAGGTTGCTGAAAATAATGTATTGGAAACTATTTTTGTTCTTTTGTCATAGGGATATTATTAGTGGTACTTTGGCACCCTCCTCTGGTCACAGTAATTAATTCAGGGTTTTCTGTTTACAATACCACGATGAAAGCTACCGATTCAAAGCAGCTCCGAGTGGTTTCCAAACTGTGTGCGGCGCCCCTGGCTAGTTTTGACAGCGCACCAGGGACACGCGGCGCACAGATTGGGAACCACTGCAATAGAAGAAGGACTTTTACATGTTGTTCATCATCCATTTTTCGGCCATCTTTTAGTTGGTGACCTTGCTTTTACATTTAGAAGAAATAAACAAGTATATCATAATAATAAAGAATATTAAGAAGCAAAATAAGAAGCAATACAAACATATTGAGATAAAGAAAAAATATGCAAAACGTTTTACCACCAGCACCTTTTCTACAAGATCCTGGTGATCCACCCCTTGAATGTAAATTGTGGCAACGCTCGTTTAAGGCATATCTTGGTGCCATAGATGGCCACAAATTTAGACCGGAAAGAAAGAAAAGTTTATTATATTATCATTTAGGGGCTGAAGGTCAGAACATTTTTGATCACCTACTGGCTTATGAATTGGCTGAAGAGGAAGAGCTGGATGAGTTTGAAATGGCCATTGCACAGCTAGATAAATATTTTATTAAAGCAAAAAACATTGTTGTGCACCGTTACAAGTTTTTTACGAGATCACAGAGCTCCAGTGAAAGCATTGACTCTTTCATTACTGCGTAAAAGGTGTTAGCAGCTAAGTGCGAATTCGAGAATTTCACTTCGCAACTCATCAGAGATTAGTTAATTGCCAGATGTCATTCAAAGAGGATTCAAGAGAAATTATTAACCTGCAAGGATCCTTCATTAGACAAAGCGATTGACATTGCTAAAAGTATTGAGTGTTCGATGGAAGATGCCAAACAACTGGAAGCTTCTATGTCCAATACAACTATCTCTGCAACAACTGTTAATGTGCAGAACAGTAACAACAAAAAAACAAGATCATTTTGAGAAAAAAACTGACAATACTTCAGTCAAGAATAAGTTTAATCAGAGACCAATTTGTTATAGATGTGGTTCTTCCATGCATGTTTCATCTTTTAAGAAATGCCTGGCGATTCACCAACAGTGCAGAAATTAAAACAAAACTGGGCATTTTGCGAGAGTGTGCAGGAGTACCAGAAAGAACAACATTCTCTGTGTATTGAGTGATGAAGCTGAGAGTGTTGTGGGAGAATGAATGAGTGAGTATGTTTTAGTTGTCAAGGATGTTACCGGTATCAACAAGGTTATCATTGATCCAGATGGTGATGTAATTATTGAAGGGACTAAAATTAAATTATTAGTAGATACAGGGGCCTGTTTAACTATAATAGCACAAGACAAGTACAAGGAAAGTTGGGCCTCCAATATTCTTTATTCTCCTGATGTGGCCACAGTTGCATTTGAGGGCAGCAAAATTTAGTTATTAGGTTACTTTTGGGCATCATTGACTATCCTGAATAAGACTTTGCGAGGTAAAATTTATGTTGCCAAGAAAGGTATCAATGTTTTAGGGCTGCTTCATCAAGCACAATTCAATCTTATCATCAAGCCAGGTCGAGATAAACCTGTTGCAATAGAAACAGAAAATTCAAATTCTATCAAAGTTGCCTCTAGTCAGGTTCATGATTGGCAACAGAAATTTCAAAAGTTATTTTGTGAACTGCTAGGTAAAATCACCAATTACACACATAGGATAAAACTCAAGCATGATGCTGTTCCTGTCAAACATAAACTAAGAAATAGTCCTCTGAGTGTCAGATCTGAGTTGTCCGATTTATTAAAAGAAATGTGTCAACAAGAGGTGATCGAAAAAGTTGAAGCAACGTTATGGTTATCTCCTATAGTTTTAGCCCGGAAAAAAACTGGTGATTTAAGAATGTGCGTGGACTTGAGGAGTGTAAATGAGGCCATATGGGTGGACAGTTATCCTCTGCCCAGAATTGCTGATTTAATTACTAAGATTGGTTCGGCCAGGTGGTTCACCAAACAGTACTTAAAGTCGGCCTACCACCAAGTAGATTTAGATGCAGATTCTAGACATCTAACAGCGTTCATTACTCCCGATGGAACTTTTCAATTCTGCAGATGACCCTTTGGCTTAGCTTCGGCGGCCGCAGTATTTCAAAGATTAATGTCGGATATGTCTCCTAATAATCCTAATGTTACAATCTTTCAAGATGACATTTTGGTGTTTTCATGTGATGAATTGATACATGGTAAGGTTGTAGAGGAGGTTCTATGTACCTTAGAAAATAGAGGCGTGACTTTAAGATGAGACAAATGTGTATTCAAAGCCAGGGAGATTGAATATCTTGGTCATGTCTTTTCAGAGGGAGGTGTTAAGCCTAAACCAAGTCTGGTTAAAAGCATTTTAGAAGCACCAGCTCCAAAATCCAGAGACCAACTTTTATCTTTTCTTGGTTTATGCAAATTTTATGCTAAATTTCTAAAAAAACTTTGCAAAAACACAGAATGTTTTAGAGTAGCTGTGAAGAACTCTGAATTCAAGTGGTCTGATGAATGTAACAGAATGTTTGAACAGATCAAACGTGAAATTGTTGATGTTCCTGTTCTACAACCGTTTTCCGAGAAAAAAAGTACTGTGGTAACCGTTGCTGCATGCAAATATGGTCTTGGGGCTGTTCTTTCTCAATTATCTGACGATGGGAGAAAAAGTACAGTGGGCTTTGCATCAAGAACACTAAACAAGTTGAACGCAAATATTCTGTTATCGAAAAAGAACTTTTAGCTTGCGCGTGGAGCATTGAGAAATTTAAGTAGTATCTGTGGGGTAGACCCTTCACGCTGAAAACGGATCACAGAACTCTGGTGAAAATACTATCTGGGAGGAAAATGAAACGTTCAACAGTGCAAATTGATAGATTGTCTGCCAAGTTACTGGAGTTTACTTTCACAATCAAATACATTCCCGGTACAAAAAACAAGAGGGCAGACTGTTTATCTAGGTTACCTGTAGAAGATAGTGAGGAACAGGAATGGTTAACGGAAATAGAGGAATGTTTTGTTGCTTTTGTAAATGAAAGTGACAGGCCTTTGGATGAAAAGGAATGGTCAAGGGTGGTGTTGAATGACAAAATAATGTGTGAAGTAATGCGCATGGTCAGAGTAGGCTGGCCTAAGTAAAAGTGTTTACCTTCTGAGCTACAACCATTTTGGAAGATCTCTGATGAATTGTCCATCGAAGGTGACAAATTAGTTAGAGGCAAGAAACTTGTTTCACCTTTATGTCTGAGGGGGAATTTGATTACTGCATCACATGCTGGTCATCTGGGCGCCACGATTACCAAAAGAAGGTTAAGGTCTGATTTTTGGTGGCCAGGGATGGACAGAGAGATTGATGATTTTGTGAGAAACTGTACGAGATGTTGCACCAGTGATAAGGTGTTAACTACTGAAGGCGTGGCTAGTGCATTTGTTCCATCTCCTGCGAGAGCTTGGCAAAAGCTTGGGCTAGATTTTCTTGGCCCTTATCACATTCTCCCTCCTGATATGAGATATTTTGTGGTTATAGTAGACCATCTATCTAGATGGGTAGAAGTTGAACCGGTAAGGTTTCCCACTACTCAAGTTGTGATTAACTGCCTTAATAAAATCTTCAGCCGTGAAGGTTTCCCGGAGCAAATATTAACTGGCAATGGAGTTCAATTTGTATCATCAAAGATGCTCCAATTTTTAGGTAGATGTGGTATCAAGCACATAAGAACTCCACTTTATCATCCACAAAGTAATGGCATGGTAGAGCGATGTAATCGTGACTTAGTAGAATGTATTCAAGCTTCTTACAGGAATCACTCATCAGTAGATCAAGCTATAAAGGAGTTAGTGTGGTCTTATCGAACCACACCTCATGTTGCCACAGGGACAACTCCTTTTGAACTGATGAGAGGGAGATTAGCTTCTACAGAAATATGTCTTTTTTGGATGATAAAGTTATTCCATGATGGTAGCGACCTGAAAGAGGTCTGGGAAGCTGCAGAACACAATGCTAATTTGAGCAGTTTACAGAGGTTAGAAGAAAATAACAAATTTCAGATTAAGGAGTTGCAAGTGGGTGATTGGGTAAGGGTAAAGAATCATATATTAGTTAAAAAGGGCTTATCCAAATTTAAAGACTCACAACAAATTTGTGAAAATACGTAAGAATGCAGTAAGACTATCTGATGGGGGTTGGTGGAGTACTTCACGTATTGCTTTGGATCCGGCTGCTCGGTAAACAGCTTGAGAATACTCATCTCAGCAAAACAAGTAGTCCAGGTAGTGGTTACCATAAAAAT
Source organism: Pleurodeles waltl (assembly GCF_031143425.1). Taxonomy (NCBI): domain Eukaryota; kingdom Metazoa; phylum Chordata; class Amphibia; order Caudata; family Salamandridae; genus Pleurodeles; species Pleurodeles waltl. The sequence goes on along the minus strand of NC_090444.1, from coordinate 489,370,749 downwards.
AGAATAAGTACCAGAATTTGTCACAAACCTAAGAAATTTCAAGATTTTGTTGTGTATTGATATGGAATTTGTATGCATTTCAACATTTTGTTGTGTAGTGATGTGAAATTTATATGCATATTTGGGTCTATCAACATATGTGGACTACAGCAAGTTACAGTAATGCAGTAGTACGTTTTTTTGGTTATAATGTTGTTTTATTTTAGTCTACAGTTTTTCAGTCTTAAAAAAAAAGGGAAATAATGTGGTGATCTGTGCAGGCATGGAACATCTTGACATCATTACCATGATGTCGTGATGTTCCATGTTCTATTGTGACAGTTGGGGCCAGAGAGCTCTGTGCCCCTTTTCCAAGACACACGCTTGTTTTATGCTCTCTATGTTTTCTTCAATAAATACATCCTAAAGTCAACGCTGTCCTGGCTGATTTACCACAGCTTGTGAGTTCCTGGGTCATTGGCCAACCTGGCTGAGCCTCTAAGTCAAGAGCAGTTTATGTGGCCAGAATGGGTATATCTACGTTTATCCCAGTCACCACTACTTGGTGCTTCTAACTACTTTTGTGTTAGATGATTATTATTTTATTTTTTTAACTTATTTTTTCTAAACAATCTTTAATTCTTTCTGGAAGTTGAGCGAGGGTATTTTTGCCTGGTTTATAATCCTGTTATTGTATAATGCACTACTGGCTGATGCACTCCACATTTAGACAATGATGTCCCTCTTGGAGCGATTACAGTTAGAGATGATAGCTCTAGTGTAATCTTTGAGGCACCGGACAATTTTACATATTTATTCTTGGAAACCATTGTTTTTATTTTAAGGCTGCTAATACCCCAATGGCTTAATACAGAGCATAACAGATTATAATAGTGTATTTATCTAATAAACCTTTTAACAACAATATGTATGTGACAAGCAAGGGGTGGTTATATAGGAATTATTTTAATATCGTATTGTGTACTGTCATGCAATGATTTTAAAAAATCAAGCAATAAAGAATTTGTACCATTTGTACTATATATGCTTTGTACAGACAGATTTTCATGATGAAACCTCTTTGAACTAATTGAAATTGAATCACTACACTCCTTGATTTTTCAAATAGATTTAAGCTTTACATTTTCATTACCCTCTACCCAGATGTGCATAAAATGAGTTACAAATTGACCCACGCACAGTGTCAAACATTTTTGCTCAAATCGCGGTTTAGTTTATGTAAAGGAGATAGAAGTGAGTCTGGAGTGAGCCAACGCAAAAACCATATGTTTTCATGCAAAATCAGGTCTACTATGGTAGTGTGTACAATAACAGAAACCAGGGCCCATATTTATACTTGTTTAGCGCCGCATTTGTCATTTTTTTAAATGCAAAAGTGGCATACACTTACTAAATATAATTGTGGGACTAATTTATACTTTTTTAGCACTGCAGCTGCATCATTTTTTGACGCAAAATTATATTTTGAACGTTTGCGCCGCTTTTGCGTGAAAAAATGACACAAAAGCGGCATTAAAAAAGTATAATTCAGGCACTGTATTTTGTAAGTTTGAGAGGCTTTGCATCAAAAAATTACGCAAATGCAGAGCTAAAAAAGTATAAATATGGCCCCAGGTGTTTGCAAGGGTCAAGCACTATAACTTCCATCACCTGATATATCTCCATATACTAGAGCAATAGAAAATGATTGGTTGCACTCGCCCTTTTCTGTAATCGTTGTATGATCATATCTAATTGAAATCTTTCTTCATTCTACATAATCATCAGGGTGAATAGGCGCAGTACCTGACACGTGGCACTCCATAAACCATCTTTGTCTGTGAATCTGTTATCATAGCATGGCTAGTGCACTCCCATCCTGAATGTCTCAGATTTCTTACTACATGTCTATATCGCAAATTGACTCCATTTTCTAACATACTTTTCTTATACATATCTCCTGAATAAAAATGTCACAATACTTTCCATAAGCATTTTAGTATTATTTATATATGTCAAAGATTTGCAAAGTTACTAAATACCTAAAAAAAAATATTGACCATTAAATTGTCCATTATTCCCAATGCATCGTGCACAATAACTGTGCTTCCTCTGGGAAGGCAAACTGTGTAACAATTGAAGAGTGAATGAATCAATAATATTTTAAAAGTGAAATAAACAGAAAGTAAAGTCGTGGCAGTACATTGGTGACATATATTTTCATGAAGTGATAGGTGTTTATAAACACATTAGTCAGTCAAAACCTCAAAAATGGAGTGAATTGCTGGAAAAGCACCTTATTGCCCTTACGCTAATCCATCAGTAAAGTAATAACTTCTAACTATTAGGAATACATACATATGTGACCACAATTTCAATTCAATAATCTGTTAGTGCTCAGTGAGCTACCCTTATTGCAGATGTTTGGCTGCTAGGAAAACCACCTTTTCAATCATCTGTCATGTCTGCACGATGTAAGAAACCTGCTTAGTAACAAAATATTTCAACTCTACTATTTTTGCTGAGTCCATTAATCCTAAAAACACTGTACATTTCACAATGTGTTCACAGTAAGAAACATCTACTATAGTGCTTAATTTGTCAATAAAAACGTTCCGGTGCCCAAAGCTCACCGCTGAAACACGTGACTACTGCAGTTAAATGTGGGATCACAAAATACTGAGGCAGCGTAATCCTGAAGCCATCTCAGGTCTCTTAAATCCATTTACGGCCCCTCCCTGCCCCTTCAGCTCACTCCTGCAGCTTTCTGCTCTCCCTTTGTGGCGCTTTTTCGTTTCTCTCTTCCTCCGTCTTTCCCAAAAGTGTCTTTTGCTCGCAATAAATCCTTGAGGCAGAAAATTAAGCTCCGGCCCTCAAAAATAAGTGCTGTTGCTCTGCACCGGAAACACCAAGCACAAATTAAGCACTGGTCTACTAGCACATAGGGAAATAAATTTAAAACACCATTTAAAAACAATTGAACTGTCCCACACAATGGCTGCTCCTTGTCACTGAGCTTACCCAAGCCCAAACAAGAAACAAAAATCCCCGGGATTCATCCTGCACAATCAACGCGAAGCGCACAGTAATTTAGCTGCAGAACTCCATATGAATGTGATGTGCCAAACTAGAGGATAATCATTTGACTTTGACCTAGCAAATAAATTCTGCAATAATAGCCATATATCACCAAACAACTGAACAGCTTTAAGGAATAAACAACTGTTAGACAAGTCAGCCCTAGGACGGTTCCCCCCAAACATTTTTAATTTCCTCCTCCACTTTTGCTTATTTCGTTTTCTCTTACATTACGACTCTGCACTTTATCACTGCTAAGTGGTGCTAAAATGCACGTGCTCACTCCTTAAAACATGATAACTTCAGCTTGTACCCCATTGGCATATTTATTTTACTTACAAGTCCTGGCGAATTGTAATTGTAATTGTATTTATATAGCGCTTACTACCCCTGACCAGGCGTCAAAGTGCTCCAGAACCCAAGAGAAATTAGTGATGCATTAGAATAGGGAAAAATGAGTACAGTATTATTATTATTATTTGAGCAGAGGATTTGTGAGTTTGTTAGCTATATTGACCAGAGTAATGGAGGGATAGAGGCGGGAAAAATCCAAAAGTGTTATTGGGCGTCTATAGTAATAGGATGAATAGGATGTGGCTTGGTATGAGTAAAGGAGAGATGGAGGAGGGAAGAATTTGTGGAAAGGGGTTGGGGAGATCACAGTCGCAGGAGGGGTTTTGGATGAGTCAAAGGTGAGATGAGGGAGAATTTAGTGGGGTTGTTTGGGAGATCATGGTAGTAAACTGAAGTTTGGAGTGAGCTAGATGCGGGAAAGGAGGGAAGAGCTTAGGCAGGGTACTAGGAATACATGTGCAGGGAATATAATAATGGGTATAATAATATGAGAAGAAAAAGAAGCATTGTATGAATACAGACTTTCAAGATTTGTAATATTTGAAGTTAATTGATAAGTCTACTATTCTAACATTCATTTATCTTTTCCTCAATTTTTTTAATAGCAAAATGCTTGCTGTTAAATAGTTAAGATAACATTTTCTCAATGTGATATAAAAAGGAAAGCAGAGATTCATAAGTATCTAATATAACAACTTATTGAGGAGACATGCAATGACCTATGAACATGTTAAGCATAGAATAATATGCACATATATATGTATATATACACATATAGATATATATATTTATATATATGTTAGAAATGGGGTCTTTGGTTGGCAGTCAGATTACCCCCTGTCTAAGCAAGGACCCTCACTCTAGTCAGAGTAAGTCACACACAATCTAAATTATCCTGTGCCCACCCTCTGGTTGCTTGGCACTGAGCAGTCAGGCTTAACTTAGAAGGCAATGTGTAAAGTATTTGTGCATTAAATCATACAATAACACACCATATAGCACCACGAAAATACACCACACAGTGTGTAGAAGAATATGTAATATTTATCTGGATATTTGCAGGTCAAAATGATCAAAGATGCAATAAGTAAATGTAGAGATCTCACTGAAAAGAGATATAAAGGCCCTTATTAAAACCTTGCCGCCCGCCAAGGTTGGACCGCCGGGTGGCCGCCAATACGGCCGCACTCCCGCCGCGGCCATCAGGAGATCTGCTTTCCGCCCGCCAGCCCAGCTGGGATGTCGGCCGCAACACAGGAGCTGGCTCCAAATGGAGCCGGCGGTGTTGCGGCCGTGCGACGGGTGCAGTTGCACCAGTCATGCTTTTCACTGTCTGCATGGCAGACAGTGAAAAGCTGCACGGGGCCATGGCAGAGGGCCCCGTGACTCCCCTTACTGCCAGCCTTTTCATGGCGGTTCAAACCGCCATGAAAAGGCTGGCGGTAGGGGGACTCGTAATCCCCTGGGCAGCGCTGCAAGCAGCGCTGCCCTGGTGGATTGAAACCGCCGGGACCGCAGTCATAATTCCCTGTGAAGCACTGCTAGCCTGTTGGCGGTGCTTCCTCCAGAAAAGCCTTGGTGGTGTTTGACCGCAAGGGTTGTAATGACCCCAACAGTGTCTTAAGCCTTTTTAAAGCAAACAAAGTCTATTTCAAGCACAAAGTACCTAGTTGGCTTGAAAAATCCCATCAATGGGCCGCAGAGGAGGAGAAGCGTGGAAACAAAGGGGTGTGCATTGATTTCTTGGGCCGCACGCGGCAATGCGTCGTTTAGTTTCCACGTAGGGACGGCTGTGCATCAATTTCCAGTGCTCGGTCGTGGATCTTCTTCGGGCTGTGGGGTTTTCAGACGCCCCAGGGTCTGTGCGTGGAATCCTGGGCTTGCGGAGCAAAGTCACAAGCGCTGCATCGATCTGGTGGGTGTTGCGTGGAATTTTCTCCTGCGCTGCAGGCGCTGCATGGCTTCCCCTCTGGAAGTCAGGCTGTGTCGTCTCAGGTCGGCTGTGCGTCGATCCGGTGGGCCGTCCGTCGAAGTTCCGGTTGCAACGCAGGCGCTGCATCAATCTTCTCCTTGCGAAGTCACGCTGTGTCATTCCGGTGCGGCGTGCGGTGAATTTCTTACCGCGGGGCAGGCTGTGCATCGGTTTTAGCAAACGTTGTACATCTAATTTTTGCCGCACAAGGAGTCCTGTTCCAAGAGTGAAGTCTTTGTGGTCCTGAGACTTCAGGGAACAGGAGGCAAGCTTTATCCAAGACCTTGGAGAGCACTTCTTCACCACAGTCAGAGAGCAGCAGGGCAGCAGGGCAACAGCAAGGCAGCAGTCCTTCACAGAAAGCAATCAGGTGAGTCCTTTGGATAGCCAGGCAGTTCTTCTTGGCAGAATGCAGGTTCTGGTTACAAGTTCCTTCTACGGGAAGTGTTTGAGTTGGAAGGGGCAGAGGCCCTACTAATATACCCAAATGTGCCTTTGAAGTGGTGGAGACTTCAAAGAGTGGCTTAGAAGTGCACCAGGTCCCCTTTCAGTTCAATACTGTCTGCCAGGGACCCTGTAAAGGGTGTGGCAGTCCTTTGTGTGAGAGCTGCCTTCCACCCTACCCGCCCAGGAAGACCCATTCAAAATGCAGATGTATGCAATTGAGGCTGAGTATCCTGTGTTTGTGGTGTGTCTGAGAGAGATTTAAGTGCAGAGAAAGGCTCACTTTCTAGAAGTGGCATTTCTAAAATAGTAATATTAAATCCAACTTCACCAGTCAGCAAGATTTTATATCACCCTTCTGACCATACTAAATATGACCTTCCTACTCCTTTCAGATCAGCAGCTCCACTCAAACAATGTATGAGGGCAGCCCCAATGTTAGCCTATGAAGGGAGCAGGCCTCACAGCAGTGTAAAAATGAATTTAGGAGTTTTACACAACCAGGAGATGTAAACTACATAGGTACATATCCTGCCTTTTGCCTACACAGCACCCTGCTCTAGGGGTTACCAAGGGCACACATTAGGGATGACTTATATGTAGAAAAAGGGGAGTTTTAGGCTTGGCAAGTACTTTAAAAATGTCAAGTCGAAGTGGCAGTGAAACTGCACACACAGGCCTTGCAATGGCAGGCATGAGACAAGGTTAAGGGGCTACTGAAGTGGGTGGCACAACCAGTGCTGCAGGCCTACTAGCAGCATTTAATCTACAGTCCCTAGGCACATATAGTGCACTCTACTAGGGACTTATAAGTAAATTAAATAGCCAATCATGGATAAACCAATCAATAGTACAATTTACACAGAGAGCATATGCACTTTAGCACTGGTTAGCAGTGGTAAAGTGCCCAGAGGTCAAAAGCGAACAACAACAGGTCAGAAAAAAATAGGAGGAAGGAGGAAAAAAGTTTGGGGATGTCCCTGCCAAAAAGCCGGGTCCAACAGACATGATGAGTGTAGTTCATTTTGTGGAGTAGCCTTATTGTGTAATAGACAAGGGGATGTAAAGATGATAAGAGAGGCATGTTGTTTATTTTGTTTGTGTCTGTTTAGTGTGGAAGGAGTATGGGTTAGGGGTGGTGGAAGAGCATGTGAATCATAAAGGCTTTAAGTTGTGCAATAGATGAGAAGAGGTGAATGAATGTTGCTTAATTGGGGTGCTTGTAGATGTCTGTGAAGAGTGAGAATTTAGTAGCAAAGATTGGGCATGATTTGTATTATTTGTGTAGTCATGAGGGTGGGAGTGGGTATGATGGAAAGTATTATGAATGTTTGTGTTATTTTGATGTTCTGATGTGTGTGGTCTGTTTTGTTTTTGTGGGAGAAGATATATGAGTAGTGGTTTTCTTGAAGGATTTGTCTGTGAGTTAGTGCTGGTGAGTGGGGTTAGAATGGTGAGGGGGTGTTGATGTGTTTTGGAGAAGAGTGTATGAGGTGTGTAAGAGGGGATGGATGAGGGTTAGGAGTGTTTGTGTTAGCTTTGATCATTGGAAGAGGTAATATGTGTGATAGAGTGGAATGTAAGGATTGTATGGTTGTGTGTAAATGGTGAAGAGATGGGGAGGGTGTTTGTGGATGGTGTGTTGGAAGGCTGGGATTAGGTATTGTCATGATAAAAGTGGGTCTGGCAGCAGCCGAGGATAATGCTGTTGGTTTGTATGAATAGAGAGTGTGTATCTGGATGGCTGAAAGTAATGTATAATGTGGTTTTGTGTTACGTGGGAGATGGCAAGATGTGTTAGTGGGAATTGACAGAGTAGTGTTTGGTGTGAGAATGAAGGTGTCTTACTGTTGTAGTTGTGGTGGATATGTGTATAGGTGGGGTATGTGGGGTTTTGTGTTGGTTGATGAGACATTGCAATCTGTATGAGGTCAGTTTGTGGTGCATAAGTTGGATGTCTTTGCTGATATTTTGTTTGCATGTTGAAGGATGTGCAGGGAGTAAGGTCCTTTTTGGTGAATGGAGAATTGGGCAGCATTTCTGGCCCTAGGCCCCATCAGTTCCAAACAGGCCCAAACAGGAGACTGCCCTTGTCCTCCCCACCCTTAGCCTTTACACCCAGGCAGCGATGTCCTGGCCCTAGGCTTAAATAGCCATATTGGCCAATCGACACCTAGTCCTAACCCTAACCAATCAGATTTGTAACCCTAAACTCCACAGCCAATGGGAGACCTAGCCCTATTAACCAATCACATCCCTATTCCTGACGACTAATCACAATACTAACCGTAAACCCACAAACCAATAGGAATCCCAACCCTGGTACCATTCACAACACCAACCCTAAAATCATGAACCAATAGGAATCTCAACCCTAGTACCAATCACAACACCAACCCTAAAACCAATACCCAATAGGAATCTCAACCCTAGTACTGATCACAACACCAACCCTAAAACCTTGAACCAGTAGGAATCTCAACTCTAGTACCAATCAGAACCAGTTCTAAAGACAATAAAAATATTAATCGCAGCTACCAATCCTAACAGCATATGCCACCACCAATAGAAACTTATATAAGGGCCAAGTTAACTGAAGCCCAGGCCCCTGTGGAAGGGAGGAGGGAGCTGCTGCTCTATTCAGAATCTCCTTGGATACAGACAGGCAGAATCCACACTTCCAAGCTAGCAGAGTCTACTTTCCTGGTAAAGGAGAGACTGAAAAGCACTGAAATACTGCTTGTCGCGCACTCAGATATTTGGCTTTTTCAAGGCAAAAACAAGTGGTGCAGACACTTTCTAAACACAATTTAAACACCATTTAAATACAACATTTCTAAACACAAATTAAATCAGTACTAAATGTGCACAGGGTCTTTAAATTACATGCTACGAGTGGATTTTCAGTGCTTATTCTGCCACCCACTCAAGTAGCCCTTTAAATATGTCCCAGGTCTGCCATGGCATTCTGGGTGTATAGTATAAACTGCCATCTAAGCCTGGCAAAATCAAGCTATACAGGGCTCAAACCTTCCTTTTTAATAGATATAAGTCACCCTTAGGGTAGGCCATGTACAGCGAGAAGGCAGGGTGCAGTGTTTTTAAAAAGTTGGACATGTACTTTTAAGTTTTAAATGTCCAGGTAGTGACAGACTCTTAAATTCATTTTTCACCACTCCAAGGCCTACCTCTTCAATATGATCACTTTGGAGTTCCCATATTACAGTTAATAAGCTGTACTTTCAAATTGGATCAGGTAACGAGTTCATGTTTGATGATTTTTTTAGAATTCTAATGATGAATCTTCCCTTATGGATTTTAAAATAAAATTTGGAAAATTTGATTTTTAGAAAATTGGCATTTTACTGCCTTAGGCATTTATTGCCTGCAGCATGTCTCTGAGTCATATGACTGGGTGTAGCTGGCAGTTAGCTGTTGAGTATTCCTCCTAGGCAGAAACACACAATAGAGAGCTTAGGTGTGCCTGGATGGGCCACCACTGGCAGGATGGGAGGGCGGAGCTGGGCATACCCCTATCACATTTGAATAGGCTGCCTCTACGCAAACAGCTACATACCTCATGTACTCAGTCTAAAGTGAGGACAGGGGACGCAGGAGAGCTGTGCACGTCAAAGAAAAACCTCTAGTAGCATCTCCACTATCAAGGAGGCACTTGGTCTAAAGATTGAATCTCAGACACTAACTCTTCAGTACATTTCTGGACCTCTGGCTTTTCTGCCAGGACAAAGGCCTGCTATGCTGTTGAAATGACTGCCACTCTGCTGGACTGCTGTCCTGTTGCCCTCCTGTCTGTGTCAGAGGTATTTGGACTTACACCTGAGCCCAGGATTCCCAGAATGACTGAAAGGGCAAGTCTGCTGGCCTCTTGTTCAGAGCCACAGGGACATAACAGACTCACCACCACCTGAACCAGCACCCAAATCCAACTGGAGTAAGCCTTTAACCCCCAGATGCCGTGTTTCATGTCCTAGACATTTTTGTTGGCTCAGAAAAGCTGAATTTAAGTTTATGAGCACTTTGCGAGGCCGAATGGACACAGTGGTGCTGAAAACATGCCACTTGCATATCATGACAATGCAAAGTTCCATGACCTCTACCCTTTGCACTACAGCATCGTCCATTCGCGGGAGCGCCAGTGTGAAACATCTGCCCATCTGTATTCAATGATAACAGGATCTTGGTGCTACAGAGATGCCCATTCGCAATGGTAGGTCTGCTCTGCGCATTACATCAACGATCATGTGCGACGCTTTCCTGCTCCTCGTTACCCCCTCCACCATGAACAGGACTCTTTAAGCTGGACTGAGAAGATACATTTTCAACAGGAATAACCTGGTTCCTGTATTCAGTCCATGCTCTACCGTGGTGATCTTGTGACCTTCACTTGGTCTCACATGACCAGATAGCTGCAAGTGGTGCTTTGTGCTTTTTGGGGCTATTTTCACTCAAATCTATGAAATTGCATATCTCTAGTTCTCCTCACATGAATTTTGTCATTTTAGTCTTGATGTATTTATTTCATTTTACTCTTAGTTCTCATTTTATTACTCTTTAAACACATTGCCTCCTAGTCTGACTGCTCTGTGCCAAGGTACCAGAGGGTTGAGCACAAGTTTATTTGGGGATTGCTTGAGACTTCACCCTGACAAGGATTGTGGTTGTTGCTTGAGAGGGGTCTCATTGCCCTCAACCAGTAACCCAATTTCTTACAATCATCAATCAAAATACTTAAAAATTAATTGACTAGAGCACCGGAAACACCTAACAAAATTTATTGAAGAACAAATCATGAAAAAATAGGCAAAGAACTTGCCAATGGGGAGTATAAATACAACAGTATAAATGTGCATAACTCCCAAGCATCACAGCCAATCATAACCTGAAAACAGTGCTAGCAATGTATAAGTTGTATGTAGGTGATATCATACCTATGATTTAGAAGTGACTCACAATGACAGGTAAGGAATTATCAAGGAGACAATGTATTAAGGCCACCTCACCTAGTTAAGCTAAAAATTAGAATGCAGTCAGGTCCATTAATTTCTCGTTCAGCAAACAAAAATCGATTGGCGTTAAGAGCAAACAATGAAGACAAATGTTTTGTCATACATATTCACTTCTGTGATCAATACTATGGACTTTGGGGCATATTTATACTCTGTTTGCGCCGGAATTGCGTCGTTTTTTTTGACGCAATTCCGACGCAAAACTAACTCCATATTTATACTTTGGCGTTAGACGCGTCTAGCGCCAAAGTCCATGGAGTTTGCGTCATTTTTTTGCGTGGACACCTACTTTGCGTTAATGATATGCAAGGTAGGCGTTCCCGTCTAAAAAATTGACTCTGAGGCATGTGCGCCATATTTACACTCCCGGGCAAAATTCACGCCCGGGAGTGGGCGGGTCAAAACAAATTACGTCTGGCCACTTTTGCGCTGTTTTTTAGCGCCTGGTCAGGGCAGGCGTTAAGGGACCTGTGGGCTCGGAAGGAGCCCAGAGGTGCCCTCCCAAGCCCCCAGGGACACCCCCTGCCACCCTTGCCCACCCCAGGAGGACACCCAAGGCTGGAGGGACCCATCCCAGGGACATTAAGGTAAGTTCAGGTAAGTTTTTTTTATTTATTTTTTTGTGGCATAGGGGGGCCTGATTTGTGCCCCCCTACATGCCACTATGCCCAATGACCATGCCCAGGGGACATAAGTCCCCTGGGCATGGCCATTGGGCAAGGGGGCATGACTCCTGTCTTTGCTAAGACAGGAGTCATTTCAATGGGGTTTGGGAGTCGAACAAAATGGCGCAAATCGGGTTGAGGCGAAAAATTTGCCTCAGCCTGACTTGCCCCAATTTTTGGCGCCCAAGCTCCATATCCCCCTACGCCGGTGCTGCCTGGTGTACGTCTTTTTTTTTCACGCACACCAGGCAGCGCCGGCGGCTAACGCCGGCTAACGTCATTGATTAAATAGGGCGCCCGCATGGCGCTTCAGAATGGTGTTAGCCGGCGCTAATTTTTTTGACGCAAAACTGCGTTAGCGCAGTTTTGCGTCAAAAAGTTTAAATATGGCCCTTTGTATTTGCAACAGGTCTTCTTCATTATCATTCTGATCAGATGCAGCAGAGTCCACTAGACATGTTATTGAAGGAATATGACTCAGCAGTCTAGTTTACAATTGTTCTGCTAATCTCTTATATCCATTGAAAATAGGTCTTTCAGATGAAGCATTCTATATCATCTCTGTCATTCAGTCTCCTTTGTATAAAGGGCGTTGAGGATATGTATCCAATAATGTTTGTTTTTTGCTAAGAGATTCTCCATATCTGAGCCTTTTTTAGGAATGAAGATTTTGAAATTTTAAATTTATTCTGACTAATGTTGATGTCCTACTTATTCCAATGTATAGCCTCTTGAGTTTGTTGCTTATGGTGTTTGATGTTTCCCATGTGTTCTGAGAGATAAGGTGCAACATTGCAACTAGAATGGGTTCCCACATAGGCATTTATTCAGATATATGCAATTTAATATGTCAATTTGTCATACATTGTTGCAATCCAATCTTTTCCACCCCATACATTGGTAACTGACATATGGCCCTTTAAAGATATTTCTGCAATAGACACAATTCAGACAAGAATATATGCCTTTTTTAGATGTGACAAGGAATGTTTGTGATGTACTCTGTTGTGTTTCGGCTTTTATAATTGGGTTTCTCAAGTACATGTGCCCTGAGTGTGCCCATAGCAGTTTGTCAGGGAGCAATTTTTTAATTATGGGTATTTGTATAATATTTGGCAGTTTTGCAGGATAGTTTTCTTGTTTTTCTGACTTTGTTGTAAATGTTTGTTTACAAAGACATACATTTCATCTTTCTTTTGTTACATTGTACCAACACTATATAATCCCTGTTAATAGTACTTATACTTTGTTCAGTTTGTGTGAGTGTTGTCTCTTTGTGTTTCCTATTGTGCAATTTGTAAAGCTTTTTTGATTCTTGTTTTATGTATTCTTCAGGCTTTGATACAATCTTTTGTCTCTTAGTAATTAACAGAATTGTATGTTTTCAATAAAACATCTAAGATTATGGTTTTGTGCATATTGGAGATTATTTCTATCCTTTTTCTTGGTACAGAGTGTTGTGGCCCAGTTGTTGCCTTTCAATGTGTTTCTAGCATATAAATAATGTTTTTTTCTCTTTGAATAGCACAAGTAAACTTTATCATTTGGTGTTTACCTTTAAGAACTGTGATGTTGTGTTCAACAACATGTCTTGGACCATGCTAGATCAATGTACCTGAGAAACATTGTTATGTGTATGCTCAAATGTAAGTGATTGCAATTGTAATGTAATGTGCAAAGTGTGCTGTACTTCAAATCGACATATTCTTCCAAATGTGGTGTTCTAAGTAATATTATTTCATAGCCTCTAGTCTTTTTTGTGGGAGTGAATCTATACTGACATCCACTGTGCATAACCAGCTTTCATCACTATCACCCATAGTCATACCTTTTAGTCATTGCAAAGAATCAGTAATGTAGTGAACATTTGTGACTGCCTCCTTAGCTGTCTGTTTTAGCAATGTCCGAAGATATTTTTGTCTTAGTTCTTGTATAGAGCAGGCACTGGAGGGCATTTAGGCAGGTGAGTGAAGTGTGTATGTATATTGGGCAGCCCATACAATACTCAAATCAAGGTTTGTGCTTGTACTAAGTACTGTTTTCTGTTATAAACCCATTTTTATAGGGCTTGTTGTTAAACATATTAATTTAAAACATGTATTTACCAATGTCTCATAAAGAACATGATCCAATACTTTGCGTGAATTGGAAGAATTAAATGATGTACTGGGTTTGAATTCTATATATATTTCAGAATCCTTCTCTCCCCTTTGTTCTGGCATGGTTGAAAAAATATTGTGATCTCAATTTTCCCATGAACTTGAGTTCTATTTCTGAGTCTTAAATAGTAGTATCTTAAAATGATACAAATGTACTGCCCTTTTACAAGACTTTCTCTTGGAACTGAGATAACATATTGCAAAATGGTAATGAGAAGTTTCTTGCTTTTCTCCTTAATAACGTTTTTCTTTCCTTGTCTTGTGGCACCTTTGCATTTGAACTTGTTTTTAGGAAGGAAGAACATTGATTCTGACTAGTACCTCTTCATTCCTGCTCCTTAATCGTCTCTAATTTTCTTCTTACTTACCTGAAGAGTACTATTGTTGCTTCATGATCTTTTTTACTCAGTGTGTATGTTCCATTGCAGTAAATAATGCTGAGTTGATATCATCACTCTTGTATCTGATGCTATTGTTCCACATTGTCTTGAGCTATAACTGGGTCTTACCTCAGTCTTGTTTCTGTTTTACTGAAGGTTTTTTATCTGTATTTTTCCTGCAAAATATTAGTTAAAGGGTATATTATGTTTAATGTGTAATCCAAGATGTATTTTCAATGTCCTTATTTTTTTCCCCTTTGTTTATTTTTGTATTCATCTAGTTTTTTGTTAATTTCTCCAGAAAGTCCTGCCATTCCTCTCTCATAGTATGTGCTTGTATTTAATCTTTTAGGGCCTGATTACAAGTTTGCTGCTCCGCGCAACGCCATGGAGACTATGGCAGTCTGACCACCATCAGCTTGGAAGTAGGACTAATGTATTGCAATGTTTGTGGGCCCATAGAGCAAAGACTGCTGTGTTCCTGCCGGCACCACCAGGGAGCGCAGACCACCGCAGTGACGAAGCAGGACAAACAGGGCGGCTGAGCCAGTGTTTCTGCCGGACTCATTATGAAGTTGCACACAGCCAATGTGTCCAAACCCCCTCTTCCTAGCTGGCAGAAATGGAGAGCGCAAAGGAAGCAACTCGCCTGCAAGCAGTGTTCCACGTTACACACCCTGTGCTGCCATTAAGCCCATCACACATGTCCTGCTGCTGCTGCTGCTCATCAAAGGTGCCCAAACTCCACGCCACCATGGACGCAACCAACAGTAAGTACACACACCTATCAGTGTAATGAATCTCAACAACAGATCATCGCACCGTTGTCTACATTAAATGGGGGTCATGCTATGGGCACCAAGTACACGTGTCATTGGGTCCTCAGTCAGAGTCATTCACAAATAATGACACATTCACAACCACAAAATGCCCTCTTTGGGCCATTCACTGCATTGCCACACTAAACGAATGTACATGTCTGTCCATATGAGACACAGGGACAGTGAAATGTACAAAACATTGTGTCATATAACAGCAACACCACATCAACATCACATCTACCAATTCAACCAATACCCTCACATTGCACACATGCCATAGACTCTCATCAGATTGAACTTACATATGCATGGATGTGTCATAGAACACAAATACCTCTCCCTTCAATGTACCCACACCTCACTCACATTGCAACACAATTGAAGGTCAATGGGATGCACAATAGATTGAGAGACAAATATCCAAAGCTCACTATGCAAACAATAACTCCAACAGGAGTACTCATGGAAGTATGCTGTTCTGAAAGAAATTGCACTTTGCACATGCCCCTAAAATAACATTTGCACAGGACCTGGCCCTTCATGCATATCAGGGACAATTAATGACGGAGACTAGTGACATGCCTGTCTGCATAGTGTGGAAGTACAAGTCAAGAAAGCAAATACAACAGCAACAGAATGGGCCATACATCTAGATAAAGTAGCTGGAAGCTACACACATCACAATAGACACATGCTCAGTCAAAGGCAAAGGAAGCTGGCACAATTGAAAACCCTCCATTTGTTGACAAACAAAACTCTAGTTTCCACACATGAGACTAACGTACAATCCAAAGCAGGGGGCAATTCTAACATTATGCATGCTGACATTGTACAACAATACACAATGAAATACTTACCACACGAAACATAACACAATGCAATGACATCCCATTTGGGTTAACACCCACATATCCATACAGTCAACATCTGCCTTTGTCTTGGGTGACACCAACACTGCCCACAAAGTCTGATATTGCAAACAACAGTAAGTGGATCAACAGCAAGGCTGAAAAATACACAACTGTAGGCAGATAACACAAGTTACTTGGGAATGACATAAAGGTTAAAAAGGAATTGCAGAACGCATGTGTACCCAAAAAACAACAACTTGGGTCTATTAACTCAAACTTATTTAGAGCAAAGGCCATTGGACAGTCCATTTAGATGTACATGCACATTACTGTGCCCACACTTGACTCCAATCACTGCCAGGGAACCTCCACAGGAAGGGGTATCAAGTGGTCAGGCAGGAACCTCAGGGTTCATCCTTGGGTGGGGTGGAATCGAATTTTGGGATTGGTGGGTTTGGGTTTGGGAGGGGGGGCTTGAAGGGTTGGGCTTCTTCTTGAGGAGGGAGTGGTATGGGTGCTTGCAGGAGTGACGGGGAGAACCTGGATGTGAAAGGGATGGGTAGGGATGTGGGTGGGGGCTCTTGGTTTTGGGAGGGAGTGGAGGGAACAGGGAAAGGAAAAGTTCAAAAAGGAAACTCACCTTGGGAAATGGGGAGAGTCTGGAGAAGGAGTTGAGGATTTGGAGGTTGATGGAGTGGTTGTCTTGTATGTGGGTGTAGATGCCTTGGGTGTATGCATGTGTGAGGTATGCTTCTGTTTGGGCTGTGTCTGTTGCATGTGTGAATGTGGGTGTTTGTGTGTCTTGGGGGCTGAGATGTGGAGGTGCTGGGTGATATGGGAGTGGTAGATGTGTTTGTGTCTGTTGGGGTTGTGTCTGTGGGTATGCTGGATGTGGTGAATGTTTATGTGTCTGTTGGGGTGGAGTTTGCTGGTATGCTGGGTAGAGGGTGGATGTATCTGGGTGTGTTGGGGTGGTGTCTGTGAGTGTGCTGGAAGTGGTGTGTGGGTCAATTGGGGTTGTGGGGGTGTCTGGTTAACTGGTGGCTGATGTAGTATTTGTGGGTGCATGTCGAGTGCCTGCATGCTAGTGTGTCTTGTGGTATTTGTGTTGATGTGTCCTGCTTGTGTGTGTTGAATTGGGTGTATGTGGATGTGACTATGTGCTTGGGACAGGTAGGTGAATAGGGGTTTTGGAATGGGAAGAGAGAGGTGGAGGGGGGAGGAATGTGCACTATGAATGCCTTCCATGAAAGCATTGGTCTGCTGAAGTTGGGTGGCCAAACCGTGGATGGGATTCACAATGGCAGTCTGCCCCACAGAGACACTCCTCAGGAGGTCAATAGCCTCCTCACTCAGGGCAGCAATGGTAACAGGGGCTGGGGAGGAGGTACCTACAGCATAGGAGGTGCCCACCCTCTTGGGTGAGTAGACACCACCAACTGGATGGGGAGCAACAGAAAGGTTGGCAGACAAATATGGTACAGGAGCAGGTCCTGATGGGTCTACTACAACTAGGGCGTGGCTACTGGAGGAAGAATCAGATGAGGACGTTGATCATGTTTCTTCTGTGGCACTCCACTTACCCTCCGGTCCACTGCCTCCCTCTGTGTTGATGTTGTCATGACTGAAAGTACTGTGGCCAGATGTTTCCCCACTTGGTTGTGCACTGTCTACCTCGCTTGCCTGGGCTGATGCTGCAAATACAAAGAGGAAAAAGGTCACCACATGTTCCTGATCACACTTGAACAACAGCTGTGATTAGCTAACATTACCATGATGGCAAGTAGGCCCCAGCAACAAATTACATCAAAGGGCTTCTGACATGCATCTTACCATATGTATGCATGCCATCTGAACTGTCAACAGTTGCCCATAGGAAAATCAGGATCTCAGACAACTACATTTGCCTGGCTGAAGTTGTGCAATCACAGTAAACAATGAACAAGTAGGAGACCACATCACCCTTCAATGCTTTGCCTCATGGAGCATACCTCAGTTACCTGTTGATACAATAGTAGGCCAATGCCAGGTTTGTTCCCACAGAACCCACACAAGGTCATGCAGACATCTGTTTGCCACACACACAATAACACGGCAATAGGAAACAATGCTCCTAACACCTGCCATGTTGCTGACATCAATATAGTATCCTGAAATAGGTGACATGGAATTACTCATGTCACAGTGGAAACATTTCAACAGTGTATACGTCACCATGTGTAACTTGTCCTAATGCAGTCGTGGAGGAAGTACGAATATTGTTCAGTTATGCTACACATTTAACATGGAAAAGTACACAATAGACAAAATGTGCAAATTGTTAGGGTGATATGTCTCTAAAATCCATAACACAATGAATCACCAAGTCCCAGGGAAATCACCACTAAAGTCTGGCACCCCTTACAATGACAGACTCTGATTGAATCAGTAGATGCCATTAGTCCTTTGTAAGTTGAAGAGGCCCAGAGATTTGCAAGTACTTGTAGAGGGCCCTCAACATGTTGCCCAGTGGGAAGCTCCATCACTGTCTCCATTTTGCTCCTACAGACCCTGATATCTGTGGATGAATGGTTGTCCCCAACCACATGTGATTCCAACATAACTGCAAGTCACTCCATGATCCAAGCCAATAGTCAGGTAACAGACCTTCCCCATTACACATGTGCAGTGCACTTTTACACATGATGCCACGTCAATTTCTTGGAAATGTACATTGTGTGTAAAACCTCTGGTCCTACCCACCATGTTCCTCATTGCTAGAGCAGTTATACCTGCCAAATGACATGCTATCATGGTTGAGGGTAAGCATGAGCGAACAATCAGTGGTGACACACTCCTGTCTGTGGCACAACATGAAATGTAGCCCTATTGCAAATGTCCTATTCCAAACACAGTTTCTTGTGTACATACATGTGAGGGAGTACAGAAATCATCCCATGAACACAAGTAGACTATGCATTAAACAGCAGTGTACATATTTGGTCAAAACAGAAAGGGGTACAGGCTAACCAAGCTACTGAATAACATTTTATGGCCTCCTAGGAATCTATACACTGTCTAAACCATAGATCTGTCATTTGTGTAATAAGCCTATACAGGACAAAGATGACTTCTGTGAAGGAGACAACAGAGCTGTGGGACTAAGGGATCTGTCATGAGTCGAAGAAACACATTGACAGTGATTCAAAATGTACATGTGGACTAGTTCAGGGATTTGCCTCAGTACCCTTCTTAAACTAGTCAATGGACAAAGGCATTCAGGGCAAGTGTTGCAACTGGAGCCTCAATTTCGTCACATGACAAGATCTGCTGGTATGCAGGGAATGGGCACAGTGCTACAGTTACATAGCCACAGTCATTCTTCCACAGCCTCAACTATGTCCCATACTGGAAGATACATTTGACAGGCCCTGGTCTCTGCACGCTGAGCATACAGACCCTACATGTCACTCACATAACTTCCATGCATGACAGTATATCATGTGGCCATCAGCAATGTGGCTTTTGGTTTCTGTGGCAACCTGAAGGGCACAGTGAGTCATGATATGTCTTCCTGACAACCGGTCAGATATGGGGTGAAATATCTGTGGCATTATACACATTGCTTATAAGATCCTCAAATGATTCAGAGAAGATACATACACTGCTCATGCTATCATGCATATACATGTTGTCTAACGTGTACAAACATCATGAAGAAAGAAATGTCATTGTATGGTAGTACGATCTCCTTGCCTAGTTATTGGCCTAGTTATGTGCATGCAACACAAGGAGGTTTTAGGACCACAAAAACATCACACAAAACAATGTGAATTAATATATAATACTGGTCACCAATGCCTGCACTATGTACATTCCATTGATGCTACATAGACTGCAACAACAGGCACACAAGAAGTTTAACTGGCACACAGGGGCACATTGTAGCCTGTGAGGAGGGAAAGGATGTTGTTGAATAGAGTCAATTGTGCATGAGACCTGCACCTCTGATGAGCCATAGAGCTGTCCATCCAGGGGAAGGACTTAATTCACAATCCTCTCCAGCTCCTCTGGAGAGAAGGGAGGGGCCATTTCACCCTCTGGATGTGGCATTATTGCTCCCAGAGTCAGCACACAGCAGCTGAACTGACAGCAGTGTCAGGAGTCAAGTGACTGATTTTGCAGAAAGTGGCAGACAGGTCTGCCATGTACGTGGTCACTGCCATCGACGGACACAGCCATTGGGTCACAACTGCCACAGGCAACAATGTTAGCATATGACTGTGTCTGCTGAAGTTGAAACCGCCTACCTCACTGATGGCATCTGCTAGTGGTCGTGGATGGTTCCTAATGTCCTGTGGAATCAGTCAGACAACCGCCATTTTGGCAGTTTGAAATACTGTATATAGCCCTGTGAACTGCTTCATACCTACAATATATGTGTAGGATCATCACAAACAAAGTATCTCCTCCTCCTCTTTCTTCGCTGCTCGTAGCCGAGTTAAGTCATCATTTATTCTTGCTCTTGATAATTGCCATTGTGTAATATTTGTACTGTTATTTAGCTTCATTGTGATTAAAATGCTTTGTTAACTCATTGGAGCGATATTCGCCCCTTCGCAAGCGTTTTTACTTGGTGCGTGTGAGGAACTTCCCGACGACTGTCAGAGGGCACTCGTCGGGAAGGTTCCCCCTAGCAACAGATGCGCTGAAGGAGACACGCTGAAGGAAACGCGTGCTTTCCTTTTTTCTCCTCAGAACGGAGCGAGTTTTATCCTCAGCGCGTTCGTTTTTTCACTTGTATATTGAAAGTTCCCCTGCCTGGAGAGAGACGCCCTGCTTGCTAGGGTCTGTATTTAAATAAGTTTAAACATTAAAAAAAAGGCTCTGACGCCCCTTTTGCTTCTTTAGGGTCTGTATTTATTTATTCAATGTACCAATACTTAACATTTTCGGTAATAATACTGCCTTTTTATGGGACATACTCCCAGGCAAGCAATACATATTGCTATTTACCCCTCTAGATTTCTCTGTGCACTGGGGTGTTGTTGTCCCTGGCTTTAGCCTCTCTTACTTGAGTGTATAACACTTTTCAGTCTATAAGCTGACACCCAGCTATATATATATCATATTTCAGTAATACTACTCTAAATATTTTATTATTTATATTATTCTATACTTTTTTCCATATTTCTAATATAGATCCTAATGAGGAGGAGGAATTTTTTGATGCTGTGATCGCGTCCATTTATAGGGCTGTCTCTGAAGCAATTGGTCCCCTCAAAGACAGACTATCTCAACAGATTGCGCGCAAATGCGCAAAGTTCTCAGCCTCTACTGTTATTCTTTCGGCCCCTCTTGCCTCCAGCAATGCTTTCACAGACGCGCCTCTAGCTAAGCTTCCTCGTGAATTGGGTATTGATGTAGATCTTTTTGATAAAGTCAGGAATTCCCTAATTTCCCCTTCTGATCCCCCTTTTCCTTTAGATTCCTCAAGTCCCCTGTCACCAAGCTTCCCTAACAGTGATTCTTCTGGGGACCAGGAAACGGACGCCAGTCCATCCAGACCTTGGCTTCCTTCTGGGTCAGAGCCTGCTCCTCAAGTCTCAGACATGTTAGATCCAGATG
Source organism: Pleurodeles waltl (assembly GCF_031143425.1). NCBI lineage: Eukaryota > Metazoa > Chordata > Amphibia > Caudata > Salamandridae > Pleurodeles > Pleurodeles waltl. The sequence goes on along the minus strand of NC_090444.1, from coordinate 489,349,412 downwards.
ACATTATCCATCCTAGGTCGTCTGAATGGGCACCGTCTGACAAGCTGGCATCTTACGTAGCGGGACGCATAAGGAAGCCACTGGAGAAAGACTCTCGTAATTGTCTTCGGGCAGAATATCCTCGACCTTCTTTAGCAGACAAGGTGGCTATCACTCCGGAGTTATATCCCAGGATGTCTACTTCTCTTCAAAAATTCATAAAAGATCATAAGAAAGGAATTGACAGGTCTTGGAGGGCAAGACAAACTTGTTGATGTCTTGGGCCCTTTGACAAAAATCCTGGACAGGCGGAAGACGCTAAATCCTCTGGTACTTTAATTTCTCCCGAAGTTCTGTCAGGCTGGGCACACCACCGAACGCCGACGTTCTTTATTAATTAAAGCGGACCCCAAGCTAGGAGATCTAGCCGATTCAGAAGCTAGTCCGGTAGCGCAAGGAGGTTTGTTTGGTGAACCCTTCATAAAGGAGTTAGGGACAAAAAAGGTTTTTCCCACTTGAATTTTCCATGGGGCCGGCCAAGGCAGGGGCCGCTCGTCCGGCCGTCTACAATCAACCAACTCCTTCAGAGGACAAGGCTCCAAACAGACACAGTTCCAAGATCACAACCGCTTTGCCAACTTCTACCCAACAAGGGCCAGACGCTTCAGACAGCGTGGTGACAGAGGATCTTCATCAACATCCTCTTAGGGTCAGTGTTATCCCTTCTTCCCTTTTAAAAGTAGGGGGTCATTTGGCTAATTTTATCCATGAATGGAATCAAATTACACAGGATGCATGGGTCTTGCAAACAATTCAAGGTTTCCATATAGAATTTGTAGGAAATCCCAAACAGTCTTCCCTTCCAAAACGCCTAGTGTTTTCCTCGCAAGACGCCGTTTTGGTGGACATCGAAATTTCAGCCTTGTTGCACAAACAAGCTATCTGTCCGAAAATTCCACATCCTCTGGGTTTCATAAGCAATATCTTCCTAGTGGACAAAACAGATAGCGGTCGTCGACCGGTCATCAATCTAATAGAGTTCAACGAGTGGCTTGTGTATCGCCACTTCAAAATGGAAGGGATCCACCTTCTTCGAGATGTGTTGTGACCTCTGGATTGGATTGCTCATCTCGATTTAAAAGACGCCTATCTCACCATTCCTATCTTTCCACCCCACAGACATTTTCTTCAATTTTTCTGAGACAATCAAACATTCGAGTTCACTACCCTTCCATTCGGACTTTCCTCAGCTCCGTGGTGCTTCACCAATGTTCTCAAACCGGTGGTGGAACATCTCAGAGCTCATGGAATTCGGTTAATTGTTTATCTCGACGATATTTTACTACTAGCCCAATGTCCCAAATAACCTTCTGTCCATCTACAGGTAACTGTTAACTTGTTACAAGGCCTAGGGTTTATCATAAACAAAGCCAAGTCCCTCTTAACCCCTTCTCAAAGACTGGTCTTTTTAGGCTTTACTATCGATTCGGTGTCTGCGACTCTAAGTCTTCCTTCCCGCAAGATGACGAAAATACATCACGAATCACGTTGCACCCTGGTCAAAGAAAAAGTCTCCCTGCGTCAAATAGCCTGCCTCGTAGGACTTAATTCTTCCTCTATTCAGGCAATTTTCCCAGGTCCACTGCATTAACGAGCTCTTCAACGTCTCAAAGCAGCTCACCTACGCAAAGGCCTAACGTACTCTCAAAAAGTGACCCTTTCACAAGAGTCGTTAGAGGAAATTCGTTGGTGGCTTTCACATATGGAGGCCTGGAATGGCAGAACAATTTTCGGTTCCGCTCCAGATTTGGTTATAGAGTCAGACGCCAGCAGATTAGGCTGGGGTGCTCTATGCGGGAATTTCTCTACTTGGGGAACATGGTTCCTACAGGAACAGAGCTTATCTATAAATTGTCTCAAACTACTAGCTGGTTCATTTGCAGTCAAATGGCGGACCAAAGACTCTATCCAATTTAGCGTCCTCTTGAAGATGGACAATATTTTTGCAGTCCGGTATATCAATCATCAAGGTGGCACTTGGTCCAAAACACTTTCCAATCTGGCGTCCAGTATTTGGCAGTACTGCCTGGACCACTGGGTTTGTGTAACAGCACAATACCTCCCGGGAAGTCAGAATCAAGTTGCAGACTTTCACTTCCAGCATCTCAAAGACTCCAGTCTATGGAAACTTCATCCAGAAGTGTTTTCGTCTCTGTCCCATTTTTGGGGACCGTTTTTGGTCAATCTTTTTGCTTCCAGATTGGACCATCAGATCCCCAAGTTCTTCAGTTGGAGACCAGATCCGTTGTCGACAGCTACGGATGCATTTCTACAGGACTGGAGTCAAGAAACGGCTTACGCCTTCCCTCCCTTTGCGATGATTACTCGAACATCTGCCCAAGTGCGTCGCCAGCTGGCATACATTGTGCTCATAACTCCAATCTGGAGGTCTCAAGTATGGTTTCCAGTTCTTCTGGAACTTTTTGGGGATTCTCCAATCCGACTCCCCTGTTTCCCTTGCTTCTTCTCAATCCGAACGGTACGCCTCATCAAATGGTTCTAGAGGGTTCCTTGTCCTTGATGGCGTGGCGGATTTCAGGGGACGATGGTTGGTCCCGGGACTTTTGCAAAAAGCTGAGGAACTATTATCCAAAGCATGGGCCCCCAGCACTTGTAAGCGTTACAGATCTGCGTGGGGAAGATAGACCCGTTGGTGTTTGCGAAGAAATTGTAATCCCGTGGAAAGAGATATTGTTCATGTTCTTAATTTCCTTGCTGACCTTGCTTCCAAAGGTCTTGCATATCATTCTATTAATTCTTACCGATCCGGTATTTCAGCTGGACACGTTTTGGTGGATGGTTTTCCTGTGAGAGAACAGAAACTGGTGTGTTGTCTTCTCCGGGGCATAAGACTCTCTTTACCTCTGCAACCCCGGTACTCTTGCCTTTAGGTTGTTAATCAAGTTTTGAAACTCTTCCTATCTTGGCAACATAACCACTATCTTTCCAGAAAGGAACTTTCAGCTAAGTTAGCCATGCTGCTTTGTTTGGTATCTTGTAGAAGAATTTCTGATGTCCGTGGTCTAGATATTTCCCACAGATCCTTTTCTCCTTCAGGAGTCTCATTTACAGTAGGTAGAGGTACAAAGACAAATACCAGAATTATCTCTTATCTGTCTTTCCCAAACGCCCCAAAACTATGCGTGGTACGATGCCTTAAGGCATACGAGGACATGTCCTCTGAACTCCATCCTCCTGGTGAAAATCAACTCCTTATTTCATTGTGTAAACCCCCACAAAGAGCTGTTTCTTCTCCTACCATTGGTCACTGGGTTCGTTGGGTCATGCAAGAAGCGGGCATTAATCTTTCCCTTTTTAGTGAGCATTCTGCTTGTGGAGCAATGGCCTCTAAAACATTCCACTTAGGTGCTCGTTTAGAGGATGTCATGAGTGCAGCAGACTGGTCATCAGATTCTACCTTTAAGAGGTTCTATTTCAAACCAGTCTTGAATATTGCGCAGTTGGTTGTAAACAAGCTTTAAACTAGCATAATCCTCGCCTTCGGTCCTGACATAGAATGAAAAATTTCCTAGCTATTGTAACGGAAAGTTTCAATTCTAATAAGGACTCGGAGGCGGGGATTATCCCACCCTGCTCACCTTTGTAATACTACAATTTTAAGTGAGCCCACTCCGTATTTAGTAAGTCAATTTTGACTCATGTTTTCACGCTTGTCATGTTTTATTAATATAGTGCATTTAAAAGAAAAAAAAAAAGAACAACCTGAGATTATCAAATTAGCTCTCTCTTTTAATCTGTTCCATTCTTTCTAGGATCTGATACAACAAAACAAGATACTTCATGATCGTTCTTGACGGGCTCGCGCTTCAAAAGAGGAGGAGGAGATACCAAGGAAGGACTATGTTATGGACTGCCTATTGCTGATTGGACAAAATGCCTGTGGTTCATTCGTTGAGACTGTACTCCCTTTTCCCAAGTGTTCATGGGAGTTGTAGTTATTGTTTTGTTTCTTGGCTGCTGGTTCAATAAAGTGGAGAGGAATGTTGGCAACAATGATGGCATACATAATGTCAATGGACATTCCCCACTTACCAAGGGAAAGTATTGATCTGCAGCTGTATCCAAAGAAAAATGTATGCCCTGGCAAATGTATGATGGCCATCTTCACATTACAGACAGTAGTATGACACCAGCACTCATCAAACATTGAAGACAAGTGACCTTTCGGGGACACATGCCAATTTTCTCATTTGACCAGACACATTAAAGAGGGCAGTGATCCATCACATGTTTTGTATTTGGCCTGTAGCACTGAGGAGTAGTGGTCTGTAGCACAAAATATACACACAATACAACAACAAACATTACTGGTAGGATGTACACAGCTATGTGTTTTCCCTGAAGAGCAAATTGTTTGTGGGTTGTACAAAGTTGTGTCTTAGGTACCTGGACAAACAGGCAAGGCAGATCAGTATGCATCACATCACATATCTACACAAACAGTTACTCATCTACTGTGTGACACATTGCTTACCCTTAATCGTCAGAGGGTGATGTTAGAACCTAGCACATTAGGTTGGCAATGTGACATGCAAGAATATTCTCTGTACTCACCCTCTTGTGGCTGCTGTGTTCCTGTCAAATGCCCATCAAGGTCTGGGTATGACACTGCCAGGATGAGGGCCATTAGTGGGGCCATGGTCTGACGTGCGTCCCAACCACATTGGGAGTACATCCCCAGTTGGAACTCTGCAATCTTCCGGGCCCATCGTCTCAGGTCCTCCCACATCTTGCGACAAGGGGCGATCTGCCGGTTATGGACCCCCAGGGTCCACACCTTACGGGTGATTGCTCTCCATAGCTCCTTCTTCTAATTGGGCATTTACCTGAATGGATGCAAGAGACAAATCAGGCAATTGCAATCACAAGTTTTTACCCAAATGGCTGTGTCACACCAGTCAAAAACACCATGCAAAAATGGTAAACTTGTCAACACCCCACAAGTTTAAAGCACACATGCCAATAAGTACAGGGACATGACTACACACATTGGTATCCATCTGCAGACTAACCCTCTACCCTGCTCATGGACTACAATTACTAAGCAAGCCTACTGATATCAGGTAGCCCATGCTCCAGCAACTGTGATGTGAGCCACAATGAAACACTATACACCTATGTGGCTTCTGAAGAGTACAATCCTTAGGCCTGACTGGACTAACACATTTACACTCAGCAAGATTGACTCGCTGCATACAGTCCCTACAGGCAACTTCCATAGTACAGACTCCACCCTTACACTTGAGTGGCAATGAAGGGGCTGGCATGGTGAGTACAGAAAGTGTCTTCCCTGTGCATGTGTGGACATGTGACCTACCAAATGCAGACTCATGCCACTTCATGCGGGGTGGTCCTTTGGTATGTACCTGTACCCCAGAACACTCCTTTAGTCATATGTGTCTAAACCTCAGAGATAGCATTCAACACACAAAGGTATGCATTGCACAATTTCTGCTATATAATCCCTTTACTGTCTTCTCATGTAGGTTCTACTAGACAACCACCAGTGTCGTGTGTTGCAGGGCACATATGGCATATAACAGCGGTACATTGGCCACCACTGCCAACGTTTTTCTTTGTGGTCAGTAAATACAGTCACATTTTAAGGGGCAAATATGTAGCAGATAGTTGGGTTTCACCCGAATCCATGTTGACATCCATGGGGGTCACATGTGACCCTTGTGCACTTGCCTGCTAGGATGTGTAAGATTGTCATGTCTATCCAGTCAGAAATGCTTTGTCACATGATATTGTTGGCATGCATCATGTATGCTGCTGTGGATACACTTATTAATGGTACAAATCATGTCTTGTCACACATAGGTACCCTGGGAGAGGGAGGATGCGACAACCTCCTGTCTACTGGCCACTGCCAGCCCTTCAGACCATAGAGGAATGCCACATCATCCAGTTATACCTTCTGAATAGGCAAACAATAGTGGACTTATGTCATCAGTTGGAGGCAGATATGTTGCCAGTTACAGTAATCCAACCTGCATACCACCCATTGTACAAGTCATGTCAGTATTTCACTTCCTGGCCACGGAGTCCTTCCAACATACAGTGGCCCTATCTCCTCGTATGTACCAATCTATGTTCAGTCTCGTGTTGAAGGATTTCCTCTCACCAATGTTGAAACACATTGACAGCTATATCAGGTTCCCCCGACATGAGGATTTAGGCAATGTAAAGGCTGACTTTTATGGTTTTGCCCACCTCCCACATGTGGCGGGTGCAATTGATGGCACACATGTTGTCTTGGTAGCACCGCAGGCAACTGAACAAGTGTATTGCAACAGAAAGAACTTCCATTCCATCAACGTGCAAGTTGTCTGTTTGTTTCTCTACACCTCAAATGTGTGCCCATTATCAGCCCATAATTCCTTCATAATGCGGAACAGCACCATACCCCAGCTGATGTCACAACTGCACCAAGAGAAGGCCTAGCTAGTTGATAAGTCACGTCTCTCCTGATTGTGTGTGAACAATGTCAGGTGTAACAATCATGAAATCATTAACTCATTGTTGCACTATTGTCCCATTCCTTAACAGGAGACTCAGAATATCCAAACCGTCTTTTGTTGTTGATGCTGCTGAGGAATCCAACTACACCAGGGGCAGTTCACTTTAAAGAGGCCCTTGAAGAACACAGTGGGCAGTGCATCGAGCGTTTGGGCTCCTGAAGGCCAGATTTTGGTATCTGGACAGTACTGGTGGAGCCCTCCTCTACTCACCTGGGAAAGTGTTTAAGTTCACTGAGGCATGCTGCATGCTCCTCAACATCACCCTGCAAAGGTAATGTCCCTTACATCCCAGATGAGGGCAAGCCTTCAGTGCCACTGGGTAAGAATCCTAAAATGCCCACTGGGGATGACAGTGGTGAAGAGGAAGGAGCTTGCTTGCAAGAAGATGTCATCCACAGCTACTTCTCATGAGTGTAAGTATCTCATGAGATGGCATGATTGTGACTCTACAATGAACTGTAGTTGTTAGAATGTGTGGAGTTGTGTGTTTTGGATACAGCTACGGAGCTGATACTCAGGAATAATCAGCCAAAGGCTGCTTGATTAGGTACCTTTTGACAAATCCCAACCTTGATGATGTTGCTTTCTTTGTGTCAATGTCCTTGCAATGTATGTTATTTTCCAGATGCTTGCTATGTGACTTGTGTCATATGTGTCATATGTATGGTTTCAAGCCTATGCTTCTTGTTTGTTCCTTGTACAGGAACCTTCACCATGACATCTTCATGTGGGCATTTCAGAGATCTGATATTGGCAGGTATGTGATACTGTTCTGACATACAAAGTGGACATGGATTGTTATAGGTAATGGAGTTTGGGTGAATGAGACCTGTGCCAAGACAGCTTGCACAGTGTTTGGGTGGAAGGTTTTGTGTGCTGTGGTGGGCCTGGTGCATCATGTGTCTTCATGTGGTAATAAAAAATGTAGTCTAGCTTACGAACAAGTAATTTTTCCTTCACATTGGCTAAACACTCTTTTTGTATGTCCTGCATGCAGCTGTAGATGTGTTTCATCATTGTGGGCCACAGTGCCTGTGCCACGACATTGAAATATGTTGGTGTCATGCCACCAGATGCATGGACATTGGATTATGATGGCCCTGTGATCAGGGACTGTTGTACTGCCATCTGTCTGTATCTTGAATTATGTGATGTTGAATGACTTTGGTATGGTATGTGATAAGGCTCAATCTGATGACATAAACCACATCAACGTTTGCCTATTCTACAGGACAATGTCTGACAAATCCGTTCCTTCCATGGTATTGGGATCTTTATCTGTCAATATGTTTATTTACTAAGTATCAGTCAGTCATTCCTGATTCCCAATAGTTCAGACAAATTGACAGCCTATGCGCTGAACACTGTAATATTTTTAGTTTGAACAGACACTTGCCTGTACGTGTTTGTGTGGGAGGGTTGCAATCCTGAGCTGGACACTGTGTACATGCAACATACCCCATTTTGAACAAATACCTTGGATCTTCAATGTATGATTCACATTGTCTGACATATCTACAGAGGCTAAATATGAAATCAAAATCAGCAGACAATGAATCAGTGAAGGGTGATTTATTTATGCAGTTATGACAAACAGATTATATACGTGACATTACTCAACAGAAATTCTAATGTGAAGGGGTCAGTCATGGTAAATTAAATCATTGGAGTAGATGTAACACCACTTGGAGTCCAAAGTCCACAATACTCCTTCCATTGGAAATGGTAGGTGGTTCAAGATCAGTCCAGAGTAAATGTGTCACACACAAAGGAGGTCTTTAAGGAAGAAGGATATTACTGGCAGTGTTGGGAGTCTTGTCATCCGCACCTTCTGGATACTTTACTGCTGCAGAAGCAGGGGTGTCTGGGGATTTTTGTTCCTGTGACAGGGCCTCCCTTCCAGGGGATTGCACCGAGGTCGATGGGCCTGCTGTTAGTCAGGCCATGTTGGTATTGTGGGTCTCCATCTGTTCATGCATGTTCCTCTATAGCTGCTTGATTTCCTGGCATTCAGTCAGCACCTGGCCCATCATACCTTGGGAATCCTGATAGACCCCCAAGACATGGCTGATGGTGTCCTGGGCAAGAGCAGCCCCAGTGGCCTCACCACACTGGCCCACATCATCCCTTCCATGCAACCGACCTCCAGGGGCTTGCGTCTTTGCCACAGGATACCCTCTCCAACTTGTTCCCAGACCCTCATTGTCCAAGGTGTTGCCCTGCAAATTAGGATTCAGAACTGGGGGACACAAGATGGTGGATACTGTGCTAAGGACACAGAGTGTGGGGCAAGCGGTATCCTAGGATGTTGAAGCAACAGGGCTGTGAGGTAACATTTTGGGCACAGTGAGACTCACTCTTACCATCTGACCAGGTGGGCAGAACCGTCCTTCATGTCCAGACTTCCACGAGTGTCTTTGTCACTGAGGGCTTCATCCAGGGGGCTAGTGGCAGTCTATTCCGTGACATCTGTGTACCCATCAGCAGATCCACCTGTTGATGTAAAACGATCATTGTTAAAGGTTGTATTGTGACATCTACCTCCAACGGTTTTGTGTTACAGTAAGCAGGAACCTTGAACAAAGTTAAGCTGTAGTTAATCCAAATGTGGCAATTAACTATGGTATTGGGCGATTTGACATGACATGTGTGAAGCATGCCAAACCAATTTGAGTCAAGCAGCTGCTGAGATGTGCAGATCAGTTGCACTTTGGGGGGTGGACTGAAAATGACATTGTACCACCTGTGCAGCCAACACAATGAAGAGTCAAGATATGGCTTTTACCATTTGGAGGCCTAATTGAGTGGGATGCAGGCAGCCCCAAGACTTTGTTGTATATGTGACTGGAGTCGTCATGGGCACATAGCTGTATCAATGTGTATGCTGCTGATGACAATCTGGTGACATATCTTGAGATTTAGAAATACTTGTACACACTGTGTAAGGTGTCATTCCTGTCATCAATAGTTTTATCTTGGCTTACAAAGTCAGGATGGAGCTAAGTAGACAGCCAAGTCTCTGATTTGAGCATGATCTGTGCTTGATCACTCCCAGGTAAGTACATTCAAATGAGAGTGAGAAACAGGGGTTTTTGGACAAGTGACCACTGGGCTGATGGTTAGAGTTACTCCAATACTTAACAAATGTTCTCCCACTAGGTGAGTAAACTTCATGTGTGAGTTGATAAACAGGGGTTTAGTAAATACTCGTCTGGTGGTTGGAGTTACTGAAACAGGCTGCTGGGAGTTGCAGTGAGGTCACTCTCTCTACTCCCCAATACTTGACAAATGTTCTCTCCCTAGGTGAGTAAACTTCATTTGCGAGTTAAAAAACATGGGCGGTCATTACAACATTGGCGGTAAAAGCCGCTTACCGCTGTGCAGAAGACCGCCAACACACCGCCGCGGCTGCGGAATTCCGCCACAGCTATTATGACCCACATTTCAGAATCACACCAAAGGTCAGTGATAAACTAGCGAAAACAAAACCGACACCGTCACGCCAACAGAAATACGCACACACTATCACGACACACGAATCCACGCGGCGGTCTTTCAACTACGGTATTCCATTGGCGGTACACACCGCCGCGCTCAAAATACACACACTCTTACAAAACATAGCCACATTGGACAATTCAAAATACACACACCTGATACACATACACACACCACTCCCACACACCCAATACAATATAAAACACACACCCACCTCACCCACAAACCCCTACTACCAAAAATCGAGAACGAAGCACAGAGAGAGACACCACCAGCAAGTACCACAGCATCCACAGGCACATAACACCATCACCCACACAACTTCCACGCACCTCACACAACACATCACTACATATCACCACCGTTATCACCACACACACCACCCCACACATCACCTACACCACCCCATGGCACGGCAAAGACAGCCCAGGTTCTCGGAGGAGGAGCTCAGGGTCATGGTGGAGGAAATCGTCCGGGTAGAGCCACAGCTATTTGGATCACAGGTGCAGCACACCTCCAATGCAAGGAAGATGGAGCTATGGCAAAGAATAGTGGACAGGGTCAACGCAGTGGGACAACACCCAAGAAATCGGGAGGACATCAGGAAAAGGTGGAACGACCTACAGGGGAAGGTGCGTTCCGTGGTCTCAAGACACCATCAGGCGGTTCAGCGGACTGGCGGCGGACCCCCACCTCCTCACCCACAACTAACAACATGGGAGGAGCAGGTCTTGCCGATTCTGCATCCTGAGAGCCTCGCGGGAGTTGGTGGAGGAATGGACTCTGGTAAGTCAAATCTTAACTATTACATCCCCCACCCTACCTGCATGCTATCACATACCCCCACCCTCGCCCTCACCCCTATCACTCCAACTCCTCACAAATGTACCAATATCACAAACCACACATCCCAACACCAAGCCCTGCATGTAACAACAAAGCATGGACACCCATCACTAAAGCATGCCCACTGCACATACACCCCCCTAAACCATTATCACACAAGCTCCCACACAGGAATGCCAGCACTGGGGTACACGGTCACCCACCCATTGCACACCATGCCACACACAGATGCAATAATCATGCCTTTCCACCCCTGCAGGACCACTACCCAATGTCACTAGACAGGAGGGTCCACACATGTCCTCTCCACCCACAGAAGAGGCCCACAGTGATGACAGCACCTCTGTCCAACTGGATCTAGATGACCAGCCCGGACCATTGGGGGACAGTCGGTGTCCCTCATACAGGCACAGGCCACCACAGACCTTCCCCCCTCTGGAAACACCAGCACAGCACCCACCCAGCGGGCCCATACCTCCGTCCCCAGGACTCGTCAATCAGCTGTGTGTCCACCACCCCAACAACAAAAGGGACCTGGGGGCAGTGGCAGTGGGCACACGGTCCAGGGGACGGAGGCCCAGGAACACAGGGGAACTGGGAGGGCTGCTGTTCAACAGGGGGCGGACAGGCCAAGGGAACCCACTCTCCACGTGACCCTCTCCTCCATCATGGGAGTATACCACCACTCCCAGGAGACGATGTCAAAAGTACTGGCCAAGTTTCAGGAGACCCAGTGCATGGAGGAGGAACAGTATATGGGCTTCAGGGAGGAACTCAGAACCATCAGCTCCACCCTAGGCACCATCGTAGGGGTGCTGAAGGAAGTACTCTACACCAGGAGGGACACTGTGACACTCCAAGGGGCCCCTGACACTAGCATGGACGATGAACTGCCCACCACCTCCGCCGGTGCTAGTGGACAGGACGCCCCACCACAGGACCACCACACCAGCACCCCACCCCCTGCAGAGGGAGAACCACCACGCAAACGGTCCCTGAGATCCAGGAACAAGACAGAGCACGATGCCAAGACCCCGCCAAGAAATGAGACCACCCTGATTGTCATCCCACTGTCCCACTTTGTCACCCTGTCAATAATTAAACTGCCCCAGCTCCACTTCCTATGCCCATATGGGCAATGCACCTGTGAGACTAATAGACTGGACTCTGCCATGGACACTCCTCCGCCATCACCCCTCACCATTTAACTTCCCCCTCCAATATATTGCATTTAAATAAACACACCTAAAGCACAAAATGATCTGGAGTCTGTCTGTGATTTCGAAATAGTGTATTTGCAATTACAGTGACAAAATGTTCTTGAAATAGTAATGTCAACAATACCTATGTCACACAGCTCTAGTCCATGAGGAATCTAATCAGATGACACACGTTTGGACCCGCATCTGTGAAACCTTAAGGGAAAGTGACAACTCAGTGAAAACGACAGACAGTAGACAGGTAGTAGTGTAAAAGTACATGTAGTAGGCAGGAATGTATTCTCACCTGTGTTTCATTGGAAATATTGCTGGATCACTGAGTTCCTGTTCTGTATGCCTTCTTCCTCTGCTTCATCCTCATCACTGTCCACAGGCTCCACAGCTGCCACAACACCGCCATCTGGACCATCCTCCTGCAGAAAAGGCACCTGTCGCCGAAAAGCCAAGTTGTGAAGCATACAGCAGGCCACGATGATCTGGCACACCTTCTTTGGTGAGTAGAATAGAGATCCACCTGTCATATGGAGGCACCTGAACCTGGCCTTCAGGAGGCCGAAGGTCCGCTCGATCACCCTCCTAGTTCGCCCATGGGCCTCATTGTAGCGTTCATCTGCCCTTGTCCTGGGATTCCTCACTGGGGTCAGTAGCCATGACAGGTTGGGGTACCCAGAGTCACCTGCAAATGGCGAGGGACAACTGTTAGACACACACTAACCTGTAGGGATAACCCCAGACAACCATTCCCACTGTCTTGCTTCCAGGGGCTCACCTAATAGCCACACACGGTGCCTCTGGAGTTGACCCATCACATAAGGGATGCTGCTATTCCGCAGGATGTAGGCGTCATGCACTGAGCCAGGGAACATGGCATTCACATGGGAGATGTACTGGTCTGCCAAACATACCATCTGTACATTCATGGAATTATAACTCTTCCGGTTTCTTTACACCTGTTCACTCCTGTGGGGGGGGGGACCAAAGCAACATGGGTCCCATCAATGGCACCTATGATGTTGGGAATATGTCCAAGGGCATAGAAGTCACATTTCACTGTAGGCAAATCCTCCACCTGAGGGGAAACGATGTGGCTCTGCATGTGTTTTAGCAGGGCAGACAACACTCTGGACAATACGTTGGAAAACATAGGCTGGGACATCCCTGATGCCATAGCCACAGTTGTTTGCAAAGACCCACTTGCAAGGAAATGAAGCACTGATAGCCCCTGCACTTGAGGGGGGATTCCTGTGGGATGGCGGATTGCTGACATCAGGTCTGGCTCCAACTGGGTACATAGTTCCTGGATTGGGGCACGGTCAAACCTGTAGGTGATTATCAAATTTCTTTCCCCCATTGTCGACAGGTCCACCAGCGGTCGGTACACCGGAGGATTCTGCCATCTCCTCACTTGTCCCAGCGGACGGTGCCTATGAAGGACAACAGCGACCACAGAGTCAAACAACTCAGAGGTACGTAACCACAGTTTACCCAGAACACCAATCATACACAATAGGTGGCCTGTATGTGTGTTGAGACTAGGCCTAGGTATGTGTGACGCAGTTGGAAATGAGGCCATGTGGGCCCCTGAAATGGCTGCTGCCTGACCTCTAAAGTGGGACAATGGGATATGAGGTAACTGTGCTGGCGTTGTACACTGTCGCGGTAGGCGGTCGGAGACCGCGGCGCAATGCTGCATTGGTTAACATTGGACCCTATGGGTCCCAGGAGCCAATGACGATGTACGCCTGCGGTGATGGTACGCAACGCCGCGGATGTGACCGCCGTGGACGTGACCGCCATTTTCTACCTGTTCAATCACTCGATACCTGATCTTCGACAGGAGAGGACCTACACTGCAAGTGCTGCTGTGACCTCGGTCTGGAAGAGACAATGGCTTGTGCGTCTGGGGAAAGGGCCCCTGCCTTCACATCGGAGGAGTTGGAGAAGCTCGTTGATGGGGTCCTCCCCCAGTACACGCTACTCTACGGTCCTCCAGAAAACAGGTAAGTACACAGGGAGCATGTTGTATGGGCTATGCCTGTGTGGAGAGGGCTGCATGTAAGAAGGAAGTGGGCAGAGTTCTGCGTGCATGAAAGACGGTGGGTGCATGTGCCACATGGCAAGGGTACGGATGGGGGCCACTCACTTTGACGGTGCAGTTGGTAATGATTTCTCTTCTTCCCCTGTACATTTCATGTAGGTCAGCGCCCACCAGAAGAAAGATATTTGGCGTGCCATCGCCAAGGACGTCCGGACCCTGGGGGTCTACCACAGACGGAGCACCCACTGCCGGAAAAGATGGGAGGACATTCACCGCTGGAGCAAGAAGACGGCGGAGGCTCAGCTGGGGATGCCCGTCGAACCATGACTCCCCTGATGTTCAGGATCCTGGCGGTGGCCTACCCGGAGTTGGATGGGCGCTTGAGGGCATCACAGCAGATACAAGGGGGTGAGTAGACTCTCATTCAGCTGACTTTGCGCGCAGTGGAGTTGTCTGGGTGGGGGAGGAGGGCTGTGGGTTTCCCTAGGCCAGGGTGAGTTCCACCTCTGTAGAGTGCCAAGTACAGCTATTCATGCCCCTGTGTCATCTATGTGTGCAGATGTCGTCCATAGCCTTGTAGGCCATTTCCCAGGAATTGCACTGTAGAGCCCAAGAGTGCGGCATAGTGCAGGGGGCTTCTGTGTCTGTCTTGTCCGCCAACGGTAGCAGTAATCCATGCACTCAACATGTCTTTATTCTGTTCCCCTCCCCTTTTTGTGGTTTCCCTGTTCTTGTATGCATTAGCATCATCAGGCGGAGGAGCAGTGGCACCGGAGCACGAGGGAGCTGCATCCCACATGGCCATGGAGGGCCACACTACGGACTCAGAATTCACCAGTGGGATGGAGGGTGATGGGAGCTCCACGGCAGAGCTGACACCAGCGACACGGGCTCGTCCTCTGATGGGAGCTCCCTTGTGGTGGCGGCAACATCTGTGCCCCCCGCATCTACAGGTAGAGCTGCCACCCCCCTACCAGTACTGCCCTCCCAGCAGCCCCTCAACCTTCGCCCCGTGCCCGCTCACCCAGGAGGGTGGGCATCACCTTCGCCCCAGGCACCTCAGGCCCTGCCCCAGTCACCCCTGCTGCCCTCAGTGAGGAGGCCATTGAACTCCTCAGGTCACTTACTGTTGAGCAGTCTACCATTTTGAATGCCATCCAGGGTGTAGAAAGGAAACAAATGCATTCCTGGAGGGCATTCATTCTGGCCAAGCGGCACTTCACCAAGCCTTTCAAACTCTGGCCTCAGCACTGATGGCAGCCATTGTCCCTGTGTCTAGCCTCCCCCCTCCAACTTCCTCCATCAAGACCCAATCCCCTGTACCTCTGCCTATCCCAAGCACACCATCAGACCAGCCTGCACACACCTCACCACACAAGGGAAGCTCAGGCAAACATAAGCACCACACATCCCACAGGCACTCATGCAAGCATCACACACATGCAGACACACCAACATCCACTGCCTCCACTGTGTCGCCCTCCTCGTCGTCTCCCTCCTCCCTCCCAGTCTCGTCTACACACACACCTGCATGCACTACCTCTACAGCCACTACGTCCCTCTCCAGCACACCCACCAGCACACCCCGCTCACTTGCAGTCACCACTCCCACTACCATTCACACGTCCTCTGTGTCCTCTCCCAGTGTGTCTGTGACGCCCCTCCCAAGATACACAAACGCAGGCACACACCCACCCAACAGCCATCCACCTCACGACAGCCTACCAGCACATGCACCTGCACCCAAAGTCACCAAACGTACACCTCCTACTACCACCACCTCTTCCTCCACTCCCAAACACCCTCCAGCTACTCGTCCCAGTGTGTCCAAAAAACCTTTCCTGTCCAGCCTTGAACTTTTTCCCACACCTCCCCCACCCCGTCCATCTCATAGGTCCCAAAGTAGCACCTCAGCCACAACATCTCCGGGACCAGTGGTGCCTGTAGTCACAGGTATGTGGAGTGCATCGGCCACCAGGACAGCCAGTGTGGCACGGAGCCACAGCACAGCCAGTCCCCCCCCCTGTGAAGAATCAGAAGTTGGCCAGTGCCCGGCGGGAGAGGGGGAAGACTCCAGCCGTGATACCTCCCAAGGTGGGGAAGGGCCACAAGAAACCCGGCAAGTCTGGGAAGAGCAGCACGGCGGAGAAGACCGCCATCATCCCCACTGCCCAGGAGGCCACTGCCAGCCCCAGCCCAGCTGCCCAGGAGGCCACCACCAGCCACAGCCCAGCTGCCCAGGAGGCCACTGCCAGACCCATCCCAGCTGCCCAGGAGGGCCCAGCCAGCCCCAGCCCAGAAGGGCCATGAAGGACTGCCAGCCCCAGCCCAGATGGGCCATAAAGGACCGCCAGCCCCAGCCCAGCTGGGCCATGAAGGACCGCCAGCACAAGACGCGCTGGGCCATGAAGGACCGCCAGCACAAGACCCGCTGGGCCATGAAGGACCGCCAGCACAAGACGCGCTGGGCCATGAAGGACCGCCGACTCAAGCACCGCTGGGCCATGAGGGACCGCCAACTCAAGCACCGCTGAACAGGGCAAGCACCGCTGAACAGGGCAAGCACTGCTGAACAGGGCACCGCCAACTCAAGCACTGCTGAACAGGGCACCGAAAACTCAAGCACCGGTGAACAGGGCACCGCCAATTCAAGCACCGCTGGGCCATGATGGACCGCCAACTCAAGCACCGCTGAACAGGACAAGCACCGCTGAACAGGGCACCGCCAACTCAAGCACCGCTGAACAGGGCAAGCACCGCTGAACAGGGCACCGCCAACTCAAGCACCGCTGAACAGGGCACCGCCAACTCAAGCACCGCTATCCCATGAGCGGCAGGGGCACTGACGCAACTGTGACCGTCACGGGGTGAGTGATGCACTCTGGGCACCAGTCCCCCTCCAGAACCAGTGGAGACATGCATCCACTACCTCTGTCCTTAACAGGATGAAGCACTCTGGGCACCAGTACCCCTCCAGAACCAGTGGAGACATGCATCCAGTACCTCTGTCCTTAACAGGATGAAGCACTCAGGGCACCAGTCCCCCTCCAGAACCAAAAGAGACATGCATCCACTACCTCTGTCCTACACAGGATGAAGCACTCTGGGCACCAGTCCCCCTCCAGAACCAGTGGAGGCATGCATCCACTACCTCTGTCCTACACAGGATGAAGCACTCTGGGCACCAGTCCCCCTCCAGAACCAGTGGAGACTATTATCCACTTGAGAGACTGTGGCTTTGCACTCCCCAGGATAATGCCTTGGGCAAACCACCCACTGGAGAGACTTGAGAGACTGTGGCTTTGCACTCCCCAGGATAATGCAGTGGGCAAACCACCCACTGGAGAGACTTGAGAGACTGTGGCTTTGCACTCCCCAGGATAATACAGTGGGCAAACCACCCACTGGAGAGACTTGAGAGACTGTGGCTTTGCACTCCCCAGGATAATGCAGTGGGAACCCACCCACTGGAGAGACTTGAGAGATTGTGGCTTTGCACTCCCCAGGATAATGCAGTGGGCAAACCACCCACTGGAGAGACTTGAGAGACTGTGGCTTTGCACTCCCAAGGATTGAACAGTGGGCATTGAGCTCCCTCGTGGATCTGGCGTCGTGCACTCATCCGGCTGAGGTGCCCCCCTTCCCTTCCCCCTGAGGTGCCTGTTGTATTTCTATCTGATGCCCCTGCAGTGTTCTCTCTGGTTTGATCTGGTATCGAGTGTGGGCCTCGCCCATGCATTTTGGGCCCAGTGGTCCACGGACTATAAATGGTGCAATACCTGGACTACTATTCTTGGTGTATATTTTGTTAATAGTGTATATATGTATATTTTTGCGTACTGCATTTTAATAGATTGCAATGGTTACACTAATTTCCTTTTGTCTTTGCATTCTTCCGGGGGAGTTTGGGGGGTGTAACTATAATGTAAAGATATGTATTAGTGTGTGTGTTGTAGTGGGTGAGGGTGGGGGTGGGGGTGTTGCGTGTGTGTGTCCCTGTTTTTTCCCTCCCCCCTCCCCTGTGTCGTAGGTGCAGTACTCACTGTGGTCTTTGCCGCCGGCGTTCGTGCTCCTGGTACAGGAGCAGGAAGACTATCGCAGGTAGGATTTGGAGTTCCGGGTCCGTGGTGTCCTCGTTCCTCGTGGAGTGTGTAGAGGTGAGCGTTTTTCCTTCGAAATTCCTGTTTCCGCCGTGTTTTTATCCGCGGTAAATCCACCCCGGAAAAGGTGGCAGATTGGCCTGTCATAATACTGTGGGCGGTACATTGTCTTCCGCCTGTCTGTTGGCGGTGACCGCCGCGCTGTTTGTTTGTAACGCCGTGGCGGTCTGTGTGTTAAAGTGGCTGTCTTTGTTGGTTGTTTCCGCCACGGTCGTAATTCCAAACTTTTTTCCGCCGGCCTGTTGGCGGTCTTACTGCCGCTTTAACACCGTCCGCCAGGGTTGTAATGACCACCATGGTTTTTTGGACAACGGAACACTGTGCTGGTGGTTGGATTTCCTGGTGGGAGTTGCAGTGAGGTCACTCTCTATACTCTCCAATACTTGACAAATGTTAATCCCCAAGGTGAGTAAACTTCAATTGTGAGTTTGCAAACAAGTTTTTTTTGGACAAGTCGACACTGTGCTGGTGTTTGGAGTTACAGAAACAGGGCCTGCTAGGAGTTGCAGCTAGGACACTCCCTCTACTTCCCAACACTTGCAACTGTTGTGTATTGCATTTCTGTTGATAGGCTGCATTTATGTTTCAAAATACATTTTCATTTTGGGACATACTATGGATTCTGGAATGTGTTCTTACTATTTTGAGACTTCTAAGCCCCATTTGGACATATGGCATGTTATGTGCCTTAGTAACTGTGCTGGTGGGTCCAATGATAAACTCAGATATTCTGAGTATTGAATGTTGGTGGGGTACATGAACAAGACAGTGAGAAAAGGTGAGCTGTGAGCACACAAGACATTGCATTTTTGGGACTTTTTTGTGTTGTAACTTACCGGACTCCGCTCCTCTACGTATTCTTTTTTTTTTTTGTCCTCATTCATCCCTGCATTTTAAGCCACCTCTTTATCCGTACACCCTTCTCACCATCTCGATAAGAGAGAGGCCCAAGCCAGGGGGCACCATTATAATTCCCAGTCAGCTCTATCAAACAAGAGAACTTGGAGAGCGGTGAATAATCATTGGACCATCATTAAACAACATATTTCAGATAGCTTCCCCCCAATTTAATAGGGGCGTCCACAATTCCACATTTGTCCTAGTGCTTTGCATGTTCAAGTCCAAGTTCGACACGCGAAAAGCTGCGTTAAGCCAATCAAAATACAACGGAGGAGAGTCTTTCATCCAATTTTTACAAATTTCACTTCTACCCAACAAAATTACATAAAACTAAAATTTAAGTTTAACTTTACTCATACTTCTCCTTACACCCTCCTCCTGTAACTGCCCAAATATTATCAAAGGTAGAGATGCAATAATATCCCAACCCAACATAACTGATACTGTATTACAAACTTCCTCCCAAAATAAACGAATACTAGGGCAATCCCAAAACATATGAACATCTGTTGCTCCTACATAACCACATTTTAAACATTTGATCACTTGCCCTTTCTTAATGTTAGAAAGCTTACCCGGTGAAATATAGGCTCTATGTAAAGTATAAATGTGATTCTTCCTCAGTGAGGCTGGCTTCACTATTTCGTAAAGAACCGACAAAGACTTCTTCCACCATCCTCAAACCTTATCCCTGGGCATAAGATTACCCCAAAGATCAATGGGCAGTATAAAGCTGCCGTCTAATATTTCTACCACTTCCCAGTACCAAACCGCCAACTTCTTTAAAGAGACGGAGAACTCTAGAAAAGAATCCTCCAATATATTTACTACCCCCCTTAATTCCTCTTACCCACTCTTTCATCTGCAAAACTTCAGCCTAGACAGGGATCCGCCTGTTATCCCAACTAACTCCTCCCATGAGAGCAAAATTCCAAACCGGGATAGTTCACCCCAAATTTCTACCCCCGCCGTTTTAAGTGGTAGCGCTAAAACATCTTCCATAGCATAGTTTCGGTTTTTCCCACATTAATACGATATCCAGATATGCTTCCAAATTGTTCAGCCAATTTTATAACTGTATCGAAAGCCGATGATATATCATTAGTGTGTATCAAAAGATCATCTGCATATAAGGATATTTTTTTCCCATTACAGCAAAAAGGGTGGGTGAGTCTATTCTGCCTAATCTTTCTGGCAAATGGTTCAATGTACAGGTTAAACAGGACAGGAGACAATGGACAGCCTTGCCTAGTACCTCTAGAGATTGTAATAGACCCTGTAAGATTCCTGTTTACCAGAGCCTTAGCCAAAGGAGCTGTATATATATCTGATCAATAACCCCACAGAACTTAGCCCCTAAATTGGCCCGACTTAAAATTGATTTTAAATAATTCCAATTTACCTGATCAAATGCTTTCATTGCATCTAAAATAATGATTGCCAAAGGGGACCCAAAGAATGTAGCCAAATCTATTGCCCCGATCAAATCAAATGTCAGCTCATGCAAATATCTACCTTTAGAAAAGCCTTTCTGATCTGGGTGAACCAAACTGTTAACTACCTTACTCAATCTATCCACTAAAATTTTAGCTAATAATTTATAATCGCTATTCAACAGCGATATAGGCCTATACGAAGCACATTTTACCGGGTTTTTATCCAGTTTCAAAATCAATGAAATAAAAGCCTCATTCCACGAAAGAAGAATGCTACTACCATTCCCGAAAATTCCCCTGAACAGTTCTGTCAGGGCTGGGATAATTGAGTCCCCTAATGCCTTATATACTTCCACTGGAATGCCGTCTGGGCCCGGGGGCCGTCCCAATGTTACTGCTATTCAGAACTCTCCTAATTTCTTCTAGCGTTATTGGGGCATTCAATACTTCCTTCTCCTGCAGTGAGATACATGGAGATATATCAAACCCCAGCCAATCCGCCACCATATCCTCTCCCACCTCCAACTCCTCCGTGGACAACTGTGCAAAGAAATTTTTAAAGGCAAATTCAATAGCGTTATTATCCGTTACTTTTTCCCCTGACTGCTCCACTTCAATCTCCTTAATATGATTCCTCACTCGATCTGATTTACACTTCCAAGCTAAAAGCTTCCCAGCATTTTCCCCATACTCAAAATGAGCCAGTTTACTTCCCTCCCATCTCTTTAAAATTCTGCCCTGTAATACATTCTCCAACTGTTTTCTCAACCCATCGAAACTAGCCCTCAAAACCTCTGTCTCACCTGATTCCATCGACTCAGCCTTATTCTTCAACATTTCTTGTTCTAACAAGTTTATTTCACTTCTAAGCAACTTATGCTTATAATATGAAATATTTGTCATCTTCCCCCTTATAACAGCCTTGAAAGTGTCCCATACCACCGACAATGCAGCAGACCCTACATTTACACTAAAGAAAAACTCTGATTCCTTGCGTAATTGCATTACCACTTCCTGGTCCAACAATAAAGAACGATCAATGGTCCATCTATTACTAATTGTCTTCTGCAGGAAAGTCATATCTAAGACGACCGCAGAATGGTCAGATAAGTGAGAGGGCAGATATACTACCTTCTCCACAACCTCTCTCACACTCCACTCTTCTAGGTATTCTTGTAAAGCCCTCAGGATGCACAATGGCTAAGACCTTCTCCTCAGAGGGAAAGAGTATTAATGGGTGTTGGAAAATGGCCCTCTCTAAAGGGTCATCCCAAATGTGTTGCCTTCCTCCTCCTCTTTTTCTGACGTGGTTTTTGTTGGCTTTAGGACTCTATGCAATTTACTACTGCTAACCAGTGCTAAAGTGCATATGGTCTCTCCCTAAAACATGGTAACATTGGCTCATACCCAACTGGCATACTTAATTTACTTGTATGTCCCTAGTAAAAAGCACTACATGTGCCCAGAGTCTGTAAATTAAACTCTACTAGTGGGCCTGCAGCACTGATTGTGCCACCCACATATGTAGCCCCTTAACCATGTCTCATGTCTGCCATTGCCAGGCCTGTGTGCAGTTTCACTGTAACTTCGACTCGACAATTAAAACTAATTGCCAAGTCTTAAATTCCCCTTTTTTTATACATAAGTCACCCCTAAGGTAGGCCTTAGGTAACCCATAGGGCAGGGTGCTATGTAAGTAAAAGGCAGGACATGTACTTCTAAGTTTTATATATCCTGGTATTGAAAACCCCCTAAGTCATTTTTCACTACTGTGAAGCCTGATCCTCTCATAGGCTAGCAATAGAAGTGATAATATATGATTTTAACTGGTAATGTCTGATCTAAGAGGAATAGCCTTGTCATATTGGGTATGGTCTGAATGGTAGTAAGAAATCCTACTTACTAGTAAAGTTGGATTTTACATTACTATTTCAGAAATAACACTTATAGAAAGTAGGCATTTCCCTGCATTTACTGCCATCTGTGCCTTCCAGCCTGGCTCCAATCCACGTCTGGTCTGTGATGGTTGACAGCTCCTTTTGTACATTCCACCCATAAAGTCATAAACATAGGACACTTAGCTGCATCTGTATTCATACGCATAAATATGGGTTTCCCTGGGGTCAGGAAGGGTGGAGGGTCTCTTTCTTACATCAAAGGCCAGTGGCCTACCCTCACACAAAGGACTGATAATCCAACCACAGTGCTCCTGGTAGCCAGGGCTGGGTTGAAAGGGAAACTTGAGCACTTCAAAACCACTCTTTCAAGTTTTCTCCACTTTAAAGGCACTTTTGGGCATATATAATGGGTCTGTGACCCCACCAAATCAGACACTTCCGGATCTACAACTGGACTCTGTTAGAAGGACTGTTGAGCTGCCCAAAGGACTCATCAAGATGCTTTTCTAGAAGGACTGCTATCCTGCTTGTGGCCCTGCTGCCTGTTGCTCTGTGCTCTGCTGGAAGGACTCTGCCTTCCACTACAAGTGCTCTCTAAGGGCTTAGCTTGAGCTTGCCTTTTGTTTTGAAGTCTCAGGACCAACAAGGACTTAATCTACTAGCTTCTAGCTAGTCCGACTGCAGCAACCTCAGAACCGGTGTCGCTGTCCGATGCCACACCACTGCCTGCTCTGGCTCCGTGGTCCTCGCTGAACACGACAGTGGCATGCAACGTAAGCCGGACATCGCCACAAAACCGCTGCAGTCCTGCAGTTTGAGCGTGACATTGAGAAGTCGACACAACACATCTTGACCTGCTGGACTTATTGACTCCACTACATCACCTCCCCTGCAATCGGGTAAAACCGATGCCTCACCTCCCCTGTGTAGCAGTGAGAAACCAACACTTTGCCTCCCCGGCTTCAGCCAGAAACTGACGCCGCACAGGCCCCAGCAACTTATCTCCCCGACTGCATGCTGCATCTTTGTTTCCTCGTATACCAAAGATACTATGCCTGGGGTCCGTGCAACTCTTTGACTGGCCCAAACTCCCTGCAAGTGGTGTCAGGCTGTTGGAAATGATCCCGTCAAGACATTGTAATAGCCCCAGCTGCAGCTATTGAGTTTCTAAGTGCTCTACTAAGAGTTAATCTTGTGAACTTCAAATCTGTACTTGTGTACATTAGATTCTTTAAATTTTGGTCTTATTTTATTCAAATAAATGTTATATATTTTCTTAAGCTGGTGTGGAGTACTTTTTGTGATGTTTTCACTGTGTTGCTGCATGATTTATTGCACAAATACTTTACATATTGCCTTCTAAGTTAAGCCTGCCTGCTTTGTGCAAAGGTACTGGAGGTTGAGAACAGGATAATTTAGGTTGTGGTGTGACTTACCTTGACAAGGATTAGGGTCCCTACTTGGGTGCATATCTCTGCCAACTAGAGACCCAATTTCTAATGATGGGGCACTGGGAGGGCCACCGCTAGTCTTTTTGGCCTGCAGTTAGTGTCTGGAGACCAGGGAATGGATTTTTCCCCTGAGGTCATTCCACCTCTTCCTAATGTCCTCCTTTGAGCACAGGATGGTTCCTACAGCTTACAGCATTCACTCTGTCGATGACCCTGTCCCACAATTCAATTTCCTAACTGAGAAGAGTATGCTGGACTTGTGCTCCAAACAATGACATGTGGAAAAAAAAGAAGGGGTGACAGGGACGAAATTAACAGCGGAAGTGCAATAGGGTGTGATTGGACAAAAGTGTGTGCAGGGTGTTACATGGGATGGTGAAAAAAGAGGTGCCTAATCTGTGTACTCTACAGAAAATCGTGTTCTGGCTACATTGTCTTCCAGTGGAAGTGCAAAGATTTTTGGTCTGTGAAGGGGGTGGGTTTTATAGTGTCTTTTGCAGCTGTGTCCACTTGGCCAATGTGTGTCAGCTGTGTTGTGTTTTAATTCATCCAATGTGCACTTGTCTTTTACTTTGCTGACTGTGAAGCGCCTATGGCCGACCATCACAAGGGGCCTACCAATGCGACTTGTATGATTATAATGGACTCGGTGGTTAGCCACAGCGCTGATGGTGCTGGAGGTCGGACCACCTTTATCCAAGCTGCTGCACCGCGGGCGGACTGCCTTTTCTGCTTGTCAGTTGGAGCTTCAGCCTGTATGACTCATAATATTGTGGGCTGGAAGACCACCGGTGCAGCGGTCTTTCCAGGACCCCCAACATGGCGGTCTGGCAGTCTGGTGGCCAAACTCGTAATCAGGCCCTTAATCCTATTATATCCTCTTCCAAATTCTCTGATACCTTTACCGACTCTTATAATATTAAAATGATTAGAACCATTGAATATTTATTAAGAATAGTTTTCAATATATTGTGAGTACCTTAAGGTCTCCCTTGAAAGAGAAGGATGTTTTAAGTAGTGACCTTTTAAGGTCCTTTCTCATTAAAGTCCTAATTTATCTGGTTTTTTTCAGTATTGTGTTTGATTCCTTGCTAATGTTTCCTTTAACTTTGAAAGTATTAAGGGGCATATTTATACTTTTTGGGGCAAAACTGCACCAACGCAGTTTTGCACCAAAACATTTAGCACTGGCTTGCGCCATTCCTGAGCACCGGCCGGGTGCCATATTTATGAAATGGCGCAAGCCGGTGCAAAGGGTGGGCTAGCATAAAAAAATGACGGTAACTGGGTGGGGCTAGCGTTATGGGAGAAGGGGGTTTTGCACCAAAAAATGACGTTAGGCTGGTTAGAATAAAAAAAGATGACTCTAACCAGCCTAGCATCGTTTTCTGATGCAAAACCATCCATACCACTTAGAACAGAGAGGAGTCATGCCCACCATCCCAATGGCCAGCACAGGGGACCAGTGTCCCCTGGGCATGGCCATTGCACCCTATGCTATACAGGGGGCCCCACGTTGGGCCCCCAATGGCATGCTAATTAAAAATACAAATGTCCTTACCTACACTTACCCTACTTACCTGGGATGGGGTCCCCATCCTCTGGTGTCCCTCTGGTGTGGGTGGTGGTGTCCCTGGATCTTGAGGAGGACACCTATGGACTCATTCCCTGGTGTTTAACCATGGAAATGGGCCCTCAGGTCCCCTAATGCATGGTCTGAGCCAGGCGTTAAACTAGGGTGCAAAACAGGCTTTGCGCTATTATTTAGCCCCTCCTCCCACCCGTGAGTCATTATAGCATGGGGGCTAAATATGGGGCTATGGGGTTCGCATCATTTTTTAGATGGGAACGCCTACCTTGCATCTCATTGACGCGTGGTAGGTTCATGTGTCTAAAAATGGTGCAAACTCCAATATTTTGACGTTAGATGTGTATAACGTCAAAATATAAATATGGAGTTAGCATTGTGCTGAATTTGCGTAAAAAAATGATGCAAATTAAGCACAAATGGAGTATAAATATGTCCCTTTATGAGTCTTGCTAAATCTGGTGCTGTGCTCCTTTACGATCTAGAGCAGTAACTCTTGACTTTTCTGTGAAAGTGCGGTTGCAGCTATGTTTTTGCAGTTCAGGCATTTTGGGGTTGCCCCTTCATGTAAAACCTGGTGATGCACATTCCTCCTGGTGAAGACTAATCAAGAGATTGTTAATTATTCATTATAAGCGCCCTTATTCAGTTATGTGGCAGATACATATTTGCTGCAAACAATCATAACCGTTGTATATGTTGACCTAAATAACCTAAATCAGCATGCGTTTTGATCACTTTATTTCATATGTATTTTGTAATCATTGAATCAATGCCGTTACTTGCACCCAATCTCGAAAAACGAGTGATACGGCACTACGGCAATGTATAAAGGGTATCAGATGGCAGAAAACAAAGGCAAATCAAATAGTACATTCAAGAATATCAAGCACAGCCAGCAGTAACAGCTATTAAGGAAAAACACATTCGGGAACATTTGAGAACAAAAGGTCATGCGATTCTTCTGAAATGCAGTTGCTACATAGCATTGAAATTACAAATAGTGCCTGAACGGAAAGTATGGCGACTAGTATAATAGAGGACTTCTTAAGAGGACGTTGACGTCCATTCTGTGTGTCAGCAGTGAAGTATTTTAATATACATGGATGCTCCTTTTTCATACGAAAGCTACTCTGATGTTAAAGTTTAGCTAGTTGTCAGGGAATTCATACAATTTTTTTCTGTTTTGTAAGAGAATGTCACAGGTGTAACAATAGCGACGCTATTGATATGAATTGAATGTATCATTTTAATTATATAACATTTTGAAGTAATGCAAAACTTCTTTGAGTGTACTTCAAAGAGACTTATATTAATGAATTATTGTTCATTTGAAAACACACGCTCAACTGAATTGATTCATCAGCAGGATGTAGTCATGAGGTACGCATCAAAGAGCTTTAACGTTTCAGTTATTAATACATACTAGCGGTTGCAGTAATTTCATACAAAAAGCATTGTATATTGTGAACTTCATTCAAGAAACATAGCTAAAAGAGCTTTAGGGAATATGCAAAATAATGAAAGGACTCTAAATTGGTGGCAACTTCTTTTCACTCTTCCCTTATTTTATTCTTCATTTCTTTCATTCTTTTATTCCTTTCGTTAATTTGTCATTTTTTCATCACTGCTTTCTTTCATTCCTTCCTTACACCTTCAGTTTCTTTATTTTATTTATTGCTTTTTTCCTTTCTAAATTTTCCCTTTCTAATGTCTTTTTTTTTAATGCATTTAAGCATTGCCTTAGTTTTTGAAAATGATTTAAACGTGTGCTGGCTTGATTAAATTTGATTGATATTTATCAGTCGCTCTGATGAGTGAAAAGGGTGTCTGGTTGCTTCCTAAGGAAATATTCATGAAAGCATTTTTGAGTATGTGAAGAAGTAATCCAGTGATATTACATACTCTCAAATTATAATAACTAATCAGTGGCCAGTGACATCTTTCTAGCTATGTCCTATCTCCTATGTGCGGAGTTCGCCACCACAAGTGAGGGGAATTCTGCCAGTGATGCTATAGGTTTTTAGTGTAAATGTAGGACAAACAATGAAAAATAGTGGAGAATGAGTAATAATCTCCTACTAAATGAGAAGGTTAAGGAAAAATTAAGGAGGGACAGAGAGCGGTACACGCTAATATTAAACGAGAGGAGAGTGGAGACATTGAACAGTTAGGATTCCACCACAACCATCAACAGATGAAATTCACAACAATGTTAATGAGTTAAGCACTGGCTTTCCACATAAGAAAGCAAGAGAGTGAGGAAGTTTTTTATAACATATTGGTGAATATATTTTGCTGCATTGCCCCTTACCTTGAGCAACATTTGTTGAAGAAGGTGAGAGACGATTTATAGGTTAACATGATTGGCATGTCCAGGGAAGCATTAATTGCTAGAGACTTCTTCTCACCTTATGTAATCCTTGATATGGTTCATAAAATAGGATAGTAGCTCAACTCACCTACAGTCCATTTCAAAGCATCCCTAGTTCGTGGCACTGGCACCTTCCGCAAAGTCATTGGATATCCTGATGACATCTTATAGACATTCCAATCACAATGCTTTCAAAAGGTACTAAGATGCATCACCAGCTAAGAGCTTCAGTTTATTGCCGTGCCACAGTCACTGGAGAAAAGGCAAAGGATGTTAAGGACATTTTGTGCCATTACCCCATTCCTTCTCATGATAGGGGACATCAGTTACTCACACCAACCAGTTCCACCACCTGGACATAAGGAATCTTTTTACTGCAATATCTATAAATGGCACTCCTGCAAAATCCAAACCAATTCTAATGCCAGGGGAGGGTTCCTTAGTGCATACAATGTGTTTCTTGAATTCTCCAACAGTTACTTCTTAAATGTAATTTAGCCATTCAGTTAGCTGTTGGGGATTTCAGTGATATGTGGTTTCTAGGTAAGTGTTGCTAGCTTAGCCTGGGGCTGCCTGTACGCCTAGGGAGTGGCATTACAAATATACTCAAGCACACCTTGACCTTGATTGAAACACACACTGAAATTAACAGTGAGCAGTGAATACATACATGGTTAGAAGATCTGCAGCTGTTGCAAAAATAAATCTTTAAAAAAAAAAACTTTGTTGCAGGAAATGTTGTGTATGCTTCTCCCGAGCTACTCACTGACACTGACACAACACGGATGCCACAGCACACCCACATGTACTTGAGCCATCACTGAACACACCTTTGGTGTACTCAAGTCATACTTCAAATGTCTTCACCAGGGGCTGAGGGGAAGAGTATATTCCAGTTCTCCTGAGAAATTATGCATAATATTATAATAGCCTATTACATGTGGCACATAACCTCCATGCAACGGGTGTAAAAAGTTCAGCAATACTGGTCCAATCTGTCTGTTGTGATAGATCGGTCAAAGAAAAGGTCATAGAGGCAGCTTACTTTGGGAGCACAAGCCCTTACTTACCAGAAGGTGGCATGCTTCATCATCACTGTAGCCCTTGTCCGGCTGGCACTGCGATGCCTGATGTGCCCCGTCAGTTAAGATTTCAAATAATAGAACAGGTCATTGCTGATCCTGCGAAAAAACTGACAAGATTTTTTCAGAGAGACACTTATTGGATATACATACTTGGCATTTTACAACCAGATCGGACTTAATGATCATTCAGGGACGGTCTGTTTTTTGGAGTATTGCATTTCATACATTCTCTTGGGAAAGAGGCTAGCAGTTCCTATTTCAGAAAGTTAAATTTTCTTTAGTTATTGTTTATGGCCAATTACTCGAAATGACCATGTTAATTTCACTCTTTGTGACTTAAGCAGCACATGACTATCACTTGATTATCTTCTTGCTGTACTCCGTTACAAATATGGCCAACCCATGGTACATCACATTTCAGTTTATCGCCTAATATGGTATCTTAACATTTACATTACTACGACAGTAGAACTTTCATATGTGAGTATCACTGAAGCGATGACTAGACTCTGTCGGAGCACACATTGGAGATGCCATAACTATGCTTGCCAGATTCATACCAAAACAAATATTGTGACATAATGGTGTTAGATTTTTCATTCACATTTGGCATACTTTGCTTTCACACACCAGCAAACCGTAATGGGACCATCCCACTCATATCATCCGAGCTCATCTTGTTTCAAGGTTGACATTGTATCTCCTTTAATTCCATGATGCGCCATACATTGCACAGTGTTTGGACAAAATATCGAATAAGAATAATCATGATGCAAAAATATCTTGTGTTGGAAAATATAATAAAAATAGTTATATATTTGTAATAAATAATAATATTAGTTACACATTTGTATAGAGTAGAGACTTGTAACATTTTTCTAATTTTATTTAAGTTCTCAATTTTTTTAAATGTATATTTGTACATTTTCAAACATACATATTTCATGTTAAAATTAAACATTTATATTTAAATAAATAAATGAAACATTTTAAAAATGCAAACCATGTTTAAATAGTATTGTATGTTTTACATTTTCACTTTTTTCCATTTGCATTTCCATTAACCTAAGGTTACATGGACGTTATAGTAAGGATCTGAATTTACTTGTACAAAACCAAAGAAAGTCTGCAGATATAGTTAGAGTTATTTCAAGTGATGGAGCGTAGCTCTTATAATTAAAATCAACAATGAAATGTTTGCAAATTAATGCATAATAATCCTGCATAGAAAATGTATTACTGTGTTTTACTAAACGTGCATTTGAAATGTGCCCACGGTGAGTGGCCGCTAATGTATACGATGATTAATGAAATTGATTAATAATGGACTATTAATGTACTAATGTATGGTTTTGTACTAGTATTAAGAGTTAAATGATAAGGTTTTGCTAATTAAATTACTAGGCCTTAGTTAGCATGAGTCGAGGCCTAGCTGCACGGTTTCATATTAAATGTGTTTTTCTAACGTCCAATGTGCTGACTTGCTGAAGGACACGTAATTGTATTTTTCCAGAAGCTAGAAGATGTATGTAACCGTAGTAAATCCTTTCTCATGAGACTCGACTTGCTCAAGGAGACGTTCTTGTTGAATGCAACAGTGTAAACTTGCAACAGCTACAAGGTCGCCTAAACTGGTTTAGACAATGGAACTACTGAATGGGTCTGTGAAAGGACCACGAGAACATGAAATTTGTACCGGACATTCTACCCGTTGGAAACGTCAATCACAGGAGCCAATAAACTATGTGAGAACTGTTATGAGGTGATAATTTTGATGGGACGAATAGCCAACCATTGGATGGAGATAGTGGTGTGCCAAACTTGCCCAATTGGAAATTAGGGGACTGTACAGCAGGAAAAGGATAAAATCCTTTGACACAAGGAGAAATCAAGCCATTCCGAGCCAATCTATGCTGCCCTTTTTGCCAGTGCCAATGCGCCATTCTTGCTATTACCCAGACACTTTGTCACTCTGCCTAAAGACTTTGTTGTTTGACTCTCCAAACCATCCTTCTTACCCTTGCCTTGCCCGTTCTATACTTTTCCTCCTTATGAGGGAAGTTTCCCTTTGCCCCGTCTTGCTGAACCTTGCTGTGTTTCCTGGCTGATGGCGAATCAACTGATGTCCTGAGGACGAAGACTGACTCTGTATGCTGACCCATTACGGAGGGTAACTATATGATAATGAAACTGTAATTGTCTGTTTGCTTTTCCTTTCTAGGTACCAACTGCTTCTTTTGACAGAGACCATATTTAGATGTTTTCAAAATTTGTGTTGCTAAATTGTTTTGCATGAAGCCCAACATGCTAATGCTAATTCGAGGTTAGTTAAGGAGTTCACTAAACGGACGCAAAATGATTAACTCATGTTGGCATCGTGCTATGTTCTAATGTTTATTATTCTTGCTTTTCTGAAATCTTATTCGAGTTGCCATATTATAACAGTGTTGATGTGCTTCATGGTTTTGAGACTAATGAACTTGCTAGTAGATTGTAACCAATAGAAAATAAATATCAAAATCCTTATAAATTCTTTGTGGTTATTCATGACTGAAAGGTCAGGGTATGTCTCGATTCTCATTAATGTCATTATATAGATTGAATTGATTTGTTATGGTGAATATTGATGACGTTATTGATCTATTGATTGACATGTTGATTAATTGCCTCGTCCTGAGGTGTCTTCAATCAGGATCAAAAGATTCATTGGCCTAAACGAGTCCCAGTCTATGTAAATTATCTAGTAAGGGAAGCGTTATAACAAGTTATGCCCTAAGGTAACTATAACTTGTGCTATCACAATGCACATTTTCTTCTTCAGTAATTTGAATGGTAATATTTCATTTATATTTTTAATGAGGTTATAGAAGTTGTCAAAAGTGGTTAATATCTGGGTAATTAGCAGTGCATGGCTAGAGCGCAAGTTATAGTTACCTTAGGGCATGAGTTATAGTTACTTGAAATAACTCTAACTATAACTGCTGAATTTCTGTGGGTTTGTGTGAGTAAGTTTAAATCCTAACTATAACGTCCCTGTAGCCTTTGATTTTTTCAGTGAATTTCTAGATTTTTTTTAACATAAAGTTATTTTCATTGCTGTATGTTAATCCAACCACCACCGCGCAAGGCATTTCGCCGTGCACAGTGACGATTGACTACAGTGCCTCACCAGTGGCCAGGCCCTACAGCAAACCCCTATAACCACTCAATCCTGCACTGTGCATGGACGTTGGCTGTGCACAGCAGGGGTTGGCCACAGGGCCTGATATGAGGTCAGTCCCTGCAGCCAAACCCTATAACTGCCCCCCTACCCCATCTATTTGTTTTGGGTGGAGTGCCACATTCCCTCCCTGAACAGGGAAGATCTCGGCCCGGGGGACCCATACTTCGGGGTGCTGCCTAATTATTTTTTGGGGAGGGAGTGAGCTACATGCTCCTCCTCCACAGGGCCGATCTCAGCCCCGGGGAGCCCATCATCCAGGGCATGGCTAACTATTTTTTTGGGGGTAACACTTGGTTCCACTCTGGTACCCAGGGACCCAATCCCCCAGGACACGGCCTCAGGGACTGCATCCCACTGGGCACAGCCTAATTATGATTTTGAGGGCTTTCGGGTCAGGGCCTAATTTTTTATTTTTTGGGGGGCTACACATCCCCCCTCCGCAGGCCAATCTCGGCTTCGGGGACCCCATCCCCCAATGCAGCCTAATTTTATTTGAGGGGAGGGGAGCCATATGGCCCCTCTCCACAAGGCTGATCTCAACCCCGGGGACCTCATCCTCCAGGGCATGGCGTAATTATTTTTTGGGGGGACACAAGGCTGATCTTGGCTCTAGAGTTCCCATCACTCTTGGCCCAGTCATGATTTTGGGGACTGTGGCAGGAGCCTGAAGGCCCCCATGGTCCAACTGGCTCCTCACATCTTGGGGGAGCCAATATTGCTGTCACAGAGAGGGATCTGCTGTGGAAGCTCCCTCTCTGTGGGAGCAGGTTCCTCTTTGTTCCTACCTGCATCTCCTCAGGCAGGCAGGCAGACGAAACATGAGCTCCGATGAAGGGATTTACAGCTCTCCATTCATTGGAGCACAGTGTTTGCTGTGACATGGAGGCAGCTATGTCTCAGGGGTGGGCCCCCCAGGAAATAGCAGGAGCCGGCACGGGTGGGTGGTTGTCCCCAGGGCTATCAGCGGCTCCCTGAGGGGGGCGCAGCCCCCCTCCACCATACATAGCCCTGTGGACGTGGTGGTGCCCAGGGCTGCAGTGTGTCCAAAAGGGACCCCCACCTCTCATTTTTCAATCTGCCCCAGGGAGTTGGTGGTCCCCGAGGTTGCAGTGGGCCACATGCCACCTGCACATCTTTTCATAAATGCTCCCGGAAGGTGGTGGTGCCCCAGGGAAGTAGTGGTCCCTGTGGTGTGGAGGGCCACATGGCCCGCACACATTTAAGTCATTGCCCCGTAGACAAGGTGGCGCTCAGGGCTGAAGGAAGCCCTAGGAGAGGGGCCCTGTGCAGCTCCCTGTGCAGCTCCCACTCATTAAAGACACCAATGCCCCCGGGACCTGGTCCACCCGGAGGCTAATGAAAAGAAAATGGTGAGAGACCACTCTTTTTTAAAAACAAAATATAGGAAAAGTTTGCAGACCCAGATTCACAGATTTTTCCAGTAATAAAAAAAAATGCTTTTAAGCCCTCACGGGGTCCCTCAGGGTCCCCAAGCACCAGAGCTAAGGGGTGATGGTGACTCTACCCTGGCCCCTTGTCTTTTTTTTTACTTTTATTTCTGGGACTCGGCTGACTCTGACGACACTTCTTTGTAGAAGAGTTGTCAGCCAATCACATATTAGCAGGGGGAGTGTAAGATCCTTGGAGGATCCGCCTCCCTATATATCTATGTATTTTGGTCTGAAATTTCTCCAATAATACTGAATGGATTTGTGACAAAACACAACAACGTGATTGGCACTACAGGTTCTAACTTCCTGCTAAATTTGGTGGAATTCCGGGCAGTGGTTTTGGATGTAGGTGTGTCTAAAGGTCCTATGGAAAAATGTATGGGGAAAGGGACCCCCCTTTTTCTCATCCTCCGCTTGACAGATCACCCCAAAACTTCTGATAAAGCAGCTGCACTGACCAAAGTACAAATTTCGAAATTTTGGGAAGATTCATCAAGCAGCACCAAAGTTATGGCAAAACAAAAAACGCTCCATCTATGGAATCTAGGTCCTAACTATAACTGACTGCCACTAGGTAATATATATATTTCTTAGTGGCGGTCGCAACTAGGTAGTAATAGGACCTAGTTTCAAGAGAAAAAATAGTTTTTTGCCTGTCTATATCTTTGGCCGCTCTTCACGAAAACATTTGGCTGTCAAGTGAACTGCTGTCTGGAAAGTTTCAGGCTAATCCGTCAAGCGAGGACTGAGATAAAGGGGGGTAAATTTAGAGTGTTTTCAATGTCAATTCAGATAGGAAATATTGAACAGTGATAGCGCAAAAACGACTAGAAGGAATTACACCAAATTTGGCAGAAATTTAGCTCTTGGTCCAGAAAGAGCCCTTTGTGTTATTTGTTGTAAATCAGTTCAATAGTTTTCGAGAATTTTAAAGAATTCCATATTTGTACATGAAGGGATGTGAAGGATTTGCCACCCCTCATGATCTCGTGCTGAGATCTGATTGGCTCCCAACTCTACAAACCAGGAAGTGTTGGCATCCATCTTGGGACTCGGCTTGGGCCAAGTCCCAGAAAAAAAGAATACAAAAAGGGCCAGGTTATGAACACCCACCCTGACCCCTTTGCTCTGGTGCTGGGGTCCCAAAGGGACCCCCACAGGGCTAAAAAGCATTTTTCTTTTACTTTCTACCATGGATTTGTGACGGATCATGAATCCACAATAAAAAAAAAGTGCGGACTCCCGTGCTTTGAAGCTGAAACCAAGTCACAGCAAACACTCCACAATTTGACAGTGGGATCTGTAAAGCAGGTCCAGCTGTCAAAAAGTGGAGCTTTCATCTCTGTTCCCTGCACACATGTATGTGTGCAGGGAACAGAGATGAAAAGTTTGCTCCAGCAACCACGGACCTGCTACTTGAAGCAGCTACTTGGTTGCTGAAGCAATGGGACTGCGGGGGATGCCTTGAGGCTTCCCTCATGGTCCTAAAAAGGCCATACAAGTTTTTTTCTAAAATAAAAAAAAATGTAAGGACTGTGGGGGAGCCCTCATGGGCTCCCCCGCAAGCCCAGATAGCCCATAAAAACAAATTGAATAGCTCAGTGAGTAGGTCAGGGACCGTCACACTGAGCGTTCAGGATTCACATACAGCTGGACTTGTTTCCTGTTTTATTTTTTTAAGTAAAAATGTTTAAGGCTCATACTGAAAGGTGATCATACTCTTTATAAATAACAACATTTTTCTTTCCAAATTGTGCATAGATATCTAATTCTAAGTATATCATACATCAAAGCCTTAAATCTCGCTATCTCTCTCCCTCTCACTTTTGGTCTCTCTCTCTTTTAATCTTTATCCCACTCACACAACCACTCAGACACTTGCACACCCACTCACAGACCCACTAAGACACTCATGCACCCACTCACAAACCCTCATGCACCCACACACACCCCTAGTCAGACTCTCACGCACCCACTCACAGACCCACTCAGATAGTTATGCACCCACTCACAGACCCACTCAGTTTCTCACACACTTACTGACAGACCGACAGACAGTCTCATGCACCCACTCACAGACCCCCACACAAACTGACACACCCACTAAAACACTGCATATCCAGAGAGGCCATGGCCAACTCCCACTGTGCACACCAAAAAGGTCATGCACAGCATGTGAATGGGTGGTTAGGGAGTTTGGCCGGAGGGTCTGGGTGCAGGCCAGGTCTTGCAGGCAACCTTTGCTGCACATGGGTGAAGTCTACCCACAGTGAAAGATTGGGCGCTTATAGTGGGTTTGCCTCAGGGCGTGGCCACAGGCTGAAGACTGTGTGCAGCAGTAGTTGGATTAACGCATAGTATGAAAATTACTATATGTTAAAAACATGGAAATTCTGTGAAAAAAACAACGGTTACAGGGACGTTATTTTTAGGAAATATCATTTTTTTTAAACATAGAAATTCACTTGTGTCCTCAATATGCACTGCTAAT
The DNA here is from genome assembly GCF_031143425.1 of Pleurodeles waltl. Classification (NCBI taxonomy): domain Eukaryota; kingdom Metazoa; phylum Chordata; class Amphibia; order Caudata; family Salamandridae; genus Pleurodeles; species Pleurodeles waltl. The sequence continues at coordinate 489,313,169 of NC_090444.1, read as the reverse complement.
TAATTCACAAATTATGGCACTCATGACTTCTTGGACAACATCACTGTTAATATCAATGTAATATTTGCAGTGAAATTTTTGATGAAAAAACTGTGCATGGCAGGGGTGCGAGTTTTAGTTTCCTTAGGGTACGAGTTATAGTTACTTCAGGTAACTTTAACTATAAGTGGTGAATTTCTATTGTTTTATATGTATAATGTGAGCCTAACTATAACATCCCTGTAACCTTTGTTTTTTTAAGTGAATTTCTATGTTTTAAAAAAAATTCTATTTCCTAACTATAATGTCCCTGTAACCTTTGTTTTCTCAGTAAATATATATATATAGGTAGAAATATTTATGGATACAAAATGTAATTGTTTCTTCTGGCTAATAATGAACTTTAAGCTGCACAATAACTGCAAGAAAATGACATAAAATGACCACTGGAGGGCAGACAATCATGGGAGTTCCAGAATGATTCTCAAATGTTTTCCACTGAAAAGGCCCACTAGAGGGCCAAAACTATACATTGTGCATTCTACAAAAGGTTACTACTTGGGTCTTTAGACTGCAGGGCTGCCTCTGAGGAAGGCTATGAGACCGAAACGCGTCAGGACTGCTAAACAGCTTAAAGATTTAAAATGACATACCAAGCATCTGCCAAACTACTTAAAGATTAAAAGTAACATACCAGTGCATCCAAGAGTGAGACTAATTTCTTCCTGAATGGAGGAGCTTGTTTTATGTTTAAGCAGCGAGGGGCTGCTTCTAAGGACGCACCACTAGAGAGAGTGTCTTATACCCACAAAGACCAGTTCAAGGAGGCAATGTGAGAAATGTTCAGGGTTATGGCTGCAGTCATGGACTACCAAGGTATTGGTCCATGCAGTTTTGAAAATATGACTGTGATGGAACGGATGTTGGTAAAGTACTTTTATACAAAATGCACGAGCAGGAAATAATTTGGCAGCAAGTAAAGCCCACTGAAGTGTAGAAGTATTGATGGAGCATTAAATGTAATTGTTTCTTTTGACTAAATACAAACTTTAAGCTCTACAATAACAGCAAGAAAATGACATAAAACACCCACTGGATGACAGACAAACATGTAAGTAACCACAAGTTCCAGAATGCTTAGCAATTGATTTCAACTTAAGAGGCCCACTAGTTTGATATCCTTTAGTTTCATTTCCTTTTTTCGGGTTTCCAGGAGCAGCTACTTTTTTAAAACATTTTTTTGTGTTTTGTATGGTTCCTAGATACTCTGAATTGTTTTGAGGGATATCTTTTGAATTAATGTAACTTTTTCATTTTTTGGGGCTTTTTAGAGACTATCGGCCTATTTATGAGTTTGGCGGTCTGACCTCCAGTACTCCAATACAGTGATGAGGAGGCAGCCGTCCATCTGGCAGCTTCAGCACCGTCATATCACAATGTTTCCGCTTAGCTGACAGGCAAAAACAGTGCGATGGCATTGGCCTTGGCTCTCAGAGAGATCCAAGGTCGATGCCAATGTACACAGCATCCTCAGAATTCATACTATCTACTATGGCAGACAGTGAGCATTCTGAGGGTGCTGACAGGGCACACCTGCACAGCCCATGACATGGTGCTCTGTGGCCCCAACCCTGCCTTTCTACCAGTCTTTACATGGCAGGGACCCCTTCATGAAAAGACTGGAGGTTGTAGTGATCAGCTTGGCAGTGTCAAACTTGGCCTCGCATTGGCTGACCGCGACTTTCACCCTTACCAATCCATCAGGATCTCTGATCGTAGCGCTGATGGTGGTAGCCTGGCGGTCTGACTGCCAGGATTAGAATCTGGAGGTTGGTCCACCAGGGATGTGGTGGTTCAATGGCCGCAGCAGGTAATGTTCTTGTAATCAGGCTCTATTTTTCAGATTTTTGGTGCATTATTATTTATGACTTTGTGACTATCAGTTATTTCAAGTAACTATACCTTACTCCCTGAGGTAACTATAACTTGTGCCCCCACCATGCACAGTTTTTTGTTCAATAGTTTGACTGCTAATGTTTTATTCACATTTTTATTGACGTTATAAAAATAGTCATGAATGCAGTTATCCCTGGGGTAATTAGCAGTGCATGGCGAGGGAGTGAGTTACAGTATCTTAGGGCACGAAATAACTCTAACTACAACTGCTGAATTTCTGTGGTTTTGTGCGAGTACATTCAAAACTTAACTATAATGTCTCTGTACCCTTTGGTTTTCTGAATGCATTTCTATATTTATTTAAATTCTATTTCCCAACTATAATGTCCCTGTAACATTTGTTTTTTTGAGTGAATTTCTATGTATTTTTAAATCTATTTCCAAACTATAATGTCCCTGTAACCTTTGTTTTTTTCAGTTAATTTATATGGTTTTAAATGCAAAGTAATTTGAATTGCTATATGTTAATCCAGCCACAGCCAGCATCCAGGCCCTGTGGCCACACATTGCCCTTTGGAGATGGATGCTGAGTTTGTCTCTCTGGGTGTGAGAATATGTGTGAGAGGGTGTCACTGGGAGTAAGAGTGGGTATGAGAGTGTCTGTCTGGGTGTGAGAGTGAGTATGAGAGGGTCTGTCTGGGTGTGAGAGTGGGTATGAGAGGGTCTATGTGGTTGAAAGAGTGGGTGAAGAGTGTCTGGGTGTGAAGGTAGCTGTGATAGGGTATCTCTGGGTGTGAGAGTGTCTCTGTGAGTGGGTCCATGAGTGTATATGTGCTCTGTGCCCCCTCCATGCACAGTTTTTTGTTCAATAGTTTGACTGCTAATGTTTCATTGACTTTTTGTTGATGTTATAAAAGTAGTCATGAATGCACTGATACCTGGGTTAATTAGCAGTGCATGGCGAGGGACTGAGTTACAGTTACCTTTGCGAGCAAAATAACTGTAATCACAACTGTTGAATTTCTGTGGTTTTGTGCGAGTCAATTCAGAATTTAACTAAAACATCCCCATAACCTTTTGTTTTTTGAGTGAATTTCTATTTTTTTAATACTATTTCCTAACTATAGTGTGCCTGTAACATTTTGTTTTTTTAAAGTCAATTTCTATGTTTTTCAGTTCTGTTTTCTAACTGTAATGTCCCTGTAACCTTTGTTTTTTTCAGTGAATTTATATGGTTTTTAAACTAAAAGTAATTTGAATTGCTGTACGTTAATCCAGCCACGTCCATCAGTCAGGCCTTGTGACCAGCCCTCTATAAACACCCAACCCCATTATGTGCACAACCAGCCTGGCCTCCAACCAGGCCCTGTGGCCAGCCTCCATAACCATCCAACCCGTGCTGCACACTGCACTTGGGAGTTAGACACAAAGCCTGTCTCTCTGGGTGTAAGAGTAGGTGTGAGTGGATGTCACTGGGTGTTACAATGGGTGTGCGAGTGTCTGTCTGGGGATGAGAGTGGGTATGAGAAGTTCTATGTGGGGGAGAGAGTAGGTGAAGAGTGCCTGGGTGTGAGAGTAGATGTGAGAGGGTATCTCTGGGTGTGAGAGTGTCTCTGTGTGGTTCTGTGAGTAGGTGTGTGGGAGTCTGAGTGGGTCTGTGAGTCTGTGAGTGACTATGTGAGTGGGTCTGTTTAGTGAAAATAGGTGGGTTTGACCACTAACTTTGTGTTTCACCACTGTGCATATTAGTTGTTCAGTGTTCACCAGTTGCAGATTACATTTTGTATTTAGTTTAGCTGCCTATTGGCCTTATCGTGGTGTTAGACATTGCAGTTGAGACATTGCAGATGAGCTATGTTTTTCCACATGGTAAACTAAGCTTGTGTTCTTTGTATTTTCTCTTACCGAACACAATAGCATATTAAGGAAACACATATTTTTTGTTTTTCTCCAGTGCACAGAACAGGTTGGCCTTGGAAGAGGGAGCCTTGAAATGTTGGCCAATTTTCAATGTTTTTTCTTCCAACTCTGACCTACAGTAGCCAGCATGTTTTGAATATTTACATCTGAGAGGGGTTGGCCTTTCATAAGGCTTTTTCCATGAATGTTTAAGCTACAAAAGAAGTGACCCCTCTTCAGTAGCGGGGGAATTTCTGAGACCTCAGTCAGGATTGGGCGTCAAATGCCTGACATTTTCCCGTGAGGGTGGATATCTCTTCCTCGCAGTTGAACAGGGGACATCAACTTGCTGGCATGAGAAAGAGGAAGACCTTGGCAGACCCTACGTGATGAATTTGGACTTTATCCTTTGTTTTGCAATTATGCTATAATATAATTACATATATTTGCTGTGCACATTGCAGTTGAGAATCACTTTGATATATTTTCCTTTCATTGCTGTGACTATTTTTAAACATGCGCCTTTAACCTACTAATCTCCTTCATTTTTTAGGAACCTTGTAATGGAATAATAATAAATTTCTTCTTTAAACTAAGAACTGCATTCCAGAGATTTTTGTCAGCTCGGTCATTAGTGAAAGCAAAACATTTTGGCATAGATCGTCAGTCTAAAAAGAGGAGTTGGAGATTGCAAGTGCACGATTTAAAAGTGTAAATAGTTTTGTTTTTATTTAGCGAATTAAAGGAAGCACCGCAAACCATGTTTGAAAATGCATGTGAAGTTAAATTGCCTTATAGTGTTGTGACAAACATGTTTTCTTGTTTATCAGGACATTATAAGTTTTGGGATGGGTGCTTAGATAAAACTAAAATGTTTTCATGTTTAGAAAAGGTGGTTTTTGAACAAAATGATGTCTCTTCTGTTCTTGACAGGAGGGTTTGGATACTTTTGTCTGCTTACAGAAAAATGTATGAGAGATGTAAATAGTTAGAACATGGAAATAAGAATATACATGAGCAAAGTAGCCAGAACAAATTGTTGCAAGATAAAGCTGAGATCTACTAAGCTGTTACAGGAGAATCTGGCTTTTCACATTCCAGCAATGAGGAGGTTAAAAAAGGTGGGGTCCAGTGTGAGCCTCATGAGAAGAGCATAGTTCTCTGTGCGCAGAGCAGCCCACAGTTTTTGACAGGAGTTGAAGTGCATTCTTGAAAAGATTACACTGGGCAAGAAGTTGACGATATTACAGGTATATTCAGACCACTTTTGCAGAGTACGATGTGCATAATTAATTCAGACAAGACTCAGGTACTGTAGCAAAATGTGCAGTTTCTGGGAACTCAGTGGAATTCAGAACATAGAGAGATGTTGTCACAGGTAAAACTAAAGATTTTAGAGTTTGCTACTATTTGCAGTAAGCAAGAGACACAGAGATTCAGGAAATTGTTGGATTTTTGGAAACAGTATAGCCCCCATCTGAGTAAAATCTTAATGCTTTGGTACAAAAGTAACTAGGGAAAAACATTAGTTTGAATGGAGTGAAGAGCAGCTGTGTGTCTTTGATTTGGTAAACAAAATAATTAACCAGACTTTACATTTGTGCACAGTGCAAGAGGGAAACATTGAGTTACATATAACTGTTCAAGGACAATATGCAAATTTGAGTATGTGGCAGAAACAAGGGAGGATAAGGGTGCCCCTGGGGCTTTGGATTAGAAAACTACTTGACTTTGTGGAGCGCTATACTCCTTTTGAAAAAAACAGCTTTTGACTTGTTATTGGGCTCTAATGAATACTGAGCAAATCACATTAAGTTATAATGTAATTCTGAAATTTGAACTACCAAGCATGCAGTGGGTGATGAGTTCACCTAAATCTCACCGAATAGGACATGCCCACGAGGCTAGACTCACACACTGGATCTGGTACATACAATGGAGGGCTCGAGTAGGTCGGACAGGTACTGCAGCTCCACATGAACATGTGCCACAAACCCTTGTACAGGATGAGGAGAGGGTGCAGGGAGTACCACAGGTAAAAGAGTCAACAGTAAAATGTAGTGCATCATTTGAATTCTTGTTCCCTGAGGATAGAAAGCATGTTTGGTTCACTAATGATTCATTGAAATACGTGGGTACTAAAAGACATTGGAAAGCAGTGTTATACAATCCAGTTACTGAAAAGTCATTGTCTACCACAGGAGAAGGAAAATGTACCCAATATACAGAGTTGTACAATGTGTGTCAGACTCTAAAGCAAGAGCTGCCTGAGACGTGTCATTTTTACACTGATTCTTGGTTCATTGCCAATGGATTACCCATTTGGCTTTCCACATGGCTTGTACATAACTGGTTCATTCATTCATTCAAAGGAAGTGAGGAGCAAAGAGTTGTGGCAGGAAATTTGGGAAATGTTAAAACAGAGTAAAGTCATAGATGCTCGTTGTCCCATTGACTCATTAGAACACTGGTTCAATTCCCTTGCAGATGTTAAAGACAAAATTTCAGAGGCAGAAGTGTCAACCCAGAATTCTGACTGGTGGGGATGGCTAAGTGGGTGCACCAGAAATGTGGACACCTGGGAGAGAAAGCCACTTACAGGTGGGCAGAGATTAAAGAGATGCACATTCCCCTAGATTTTATAAAAACTGTAATTTTGCAATGTTCTATTTGTCAGCACCCATAGCAGAGATCTGTCCCACAAAGAGTCAAAGATCAGTTGGGGAGAGGAAAGTTACCAGGACAGATATGGCAAATTGATTACATTGGACCACTACTGATTAGTAGTGGGTGACAATACACCTGCACCGTAGTGGACACTTAGGCCCTCATTACAACCCTGGTGGTTAATTCCACCTACCGCCGTGCCAACGGCTGACAAGATACCGTGCCCACAGCGGTAATCTGCCACGGGTATCATGGCCCACTCAGTGAATACCACCACAATACAGACACCCACACAAGTCTGCCACACTAAAGGTCAGTGATAAACTGGTGTTGCCAAAACCCACACCGTTACGCCAACAGAAATACGCCCACAGTATCACATCCCATGAATCAACGCGGCGGTCTTAAAACCACGGTAAACCATTGGTGGTATATACCGCTGCGCTCAAAATACACACACACTTACAAAACACCACCACATTGGACAATTCAAAATGCACACACCTGACACACATACACACACCACACCCACACACTCAACACTATCAAACACACGCTCCACCTCAAAAACCCAAAGGACTTGATTAGCCCCACAAATCGGGATCCACCAACCGAAGCATGGGACTCGGTACAGGTTATTAATTTGTCTAGACTGGATTTGTCAATCTATGAAATAAATGTTTTGAAAAAGGGTCTGGGCTTTTGTCCTACTTCCAAACCTGGCTATACCACCATACATATAGAGCTTTTCAAATTTATACGCAACCTCAAACTCAAAAAATTTGTTCACAATAAACCTGTGACTAGCAAGACTTTCCACATTCCCACACCAGCTTGTAATCAATCAATCAAGGACTTGCTGGATATTCACACGATTCTCTCACTTGACAACACCTCTTTATCGACCCCCTCTTTAGGTGAACTACTAGTCCATCTTGACATTCCACCTAATCTAGGCCTTGACCGTGGGTTCAAACCTAAATCTACATTTGTTCCAACATTGCCACCAGACGACTACACTGACGTTTTTTACAAAGCTGTCAGCACTGAACTGTTTCATCTTGAGGACAAATCCAAGACCCGCACACATAGACTAAACAACAATCTCAATCAGGATGAACTTTTGGCTTTGCAGAGACTTTCGACATGCACGGACATAGTTATCAGAGAGGCTGACAAGGGGGGCAACGTTGATGTTATGAACAGGTCTGATTATGTATCTGAAATTAACCGACAACTCAGCGACACACAGGCATACACACAGCTGCAGACCAACCCCTTTCCTGGCATCACCATTTTGATAAAAAATAAATTGACATATTGGAAGAATCTATGCCTTTTGTCAGATTTGGAATACAGGTACTTATATATTGTTGCACCCCAGGCACCCTGCATATACATTCTACCTAAGGTTCACAAATCAGGGAGCTTTCCACCAGGGAGACCCATTATTTCAGGTATTGGTTCACTGACAGAACACATTTCAGAATATATTGACTCTTTCCTTCAGCCTTTGGTACACAACCTGCCCTCATATATACAGGACACCAGGGATTTGTTATGTTAACTGGAAGACATTGAATGGACGGATGAGTGTATATTTGTCAGCCTTGATGTAAGCTCTCTCTACACTTCCATTCCCCTAGAGATGGGTCTAGAGATGCTCTCAGCAACTCTTGTTGAACGTGATGCTACACTATACGAACACACTCTCATGCTTCTTGACTTTACACGTCTAGTACTTGAGAACAACGTATTCCTACACGAAGGGAGCTGGTACCAACAGTGCCAGGGAGTAGCTATGGAAGCCAAATTCTCTCCCTCATATGTTAATCTCTATATGGGACAATTTGAGAAGTTACACCTGTGGTCTAATTGCCCTGCACACATCAGCCAACATATTTTGTATTGGGGGAGGTATATCAACGATATTTTGGCAATCTGGACTGGCAATATCTTGGAACTCAACACACTCATACACCATTTAAACACTAATGAATATAATCTAGTGTTCACTCACAGGGTGGATTGTGCTCAAATCAAGTTTTTGGATTTGCTTCTGTACATTACTGGCAAAAGGATCACCTCCAGATTGTACAGGAAAACAATGGCCTGTAACTCTATTTTTCATGTGCAGAGCGCCCACCCCCTCACACAAATCAGGGCCATTCCCTATGGGGAAATGGTTAGACTACGGCGCAACTGCAGTGACACTGGCATTTTCAAACAGGAACTTGAATACCTGGCACACGGCTTCCGAGTTAGGGGTTACACGGATCAACTCATCTCGGCGGCTAGTAGACGTATATCCTCCAAAAACCATCATTCTCTATTGATTAGAGGCCCAAAAAAACCTTGCGCCGATGGGTCTAAAAAGAGGCCTGTCTCCTTTATCACCCAACATAGCCCTGCCAGCAAGACAGTGCTTCGTATTCTCAAAAAGCATTGGCACTTGTTGACTCTATTGGCAGTTCGCCAACCATTATACACAGTAGGGGCCGCACTCTTAGGAATATTCTGTGCCCGAGCTTTCTTGCTCCTCACCCACAGATACATCCATCATCTTGGGTTTCTGATAAACCTAAAGGCTTTTTTAAATGTGGCTGCTGTATATCTTGCCAACTAGCCCTCAACAAAACTGTATCCTTCTCCCACAACACTAAGATTATTTACCACATCAAAGAGTTTATGAATTGCAACACTAGATATACAATTTATTGTGTTATTTGTGTATGTGGTCTGATCTATGTGGGGAGTACAACACGTCAACTGAAAGAACGTATCCAGGAACACGTTAGAGCCATCAGGAATTTCAACACAACCTATCCCCTTGCTGTTCACTTCAACACTCTACATGGGGAAAAAGATCTTTTGAAGATAAGATTTCATGGTATTACTCAGGTATCCAACTCACCCAGATGGGGTGACAGAACAAAAGAACTTTGCAAATGTGAGGCGAAATGGATTCTGAAACTTCGCGCAACTTTCTGTCATGTCTATGTACGAGTGAACAACCAACAACTTTCTATACGTACATGTGTAATGCTTACTGTGAGTCTTACAGCCCTTTTGTATCATGGGTTTGTTTCCCCCTATGCTGTCCCCCATCTGAGGTCTTTCTTAGACTATTACTCTGTATTATGTATTAACCAGCGTTTCACTGTACTCATACGTGTGCCCTCAATGGAGGATGCATGACTTAGGTTACATTGGTCGTGTCACTTTTTGTCAATTTATTCTGTTTCTTTTTATCTATTTAATTTTGATCCACATTGTTTCTAACTGTCATAGTTCATCACTACTCTGTATTGGATATTGACTGACGTTTCACTGGACTCATGTTCGTGCCCCAAATGGAGGATGCACGACTTTGGCTATATTGGCCGTGTCCACCCTTGTTAACTAATCGTGTGTCTCTACTGATTATTCCCTGATTTACAACCATTTTTTTCACTGTTGCTTATGACTATGTACCATACTTGTACTTATAATATTTTATTTTGATGTTTATTTTCTGATATCACTCCTCTCTACACCTTGCATACAATTAGTTACTAAACTTACCCTTCTGGTTATCTCTGGCCCTATTTCTGTCTTTCCCACACTATTGAGATACGGAGTAAATTACTGTCGCAAGTGTACTTTTTTCTGACTTGGGGCCTTTTGACTCACTGGCATGCCTACCTCACTCTTACATCTCTTCTTTACACCTTGCGTTTTCGCTCCACATTTCCATGATGGCCGCCATTACACTTCAATAAACAGGGAACCTTTCCTGTTTGGCGTCCATCTATCCTTTGTTTACTTCTTACATTTACATTTACAACTAGCCCTAAGCACCGCACTATCTTTATCGAATACAACAAACACATAGTCCTCTGTTTACTTCTGACACTGAAGATTTATAGAACAGCAAGCGCCGGGCCTCGGGACTCAAAGACGGGCTGTTTACTGACCGCATAACTGCTCCGGCCCTGCTCTCAGGTACGCTAAGATTTTACCCGTTTCATCCCGTACCTGTGCCACGCCACGACAAGCATTTTATTTTCCAGCTTGGGATGCCTCAGAACTATTTTTTACATATTCTAGGTTTCTGGCTTCTGTAATATGCTGCTCTTTCCTCAATAGTGCTAAGTGCTCATTTTACGTAATCTTTTGATATTATTACACAGCATAAAACGTCTGGTCTGTTGGCTCATGTCAGGTACTTTGACTTGGGACTCCTTCTCCCTATTTTTTCATATCTAACTACCTATATTCACAGCGTTTACCTGCTTATTAAAAAATAGGTTGCCTTCGACATTTAGGGGCTTACTTGGATCGGTTGTCTGTGAGTGCATTGCACTCTTTTACCTTTCTAAGCTAAATATTATTCTAGTAAGCAACCTTCTGCTCTCAATTGTTTCTTTTGATGTAACATACCCCCTTTTTTCCGTCTCCACCTTTCCCATTTTTATGCAGGGTTCTTGACTCAAGGCTTATCAGGGCCTTCCCCCACCTCACTTGGTCACTACTGGGACCCCTAGCACCTGATGCTCTGAAGTTATTACCTCGTACTTACATTCTACTTTACAAGGTATTGTAACACAGAGGCTTACATGATTTCATACTTATTTTTCTTATTGTCATATTTCTGATTCTTCACGGTGGCCACTCATTGCCATTGGTCCAATTTTTCCAGATCTCTACCCACCGCCTAAGGCCCACCTGCCTTACCGCAGATCTTTCAAGTTTGTACAGCTGGCCGGACGGCCAAGGTACGACTTTAATACTCTGTTCTTTTTACACGTTCTAGTTCATTTTTACTTTCTAACTTTGTTCTTCAAATTCTTATGCGGGCCCATCTTTGATTATTTGGAACACTTTCTCCACTTGCTCGGCACTTAGATTGTGGTTTCTCCACCTATGCACTTTTCACGTTTCCACTGTGAGGTGTCTTTCCAGCTGTACAACTAACCAGGGTTCCTTCCTTTTACTTATATTGCCATGCCCATCATCTCTCTCTCCCTTCACTCACTTGGGTGTGCACGTTTCCTACTGCTTCCCTCTTGTAAGCACTGGTATTAGTTTACCATTGGACACATTTTAGGTCTGACCAAATTCTAGGTATTATTACATACAAGTTTGCTTTTATCATTGTCTTGCAGCCTTGATGAAGTCACCTGAGTGACGAAACACGTGTTGGCTGTATCTTGAAGAATGTGCAATCCTGAGGCAAACTGTGCCTACAATTAAAGACACTTTCTTTAACGAATTTGGGAACTTCACGTATTTTCTCTCCAACCTCAACTATTCTACCAGGGATACATATCCTTGCTACGTGATTGAACTATTTATCTCTGTGTGCTGTGGTCACATTGCTTTTGTTGTTATTGTGTACATTGGTACTCACTTTTTGTGCCTACTGGGTAGTAAGGCACCTGACCATTTGGCACCAGACTCTGACTGTACTTACATTTGCTAAATGTACTGGTTTTACTCCCTAGATGTGCAGCACCTTTCACCCTTACTACCCCATATCTCTGCTACACACCCACATTACCCACAACCCTTTAAAAAAAAGAGACCAAGCACAGAGAGACAAGCAAACAGCACACATCCAACAGAGGCACAGAACACCATCACTCATACACCATCCACACACATTACAGTATATATCCCAACACATCGCACACATATCACTCACAGCACATCCATGGCACCTCAAAGACACCCCAGGTTTTCTGAGGAGGAGCTAAGGGTCATGGTGGAGGAAATCATCCGGGTAGAGCCACAGCTATTCGGATCAGAGGTGCAGCAGACGTCCATTGCAAGGAAGATGGAGCTATGATGGAGAATCGTGGACAGGGTCAACACCGTGGGACAGCATCCAAGAACAAGGGATGACATCGGGAAGAGGTGGAACGACCTATGGGGGAAGGTGCGTTCTGTGGTTTCAAGACACCAGATTGCCATACAGAGGACTGGCAGTGGACCCCCACCTTCTCCCCCACAACTAACAACATGGGAGGAGCACGTCTTGGCGATCATGCATCCTGAGGGTCTCGCAGGAGCAGCAGGAGGACTGGACTCTGGTAAGGCAAAACCTGACTATTTTCACCCCCCCACCTGCATGCCATCACATATCCCCACCCTCACCTTCACTTCCTTCACTCCATCACCTCACATCTACCCCACCATCACAATCCACACATCCCAATACCAAGCCCTGCATGCAACACCAATGCATGGACACCCATCACCACAGCATGCCCAGTAGAGAGACTCACCCAGCCCACGAAATCAGCAAGCACACAAGGCAAATGCGACAGGGAAACCACTATTATAAGGGAAACACACCCAACACACAAGATGGCACACACAGGTACAATAACAAAGCATTTGCATCTCAACAGGACCCCTACCCAACGTCACCGGAGAGGAGGTGCCAGCTAAATCCAGTCACCCAACAGAAGAGGCCCACAGTGATGACAGCAGCTCTGCACGCCTGGACTACAATGAACAACATGGCCCATCTGGGACCTCTGGACAGTCGGTTCCCCTGCCACAGTCCCAACCCACCACGGAGCCTCCCCCCTCAGGAAACACCACCACAGCACCCACCCAGCCGGCCCATGCCACTGTCCCCAGGACACGTCAATCAGCAGTGTGTCCACAACTACAGGGTCCCCAGGCAACCTCACAAACCCTGGACGAGTAGGGACATGGGGTCAGTGGTAGTGGGCACACGGTTCAGGGGACAGAGGCACAGGACAACAGGGAAGCTGGGAGGACTGCTGTGCGTCAGGGGGAGGACAGGCCAAGGGAACCGACCCTCCACGAGGCACTCTCAAACATCATGGGAGCATACCACTATTCCCAGGAGACCATGGGCACGGTACTGGCCAAGTTGCAGGAGACCCAGCGGCTGCAGGAGGGACAGTACCTGGGGATTAGGGATGATCTAAAAAACATCTGCACCATCCTGGTCACCATTGTAGGGGTGCTGGCTGACATGGGCAAGACCATGAGGGAGGCAGTGGCACAACAAAGGGCCCCTGACACTAGCCAAACCGAGGAACAGCCTTCCACCTCTTCCGGCGCTAGTGGACAGGAGGTCCCGCCACAGAACCAACAGGCCACCAGCACCCCACCCCCTGCAGAAGGAGAACCACCCCGCAAATGGTCCCTGTGATCCAGACAGAAGACAGAGAACATAGCCAAGACCCCCACCAGGAAATAAGACTCTCCTGATTGTCACCCTTCTGTCCCACTCTGTCACCCTGTCCACCTTGAACTGCCATTACTCTCCTTCCCGTGCCCCATTGGACAATGCACCTGTGATACCAAGAGACTGGACTCTACCACAGACTGTCTTCCACCATCACCCCAGCCCCTTGCCCCTACCCCCATACTATTTAGCACAAAAAATAAACACTATTGAAATATAAACCATACTGGAGTCAGTGTAATGATTGGAAAGATGTATTCTTACAACATTCTCAAAGCATTGCAACGCCCATGTTCATTCAATTATAGCAATGTATGACAGTTAGAGGGCAGCAGTACATATAGCAGTAGCCAGAAAGGTGTAAACAGATCTGGAAAAATAAAACCCAAATGGAACAGTCAGTGGCCATACACAGAGAGTAAGAGAATGCCATGTACAATCTCCTAAAGTATACTGAAATGTGAAGAGGAGTTACTGTCTCTTACTTGTGTGTCACTGGAAGTACTGCTGGATAATGTTTGTCCTGTTGTCCACATCTTCTTCATCTGCCTCCTCTTCCTCACTGTCCACAGGCTCCACCGCTGCCACAAGACCATCCCCAGGCTAATCCTCCAGCAGGAAAGGCATCTGGCGACTCAGTGCCAGGTTGTGCAACATACAGCATGCCACGATGATCTGGTACACCTTCTTCGGTAAGTAGTACAGGGATCCACCTGTCAGATGGAGGCACCAGAACCTGGCCTTCAGGAGGCTGAAGGTCCGCTCAATTATCTCCTTGTTCGCCCACCTGCCTCATTGTAATGTTCCTCTGCCCTTGTCCTGGCATTCCTCACTGGGGTCAATACCCAGGACAGGTTGGGGTAACCAGAGTCACCTGTAAATATTGAGGGACAATAGTGAGACACACACTAACCCTTAGGGACAACCCCATATCCAGACACCTACATATACTGTGTGGGGACCTTAGCCTCACCTATTAGCCACACCCGGTGTATTACCCACACCCGGTGTCTCTGGAGTTGGGCCATCACATAAGGTATGTTGTTATTTCTCAAGATTTAGGCATCATGCACAGAGCCAGGATATTTGCATTCACATGAAAGATGTACTGGTCAGTCAAACACACCATTTGCACATTCATCAAATGATAGCTTTTTCTATTCCTGTAGACCTGTTCATGTCTGTGGGGGGGACAAATGCCACATATGTACTATCAGTGACACCAATGATGTTGGGGATATGTCCCAGGGCATAGAAGTAAGCTTTCACTGTGGCCAAATCCTCCACCTGGGGGAGACGAGGTAGCTGCGCATGTGTTTCAGCAGGGCTGACAACAGTCTGGTCAACACGTTTGAGAACATTGGCTGAGACATTCCTGATGCCATGGCCACTGTAGTTTAAAAGGAGCCGCTGCCAGGAAATGGAGCACTGACAGGACCTGCACCAGAGGGGGGATTCTGGTGGGGTGGCAGATAGCCTCCAATTGGGTCTGGCTCCAACTGGGCACACAGTTCTTGGACTGTGGCACGATCAAGAATGTATGTGATTATAATGTGTCTGTCCTCCATTGTCGACAGGTCCACCAGGGTTCTGTACACCAGAGGATGTCGCCATCTCAGCATCTGCCTCAGCAGTTGTAGCCTATGGAAGAGAACGGTGAGCAGAAGGTCATTTCCCACATAGATAGCACAACTGTGTTTGCATTAATGTCACAGAAGCAGTGTATGTAATCTAGAGTCAGTATATGTGCCAATATGTGCTGTGACACAGTTAGGTGGCATGCCATGTGGCCCCCTGAAATGGCATCTGCCTGTCCTGTAAGGAGGGACAAGGGGAAATGAGGTAACTGTACTGGCATTGTGCAGCATCGCGGTAGGCGGTCAAAGACCGCCGCACAACTGCGCATTGGTTATCATTGGGCCCTATGGGTTCCAGGAGCCAATGGCGATGTACGCTGGTGGTGACGGTAAGCACCGCTGCTGATGTCATTGCCATTTCCTAGCTATTCACTCACTTGCTACCTGACCATCAACAGGTGAGGACCTACACTGCAAGTGCTGCTGTGACCTGCGTCTGGATGCGACAATGGCTAGAGTGTCTGGGGAAAGGGCCCCTGCCTTCACTGCAGAGGAGTTGGAGAAACTGGTGGATGGGGTTCCCCCCCAGTACATGTTACTGTACGGTCCTCCAGACAAACAGGTGAGTACACTGTGAGCATGATGCGTGGGCCATGAATGTAAGGAGTGCTGGTCATGTAAGCCACATGTAGAGGGGGGCAGAGGTGTCCTGGCCTGAATGTTGCCTGAGAGGTGGTCCGTGTATGTGTCAGGGCATGGGTGGGCAATGTCTGGTGGGCAATGAGTATGACGGTCCGGACGGGTGAGTAATTACATTTTCCGCTATCTTATCCCTCTAGGTCAGCACCCACCAGAAGAAGGGTATTTGGCGTGCCATCGCCAAGGAGGTGCGGACCCTGGGGGTCTATCACAGGAGGAGCACCCACTGCCGCAAGAGATGGGAGGACCAGAGCCGCTGGAGCAAGAAGACAGCAGAGGCCTAGCTGGGGCTGGCCTCCCAACGTGGAAGGGGTGCCCATCGCACCATGACCCCCCTGATGTTCTGCATCCTGGCGGTGGCCTATCCAGAGTTGGATGGGTGCTTGAGAGCATCACAGCAGCAAGGGGTGAGTACCATTTCAGACTTCCGCTGACTTTGCACGCTTTAGGAACTGGGGGATGTGGGCTGTGGGTGCACCAGGCCAGGGCGATCATGCGAGGGTAGGTCCCTTGTCTGAAGGCTCTGAGGCACCCCTACCCCAATGGAACAAGTTGCCAACTACAACTCGGCAGGGTCCTGTGGATGTCAGACGTGCAGGTGCTGGTGTTTAGCATTGTACCCCATGGGCTGGTGACTACTTTAGTGAGGGGTTGGGCATGGCTTAGTGCAAAGGGCAAAGGGCAGCTCAGTGTGTGTTGTGTACGCCAACGATAGTGGTGTTGCTGGCATTGACGATGTGCATCCTCTGTCTCTCCCCCTTGTTCTTGTTTTGTCATCCTGTCCTTGTGTGCATTAGCATCATCTGGCAGAGGAGCAGAGGCACCGGCGACGGATGGAGCTGCATCCCACATGGCCCATGAGGGTGAATCTAGTGAGGCTGAAAGCACCAGTGGGATGGAGGGCGAGGGGAGCTCCAGGACAGGAAGCTCCCTGGTGGTGGCGGATACCTCTGTACCCACCCCAACAACAGGTACAGCCGCCACCCCCACAACCACCAGCATCACCCTCCGAGAAGCCCCTCAGCATGGTTCCGGTGCCCGCTCACCCAGGAGGGTGGGCATATCCTTTGCCCCAGGCACCTCAGGCCCTGCCCCAGTCAGCCGTGCTGCCCTCAGTGAGGAGGTTATTGACCCTGTGAGATCCCTCACTGTTGGAATCCAGGGTGTCAAGAGGCATTGGCAACAAACAAATGCATACCTGGAGGGCATTCATTCTGGCGTGGCGGCCCAGCAGTGAGCATCTCAGGCTCTGGCCTCAGCACTGATGGCAGCCATTGTCCCTGTGTCCAGCCTCCCCCCTCCAACCTCCACTACCCAGACCCAATCCCCTCTACCTCAGCCTATCCCGAGTACACCTTCAGACCAGCATGCACACACATCAACACACAAAAGTGGCTCAGAAAAACATAAGCACCACACATCATCACACAGGCACTCACAAAAGCACCATACCCATGCACACACACCAACATCTACTTCCTCCACTGTGTCCCCCTCCTCCACGTCCTCCACCTCGCTCCCAGTGTCGTCTTCACTCACACCTGCATGCAATACATCATCAGCCACTGCCTCCATCACCAGCACGCCCATCACAACACACACCTCACGAGCAATCACCACCCCCACAACTATGCACACATCGCCTGTGTCCTCTCCCAGCGTGGCTGTGAGCCCTCCTCCCAAAGTACACAAACGCAGGCACACACCCACTCAACAGCAATCCACCTCACAACAGCCTCTAGCCCATTCACCTTCACCCAAACTCAGCAGACGTACACCTCCTACAACCACTACCTCTTCCTCCACTCCCACACCCCCTCCATCGTCCCATCCCAGTGTGTCAAAGAAACTTTTCCTGGCTAACATTGACCTCTTCCCTACACCTCCCCCCAGTCCTTCCCCTAGGGCCAGGATGTCTAGATCCCAGCCCAGCACCTCAGCCACCAAATCGGCATCCACTGTAGTCCCTGCAAGTCTGAGAGGATCAAAGGGGGCACCCGTCAGGGCTGCCAGTGTTCTACCTTCCGAAGCTAAGGACCACCCAATTCTGCCACCTGCCAAGGTAAAGAAGGGGCTGGCATGCAGCAGGGAAAAGACGTACCACCCACCCAGCAAGGCCTCATCCAAAACCAAAGAGGACAGTGCCAGGGAGCCCAGCAGCGACTACCAAGGTGGGGAAGGGACACAAAAGAAAAGGCAAGTCACCTCAGGGGACGGAGCCTACTGGTGAGGGACTGTTGACCACCATGTCTCCAGACAGGCCAGCAACCTGTACCACGGTAGGCACCGCCGCAACGACCACCACCTGTACTGTCACCTGCACTGCCACCTGCATCGCCACCTGCACTGTCCCCTGCACCACCGCTGCCACAACTACAGTCCCCAGCATCATCACCAGTGGGCAGCGTTCTGAGGCTGCTGGAGACGGCCTGGTGTCTCCGTCTAGTACTACAGACACCTGCACCACAGGCAACACCAGCAGCATCTCCGTCGCAGACACCGCCGCATCCACCGCCACCTGTACCGCCATTTGCACTGCTACGTGCCCAGCCAGTGCCACTTCATCGTACATCAGCAGCATCCCCAGTTGGCAGCCGTCCAAGGTTGGAGGAGACGTTCTGGACCCTGCACACAGCACATGAGGCACCACCACCAGCAGCGGCAGTACCAGCAGTTTGCAACCTATGACGCCGCATGGTGGAGTGTGGCTTGGCCTCCATTGAGTATCATGCTAACATGCCTGACAATCTCATGCCTCAGACACCCAGGTGAGGGAACGGGAACTGCCACATACCAGGTGCTGCATCACTGGGCACCATGCCCCCTCCAGAACCAGTGGAGAGATGCATCCACTCACCCAATACTTGGCAGGATGAAGCACACTGGGCACCATGCCCCCTCCAAAACCAGTGGAGAGATGCATCCACTCACCCAATCCTTGGCAGGATGAAGCACACTGGGTACCAAGCCCCCTCCAGAACCAGTGGAGAGATGCATCCACTCACCCAATCCTTGGCAGGATAAAGCACACTGGGCACAAGGCTCCCTCCAGAACCAGTGGAGAAGCCATCCACTTTGGAGATTGTGGCCTTGCACTCCCCAGGACAAAGCAGTGGGCAAACCACCCACTTGAGAGACTTGAGAGACTGTGGCTTTGCACTCCCCAGTACCAAGCAGTGGACAAACCACCCACTTGGGAGACTTGAGAGAGTGTGGCTTTGCACTCCCCAGGACCAAGCAGTGGGCAAACCACCCACTTGAGAGACTTGAGAGAGTGTGGCTTTGCACTCCCCAGGACCAAGCAGTGGGAAAACCACCTACTTGAGAATCTTGAGAGACTGTGGCTTTCCACTCCCCAGGACCAAGCAGTGGGCAAACCACCCACTTGAGAGACTTGAGAGAGTGCAGCTTTGCACTCCCCAGGACCAAGCAGTCGGCAAACCACCCACTTGAGAGACTTGAGAGACTGTGGATTTGCACTCCCCAGGATGTCGCTGTGGGCATGTTGCCCCCTCGAGGAGCAGTGGCGTAGTATCATCTTCTGGCTGAGGTGCCCCCCCCTTCCCCTGAGGTACCTGTATGTTTTTGACATGATGCCCCTGCAATGTTCTCTCCGTTTTGAGGCAGGAGTCAAGTGTGGGCTTCGTCCATGGTTTTCAGGCCCACTAGTCCATAGAAATTTACAGGGGACAGTGTATGGCCTTCTTTACATAATGTAAATATTTGTATATACGGATTTTTTATACTCGTTTACTATATCTGCATGTTCCAAAATGTCACAGATTGAACTAAATTCCTTTTGTCCTTGCGTTCTTCCTGGGGGTTACGGAGTGTATCTGTAATGTTGTTGGATGTGTTGTTGTGTATGGTGTTGTGGGTGATGGTAGGGGTGTGGGTGTTGCATGTTGCATGTGTGTATAACTCTCTTTTCCTCCCCCCTCCGTGTGCTAGGTGCACCACTCACCATCGTCACCGCCACCTTCTTTCAAATTCCTGGTGTATTAGTAGATACAACAACATGGGGAGGACCTGAAGTTCGGGCTCCATGGCGGCCTGGTTCTTCGTTGAGTGTCAAAAGTTAAGTGGTTCCCCATCAGTGTACTGTTTCTGCTGTGCTTTTGATGTCATTGGTACTGTCCCGGAAAAGCTGGCGGATTGGCCTGTCATAATACAGTAGGCGGTACATCGTCTTCCACCTGTCTGTTGGCGGTGACCACCGCGGTGTTTGTTGCTACCGCCCTGGCAGTCGTAATGTTAAAGTGGCTGTCTATATTGGCGGTTTCTGCCGTGGTCATGATCCCCTTTTTTTTACCACCAGCCTGTTGGTGGTGTTACCGTCGCTTTAACACCGACCACCAGGGTTGTAATGAGGGCCTTATTCTGGATACTTGATTGCTGTCCCTTGCAAACGTCCTACTCAGCACAATACTATCAGAACTCTGGACTTGTTAATGTTATACTATGGAGTACCACTCCAGAGCGACAATAGGTCACACTTCAAAGGCAAATTGGTACAGGACTACTGTTCTCAGCACAATATTGAGTGGATATATCATATTCCTTATTATCCACAGGCCTCAGGACTGATTGAGAGATTGAATGGTTTACTGAAAGCTCAATTGCAAAAATTATCTAATGGAACTTTGAAAAACTGGAGAGAGCATTTAAATGAAGCCCTCCAGATTCTGAACAATAGACTATTAAGAAACGCTGAAACACCTTTGATTTAAAAGTTAACTCCAGCTTTGCAATTACAACCACATGTGGCCACCAATACCATCACATACTGGGAAATAAAACCTGGAGTGTTAGCTCCTTATAGAGCCACACCTGAATCTTGACTTACATGCTTTACAAGCTTACAGACTAAAAACCCCTAGACATAGCGTTGTGTGAGACTAGTGTTGGAGTACAGATTCCCCCAGAGCATTTTGGATTGATTGCTTTCAGATTTGTGTTGGCCCTTAAGGGTATTTAGGTTTTAGGGGGAGTGATTGATGCATATTACCAAGGAGATATCAAAGTTGTTCTGTTAAATAGTGGAGGGGTTGAAGTATTCATTCAAATTGAAGACAGAATTGCCCAACTTGTCATAAGTGCAGTGTATGGAGGTTTGGTAAGGAAGGGGACTGTCCCAGCCCTTCTGACAGTGCTAGGAAAGGGAAGATGTGGTGCAGCAGATAAAAACCTCAGTGCTAAGGTGTGGGTTGAATTCCCAAATGTCTCTCCAGAACCTGCAGAAAATATAGCAAAGTGCCCCAATAATGTCCTGCTGATTATAAAACAAGGAAAGGAAAAAGGAATGAACATTTCAGATGACAAATGTTTTTTGCAAGAAAAGTCATACTTGTTTCTTTTGCAGATCCTACTACAACTTGCCACTGACCATGAGTGTGCTGTGTGGCCTCCCTTCGGGCGTTTGCATGTGGGGTCGGGGAAGGGTCTACATCCCCAACCTGAACCTGATTGATAACCTTTGTGCAACGCTGCTGCTGCTTTTAAAGTACAAAACCTATGGTTCCATTTTGCGCAAATTGCGTTCTTCATTCAAGTTCTACATGGGAACAATACAGACTTCCATGTATGTTCTGTCAACTTGTTTGATTACATCCTTCCACTGGAACTAACCCATGGCTTGTTATCATCTGAGGGCTGCTGCCAGTCTCATTAAGAAAAATTGCCGGTTGGCTGGCAGTTTTTCGTGTGGAAACCTGACTTTCAGTTACATTCCAGCAAACCTTTCAGGTGGACCGTGTATATTTACATGATTAGAACTCATGATGTTTTCATCTAATTCTACACCAACTTGCTATCCTAGAGACACTACTGTATTCAGTCAGGTAGTATCCCAATTAGAATATATATAAGCTTTAGTCTTCATTGTAGGTGTGTCTGATTTAAAAGTTTATAAGATCACTACGTTAATCCACTTCCATTGCTTTACAGTGATTGCTTTTATTATTGCATTTTGTTGCTGTATACAATGCAAACCTAATTTGCTTATGATGTTTTCTTTTTCTTTGAAATAAGAGAAAAGGAAACAAAGTCATTGGTCAGAGGGTGGAGATGTAGTCAAAATAGGTAGGTTTCACACTGACTTTGTGTTTCACCACTGTGCATATTAGTTGTTCAGTGTTCACCAGTTGCAGATTACATTTTGTATTCAGTTTAGCAGCCTATTGGCTTTATCGTGGCGTTAGACATTACATTTTCTACTCAGTTTAGCTGCCTATTGGCTTCATCATGGCGTTAGACATTGCAGTTGAGACATTGCAAATGAGCTGTGTTTTTCCACATGGTAAACTAAGCTTGTGTTCTTTGTATTTTCTCTTTCCGAACACAATAGCATGATAAGGAAGCCCATATTTTTTGTTTTCTCCAGTGCAGGGAACAGGTTGGCCTTCGAAGAGGGAGCCTTGAAATAATGGTCAGTTTTCAACATTTCTTCTTCCAAGTCTGACCTACAGTAGCCAGAAAGTTTTGAATATTTACATCTGAGAGGGGAGGGCCTTTCAGAAGTCTTTTTCCATGATTGTTTAAGCTAAAAGAAGTGGCCCTAGTCAGTAGCGGGGGAATTTCCGAGACCTCAGTCAGGATTGGGTGTCTAATGCCTGACATTTTCACATGAGGGTGGATATCTCTTTCTCGCAGTTGAACAGGGGTCATCAACTTGCTGGCATGAGAAAGATGAAGAGCTTGGCAGGCTCTACAGTGATGAATTTTGACTTTATCCTTTGTTTTGCAATTATGCTATAATATAATGACATATATTTGCTGTTTGTAGTTGATAATCACTTTGATATATTTTCCTTTCATTGCTGTGACTATTTTTAAATGTGTTCCTTCAGCCTACTAATCTCCTTCATTTTTTAGGAACCTCTTGGTGGGATAATAATAAATGTCTTCTTTAAACTAAGAAGTGCATTCCAGAGAATTTTTTCAGCTCGGTCATTAGTGAAAGCAAAACAGTCTGTGAGTGGGTGCGTGAGTGTCTGAGTGGGTGCATAAATCTCAGAGTCGGTCTGTGAGTGAGTGAATGAGTCTCTAAGTGGATCTGTGTGTCAGTGCATGAGTCTCTGAATGGGTCTGTGAGTGGGTGCATGAGTCTCTGAGTGGGCTGGTGCATGGGTGCATGAGCCTCTAAATGGGTCTGTGAGTGGGTGTGTGAGTGTCTGAGTAGGTCTGTGAGTTGGTACATGATTCTCTGAGTGCATCTGTGAGTGAGTGCATGCGTTTCTGAGTGGGTCTGTGTGTGGATGAACCCAAGTGGAGTCCTTTCTCCCTCCTTGGGTAAATGTCCAGAATGTACTCTACACTACAGCTATGTAATGGAGCACAATGAAATGTTACCACTGACCTTGAGTGCGTTTTTGTGACATGATTGTTCCTGGCGTCTTTTTCTCAAGAATTCTATGATAACATGAATCCCCCTATAGAGAGGCCAATGACACTACAAAGAAGCAAATCTCCACCAAAAAAGGGTCCTTCCTCTTATCTATATGATGTAAGTGCTTCTTTGTTTTCTGGAGATGTCCTCATATTCCTTGGCATCAAGAACGCTCCACCAAAATTGGTGGGAAATGCACTGGGGTGCCCTTTCTTAAGCTGTCCGTCATCCTGGCAAAAGGACAGGAAAGCATATTCATACTACTAAGGTGGACAGGGTGGGGCTAAGCAGGTGCAGCTTCCAGGAGAATTGCACATTTGTGTACTCGTACAAATTTAAAAGGAGAGCCATGGACTCTAGGGAAAGGGGGGCAGTGCAGCCACCTCCCTGGGATGACTTCAGGCCTGGGGACTGTAATCCCTGGGTCCCATCCTTCATCCGATAGAGTGACCCCTGCCCCAGGCTTATTTCTGCCCCGGTACCCCATTCCCTGGGGCCTGGCCATGTCTCCTTGCTGCCCCAGGGTACTCAGTGTGCATTCAGACCACGGGGAGCCTCAAGGACCCATGGTCCCAGCCTCCTGTGGGAGTTGACTGTGCTATTGCACATAGGGAGGTGCTAAACATGCAGCTCCCTCTGTGCAACAGCAATCGTTTCATCTCTTTCCCTGCCCGCAAAGAGATGAAACTTGCTCTTCCAGTGAGGGAGCACTTTGACAGCTCTCTCTTACCAATTCAGAGCAAACAGCTATATCCCAGGGGTGGGTACCCCAGGACATAGCAGGAGCTGGCTCTGGGGAATGGCGGTCCCTATGGCCATAATTGGTTCCAAGAGAGGGGACATGTGGCCCCATTCGAGGTTGTGATCTCCAGAGGTCGTTGACAGACCCCTGTATTATTTTATTTCAACCCCAGGGCGATGGTAGTCCCAGGCGCTGCAGTGACAAACTTAGCCCTAGGAAGTTTGTGGTCCCGAGGCATAGGGGGGTCCACAGGACCCCTGTACTATCATAAATGTATCTTGTCATGAGTAGGTGGTGGTCCCCCGGGCTGTGGGGGGTACAGCCTCTGCATATTTTTGCACCATTGCCTCAGGGAGATGGTGGTCCTGGGGCTAACATAAGCCCTAGGATGGGGGCCTCATCCACCCCCTACATTTTTATGACCCTAATGCCCCGGGGACCTGTCCCACTCAGGGTCAACATAAGAGAAAAGTGCGGGAGACTGCCCTTTTTTTATAAAAAAAACCTCTGAAAAATCCACTGATCCATTCTTGTTGAAGTGTTGGAATCCAATCAGATATCAGGACAGGGACAGTTAGAGCTGCGGAGGATCAGCATCCCTAGATATCTATCTTTTTTAACCCTTAATATCTCCACAACTACAGAACAGATTTACAGCAAATCACAAAAAGCACAATCTGTAGAATAGGATCTAGCTTTCTCACAAATTTGGTGTAATTCCGTTCAGCGGTTCGGGCTGTAGGTGTGTCTAAAGACCCAATAGAAAAATGAATGAGGAAAATTTGCTTTGGAACCCCCTTTTTCTTCACCCCCACTTATTGGATCACCCCAAAACGTTCAAGGCAGCAGCTGAACTGACTGTCGCATTAGTATTGAAAATGTGAAGATTCTTCAAGCTGTGCCAAAGTTATTGGCAAAGCAAAAAATGCTTTTCCTAGGTCCCAACTACTGCTACCTACTGGTGACTTCCAGTAGGTGATAGATAGATAGATAGATAGATAGATAGATAGATAGATAGATAGATAGATAGATAGAATACAATTGTATCTCAGGGACATTATTTATTTTATTGCTATGAATTCAGTTATATATATTTTATTGGGGTGAATTGTCAATAGTTTGGTGATGTAGTATATTTATTTTTAATTTAAATAGGTGTTTTGAATATTATTTGTTTAGCTTAAATATCTGTTTTATGTAAAAAAGTTGTTTTTATATTAAATAATGATCATGTTATTATTTTAGTGATATTATAGTTGATAGGCTGTGAATCAATATCTTTTAATTATTACATGTTCGTTTAAAGGTGATGATATTTTTGCTTCCAATATTTGTTTTAGATATAGGTAAAAATCAATATTTGTAACAATTATATTTGTGTGATTGATATTTGTGTTTTTGTTAGTTAAGTATAGGAAGGTGATATTTTTGTTAATGATATTTAGTTTCTCACATCATGAACTCTTCACAGAAATCCTAAATTGTCTTTGGAGGTAACTTTAGTAAGGTTTTCACAGGATGTCAGTTTCATTATCAGGTTTTACTGGTTTCTATCCTAACTCCATGAAACACTATCTGTTATTTGTATCATGGAATAGAGTCACAGAGTTACTAACATCACTGTTGAATGGATGTAAAAGCCCAAATAGCTCTCACTGTCATAAGATACTGGGTCCAATATTTATCAAGGTTTTGCATTTTCCTTGCACCATCAAAGTGGGTGCTAGGGGGCTGAAAAATCTAGGAGGTTTTTTAAGCCACTCAAGGCCAACTTCCATGACCCTGCATTGCTTGATAAATCTAGAGCAGTACAATGCAGTGCAAGCCATTGCCTTGCATTACTTTGCCCCAGAGAAGTGTTCCATGCATGGAGCATCAGTGTTCTCATGCATCCACCCATGGATTTTAGCACATTCCCAGGAATACTATTGGTGGTATACCTGGGAATGTGTCAAAATGCTATGCCATCTCCTGGTGAGGCATAACAAGAAGAATATTGTCTTGTTTGTTTACTTCTTTCTATGTCTTTTTGCTTTGTACAGCACATATACAAAGAGGAAAATGTCTCTCAAGATTGTTTGTATGCAGGAAGGTGTCCCCTCGTGCACAAAAACAATGCTGCCTGCAATTCTGGCACGCTTGCATTATGACACAAGGATACCTGTGTTTGTGCTAGGCAGCCAAAATTGTGCCAGCCCAATGAAGGACAGGAATGTACTGTATAATGTTAAATATAATGCATTCCTGCCCTTTTCCTTTCACGCAGCACAGTGCAGCAAAGTAGTTCGCTGCGTTGCATGAAAGTTTGATAAATCTGCCCCATAGTCTTGATATTTAATCATGAGCAGACACTTCCTAATGGGGACATGCGTAACACTTTAACATCACATTAGCAATGGTTATAAAGGTCAACTGTGTTTTTATTTCTGAAGTTTGCAGTTTTATTACCAGCTGACATGTCCTATTATAATTGATCATTTCATAATCCTTCTGGTATATACTGGTGTCACTAAAACACATTCCTAAAGCTAATTTCCCTTTCAATTCTGATACTTTTAACTCTCCTCTAATATAAAAGACAAATTTTATCCACAGTCTAATTTGAAACTAACTCCACAAGATGAAGGACTTTTGACAAAATTCATTGAGGTGCTGATTGAATACATTAGAAGTTAGAGATTTATTGAAAAACAAATAAAGCATGGTGAAAAGAACAGCAAAACTGTTAACTGAAATTCTTGGATTGAAAACAAGTCTAAGAAACGTTTTTAAAGTGCAATTACAATTCATATACTGCAATGTGGATTGGAACTACATATGTAATTTGTTAACGCTTACCTACTGCACTCACATGACCATTAGGACAGAAGGCCCATCAATTCAGCACATATATAATTGTTGAAAAGAATAATCTCCACAAAATTTGGAGTGCACACTGATCCATTTATGTTCTCAGAGACAGATCAAACACATGCCTTAGCGGTATTGACATATACATGCTCTATGCTAATGTAATACAGTGAACACTTTTAAGTATTCACAATCATAGAAAGTAGCCATGCATGTTCAATCTATCAGCCATCATCCCTCAACTCATATCTATGTTCTTGTTTACCATCAGCAGTGACTGTGAAGGTGGCATTTCTTGAACAACTCACGGTATTTCATGTGCTAAGGTGATGTTTATATATAGAATATAGGTTCATGTTTAAGGATGAATTTACATGTGATTCAGCTGCACATTAGTGAATCATTCAAACCACTCTTAAAAGTGGAATGTGGAAATAACAACTTTCCAAGGCTAAGAGGCATGGCGTGCTAGACAATATCACTCTGTGTCGCTTACTTTGATGAAAATAAGGACATGAAGTGTTCAACATACATGCTCATAATTTCTTTCTTGTCCCACTTTCTTTTGTACAGGTAGTGCAGGAGAAAAATAAGGGCCTCATTACGACTTTGTCGGTTGGAATGAGCTGACAACCAAAGCCGCATGAAGGAGGCTGCTGTCATACCGGCAGTCTCTCCCATTGGTATTACAATGTTTCCACCTAGCTGACCAGCAGGAACATCATATTGCATCATTTCTGCCAGTCAGACAAGTAGAAACAGTGTCCAGTCCCTTCAGTGATCCAAGGCC
The DNA here is from genome assembly GCF_031143425.1 of Pleurodeles waltl. Taxonomy (NCBI): domain Eukaryota; kingdom Metazoa; phylum Chordata; class Amphibia; order Caudata; family Salamandridae; genus Pleurodeles; species Pleurodeles waltl. Next base: position 489,285,473 of record NC_090444.1, on the reverse strand, counting down.
AATGACTGAGCTGTGCAGGGACCCTGTAGTCCCCAGCACTGACTTTCCGGTGACCTTTTCATGGCGGGGACCCCTCCATGAGAAGGCTGGCAGAAAGAGGATCATTATCAGCATGGTGGGGCTAAACCTAGCATCGCCGTGGCTGACCATGACTATGACCGCTTCCACCCTGTCTAGATCTATGATCCTGGCAGTGGTGGCAGTCCCCTGGCAGGCTGACAACCAGGGTCACAATCTGGCTCTTGGACCACCAGGAGTGCAGAGGTCTGACCTCCAAACTCATAATAGGGCCCTAAGTAAGAGCAGGACCAGAGGTATAGACTAACAAGGTCCTCAACTACCACGCACTGAGGAATAGGAACAATCCAGCAGCAGGTAGAGTGCAACCATTCAAAGAGTTACTCTGTCAACTCTGGAGGAGCTGTGCAACCCACCAAGTCAAGATGAGACAGAGAGTGGGTTTTCCTGCTGGGCAAGAAGAAGAAATGTCAGTGATGTCCCAAGAGCACTCCCTTCTGTCATTAGAGTCTGAGGCAACCCCTTGACCTTTCAATAGAGCCCTCATTGGTAGAGCCCACTTCCATCAGCTCCAGAGTATGTGACCAGTGTACCAGTGCAAAGTAAAACACACCAGGAAGCAGATGATTGCTGGTCAGTAGGCACTCAACTGATGTGGGGGAGGAGTTGATTTGGATCATAAAATCAGAACCAGAAGATGACCAGGAACCTTTGTCCCCATCCTAGTGCAGAGTTACTGACATACCTTCTGGGTTCGGGGACTGACTTTAGATTTCTCTTGAACTTTAAACTCTTCTTTGCCATAGGCTTAGGGACTTTTGGACTATAATTACAGTTTGGACATTTTGAGCCTGATTCACAAACCACACTTTTGAGTAAGTTGTAAGCTCACTACCTTTCAGTATTCACAAACATCACTTATTTTAGTAATTTCCACTTTGCAGTAACTTACTTTACTGTAGTAAGTCCTGCACTACACATAGCAAATCACTGGTAATGCACTCAGCCCCAAATGGCCAATGACTGGTACTGCAGCACCCTCACATAGGAAATAACAGCAGTACTGTCTGAAAATAAAACCTCATATGAAAAATGTTACATTCAATTATTTAAAATAGTTACGTATATTTAAATATTTAAAATATTGTTATGCTAAATATTAAAGTAGATTTGTTTACTTTAAATGCCTCCCAAAATAAAATATGCTACAGCACTATTATGTTAATGTTAAATTAAAAAGTTTAAAATGTATTGTTTTTATTATTTAAACTAGATTATTAAAATATTACACAATTAATTAATCATTATGTACTAGTTTCAGATATTTTAAAAAATGATTTAACTTTCATTCATATTTAATTATATTTTTCACTACTTCAATAATTTAATTTAATTTCAAATTATTTCCTATGGGGTTTTATTTTAAGTCCCTGCTGCCATTATTTTCTATGAGAGGATGCTGCAGTGGCAGTGGTTGGCCATTTGTAGTGCTGGACTTCAATTTTGTTTTAGTAGTACCTTTCCCTAGAATTTTGTGAATACCGAAAAGTAGGAAATGTAATCATACATTTAGATTTACTCAAAATTGTACATTTCCTTTGTGACTTAGAGGGTTTGTACTTTTTACGATTCCCATTGGACTCTTTAAAAAATGTCTTGTCAGCAGGCAGCCGCAAAGTGTTTTTCTGTTACTCTCAAATTAAATTTTTCATTTGTGGATTCATGTATTATTTCTTTTTCTGTTTGCCCCTTCCAAGGACTATCACATAATAAAAAGTCATACGGCGTGTATATAAATCAATTTTTAAAACCTAACATGGGTGTGTTGCTTCACATTTCTGAGTGAACGGCCCTCTCTTTTGATGTATCTAAGTGTGTTGTAATATGGATAAATGCTAGGCAGGTCAGTGAGTATATCATAATCCATCAGATAGGTTCTCACACAAGCATTTTATTTGGCTAGATACAGAAGAAATAGCAAAACTCTTGTAGGTTAAATTGACCCTTATTGCACTAGTGCATATGCTATGGCACCTTGAAATCTTGGGATCGCTAACTCCTTATTGGCATATTTAATGTTCCTATAGGCCACAGTATATGGCCAAGGCACACCAGTGCATAAAAAGGTAAATGCCATCTGTGGACCACAGCACTTCTGTGCCATCTACTAGTGAGACCAGGCAAACATGTCTCCCGGCCTTCCAGTACAATCTGATAGCTACAGTTAAATCCTGCAGCCTGACCTGTCAAAATATATCCTTTTTAACAGGAGAAAACATTTGTCTTAAACAATAATATGCCAACACTATGTAGGCCTTATAGCCTACAAGGCAGGCAAGATGGCATTTAAAAGTATGTCATGTAGAAATTTTCATTTCACATGTACTGTCTCTGTTCACTGTTGCAAGGCTGAGTGGCCCATAACGAAACACTGAGACTCAATATAAAACATTAATTTTGCTAAATCTGGATTGATGCCAGCTAAAATATTAAACCAACCTTTATAATATTCAATAAAAGCCCAACTCAATGGTGATGTCATATGTTTTAATAAATATTAAGGAAAAGTAGCTTTTAGAAAATTACTTCTTTCTTGCCTGAAACTCTTGGACACTAATTTACATAAGCTCTCTGGCAGTGGCCCAGTGATTCCTTAGCTCTGATGAAGTGTGAAAACTGCTCCCTAAGGAGAGAAAAATATTTGGATGTGAGGAGGTGGTTTTGATCAAGTGGCAAATCTGTCGGGCTCTCCCACAAACCTAATTTATTTAGAAGCGGCCTCACCTGTCATAAGCAGCTTTCAGATGATACCTGAACAGGCCCCTTCTTTTGTCCTCCCAGTCAGACAGGCACAAACCCAGTGGGGGAAGCTGCCCCCAGAAACTGGTTAGAAGTGACCACAGAAGAGGGCCTGTCGATTAACTCAGCCACACCTCTATGTGGGAACACATGCTCTGCACAAGGGGAGATGGGATTCTCGTGTTGGAGTTAGTGAGTGAGATGCACTGCGGGTTTGTAATATGGTACGCAAGAACTGCTGCAAAAGTAGGTATGGTGATCCGTGGGAACATTGACCCCATTGGTTGGGGGGTAAGAGTCATCCCCACCCACTAGTCAGTAACTGTTATGAGTGTAACATTCCAGGCACCTTCTTCAGAACACAGGTGGACCTGAGGAAAAATTGAAGAGGACAGGTCCTGCTGTTTGTGACTTGAGAGGACTCGTGAAGGGCTGGACCTGCTCCCTCTTCCATCCAGGGCAAAGAAGTGGACTCCAAGGGCCAGTTGGCTGACCTATTAGGTGACAGGGATACAAAATGCCTCCAGAGACATTTTCATGTAATTCCCAGCTAAACAGAACCGACTGGACCTGAACCGGACTGTGCTGGCGGTCTCTGTCGGAGTGAGTCTTGACCGCCAATTTCTATTCCTGGGTTGCTGGGACCCATGCCTGTGTCTAACTGGACATTTCCTAACATCCTACATAACTTGTGACTTTAAAAACACCTGAGCTTCCAGACAACCAGGACAAACCTGTCAAGCCAATCTACCCAAGGGAACCTTGCCGAGTTGAAGAAACAGATTTCCCTCACTCAAACGTTTTCCATAGCAGCAAATCTGTTTCAACAGAATCTTGGTGAGGCGGAATCCAATCTTGTAGAGGTCTTTTTGTGACAACCTGCAGCCTTGCCCCACAAGGAGACTAAGGTCGTCAAACGACTGCCAGCCTCGCAGTGATGCTCAGATCTCAGCAACTGTGGTGGTCAGACCGCCACATTACAACCATGACAGTCGGACTGCCATGGGACCACCATCCCATAACATTTAGACTGATTCTCAATGGTTTCACGGTGGTCTGAGTTGTACTCAGCCAGGGCGGCTCTGAGTTCAGCACCTTCTGTCTGATTACAACTCTACTTATCACCAGCCTTTCCATGGCGATCTGATCATCATGGAAAGGTTGGTGGTAGGCCAGTACTGGGGGCACAGGGGGGTCCTTGCACTGCCAATGCCCATAGCACCCAACTGACAAGAGCAGACACTGTGCAAGTAGCAATAACTCCCTCTGCCATCCATCAAGTAAGTCCATGGCATCATTAAATGTACTACTTCCTTGTGAGAAAGTGGTTTATTAGTTGGGTGGAGTGCAGTCCCCACAGGTAACAAAGGCACTATCTTGTTATGTCCAGTAAAACGTTTCAGTAATATAAACCTGAGCTCACCCTTGTTAGCTATGGCACAAAGCAGATAGACAACTTAGAAAAAATATGTAAAGTATTTAGAAACATCAAAAGAATTACAAAGGCAAAAACAACACAATACAAATCACTCTCTAATTTGTCAAACAATAGAGAATGGCATAATGAACAAAATGAAACAAAATGACAAAAGTCTAATAATGTGACTATTTCAAGATTTAAGTAAAGGCAGCACTACAAAGGGAAAAGCACCAATGGTACTTAATGATTGTGGTAGATCAGGATCTAGGCATGTTTTGAGGCCAACTACTATAGGAGCCCACATAAGTGGTCAGAGATTTTACCTTGGGACTTAGCACCTGATTTAGATTTCGGCCAACGGGTTACTCTGTCACAACAATGACGGATATCCTGCCTGGCGAAACATAAATCCCATTATTTCCTATGAGATTTATATTTCAGCAGATGGGATATCCGTCAATGTTGTGATAGAGCAACCCATCTACCAAAATCTAAATCAGGCTCTCATTATTTTTTCTAAAAGTCAAAATCCTGCACTGGGGCAAGGCAAGAAACTGTATCTGTGGAAGTCTTCATGAAGTTGGATAGGTGTAGGGCAAGGTATCACTGAAGTTTATGGTTTTGGCAGGAGTAGTTGTGTGGGGGTGAGAAATTCAAAATTCATGCTAATGGAAGTCCTCTCACCAAACACATATTTTTGATCCCTCCTCTGGGTCAAGATTTGTTTCTTCATACTTAGTGCCTGATTTAGAACTTTGCAGATGAAATACTCTGTCACATACGTGGTGAATATTCTGTCCACTGTATTACAATCTCCATAGAATATAATGGGATTGTAAAACAATAGATGGGATAACTGTCACATTTCTGACAGTGTATTCCCCTTGTACAGGTTCTAAATCAGGCCTTTAGTGCCTCATTAGGAGTATGGCGGCCGGACAAGCTGACCGCCAGACTTGCAGTGAGGAGACCACAGGGGAGCTTGTGGTCCCCCCACCAGCCCCAATACTAGGTTTCTACTGGGCTGACTGGCTGAAACCAATGTTTCCACAGGTCAACCCAGTGGAAACAGTGCAGCAGCCTTGGACTCGACTCCACATGGAGCTGAGGTCAATGCTGTTGTACAGGGGGGCCCCCATCACCCTCTGAATTTGAACAGTCTGCAAAGCAGAGGGTGTAATCCAGACAGATATAAGAAAGGTATACTCAAGTGAGTGTTGATGGAAAAAAAACAAGACACAAAAAAGAGTGGGGTGTATTGTGATCATAAGTATGGTATTATTCATGTGTGTGGCTGGGGTGCATTTAGATGCATACCCTGGTTATTACCCTACAGCAGTAAATGTTACTCATGCCATTGCTATTAATATACTTGAAACTGGGACTGCATTAAAAAAAGAATGCTTTATAAATACTCTAATCATTTCAAATAAATTAAAAGGGAGGAAGAGCTGTATACAAGAGAAGAGTGTAAGATATGTGCTTATCTGTAGTGGAAGCATGTGATGTGAGTGTGGGGTAGAAGCGTAGCATTAAAATATAAAGGTTTACTTTCTAACATGTCTTTACAGTGGCATTTTTGTGAACAGGCAGCTTTCTAACTATTCAGGGTTCATGGTGGAGAGGATATGTTCATTGATGTAGTGGGTGGAAATCATGGAACTTAACCCTGCAGAATGCCATGGAGTTACAAAAAAACTGTGCAATTTTCCATAGCGTACTGCTAAATAGGCGGAAATAGGCATGTAGCACTGTTCGTGCTGTGATGATGTTGCAGCTCGAGTGGCAGCCTCATGGTCACAAATGGTCCTGACTGCCTGCACCAACCTGTGTTATTGAAATCTGGCAGGATGTCCTCCTATCAACAGAAAACCATGCTAGGAGATGTCAAATCTTGCTTGTGCATGCCAACTTACCATTTTGGCTTGCGCATGAGTAAAAATTCCACCATGCCACAATTGGCAGAATTCATATAAAACCTGTATTACAAGAGTAACAAGGAGTTGCCAACATTCTGCCAATTTCACAGGTGAAACAGAATATTTCAGCCACCATAGTAAAAAGAAGAGGAGATCCAGGCTCTTGTCCAGATAAATCCTTTGCTTGAGATAAATTCCAGCATTCCATCCATCACTTTTTTACATACTTCAATGTGATGCCCTAAGTAGGACTGGTAGCTCCAGATGTGGGCTCAATGTACTCTATGCGGTTGGAACCACGTTGTACCTGACTGATGAGACCTAATAAGGATGAAACTAGTCTTGAGTTGCTTGTATTCTTGTTCAGGAGTGACCTAGCCTGACAATTCAGCATGGACAGCATTGACGCAGAGATAAAACTGATTTGCATATGGTTGGGTACAAACTTAGGTGGCGAGGTATGCAGAGTAATGATGGTACAGGATGAACAAGTGATTAATTCAAACATTCCATCCATCATTTTCTTGTGTACTGCCTCCTCTCAACCTGACTCCCATATTGAGTACCTTCAGTACATTTATAGAGTATGGCATAAGGGTTGATGGAAAAAAATATGGAACCCTGTGGTACTCAAGAGCAAAGATAAATTGCAAGGTCTCTCCCCTCCTGAGTGAAGTTCCTCCTACTCGGGAGAATGGCCAAACTGTGTTCTGGTGGCTGGAGTTGTAGTAAAGTATCTAAACGTTATGCCCTCAAAGTGGAAGAGGGGATAATCGAGGATCTGGGTAGGATTTATGTGTTTGGTGAATTAATGTGAGGCTAATTTGTGTCTAGTTTGAGTTGTTGAGGTAAAGTGGATGATGATTCCCTATACTTTCCATTCTGACTTGGAAGTCATAATCTCCACTAAGGAGATAACTACCTAAATTGTTAATGCTCCTTATAGCACTAGAAATTTCAATTATCTAGACGGGTAACCCTGACAGAACGTATAATGTACAAGACCTGTGCAAATTCACACAAGTTCTACTGTGGAAATTAAGCAGAATTCTAAAACAATATGCAGGATTTCATGAACTGCAAGCATTTTGCACTATTTTTAGCACATAATGGCCCTCATTACAACCCTGGCGATAAAGTCCGCTGACTGGCGTGCTGACGGCCGAAAAACATACTGTGTCGGCGGTGGAAATCCGCTACGGGTATTATGACCCACACTTAGAAATCATTCACAATACAGACACCCACACAAGTCCGCCACACCAAAGGTCAGTGATACCAACAGGAATATGCCCACGTTATCACGACCCACGAATCAACGCGGCAGTCATTCAACCGCAGTAATCTATTAGCGGTATACACAGCCACGCTCAAAATACACACAAATTTACAAAACACAATCACATTTGACAATTCAAAATACACACACCTGACACACATACACACACCACACCCACACACTCACACCACTATAAAACACACACCCACACTACCCACAACCCCTTACAATGACATTTTTGGAAGAAGCAGAGAGCGAGAATAGCAAAGACAACACCAGCATCCAGAGGCACACAACATCATCACTTATACACGATCAACGCACAAAACACCACACACCGCAATACATCACCCCCCACATCACATCAACCATCACCTCACACATCACTCACACCACATCATGGCACCTCAATGACACTCCAGGTTTTCTGAGGAGGAGCTCAGGGTAATGGTGGAGGAAATCTTCCGGGTAGAGCAACAGCTATTTGGATCACAGGTGCAGCAGACATCCATAGCAAGGAAGATGGAGCTATGGTGGAGAATTGTTAACAGGGTGAACGCAGTGGGACAGCATCCAAGAACATGGGATGACATCAGAAAGAGGTGGAACGACCTACGGGGGAAGGTGCGTTCCGTGGTTTCAAGACACCAGATAGTACTGGCGGTGGATCCCCACCTCCTCCCCCACAACTAACAACATGGGAGAAGCAAGTCTTGGTGATCATGCATACTGAGGGCCTCGCAGGAGTAGCAGGAGGACTGCACTCTAGTAAGTCATATCTCTACTATTATATCCTCCCCACCCAACCTGCATGCCATCACAAACACCTACCCCTACCCTCACACCCATCACCCCAACACCTCACATATATCCCATTATCACAACGCACACATCCCAATACCAAGCCCTGCATGCAACACCAAAGCATGGACCCCCAACACAGACTTGCATGGACACCGATCACCACAGCATGCCCAGTAGAGACACTTACCCAGCCCACAAAATCACCACTCACTCAAGGCCAAGCTGACAGGAAAATCACAACCATACAGGTAAACACACCCATGCACAAGATGGCACAGGCAGATACAATAACAATGCATTTACACCCCAACAGGACCCCTACAAAACATCACTGAACAGGAGGTGCCCGCCATTTCCAGTCCCCCTATAGAAGAGGCCCGCAGTGATGACAGCAGCTCTGCACGCCTGGATCAAGGTGACCAGCCCGGCCCATCAGGGACCTTTGGACAGTCTGTTCCCCTGCCACAGTCCCAAACCACCACTGAACCTCCCCCCTCAGGAAACACCAGCACAGCACCCACCCAGCGGGCCCATCCCTCTGTCCCCAGGACACGTCAATCAGCAGTGTGTCCACCACTACAGGGAACCCAGGCATTTCCACTAACACAGGAAGATAAGGGACCTGGGGTCAGTGGCAGTGGGTACAGGGTTCAGGGGACGGAAGCACAGGACAACAGGGAATCTGGGAGGACTGCTGTGTGACAGGGGGAGGACATGCCCAGGGAACCCCCTCTCCACAAGGTATTCTCAAACATCATGGGAGCATACCACCATTCCCAGGAGACCATGGGCACTGTACTAGCTAAGTTTCGGGAGACCCAGCGGCTGCAGGAGGAACAGTACCTGTGGATCAGGGAGGACTTGAAGTCCATTAACACCACCCTGGTCACCATTGCAGGGGTGCTGGCATACACGGCCAACACCATGAGGGAGACAGTGGCATACCACTGGGCCCCTGACACTAGCCTTCCACGTCCGCCGGCGCTAGTGGACAGGAGGTCCCGCCACAGGACCAGCAGGACACCAGCACCCCACCCTCTGCAGAAGGAGTACCACCCCTCAAACGGTCCCTGCGATCCAGGAAGAAGACGGAGAACATTTCCATGACCCCTGCCAGGAAATAGGACTCTCCTGATTGTCACCCTTGTTTCCCACTCTGTCACCCTGTCCACCTTGAACTGCCATTGCTCCACTTCCCATGCCCCCTTGGACAATGCACCTGTGATACCAAGAGACTGGACTCTATCCTGGACTTTCCTCCACCATCACCCCAGCCCATTGCACATACCCCTCTACTTATTAGCACTGAAATAAACACCCTTGAATCACAAAACAATCTGGAATCAGTCTGTACTTTCACAAATGTATTATTACAACTTCTTTGACAAATATCAATGTTAAAGTTCATTTGCACATACTAATCTATGACAGTTGTTGGACAGCAGTAAACATAGCAGAAGGCAGAATGAGGTACCCAGATCTGTGAAAAGGAAAGCCAAAGTGAACTGTCAGGGTCCATACACAGAGGTTAAAAGGCTGACTTATACAATATCCTACAGTAGTCAGATATGGGATGAGCAGTGCCAGTCTCCTACCTGTGTCTCACTGGAAGTACTGCATGATGATGTTGTTTCGGTTGTCAATAACTTCTTCCTCTTCCTCCTCTTCCTCACTGTCCACAGGTTCACAGCTGCCACAAGACCATCATTAGGCCCATCCTCCTGCAGAAAAGGTACCTGGCATCGCAAAGCCATGTTGTGCAACATGCAGCATGCCACGATGATCTGGCATACCTTCTTCGGTGAGTAGTGTAGGGATCCACCTGTTAGATGGAGGCACCGGAATCTGGCCTTCAGGAGGCCGAAAGTCCGCTCAATAATACGTCTAGTTCGCCCATGTGCCTCATTGTAGCGTTCCTCTGACCTTGCCCTGGCATTCCTCACTGGGGTCAGTAGCCATGAGAGGCTGAGGTAACCAGAGTCACCTGCAAATGTCGAGGGATATCTGTTAAACACACACCAACCCTTAGGGACTACCCCATACCCAGACACCTATTGATACTGTGTGGGAACCTTGGGCTCACCTATTAGCCACACCCGGTGCCTCTGGAGTTGGCCCATCACATAAGGGATGCTGCTATTCCTCAAAATGTAAACGTCATGCACAGAGCCAAGATGCTTGGCATTCACATGAGAAATGTACTGGTCTGCCAAACACACCATCTGCATATTCATTGAATGGCAGCTTTTTTGATTTCTGTACACCTGTTCATTCCTGCGGGGGTACAAATGCCACATGTGTACCATCAATGGCAACAATGATGTTGGGGATATGTCCCAGGGCATAGAAGTGCGCTTTCACTGTGGCCAAATCCTCCACCTGGGGAAAACGATGTAGTTGCGCATGTGTTTCAGCAGGGCAGATAACTCTCTGTTCAAAACGTTACAGAACATTGGCTGAGACATCCCTGATCCCATGGCCACTGTTGTTTGAAAGGAACCACTTGCCAGGAAATGGAGCACTGACATGACCTGCACTAGAGGGGAGATACCTGTGGGATAGCGTATAGCTGACATCAGGTCTGGCTCCAATTGGGCACACAGTTCTTGGATTATGGCACGATCAAGTCTGTAGGAGATAATGATGTGTCTGTCTTCCATTGTCGACAGGTCCACCAGGGGTTTTACACCGGAGGATGAAGCCATCTGATCATCTGCCCCAGGGGATGTGCCCTATGGAGGAGAATGTTGAGCAGAGGGTCATGTACCACATAGGTTGCACAAGTGTTTTTGCTCTAATGTGAGTAAATCCGTGTGTGACGTTGTCTGTCCGTATTTCTGCCCAAATGTGCTGCAACGCAGTTAGGTGCCATGCCATGTGCCACCATGAAATGGTGGCTGCCTGACCTGTAAGGAGGGACAAGGGGAAATGAGATAACTGCGCTGGTGTTGTGCAGCGTCGCGCTAGGCGGTCGGAGACCGCAGCGCAATTCAGCATTGGTTATCATTGGGCCCTATGGGTTCCAGGAGCCAATGACGATGTACGCTGGTGGTGATGGTGCGCACCGCCACAGATGTGACCGCCATTTTCTATCTGTTCACTCACTTGATACTTGACCTTCAACAGGAGAGGATCTACACCGCAAGTGCTGCTGTGACCTGTGTCTGGAAGCGACAATGGCTCGAGTGTCTGAGGAAAGGGCCCCTGTCTTCACTTCCGAGGAGTTGGAGAGACTAGTGGATGGGGTCCTCCCCCAGTACACGCTACTCTGCCGTCCTCCAGACAAACAGGTGAGTACACTGTGAGCATGATGCATGGGCCATGAATGTATGGAGTGGTGTGGATGGAAGATACATATGGGATCGGGGGCTGAGGGCTGCATGAGAGGATGGTGAGTGTATGTGTGTCAGGGCATGGGTGGGAAGTGGTGGGCAATGAGTATGACGAACCGGACGGGGGAGTAATTTCCTATCATGCTATACCTTTCCTCTAGGTCAGCACTCACCAGAAAAAGGGTATTTGGCGTGCCATCGTCAAAGGAAGTGAAGACCCTGGGGGTCTATCATAGATGGAGCACCCACTGCCTCAAGAGATGGGAGGACCTGCGCCACTGGAGCACGAAGAGGGCAGAGGCGCAGCTGGGGATGTCCTCCCAATGTGGAAGGGGTGCCCGTCACACCATGACCCCCCTGATGTTCCAGATCCTGGCGGTGGCATATCCAGAGTTGGATGGGCGCTTGAGGGCATCACAGCAGCCACAAGGGGGTGAGTACAGTCTCATTCAGCTGACTCTGCGCGCTTTACGAGGTGTCTGGGTGGGGGTTGTGGGATGTGGGTTCCCCTAGGCCAGGGCAAACTTGGTAGGGTAGGTCCCTTGTTAGGCAGACTCTATGGCACTCCAACCCCAATAGTGTTAGTGGTCATCTACAACTAGTCATCCTCAGGTGGGTTCCAGGTGTGCATCAAACAGGGTTAGGCATAGTCCCCCATGGGTAGGTGTTTTTCCTATTAGCTGCTAGTGCCTGTCCTAGTGCATGGGGCTGTTCCCTGTGTCTTGTGTCCGCCAACGGTAGTGGTGTTGATGGCATTGACCATGTGTCTCCTCTGTCTTTCCCCCCATCTTGTTTTGTCTCCCTGTCCTTGTGTGCATTAGCATGATCTGTCAGAGGAGCAGAGGCACCGGCAACGGAGGGAGCTGCATCCCACATGGCCCAGGAGTTTGAATGTACAGAGTCTGAAGGCACCAGTGGGACGGAGGGCGAGGGGAGCTCCACAACGGGTACAGGAGGGGACACCAGCGACAGCGACTCCTCCTCTGATGGGAGCTCCCTTGCAGTGGCGGGCACCTCTGTGCCCACTGCAACAACAGGTAAAGCCACCACACACCCCTAGCAGCACCGCCCTCCCAGCAACCCCTCAGTGTGTTTCCAGTGCCCGCTCTCACCCAGGAGGGTGGGCATCTCCTTTGCACCAGGCACCTCAAGCCCTGCCCCAGTCAGCCCTGCTGCCCTCAGTGAGGAGGCTATTGACCTCCTGAGATCCCTCATTGTTGGGCAGTCAACCATTTTGAATGCCATCCAGGGTGTAGAGAGGCATTTGCAACAAACAAATACATACCTGGAAGGCATTCATTCTGGCGTGGCGGCCCAACAGAGAGCATTTCAGGCTCTGGCCTCAGCACTGATGGCAGCCATTGTCCCTGTGTCCAGCCTCCCCACTCCAACCTCCACTACCCAGACCCAATCCCCTCTACCTCAGCCTATACCAAGCACACCGTCAAATCAGCATGTACACACATCAACACACAAAAGTGGCTCAGGAAACCATAAGCACCACACATCCCACAGGCACTCACACAAGCACCATACCCATGCAGACACACAAACATTCACTGCCTCCACTGTGTCCCCCTCCTCCATGTCCTCCACCTCCCTCACAGTCTCGTCTCCACTCACACCTGCATGCACTACATCCTCAGACACTACCTCTTTCACCTGTACACCCATTACAACACACCGCTCACTTGCAATTACCACCCCGACAACCATTCACATGTCCCCTGTGTCCTCTCCCAGTGTGTCTCTGAGCCCTCATCCCATAGTACACAAATGCCGGCACACACCCACTCAACAGCCATCCACCGCACCACAGCCTTCAGCCCATGCACCTTCACCAAAACTCAGCAGACGTACACCTCCTACAACCACTACCTCTTCCTCCACTCCCAAACCCCCTCATCTTCCCGTCCCAGTGTGTCTAAAAACTTTTCCTGGCTAACATTGACCTCTTCCCTACACCTCCCCCCCATCCTTCCCCTAGGGCCAGGATGTCTAGAACCCAGACCAGCACCTCAGCCACCAAATCGTCGTCCACTGTGGTCCCTGCAAGTCCGGGAGGATCGAAGGGGGCACCCAACAGGGCTGCCAGTGTGCCACCTACTGAAGCTAAGGACCACCCGATTCCGCCACCTGCCAAGGTAAAGAAGGGTCCAGCATGCAGAAGGGAAAAGCCGCACCACCCACCCAGCAAGGCCTCATCCAGAACCAAAGAGGACATGGCATGGGCAGTGCAGGGGCCCCCTCACAGGGCCCCATACATATTTTCACTGTCTGCTTAGCAGACAGTGAAAATCGCGACGGGTGCCACTGCACCCGTCGCACCCCTGCAACTCCGCCGGCTCCATTCGGAGCCGGCTTCCTCGTTGCAGGGGCTTTCCCGCTGGGCCGGCGGGCGGCCTTTTGGCGGTCGCCCGCCGGCCCAGCAGGAAAGTTGGAATGACCGCCGCGGTCTTTTGACCGTGGGACGGTCATTCGGCGGTAACCGCATGGCGGGCGGCGACCGCCGCCCGCCACGGTCAGAATGACCGCCTATGTCACGCTTTAAGGACAATCGTGAACAATTGGCAAGGGATCTATTTACCAATCAGCTCAGCGCTAGCTCTACTGATCTACCAACACAGAAGACTGAGGGGGTCATTACAACCCTGGCGGACGGTGTTAAAGCGGCGGTAATACCGCAAACAGGCTGGCAGAAAAAAAAGAAGGAATTATGACCGTGGCGGGAACCGCCAACATAGACAGCCACTTTAACACACCGCCCGCCACGGCGGTACAGACAAGCAGCGCGGCGGTCACCGCCAACAGACAGGCGGAAGACAATGTACCGCCCATAGTATCACAACCCGCCAATCCGCCACCTTTTCCGGGGCGGATTCTCCGTAGATAAAAACACGGCAGAAACAGTTTCTGCTATGGGAACACGCTCACCTGAACACATCCCACGAGGAAGGAGGACTCCATGGAGCCGGAACTCCAAATCCTACTGGCCCTTCTATTCCTACTCATCTGCGAAGACCAACGCCTGCGCCGGCGACGACAACGGTGAGTACTGCACCTATGACATAGGGGAGGGGGGAGGCAATAGTTAGGGGGACACACATGCAACACCCCCACCCCACCCTCGCATATTTCAACACACACACCAATGCATTCACAAAAATCACATCAACAATCCACAACCCCCCCGGAAGAAAGCAAAGACAAAACGAAATCTGTCCAAACATTGTAATGTATCAATATACATGTCTCTAAAATATACAGATATATTAGCAAACCATACAAAAGTATATACATTCCGAGAAGTAGTGCAGATATGCACATATAAATGTCCGTGCACCACTAGTCCAAAAATGCATGGGCGAGGCCCACAAAAGATACCTGTCCACACACAGAGAGAACACTGCCGGGGCATCAGATAGAAATACTACAGGCACCTCAGGGGGAAGGGGGGGCACCTCAGCCGGAGGAGTGCAAAGCCAGATCCATGACGGGGCTCCATGCCCACTGTTCCATTCTGGGGAGTGCAAAGCCACAGTCTCTCAAGTCTCTACAGTGGGTGGGTTGCCCACTGTTCCATCCTGGGGAGTGCAAAGCCACAGTCTCTCAAGTCTCTACAGTGGGTGGTTTGCCCACTGTATCATCCTGGGGAGTGCAAAGCCACAGTCTCTCAAGTCTCTCCAGTGGGTGGTTTGCCCACTGCATTATCCTGGGAAGTGCAAAGCCACAGTCTCTCAAGTCTCTACAGTGGGTGGGTTGCCCACTGTACCATCCTGGGGAGTGCAAAGCCACAGTCTCTCAAGTCTCTACAGTGGGTGGCTTGCAAACTATTCCATCCTGGGGAGTGCGAAGCCACAGTCTCTCAAGTCTCTACAGTGGGTGGGATGCCCACTATTCCATCCTGGGGAGTGCAAAGCCACAGTCTCTCAAGTCTCACAAGTGGATTGGTTGCCCACTATTCCATCCTGGGGAGTACAAAGCCACAGTTTCCAAAGTAGATAACAGCCTCCACTGGTTCTGGAGGGGGACTGGTGCCCAGACTGGATTAGTCTCCCCGTGGAAGTTCCTGTACTGTCCCTGTCCCACCTGCACATGGGATAACGATGCTTGATGTGGAGGACATTTCATTCTTCCCCAGTGCATGCCCTGTTCAGCGGTGCTTTGCCATGGCGGATCTGGACTGTCCAGCGGTGCTTTGCCATGGCGGTTCTGGACTGTTCAGCGGTGCTTTGCCATGGCGGTCTCTGGACTGTTCAGCGGTGCTTTGCCATGGCGGTCTCTGGACTGTTCAGCGGTGCTTTAACATGCCGGTTCAGGACCGGGCATTGGTGTGTGGCATGACGTTCTCTGGACTGGGCATTGGTGTGTGGCATGATGTTCCCTCATTGCCCAGCGGGGCTGTGGCAGCCGGGGCCCTCCTGGGCACTGACTCTGGCGGTGGTCTCCTGACCAGTGATGATACTTGGGCCCTCCTGGGCACTGACTCTGGTGGTGGTTTCCTGACCAGTGACAATACTTGGGCCCTCCTGGGCACTGACTCCTGCGGTGGTCTCCTGACCAGTGATGATACTTGGGCCCTCCTGGGCACTGACTCTGGCGGTGGTCTCCTGACTAGTGACAATAATTGGGCCCTCCTGGGCACTGACTCCGGCGGTGGCGGTGGTCTTCTGACCAGTGACGATACTTGGGCCCTCCTGGGCACTGACTCCGGCGGTGGTCTCCTGACCAGTGACGATACTTGGGCCCTCCTGGGCACTGACTCCGGCAGTGGCGGTGGTCTCCAGACCAGTGACGACGGTGCTGGCGGTGGCGTCCCGACCGCCAGGAAGGATGCCGCACTTCTCCGCCGTGCTGCTCACACTAGGGTGTGCAGACTTCCTCTGGCTCTTCCCCACCTTTGGAGGAGTCACAGCTGACTCTGCAATCCCCCTGGAAACCCTTGTGAGTTGTTTTCCCTCCAGGAGTCTTCACAGGGTCCTGTCTGCCACTTTCCAATTTTAGAGCCTTTACAGGGGGTGGACTGCCAGTGCCTTGGCTCCGGGTCACACTGCCAGTCCTGGTGGCCGGTGCACTCCACACACCGTGAACAGGCACCACTGGTATTGGAGGTTTCTTGGCTGAGGCGCTACAACGGGACTGATGAATTGGAGGGGGGGGGCAAATAGGTCAACTTTACACAGGGACAGTTTCTGACAAACACTGGGATGGGTAGTTGGAGGCGGTCTGGGAGTGGAGGAAGAGGAGGTGGTTGTAGGAGGTGAGGTGTTTTGGGTGCAGGTGCAGGTACTGGAGGCTGTCGTGAGGTGGATGGATGTTGGGTGTGTGGGTGCCCGCGTTTGTGTACTTTGGGAGGGGGCGTCACAGACACACTGGGAGAGGACACAGGGGACGTGTAAATGGGAGTGGAGGTGGTGAGTGCAGGTGAGCGGGGTGTGGTGCTGGGTGTTCTGGTGCGAGTCCTGGTGCCTGTAGATGTAGTGCATGCAGGTGTGAGTGTAGACGAGACTGGGAGGGAGGAGGGAGACGACGAGGAGGGGGACACAGTGGAGGCAGTGGATGTTGCTGTGTCTGCACGTGGGTGATGCTTGCGTGTGTGCCTGTGGGTTGTGTGGTGCCTAAGTTTGCCTGAGCTACTTTTGTGTGTAGAGGTGTGTGCATGCTGGTCTGATGGTGTGCTTGGGATAGGCTGGGGTACAGGGGATTGGGTCTGAGTGGAGGAGGTTGGAGGGGGAGGCTTGTCACAGGGACAATGGCTGCCATCAGTGCTGATGCCAGAGATTGCAGGGTTCGCTGAAGGGCAGCCTGACCAGAATGAATGCCCTCCAGGAATGCATTACCGTGTTGCAACTCCCTTTCTACGCCCTGGGTGGTATTCAGAATGGTAGACTGCCCAACAGTGAGTGACCTGAGGAGGTCAATGGCCTCCTCACTGAGGGCAGCAGGGGTGACTGGGGCAGGGCCTGAGGTGCCTGGGGCGAAGGCGCACAGATGGTGCCGCCTCCACAAGGGAGCTCCCATCGTCGGACGAGTCCGTGTCGCTGGTTGGTGATCCGGTGGCCGACGTGAAGCTCCCCTCGCCCTCCGTCCCACTGGTGCATTCAGAGTCCGTGGTGTGGCCCTCCAAGGCCATGTGGGATGCAGCTCCCTCGTGCTCCGGTGCCTCTGTACCTCCGCCTGATGATGCTGATGCACAAAAGAACAGGGAGAGCAGAAAAAAGGGGGGGGAGACAGAAGAAAGACAGGTTAAGTGCATGGCATACCGCGACCGTTGGCGGACACTACAGACACAGCAGACCCCTGCACTACGCCGTGCTCCTGGCCTCTACAGATGCAATTCCTGGGATCTGGCCTACATGGCTATGGTGGACCTCTGCACACATGGATGACACAGGGGCATCTATACCTGTACTTGGCACTCTACTGCGGCGGGGTAGGGAGCCACGTGGCCTGCATTACGGAGGGGCCTAGTCTACCTATGTCTGCCTGGCCTAGGTACACCCACAGGACTTCTCCCCCACCCAGACCCCTCCAATGCGCGCAAAGTCCGCAGAATTATGTTGTACTCACCCCCTTGTGTCCGCTGTGATGCCCTCAAGCGCCCATCCAACTCAGGGTAGACCACAGCCAGGATCCTGAACATCATGGGGGGTCATGGGGCGACGAGCACCCCTCCAACGTTGGGAGGCCATCCCCAGCTGAGCCTCCGCCGTCTTCTTGCTCCAGCGGCAAATGTCCTCCCATCGTTTACGGCAGTGGGTGCCCCGTCTCTCGTGGACCCCCAGGGTCCGGACGTGCTTGGCGATGGCACGCCAAATGTCCCTTAACAACCGCACCGTCAATGTGCGTGGCCCCCTCCCTACCCTAGCCATGTGGCACATTCATTCACATGCATTAATGTTCCCTGAAATCTGCCCCCTCCCCTCTTCCAACCAGCCCTCTCCACACAGGCCTAGCCCATACAACGTGCTCCCAGTGTACTTACCTGTTGGTCTGGAGGACCGTAGAGTAGCGTGTACTGGGGGAGGACCCCGTCTACCAGTTTCTCCAACTGCTGAGCAGTGAAGGCAGGGGCCCTTTCCCCAGATGCAGCAGCCGTCATCGCTTCCAGACCGAGGTCACAGCAGCACTTGCAGTGTAGGTCCTCTCCTGTCGTAGATCAGGTATTGAGTGATTGAACAGATATAAAATGGCGGTGACGTCCGCGGCGGTGACGTCCGCGGCGGTGCGTATCATTACCTCCGGCGCACTTCCTCATTGGCTCCTGGGACCCATAGGGTCCAATGTTAACCAATGCAGCATTGTGCAGCAGTCTACGACCGCCTACCGCGACGGTGTGCAACGCCAACGCAGTTACCCCACAATCCCATTGTCCCAGTTTAGAGGTCAGGCAGCCGCCATTTCAGGGGCCCACATGGCTTCATTTACTTCTGCGTCACACATAGCTAGGCCTACACTCAACACACATACAGGAAGAGTCTTGTGTTTGGTGTCGTGTTCTGTGTAACTGTGGGTACATACCTGGAAAAAAGTTGACTCGATCCTCGCTGTTGTCCTTCCTAGGCACCGTCATTTGGGACAATTGAGAAGATGGCGGAATCCTCCGGTGTACTGACCGCTGGTGGACCTGTTGACAATGGAGGAGCGACATTTAATCGTCACCTACAGGTTTGACCGTGACACTATCCAGGAACTATGTACCCAGTTGGAGCCAGACCTGATGTCACCAATCCGCCATCCCACAGGAATCCCCCCTGACGTGCAGGTGCTGTCAGTGCTCCATTTCCTTGCAAGTGGGTCTTTTCAGACAACAGTGGCCATGGCATCAGGGATGTCCCAGCCTATGTTTTCCAACGTGCTGTCCAGAGTGTTGTCTGCCCTGTTGAAACACGTAAGGAGATACATCATTTTCCCTGAGGTGGAAGATTTGGCTACAGTGAAAGGTGACTTCTATGCCCTTGGACATATCCCCAACGTCATAGGTGCTATTGATGGGACCCATGTAGCTCTGGTCCCCCCCCACAGGAGTGAACAGGTGTACAGGAACCGTAAGAGTTTTCATTTGATGAATGTACAGATGGTCTGTTTGGCAGACCAGTACATCTCCCAGGTAAATGCTATTTTCCCTGGCTCAGTGCATGACGCCTACATCCTGCGGAATAGCAGCATCCCTGATATGATGGGTCAACTCCAGAGGCACCGTGTGTGGCTATTAGGGGACTCTGGTTACCCCAACCTTTCCTGGCTATTGACCCCAGTGAGGAATCCCAGGACCAGGGCAGAGGAACGCTACAATGAGGCCCATGGGCGGACTAGGAGGGTGATCGAACGCACCTTCGGCCTCCTCAGGGCCAGGTTCAGCTGCCTCCATATGATAGGTGGTTCCCTATTCTACTCACCGAAGAAGGTGTGCCAGGTCATCATCGCCTGCTCGATGCTTCACAATCTTGCTTTGCGACGCCAGGTGCCTTTTCTGCAGGAGGATGGTCCAGATGATGGTGTTGTGGCAGCTGTGGAGCCTTTGGAGCCTGTGGACGGTGATGAGGAGGAAGCTGAGGAAGAAGACAACGACAACAGGGAGTCAGTCATACAGCAATATTTCCAGTGACACACAGGTGAGAACATTTCATTTTTAACATTTCATTCACTGTCATACGTCTTACTCTATCCTGTGTGTAATTTAATGGGATTATTTGGTAACTGAGTTGTTCCTTTCCATTACGGTTTCACAGGTGTGGTTACCAATGTGTGTCATCTGCATGCATCTTTCAAGGACTTGTGATGTGTGACATTGGTATGTTGCCTTAACAACCAAAAAAGCATTTTGACACTGTCATTGATAATACATTTTACAAAATCATAGACTGACTCCAGAATGTTTTGTGGTTCAAGGGTGTTTATTTAAGTGCTCAAAAATGGAGGGGGGTTGTAATATGGTGATGGGTGATGGTGGCGGAATGTCCATGGCAGAGTCCAGTCTATTAGTCTCACAGGTGCACTGCCCATCTGGGCATAGGAAGTGGAGCTGGGGCAGTTAAAGTATGGACAGGGTAACAAAGTGGGACAGTGGGGGGACAATCAGGGTGCTCTTATTTGCTGGCGGGGGTCTTGCCACCTTGCTCTGTCCTGTTCCTGGATCTCAGGGACCGCTTGAGTCGTGGTTGTTGTCCGCCTGCAGGGGGTGGGGTGCTGGTGTGGTGGTCCTGTGGCGGGGCGTCCTGTCCACTAGCGCCGGCGGAGGTGGTGGGCAGTTCATCGTCCTGGCTAGTGTCAGGGGCCCCTTGGAGTGCCACGGTGTCCCTCAAGGTTTGCTGTATGTCCTTCAGCACCCCTACGATGGTGCCCAAGCCGGAGCTGATGGTCCTGAGCTCCTCCCTGAAGCCCAAATACTGTTCCTCCTGCAGGCGCTGGGTCTCCTGAAACTTGACCAGGACCGTCGCCATCGTCTCCTGGGAGTGGTGGTATGCTCCCATGATGGAGGATAGGGCCTCGTGGAGAGTGGGTTCCCTTGGCCTGTCCGCCCCCTGTCGCACAGCAGCCCTCCCAGTTCCCCTGTGTTCCTGTGCCTCCGTCCCCTGGCCCGTGTGCCCACTACCACTGCCTCCAGGTCCCTGTTGTTGATGGGGTGGTGGGTTATCCTGGGTTCCCTGTAGTGGTGGACACACAGCTGATTGACCTGTCCTGGGTACGGAGGTTTGGGCCCGCTGGGTGGGTGCTGTGCTGGTGTTACCAGAGGGTGGAAGGTGTGTGTTGAGCTGTGCCTGTGCAAGGGGAACCAACTGCCCCGAGGCCCACGATGGTCCGGGCTGGTCATCAGGCTCCAGTAGGGCAGAGCTGCTATCGTCACTGTGGGCCTCTTATGTGGGTGGAGTGGAGATGTCTGGACCCTCCGGTGTGGTGACGGTCCTTCGTGATCCTGCAGGGGCATAAGAGCATGATTATTGCATGTGTGTGTGTCATGGTGTGCAATGGGTGGGTGAGCGTGTACCCCAGTGCTAGCATTCCTGTGTGGGGGCTTGTGTGATGATGGTTAGGGGGTTGTTCTGGGTATGTGCAGAGAGCATGCTTTGGTGAGGGGTGACCATGCTTAGTTGTGTCATGCAGGGATTGTTTAATGGGATGTGTGGTTTGTGTACTTAGTACATTAGTGAGGAGTTGGAGTGATAGGGGAGGGGGTGAGGATGGGGGTGTGTGATAGCATGCAGGTAGGGTGGGGGATATGATAGTTGAGATTTGACTTACCAGTGTCCATTCTTCCACCGACTCCTCCGAGGCCCTCTGGATGCATGATGGTCAAGACTTGCTCCTCCCATGTTGTTAGTTGTGGGGGAGGAGGTGGGGGTCCGCCGCCAGTCCGGTGTACCGCGATGTAGTGCCTGGAGACCGCTGAACGCACCTTCCCCCGTAGGTCGGTCCACCTCTTCCTGATGTCCTCCCGATTTCTTGGGTGTTGTCCCACTGCGTTGACCCTGTCCACGATTCTGCGCCATAGCTCCATCTTCCTGGCTATGGAGGTGTGCTGCACCTGTGAGCCAAATAGCTGTGGCTCTACCCGTAGGATTTCCTCCACCATGACCCTGAGCGGGGGTGTCTTTGGCGTGCCATGGAGTGGTGTGTGTTATGTGTGAGGTGGTGTATGTGGTGATGAGTGTAGTGATGTGTAGTGGTGTGTGGTGTTTTGTGCGTGGATGTTGAGTGGGTGATGGTGTTGTGTGCCTCTGTGTGGTGGTATTGTCTATTCTGTGCTCTGTTTCTGGCCTTCGTCAATAATTTTTGGTCGTAGGGGTTTGTGGGTGATGTGGGTGTGTGTTTTATATTGTGTTGGGTGTGTGGGAGTGGTGTTTGTATGTGTATCAGGTGTGTGTATTTGGAAGTGTCCAATGTGGCGGTGTTTTGGAGATGTGTGTGTATTTTGAGCACGGCAGTGTGTACCGCCAATGTAATACCGCGGTTGAAAGACCGCCGCGCAGATACGTTTGTCGTAATAGTATGGGTGTGTTTCTGTTGGCGTGGAGGTTTTGTTTTCGCCAGTTTAACACTGACCTTTGGTGTGGCGGACTTGTGTGGGTGTCTGAATTTTGGCGGATTCCGAGATGTGTGTCATCATAGCTGTGGTGGAATTCCGCGGCCGCGGCGGTGTATTGGTGGTCTTCTGCACGGCGGTAAGCGGTTTTTACCACCAATGTTGTAATGACCCCCTAACAGTCTAAAGGTGAAATTTCAAAAGTTGGAGAAACTGAAAAAACAAGAACTGGCCTGGTGGTGGGATGGGATAACTCTACACAAATATTTAAATAATGATAAGATGCCTAGAGGTCTCAGAATTTTGATCTTCCCAACATATGATGATCTGGATGAGGAATAACATGAAAATGGGGTGACAACCTACAAAACGCATCATTCACTAAGATGCTTATACTGATTAGACATACTAATAAAAAGGTTGCTAAGCTCCAGGGTCACATAGAAATATTAGAAAAAGAGATTGATGAAATCCCCCAAAAGGATTTGGTAAATAAGAATTATGAAATTTTGGGCAAGATAATTGATGACTACCATATTTACCTGAGGGACAAAAAACAACGTAAAATTAAACGTTACGACTTGGATTATAAATTTGCATCGGGACCGGCGTCTTACTTTCACCGGCCCAACATTCATAGAATCTAACGGTCGCTCGGACCGTGTTACTAATGATGGATTCTGACTGATTTTCACCACCTACACTTCTTTGGCAGCTTTCTTCTCGCTTTACCTTTGTTGATTACTGTGACTGACTGGATATCATCCTGCCCTGAAGAAGCCCCTTTGTTGATGGGCGAAAAACGTTGGCTGTCATTTTTCTGTGCCATGTGCTGCAATAAGAACATGAGAGTTGTGTGAATACCTTACATTTGAATTAAAAGAATCAGATGGAAGATTTTGTCTCGTCTCTGCTACTGGAGTATTGGACTGTTTTTTCACTGTACTTAATGATTTGCCCTCGTTGCGTTGCACCACCTACTTTAGTTTATCTCAATTAAGTCCATTTGCATCCTGTTGAAGGGATAACAGCTTTCTACGTGGCTCAATGTTAGTGGTGATTATCCCTGCGTTCATCAGCTGGCATGTCACACATCAATGGCACAATTCTTCTGCAAGCATCCTAAATCTGTGTTCAAACAAATTCCGCCTGAATAATTTCCTCATTACATCACTCCCTAAATGTGTTAGGCAACAAAAATGTTGAGTCATGGCAAACAATAAACTGTCTGGCAATACTGGTCTTCCATCTAATGAAGTCCAAATTCCAGTTGCTTTTTTCCCACATCCTCCTCTGATACAACCCTGATGTTCTGCCTCCGAAACATCTTTCTGTGATCGCTTGAGTTCTTCCCATGTATCCGCTACTGACAACAACATTGAAAAAGCAATGTCTTCTACAGATTCATTTGTATAAGCCTTGTTAACCCCTTCACGGGCAGGCCTTTTCCCCCTCCTGTGCCGAGCCTTTTTGTGGCTATTTGGGGCAGTTCGCGCTTAGACCCTCATAACTTTTTGTCCACATAAGCTAGCCAAGCCAAATTTGCGTCCTTTTTTTTCCAACATCCTAGGGATTCTAGAGGTACCCAGACTTTGTGGGTTCCCCTGAAGGAGGCCAAGATATTAGCCAAAATACAGTGACAATTTCCTTTTTGTTTTAAAAAATGGGAAAAAGCAGCTGCAGAAGATGGCTTGTGGTTTTTCCCCTGAAAATGGCATCAACAAAGGGTTTGCGGTGCTAAAATAACCGGCTTCCCAGCTTTTAGGAACAGGCAGACTTGAATCAGAAAACCCGATTTTTCAACACAAATGTGGCATTTTACTGGGACATACCCCATTTTTACATTTTTTTGTGCTTTCAGCCTCCTTCCAGTCAGTGACAGAAATGGGCATGAAACCAATGCTGGATCCCAGAAACCTAAACATTTCTGAAAAGTAAACAACATTTTGAATTCAACAAGGGGTCATTTATGTAGATCCTACAAGGGTTTCCTAAAGAAAATAACAACTGAAAAAGAAAAATATTGAAATTGAGGTGAAAAAAACATCAATTTTTCTCTACGTTTTACTCTGTAACTTTTCCCTGCAATGTCAGATTTTCGAAAGCAATATACCGTTACGTCTGTTAGACTCCTCTCGTTATGGTGATATATAGGGCTTGTAGGTTCATCAAGAACCCTAGGTATCCAGAGCCAATAAGCTGAGCTGCACCCTGCAGTGCGTTTTCATTCTATACCGAGTATACAGCAATTCATTTGCTGAAATATAAAGAGTGAAAAATAGCTATCAAGAAAACCTTTGTATTTCCAAAATGGGCACAAGATAAGGTGTTCAGGAGCAGTGGTTATTTGCACATCTCTGAATTCTGGGGTGACCATACTAGCATGTGAATTACAGGGCATTTCTCAAATAGATGTCTTTTTTACACACTCTCTTATATTTTGCTAATCTATGTTCCCCCAAGTCTCCCGATAAAAATGATACCTCACTTGTGTGGGTAGGCCTAGCGCCAGTGACAGGAAATGCCCCAAAACACAACGTGGACACATCACATTTTTTTAACCCCTTCGCTGCCAGGCCTTTTCCCCCTCCTGTGCCGAGCCTTTTTTTGGCTATTTGGAGCAGTTCGCGCTTAGGCCCTCATAACTTTTTGTTCACATAAGCTACCCACGCCAAATTTGTGTCCTTTTTTTCCAACATCCTAGGGATTCTAGAGGTACCCAGACTTTGTGGGTTCCACAGAAGGAGGCCAAGAAATTAGCCAAAAAACAGTGAAAATTTCGTTTTTTTAAAAAAAATGGGAAAAATGGGCTGCAGAAGAAGGCTTGTGGTTTTTCCCCTGAAAAGGGCATCAACAAAGGGTTTGCGGTGCTGAAATCACCAGCTTCCCAGCTTTCAGGAACAGGCAGACTTGAATCAGAAAACCCAATTTTTCAAAACAATTTTGGCATTTTACTGGGACATACCCCATTTTTACGATTTTTTGTGCTTTCAGCCTCCTTCCAGTCAGTGACAGAAATGGGCATGAAACCAACGCTGGATCCCAGAAACCGCAACATTTTGGAAAGGTAGACACAAATCTGAATTCAGCAAGGGGTCATTTGTGTAGATCCTACAAGGGTTTCCTACAGAAAATAACAACTGAAAAAGAAAAATATTGAAATTGAGGTGAAAAAAACATCAATTTTTCTCTACGTTTTACTCTGTAACTTTTTCCAGCAATGTCAGATTTTCGAAAGCAATATACCGTTACGTCTGCTGGACTCTTCTGGTTGCGGGGATATATAGGGCTTATAGGTTCATCAAGAACTCTAGGTACCCAGAGCCAATAAATGACCTGCACCCTGCAGTGGGTTTTCAATCTATGCCGGGTATACAGCAATTCATTTGCTGAAATATAAAGAGTAAGAAATAGCTATCAAGAAAACCTTTGTATTTCCAAAATGGGCACAAGATAAGGTGTTGAGAAGCAGTGGTTATTTGCACATCTCTGAATTCCGGGGTGCCCATACTAGCATGTGAATTACAGGGCATTTCTCAAATAGACGTCTTTTTTACACATTGTCTTACATTTGGAAGGAAAAAATGTAGAGAAAGACAAGGGGCAATAACACTTGTTTTGCTATTCTATGTTCCCCCAAGTCTCCCGATAAAAATGATACCTCACTTGTGTGGGTAGGCCTAGCGCCCGCGACAGGATAAGCCCCAAAACACAACGTGGACACATCACAGAAAACAGAGGTGTTTTTTGCAAAGTGCCTACCTGTAGATTTTGTCCTGTAGCTCAGCCGCCACCTAGGGAAACCTACCAAACCTGTGCATTTCTGAAAACTAGAGACCTAGGGGAATCCAAGATGGGGTGACTTGTGTGGCTCGGACCAGGTTCTGTTACCCAGAATCCTTTGCAAACCACAAAATGTGGCTAAAAAAACACATGTTCCTCACATTTCTGTGGCAGAAAGTTCTGGAATCTGAGAGGAGCCACGAATTTCCTTCCACCCAGCGTTCCCCCACGTCTCCCGATAAAAATGATACCTCACTTGTGTGGGTAGGCCTAGCGCCCGCGACAGGAAATGCCCCAAAGCGCAACGTGGACACAGCCAAATTGGTGAAGGAAAAAAGAGGTGTTTTTTGCAAAGTGCCTACCTGTAGATTTTGGCCTATAGCTCAGCCGCCACATAGGGAAACCTACCAAACCTGTGTATTTCTGAAAACTAGAGACCTTGGGGAATCCAAGATGGGGTGACTTGTGTGGCTCGGACCAGGTTCTGTTACCCAGAATCCTTTGCAAACCTCAAAATTTGGCTAAAAAAACACATGTTCCTCACATTTCTGTGGCAGAAAGTTCTGGAATCTGAGAGGAGCCACAAATTTCCTTCCACCCAGCGTTCCCCCACGTCTCCTGATAAAAATGATACCTCACTTGTGTGGGTAGGCCTAGCGCCCGTGACAGGAAACGCCCCAAAGCGCAACGTGGACACAGCCAAATTGATGAAGGAAAACAGAGGTGTTTTTTGCAAAGTGCCTACCTGTAGATTTTGGCCTGTAGCTCAGCCGCCACCTAGGGAAACCTACCAAACCTGTGCATTTCTGAAAACTAGAGACCTAGGGGAATCCAAGATGGGGTGACTTGTGTGGCTCGGACCAGGTTCTGTTACCCAGAATCCTTTGCAAACCTCAAAATTTGGCTAAAAAAACACATGTTCCTCACATTTCTGTGGCAGAAAGTTCTGGAATCTGAGAGGAGCCACGAATTTCCTTCCACCCAGCGTTCCCCCACGTCTCCCGATAAAAATGATACCTCACTTGTGTGGGTAGGCCTAGCGCCCGCGACAGGAAACGCCCCAAAGCGCAACGTGGACACAGCCAAATTGGTGAAGGAAAACAGAGGTGTTTTTTGCAAAGTGCCTACCTGTAGATTTTGGCCTGTAGCTCAGCCGCCACCTAGGGAAACCTACCAAACCTGTGCATTTTTGAAAACTAGAGACCTAGGGGAATCCAAGATGGGGTGACTTGTGGGGCTCTGACCAGGTCCTGTTACCCAGAATCCTTTGCAAACCTCAAAATTTGGCTAAAAAAACAAATTTTTCTCACATTTCGGTGACAGAAAGTTCTGGAATTTGAGAGGAGCCACAAATTTCCTTCCACCCAGCGTTCCTCCAAGTCTTCCAATATAAATGATACCTCACTTGTGTGGGTAGGCCTAGCGTCCGCGACAGGAAATGCCCCAAAATGCAACGTGGACACATCACATTTTTTAAAAGAAAACAGAGGTGTTTTTTGCAAAGTGCCTACCTGTGGGTTTTGGCCTCTAGCTCAGCCGACACCTAGGGAAACCTAACAAACCAGCACCTTTTTGAAAACTAGAAACCCCGGTGAATCCAAAATGGGGTGACTTGTGGGGTTCTGACCAGGTTCTGTTACCCAGAATCCTTTGCATACCTCAAAATTTGGCTAAAAAAACACGTTTTCCTCACATTTCGGTGAAAGAAAGTTCTGGAAACTGAGAGGAGACACAAATTTCCTTCCACCCAGCGTTCCCCCAAGTCTCCCGATAAAAATGATACCTCACTTGTGTGGGTAGGCCTAGTGCCCACGACAGGAAATGGCCCAAAACACAACATGGACACATCACATTTTTTCATAGAAAACAGTGCCTACCTGTTGGTTTTGGCCTCTAGCTCAGCCGGCCCCAAGAGGGGCAGAAATGGCCTAAATTAAATGTGTGTCCCCCACCCCCCAACCCGCCCCGGGAGCGACCCTTGCCTATGGGGTCGCTCCCCCTGCATGACATTGGTGCCAAAAAAAAATCCCCGGTGCCTAGTGGTTTCTGCCCCCTTGGGGGCAGATTGACCTAAACTCGGCCAATCTGCCCCCAAGGGGGGGGCAGAAATGGCCTAAAATGAATTTCCCCCCAAACCCCCCCCGGGAGCGACCCTTGACTACGGGGTCGCTCCCCCTGCGTGACATTGGCGCCAAAAAAAGGATCCCCGGTGCCTAGTGGTTTCTGCCCCCTTGGGGGCAGATTGACCTAAAATCGGCCAATCTGCCCCCAAGGGGGGCAGAAATGGTCTAAATACAATTTCCCCCCCAGGGGAGCGACCCTTGCCTAATGGGTCGCTCCCCATCTCTAAAAAAACAAACAAACACAAAAAAAAATACACAATTTTTTTTTTTGCCCTGGCGTCAAGAGGTTTCAGCCCCCCCTGGGGGCAGATCGGCCTAATAACAATAGGCCGATCTGCCCTCAGGGGGGGCAGAAATGGCCTAAAATAAATTTGCCCCCACCCAACCCCCCCACCCCGGGAGCGACCCTTGCCTACGGGGTCGCTCCCCCTGCATGACATTGGCGCCCCCAAAAAAATCCCCGGTGCCTAGTGGTTTCTGCCCCCTTGAGGGCAGATTGACCTAAAATCGGCCAATCTGCTCCCAAGGGGGGCAGAAATGGTCTAAATACAATTTACCCTCCAGGGGAGCGACCCTTGCCTAATGGGTCACTCCCCATCTAAAAAAAAAAAAACAAACCAAAAAAAAACACACAAAAAAAATGTGCCTGCCGCCTAGAGGTTTCTGCCCCCCCGGGTGCAGATCGGCCTAATAAAAATAGGCCTGGGGGCAGAAATGGCCTAAAATAAATTTGCCCCCCCAATCCCACCCCCGGGAGCGACCCTTGCCTACGGGGTCGCTCCCCCTGCGTGACATTGGCGCAAAAAAAAAAATCCACGGTGCCTATTGGTTTCTGCCCCCCTTGGGGGCAGATCAGCCTAATCAAAATAGGCTTATCTACCCCCCAGGAGGGCAGAAATGGCCTAAAATAATTCCCCCCCCCCAGGGGAGCGACCCTTGCCTAAGGGGTTGCTCCCCTTACGTGAAATTCACGTAAAAAAGAAAACTCCCTGGTGTCTAGTGGTATCGGTCCCCCTTGGGGCAGATTGGCCTCATCAAAATAGGCCAATCTGCCCCCAAGGGGGGACAGAAATGGCCTAAATATAATTTGCACCCTAGGGCAGAAAAGGCCTTCCAAAAAATGCCCCCCCCTGGGAGCGACCCTTGCCCAAGGGGTCGCTCCCTTTATGACAATTAAAAAAAAAAAAAACATCCCTGGTGTCTAGTGGGCGTTTCAAAAGCCGGATTGCAAGCAATCCGGCTTTTGAAACGCTTGGAGAGACTTCAAAGGGAATGAAATAAATTTCCTTCCCTTTGAAGCCTCTCCGGGCCTCCCCCACGTGATCGAAAGAGAAATGCAAAGCATTTCTTTTTCGATCGTGCTGGAAGCTGAGCTTCCAGCGCGATGGGGGAGGCTCTGTGACAAACAGCGTGCTCGCGCGCTGATGTCACGGGGGGTGGAAGGGAAAGGGTTTCCCCTTCCATCCCTGCCTTTGGGGGGTGGGGGGAAGCACACAGTGGGAGCGAGAGCGCTCCCTCTGGGCTGTGTGCCGAGGACGTAATGGTTACGTCCTCGGCACAGCAGCACTGTGCCGCAGGACGTAACCACTACGTCCTCAGCACAGAACCGGTTAAATGTGTAGGCCACAAGTCACCAACATTGTGCAACTTCATCTATTCTGTTTCCAACTGTGATATCCATTGCCACTTCTGTGAGTTGCACACTTAACCACTGCAACCTCTGTAGACTTTTGCAATGTGTCATGCAAGGTTCTCTCATGTTTCCCATTCTGAATTATTCTACCAGATGAGGTTATGAACCACTCTATGACAATAACTGTCCACAGTCATGGCCCACACCAAAGCCATATTGATTATCTGTAAATATAGTCACTCTCAATTGGGATGATAGATTGCAAATTGCAGTGAGATAAGAATTCGAGACATGAAGCTTCCACAACCTCTTAAGTTGCACAGACAGTGTAAGCTGTTCTCAATGTACCTTCACCATTCCTCTGATATGAGCCATCCACAAAGATTACATGATCAGGTTCAATCAAAGGTTCATGTTTTATGTCTAGTCTTGGTGCAATGTGAAACTCTTACTGTAATCAAGCATTCCTAGTGCCGGACACAACAGAGATTTTCTCTCAGCTCTAGGACAGCATTTAAGCACTTGTTATCACATGGAAGCAGATTGGACACATCTTTATGTTTCAGCCTCAGTAAAGGCTTAGCCACTAGGAAAAAGTGTGGTATCCACTGTCTACGTTAGCCAACCATTTCCAGGAACCTTTTCTCTGTATTTTGGGTGGGTTCATCCTGAGTATGTCTCTACTCTACTGATGAGAGGTGGGACCCCAAAACTGGTCCGAGGATGCTTGTTTCTGGTCCAGTTTGGGCTAGACTATTCACATGGGGAACAGTGTCAAAACTGATGTGCATATGGCTGGGTCCAAAGTGGGGTGGCATGGTGAGCAAAAGAACAATGGATTTAACCGAGATCTATGACTGGGAGTGAGTGTTTGAAAGGTTTCAGCACTCAAGTAATCATCTTTTTGTGCTGCTCTACTCTCTCATGGGGCACCTTTCTTGTTCATTTCTCAGTGATATGTACCAATTACTGGACTTCTTTTTGATGATACTATAGTTTACTTAGAGACTCTTTGGGCCTCATTTCGAGTTTGTCAGGCGGAAAAGGTCGCCAACATAACTCCCGCCTTAAGGAGACCCACTGGCCCTATTATGAGTTTCCCGCTGGGTCAGCAGGTGGAAACACAGTTTCCACCTGCTGGCCCAGGGGGAAACGCACAACAACATTGATGCTGGCTCGTAATACGGCTGACGGCAATGTTGTTGTGCATCAGGTGCACCAGCAGACAGTGATTTGAGTGACAAGTCTGGCCAGGAGGGAATCAGGCAACCCACCTCCGTCAGCCTTTGCATGGTGGGGAAACCAATATGTAAATGCCGGGCAAGAGAGGGATCATAATCCCCAGCACAGCTAGACCGTCGGGTGACAAAAAAGTGGTGGTGCTGGCAGTCCGACCATGGCTGACCACCACGGTCATAATGTGGTGGTTTGACCGCTGCTTTGGTGGCAGTCAGACCATCACAGCAAGTCTGGGGTTCCCAGGACTGCCAGACTCGCAATAAGGGCCTTTGTGTCCACTGTCAGATAAGTGATTCACCAATGCAATGGTATCTTGTCTGTAAACTTCTTGAGTGCTAGATGCCACAATTAGATAATTGATATTTTGCAAAAGAAATAAATTGCAAGGCATCTGCAGGGATTCCAGATTTTTCTTCAGATTCTGATTAAAAATTGAGGGACTCTCAGTATACCCTTGCGAAACTCAGTACTTTGTCAAAACACTCTCTCTGAATACAAAAGAGAGGAAGAACTGGCTGTCCTCATACAATTGGATAGGAAAAAGGCCTGACACAAGTCCACAACGGCAAACCAACCTGTAGTTCATGGAACCCGAAAAAGGATGGTGACTGGATTCAGTACCATGGGACAACATGGAACAATAATACCATTAATCTTTCAGAGGTCTTGAACAATCTTATATTTACAATCAGGCTTAGCAAGCCCATGACCAGGAAGTTGTAAGGGCTCCCAACAATTTCTCTCAGAATGTCTTTACCCCACATGTCTTCAGTTATTGGTGCTATTCCTGCCATTGTCTCTGGGGTCAAATTGTATGGTGGTGTTCTCCGAAAAATGCATTAGGCTTCACTGTGATTTCGACTAGTTCTATATCTTTGATTAGTCGGATGTTCTTCCCGTAAAATTCTTAACTTCTGGGTTTACAGTTTCTTTTTAATTAGGAGCTAAATCCTTTATTGTCCTCACTGGATACATTCCTAGAGCTGCTTCTGGTCGGGCCATTTTAAATTCAACATCTTCACCACGCATTTGAAACTCAACACTATCTGATGTACAATGAATTGTGCAATCTAACTTGCACAACAAATCTCTTCCTAGCAGACTTGCAGGGCTTGAATCACACACTGCAATGTGGTATTTTTCTTCAAATGAACCTAGTTTTACAGGAACTTCTGAAAATGGGTTTGATATCTGTTTATTTGTAGCTTCTATACTTGGGATCGAATTACCAAGAGTGGTAGGTCTGGGACTTCCACTGTTATAACAGTACAATGGGTAGCTCCAGTATCAATCAGAAGTTACAGTTGGTGGCCATTAACTTCTCCTTCTCCATGTGGTCCACTCTGGTCTACCTCTAAAACTGCATCAGGTATGTAGTCTTCCTCCCCCCTCAGCCACAGCCAAATTATACAGCCAAAACTCTCACTGTCCAACATAGGGAACTGTTGAAATGGGTTCTGATTCTTGTTCTGAAATTGGTTTAGATTTGCTCTTGGCATCCGGTTCACATTAAATCTAGGAGTTCCCATTTTCAGTGGGACCATCACGGCTTGTGGAACCTTCATCATTGGAGACAGGTCTGTATTGGCGCTTGCATTTACTGAATGAGTAGATTCTACATCTATACTGGATTTCCTCCTTGCCTTTGACCTTCACTACTCATTCTATTTGGATTCAGCCTACATGCCCACTTCAAAAGCCCTATTCTACTACAAAAATAATAAGGAGTAATTTTCTTCAACATTTCAATATCTACACCAGGATTCAGGCCAACTGTAACTCTTTGATCCATGCGGAACAATCATACCTCCTTAAACACCTTGAATACCAGTTTGAAACCTAACACCATGCATTCCACCAGAATTCCCTGCAAAAGGATAATTCTGAGCTCCCTTCTGTGCCAAAGGTTTTGTGCAAGCATGAACTTTTCCTTATTTAACACCTCTAACAAGGCTTCCATTGAGGGTTTTCTCTCTTTGAGGTCAACCTTTTTGAGCTCTAAATTGTCCCAGACACCTTGTATTTTAGCCCGATTCAGTTATAAAATTCTGTGTTACTAACAAGGATTCTATACTGAATTGCCCTTTGGTGTCCTACTTTTTATAACCGCCCCCTGGGGCAAAGATTGAGACTCCTGTTCCTTATTTTCCTTGGGGGTTCCTGGGAAAGTACTTAAAAGCTATTTGTGAGCACTAACTCTGCTCCCTCAATCAGGTTTTGCTTTTCTGTTTCCACATTACAACTATCAACTGGAAAACGCTAGTGTGTCAGGTTGATAAGGGTTGAGTTGTTCCACCTCTTCTCATTTGGCCTGTGCCTTGAAAATAGACATCAAGGAAGGCATGATTTTAACTCTTTCTCCAGAGTTATTCGGGTTCCCTCAGGGCTCCCTCAGCTTATGCTGGACAGCAGACTGTGGTAATTGTGACTCTGATATACTGCACACCACCTCTTGACAATGGTGAATGATATAAGAAGTGGAAGGGCAAACTATTACTTTGCTCAGCTGTGTGTTTCCACTATCACTCCCCTCATTTGAGTGTAGTTCTAGGCATGCATGCATACTTCTTAAACCATATCTGATTTTGTTATCTTTGGGTTTAGGCATTTCCTCTTCCACCAGTCCTTCTGTACCCAAGAGTGTTTTTTTTTTTTACTTTGAGCTTTCCTTCTAAAAATGGGAAAAGTAGCTGCTTCCAGAGGTTTCACTTTCCTTCCTCATGTTGGGCTCATTGATCTTTGTCTACCCTTTGTCCGGTCCTTGACACCTGACTCCTGGAACAGTGGCAGTACTGCCTATGATGCAGCATGCAGCTGCCAGCTAGTGCTGGCACTGCCTAAGGATCCCCGGAAGCCAATTCAGAGCAGAGGCTCTTCGCTCTCTCTGCAGAGCCCCTGCACCACCTTTAGCCATAGACGTGCCCTACCTGGATTTGCATGCAGTCCATCTGCAACAGCATTACTTGTATCAGAGGAGGGCCAACTCATATGGTCACCCCCCAGACAAGAGGGGAAGAAGACAAGCTAAGCCAAAACCAAAGTGCAGAGCACTCCTACCGAGAACCTTGAAGTAAGCGTATTAGTTCATTTGTACAATTTTTAGCCCGCAGTGCCAGAGAGACAGTAGCTCCCGGCCAGCATGTTAGTTAGCCAGCATGTTCACCGTTGTAGTCACACATACTACTGCCAAGTTGATGTAAAGAAATTTAGACACTGAAAACAGGGGAAAGGGAAGTTCCAGACAAAAGAGTCCCTGGAAAACAATGCAAGGAGCATAAGAGTTCTGAGAGTCTTAAATATTCCAGATGGAGCAGAAGGGGGTGACCTGAAAGCTTTTGTAATTAACTTGAGTGCATCCCTCAGTAGACCTAAAAGATTTGGAAGATGACATACAGAGGATCCACCAGGATCACTTTAAAAGAAACCCAAACAAGGAGAAACCTAGAAAGATTCTAATCAATTTTAAATCTTGTTCCTTAAAAGAGCAGGTTCTTTCAGAAGCGCTGAAGATTAATAATTTTAAAAGAGGCAAATTGTTATTCTGCGTTAGATCGAACATCTCCAGGGTTGCTCAAGACATGCAATAGGAGCTGAGGAAGTACATACAGGAACTCAAATCCTTAGGCGCTATTGCTCAATCAAAGTTCCCCACAACTTTGAGGGTAATGTAAGGTAACAAAATGTATACAATGAAAGATCCTACTGAGGTTGAGAGTTTGGTACAACAGATAAAAGTCATAATTGGTCATCAGTAAGACAAGGCTCAAGAGAACAATGAGTTGCCCAATGTGGAAGCTTGAAGAATTCTCTAGGGAGGCGTGGGCTGGGTGGTCTCAGTGGGGACACAAAAGTAGATTGAAGAATCGTTATGCTGGTCATTATGATGGTCAATGGGTGGGGAGCATGCGTGGAAAAAATAAGTTTTTGTTTGAAACAAGAATGCTAGAGAGGTTGGAAAGCCTGCTAAGACAGGTGTCCTGGAGTCAAAATGACTGACTTGAGTGAAATATTTAGTCTAAGGGTGCTGAAATGGAATATAAATGGGCTTAGGGTATCAAGCAGGTGATGTAGAATACTCAAATATTTAAAACAATCAGATAGCAGTATCATAATATTACAGGAAACACACTTACTCTAGGAAGAATGTGATAAAATCAGAATGGGCTAAAGCTGAGAGCAAGCAAATATGGGAAACTATTATGCTGACCCCAGAGGAAGATGGTTAATGCTAAATATTAAAATATACAGAATACGGCACACTTTGACGGGATGCTATGGTCCAAATATTAATGACCCGGTACCTCTCTGGGAACTATATAGTCAACTAGTGAAGGTAGGGAATCATATAGTTGTGGGAGGTGATTTTAATGTATTATTAGACCCAATCTTAGATAAATCCACCACTAGACCTATAGTCACCATTCCCAGGATGATGGACTGTGTGCACCTCATGATGAAAGATTAGGAATGGTAGATGTCTGGAGGCAGAGGGCTGGCCAGGAAAAGGGCTTCACAGTAAAAAAATATGGCCATGCTTTCCGGATTGATTTATTTTGATACGTGCAAGGTTGGGGCAAAAAGTAAAAGAAGTAGTACATCAGCTAGAGCCTCTATAGATCACTCTGCTGTGAAGATAGTGTCTCTGCTAGACAAGAGCTCAGTCCCATCTAGATGGACCCTGGATAGGACATTATTAGAGGACTTATCAATTACTAGACAATTAAAGAAGGATAACGTTTTTTTATGTAAAGAAAGACTCCACTCTTAGAAAGCCTTTTTTGGGGGGGAGGGTCAGCAGTGTGTCACACAAAAGAAAGAAAAATAACAATAGAGTGGTAGAGCTGGAAATGAAAATAGTGGGGAGGGACTTAAACACCTGTAAAAACAAGGCCTGGAAAAGGTAGCTTTGAACGACAAACTTAAAAATGCGTAGGTGAACTGGTAGACGATCTAGAAAGGAAGTGGGAAGCTAATACATTGGCACATAATGAATACAGTGAATGTTGTGGGAAACTACTGGCCTGGAGTACGAGAGTGGAGCACTCTAAAAATGTTATCAAGGAAATAGTCATTAGGGAGACTGGGAAACGATGCACAGAAGTCTCAGATATAGAACAGGCCTCTATCTTTTTTTCAGTAACTATAGACAAATGATTTAAAGGCCATAGAAGAACGGATTAATAGCTGGCCTAAAGATGATGTTCTCCCTGTATTAAAACAGACCTGCAACAGAACTTAAATCAGGATATACGTTTAGAGAAAGTGGAAAGAACACTTAGGGCCATATGTACGAAAGCTTTTTCCCATACACACAGAATGGGTAATATCCTTTCGTACATCTGGCACTTAGAGGGTTAAAACAAATGAAGGCACTAGGCCCCGACTGTCTACCTAATGAATCATAGGGTTCTAAAAGATTAACTTACTCTGGTCTTGACTAGACTATTAAAGGCATAATGCTTGGCAGGTCATGCCCAGCCATGTTCATGGGATGGGGTGACAATTAATATGATATCAAAACTCAAAAAAGACCCCAAAATGTGTTATTCATATAGGCCAGTATCGTTACTGCACAATGAGTACAAGATTTAAATACAGATAGTAGCAAAACTTTTGGAGAAGGTGATTGGGGAGCTTGTGCTCTTAGACAAAAAGGCTTTTGTGAGAGGTAGACAACTACATAAATGGACTCATGACCCAGTGAGTGCAATTGTTATGGCATCGGCCACGAATTCCCCTCTCACTGTTATGACTTTTGATGTTGCTAAGGCCTTTGACAGGGTGAGCTGGCAGTTTTTTTTACAATATAATTAGGCAATATGGCTTGGGGGAAAAGTTCCTTGGAGAAATTAGAGCTATTTATGGAGCGCCAACAGCAAGAATCAAAGTTAATGGAAAGTTAATGGGAATTTAACAATGTAGTTTCCGATAGGGAGAAGAACTCGGCAAGGGTGCCCTCTGTCCTCCCCACTCTACAACCTTTACATTGAACCTTTAGCAAGCAGGATCAGAAAAAAGCAGGAGATCATTCTCTTTCAACACAACAATTGGGTGGAAATGTGTCACTGTACGCAAATGATCTAATGATATAACACACAAGATTTTGGGACCTTGTTTCCCATACTTAATGATTTTCAAAGGGTGTCACGCTGCCTGTTAAACCAAAACAGAACTAATGACATGGAATACCTCTTCTGATAGTCCTTTGGTAAAGAAGGAAATTAGATATTTAGGCAAAGTGCCTACCTGTGGGTTTTGGCCTCTAGCTCAGCCGACACCTAGGGAAACCTACCAAACCAGCACCTTTTTGAAAACTAGAAACCCCGGTGAATGCAAAATGGGGTGACTTGTGGGGTTCTGACCAGGTTCTGTTACACAGAATCCTTTGCAAACCTCAAAATTGGGCTAAAAAAACACGTTTTCCTCACATTTCGGTGACAGAAAGTTCTGGAAACTGAGAGGAGAAACAAATTTCCTTCCACCCAGCGTTCCCCCAAGTCTCCCGATAAAAATGATACCTCACTTGTGTGGGTAGGCCTAGTGCCCGCGACAGGAAATGACCCAAAACTCAACATGGACACATCACATTTTTTCATAGAAAACAGTGCCTACCTGTGGATTTTGGCCTCTTGCTCAGCCGGCCCCGGGGGGGCAGAAATGGCCTAAATTAAATGTGTGCCCCCCCCCAACCCCCCCCCGGGAGCGACCCTTGCCTACGGGGTCGCTCCCCCTGCATGACATTGGTGCCCAAAAAAAATCCCCGGTGCCTAGTGGTTTCTGCCCCCTTGGGGGCAGATTGACCTAAAATCGGCCAATCGGCCCCCTAGGGGGGGGCAGAAATGGCCTAAAATGAATTTCCCCCCAAACCCCCCCCCGGGAGCGACCCTTGACTACGGGGTCGCTCCCCCTGCGTGACATTGGCGCCAAAAAAAGGATCCCCGGTGCCTAGTGGTTTCTGCCCCCTTGGGGGCAGATTGACCTAAAATCGGCCAATCTGCCCCCAAGGGGGGCAGAAATGGTCTAAATACAATTTGCCCCCCAGGGGAGCGACCCTTGCCTAATGGGTCGCTCCCCATCTCTAAAAAAACAAAACAAAAAAAAAAAAAAACACCATTTTTTTTTTGCCCTGGCGTCTAGAGGTTTCAGCCCCCCCTGGGGGCAGATCGGCCTAATAACAATAGGCCGATCTGCCCTCAGGGGGGGCAGAAATGGCCTAAAATAAATTTGCCCCCACCCCGGGAGCGACCCTTGCCTACGGGGTCGCTCCCCCTGCATGACATTGGCACCAAAAAAAAAATCCCCGGTGCCTAGTGGTTTCTGCCCCCTTGAGGGCAGATTGACCTAAAATCGGCCAATCTGCTCCCAAGGGGGGCAGAAATGGTCTAAATACAATTTGCCCTCCAGGGGAGCGACCCTTGCCTAATGGGTCGCTCCCCATCCCTAAAAAAACAAACAAACAAACAAAAAAAACAAACAAAAAAAGGTGATTATAGATTTGGATACAATAGCCCAAGTACATTTTAATAAACTTAAACCCAGAAACACTTGTCTAGAGATGAACAGTACTGTCTGCACTAACTTTAGTGAAATACTACAGATTTTTTCAAGCAAGCGTTACTTGTTCAAACTGCATGTACCAGGATGCAAGGGGCAATCTCGACTGGAATGTTAGGCAGTGTGCTCCCAATCAGACTTCATGTTTAAAAGGCTCCCTGTTGCCACTGATCTGACGAACTCTGGAGATGCACCTGTGAGCCGGGGAGTGGTACTAAACCTGAGACGATATTGGCGGCATTTCCAGCAACCCCAGATATTTTTGTTGTTCTTTGGTCTCTACTACTGAAGGGCACTAACCCAGAAACACGTCTAAAGATAAACAGTACTGTCTGCACTAACGTTTGTGAAATACTACAGATTTTTTCACACAAGCGTTAATTGTTCAAACTGCATGTACCAGGATGCAAGGAGCGAACTCAACTGGAATGTTAGGCAGTGTGCTCCGAATCGGACTTCATACGTTTTAATAAACTTTTGGCAGAAACCAAGAAACTTCTGAACTCATGTGCTTATCTCTCCCTCTCAATACTTGGTATAACTAATGTATTTAAGATGATGTTACTTACAAAGTTCACCTTTATTTTCAATGTGATTCCCTTCAACTTTAAGGCAGAATGGTTCAGAAAGCTACAAGGGGAATTGGGTATTTTTATCTGGGCCCACAATGGTGCAAGAATAGCTTGGAAGAAACTGCAGAAGCGCAAATTAGAAGAAGGCATTTATATTGTTGGGCCTTTCAACTGAAGAGACTATTGATAGTGGGAGGTTTCCAGCAGACTTTTCCTCTCCATTGTGCCCTCCCAAGTGAAGGTGACTATTTCGTCTTCAAATTTGGACACCCGAAATTCTTTGAAAATATTAGATTAAAGGCCCTGAGTGATACGTGTAATGTCTGGGTACAGGTTAGGCAGAGCCTAGAAATTCCATAAGATAGTGACTTTGCGCCAATGTGGGAGTCACCTGGAATGCCAGGTTGTCTACAGGATGCTCTAACCAGACCCTTAATAGATGCCCTGATAACAAGATGGGGTTAACTGATGGAGTGGCTCACTGTTGTCATACGAAATGCTATTTCAGCTTAAAGAAAACAGGCTCCCTAAATTTA
Organism: Pleurodeles waltl; assembly: GCF_031143425.1. Classification (NCBI taxonomy): domain Eukaryota; kingdom Metazoa; phylum Chordata; class Amphibia; order Caudata; family Salamandridae; genus Pleurodeles; species Pleurodeles waltl. The sequence goes on along the minus strand of NC_090444.1, from coordinate 489,245,439 downwards.
AGGATTATCAATCGATGAGCTTGGCATGCGAACAGGGTAATGCAAAGGAAGGAAGCAGGAAATGGGAAGGGGAACTCCAAAGCACCTTTCCGCAGAAATAAGAGGTCTCAAAATGGTTTTGAATGCTGGTGGAAGGTGAAGATGGGCCCCTTTTACTGCCAGAGGAAATATGGAGAACGAACCTGCCATCGCTGGAGATAACACATTTATGGCAAGTATCAATGTATACACTCCGGGCCTCTGTAAATTGTGCACTCTTAATAGGAATCATCTACTTAGAATGCATATGGCATACTGGTCCCCGAAGAGTTTGTTGAAACTGGGAGCACAAAAGGTGAGGTTCTGGCCTTAATGTGGCCTGTGACAAAATTAAACAATGAGGGTCTTGCCAATTGTGATGTCCGAGGATTAACCCCTTCGCTGCCAGGCCTTTTCCCCCTCCTGTGCCGAGATTTTTTTTGGCTATTTGGGGCAGTTCGTGCTTAGGCCCTCATAACTTTTTGTCCACATAAGCTAGCCAAGCCAAATTTGTGTCCTTTTTGTCCAACATCCTAGGGATTCTAGAGGTACCCAGACTTTGTGGGTTCCCCCTGAAGGAGGCCAATAAATTAGCCAAAATACAGTGAAAATTTCGTTTTTTTCAAACAAAATTGGAAAAAGTGGCTGCAGAAGAAGGCTTGTGGTTTTTTCCCTGAAAACGGCATCAACAAAGGGTTTGCGGTGCTAAAATCACCAGCTTTCCAGCTTTCAGGAACAGGCAGACTTGAATCAGAAAACCAAATTTGTCAACACAAATTTGGCATTTTACTGGGACATACCCCATTTTTACAATTGTTTGTGCTTTCAGCCTCCTTCCAGTCAGTGACAGAAATGGGCATGAAACCAATGCTGGATCACAGGACATTTCTGAAAAGTAGAAAAAAATCTGAATTCAGCAAGGGGTCATTTGTGTAGATCCTACAAGGGTTTCCTACAGAAAATAACAACTGAAAAAGAAAAATATTGAAATTGAGGTAAAAAAACATCAATTTTTCTCTTTGTTTTACTCTGTAACTTTTTCTTGCAATGTCAGAATTTCGAAAGCAATATACCGTTACGTCTGCTGGACTCCTCTGGTTGCGGGGATATATAGGGATTGTAGGTTCATCAAGAACCCTAGGTAGCCAGAGCCAATAAATGAGCTGCACCCTGCAGTGCGTTTTCATTCTATACCGTGTATACAGCAATTCATTTGCTGAAATATAAAGAGTGAAAAATAGCTATCAAGAAAACCTTTGTATTTCCAAAAAGGGCACAAGATAAGGTGTTGAGGAGCAGTGGTTATTTGCACATTTCTGAATTCCGGGGTTACCATACTAGCATGTGAATTACAGGGCATTTCTCAAATAGATGTATTTTTTACACACTCTCTTACATTTGGAAGGAAACAATGTAGAGAAAGACAAGGGGCAATAACACTAGTTTTGCTAATCTATGTTCCCCCAAGTCTCCCGATAAAATTTATACCTCACTTGTGTGGGTAGGCCTAGCGCCCGCGACAGGAAATGCCCCAAAACGCAACGTGGACACATCACATTTTTTTAAAGAAAACAGAGGTGTTTTTTGCAAAGTGCCTACCTGTAGATTTTGGCCTCTAGCTCAGGCGGCACCTAGGGAAACCTACCAAACATGTGCATTTTTGAAAACTAGAGACCTAGGGGAATCCAAGATGGGGTGACTTATGGGGCTCTGACCAGGTTCTGTTACCCAGAATCCTTTGCAAACCTCAAAATTTGGCAAAAAAAACACGTTTTCCTCACATTTTGGTGACAGAAAGTTCTGGAATCAGAGAGGATCCACAAATTTCCTTCCACCCAGCGTTCCCACAAGTCTCCCGATAAAAATGATACCTCACTTGTGTGGGTAGGCCTAGCGCCCGCGACAGGAAATGCCCCAAAACGCAACGTGGACACATCACATTTTTTTTAAGAAAACAGAGGTGTTTTTTGCAAAGTGCCTACCTGTAGATTTTGGCCTCTAGCTCAGACGGCACCTAGGGAAACCTACCAAACCTGTGCATTTCTGAAAACTAGAGACCTAGGGGAATCCAAGATGGGGTGACTTGTGGGGTTCTGACCAGGTTCTGTTACCCAGAATCCTTTGCAAACCTCAAAATATGGCTAAAAAAACAAGTTTTCCTCACATTTCGGTGACAGAAAGTTCTGGAATCAGAGAGGATCCACAAATTTCCTTGCACCCAGCGTTCCCCCAAGTCTCCCGATAAAAATGATACCTCACTTGTGTGGGTAGGCATAGCGCCCGCAACAGGAAATGCCCCATAACGCAACACGGACACATCACATTTTTTGAAAGAAAACAGAGGTGTTTTTTTGCAAAGTGCCTACCTATAGATGTTGGCCTCTAGCTCAGCCGGCACCTAGGGAAACCTACCAAACCTGTGCATTTTTGAAAACTAGAGACCTAGGGGAATCCAAGATGGGGTGACTTGTGGGGTTCTGACCAGGTTCTGTTACCCAGAATCCTTTGCAAACCTCAAAATTTGGCTAAAAAAACACATTTTCCTCACATTTTGGTTACAGAAAGTTCTGGAATCTGAGAGGAGCCACAAATTTCCTTCCACCCAGCATTCCCCCAAGTCTCCCAATAAAAATGATACCTCACTTGTGTGGGTAGGCCTAGCACCCGTGACAGGAAATGCCCCAAAGCACAACGCGGACACATCACATTTTTTGAAAGAAAAGAGAGGTGTTTTTTGCAAAGTGCCTACCTGTAGATTTTGGCCTCTAGCTCAGCCGGCACCTAGAGAAACGTACCAAACCTGTGCATTTTTAAAAACTAGAGACCTAGGGGAATCCAAGATGGGGTGACTTGTGGGGCTCTGACCAGGTTCTGTTACCCAGAATCCTTTGCAAACCTCAAAATTTGGCTAAAAAAACACATTTTCCTCACATTTTGGTGACAGAAAGTTCTGGAATCTGAGAGGAGCCACAAATTTCCTTCCACCCAGCGTTCCCCCAAGTCTCCCAATAAAAATGATACCTCACTTGTGTGGGTAGGCCTAGCGCCCGTGACAGGAAATGCCCCAAAGCACAACGCGATCACATCACATTTTTTGAAAGAAAACAGAGGTGTTTTTTGCAAAGTGCCTACCTGTAGATTGTGGCCTCTAGCTCAGCCGGCACCTAGAGAAACCTACCAAACCTGTGCATTTTTGAAAACTAGAGACCCAGGGGAATCCAAAATCGGGTGACTTGTGGGGCTCTGTCCAGGTTCTGTTACCCAGAATCCTTTGCAAACCTCAATATGTGGCTAAAAAAACACATTTTCCTCACATTTTGGTGACAGAACGTTCTGGAATCTGAGAGGAGCCACAAATTTCCTTGCACCCAGCGTTCCCCCAAGTCTCCCGATAAAAATGATACCTCACTTGTGTGGGTAGGCCTAGCGTCCGTGACAGGAAATGCCCCAAAACACAACGTGGACACATCACATTTTTTCATAGAAAACAGTGCCTACCTCCGGATTTTGTCCTCTAGCTCAACCGGCCCCAGGGGGGGCAGATATGGCCTAAAATAAATTTCCCCTTCCACCCCCCCAACCCCTCCCCGGGAGCAACCCTTGCTTACGGGGTCGCTCCCCCTACGTGACATTGACGCCAAAAAAAAAATCCCCTGTGCCTAGTGGTTTCTGCCCCCTTGGGGGCAGATTGACCTAAAATCGGCCAATCTGCCCCCAAGGGGGGCAGAAATGGTCTAAATACAATTTGCCCCCCAGGGGAGCGACGCTTGCCTAATGGGGCACTTCCCATCTCTAAAAAAAAAAACAAAAAAAAAAAACACAAAAAAAAAAAATTGCCCTGGCGCCTAGAGGTTTCTGCCCCCCCCTGGGTGCAGATCAGCCTAATAACAATAGGCCGATCTGCCCCCAGGGGGGCAGAAATGGGCTAAAATAAATTTGCCCCCCCAAGCCCCTGACCCCTCCCGGGAGCGACCCTTGCCTACGGGGTCGCTCCCCCTACGCGACATTGGCTGCAAAAAAAAAATCCCGGTGCCTAGTGGTTTCTGCCCCCTTGGGGGCATATTGACCTAAAATCGGCCAATCTGCCTCCAAGGGGGACAGAAATGGTCTAAATACAATTTGCCCCCCAGGGGAGCGACCCTTGCCTAATGGGTCGCTCCCCATCTCTAAAAAAACAAACAAACAAAAATAAAAAACACAAAAAAAAAATTGCCCTGGTGCCTAGAGGTTTCTGCCCCCCCTGGGAGCAGATCGGCCTAATAACAATAGGCCAATCTGCCCCCGGGGGGGCAGAAATGGCCTAAAATAAATTTGACCCCCCCAATCCCCCCCCCGGGAGCGACCCTTGCCTACGGGGTCGTCCCCCCTGCGTGACACTGGTGCCAAAAAAAAATCCCTGGTGCCTAGTGGGGCAGATTGTCGTAGCAAAAATCGGCTGATCTGCCCCCAAAAGGGGCAGAAATGGCCTAAATACAATTTTCCCCTCCAGGGGAGCGAACCTTGTCCAAGGGGTCGCTCCCCATCTGTAAAACAAAAAAAACAAAAAAGTCCCTGGTGCCTATTGGTTTCTGCCCCCCTGGGGGGGCAGATCAGCCTAATCAAAATAGGCTGGTCTACCCCCCAGGGGGGCAGAAATGGCCTAAAATAATCCCCCCCCCCCCAGGAGAGCGACCCTTGCCTAAGGGGTCACTCCCCTTGCGTGAAAATCACGTAAAAAATAAATAACAAAACTGGTGTTTAGTGATTTCTGTCCCCCTTGGGGACAGATTGGCCTCATCAAAATAGGCCAATCTGCCCCCAAGAGGGGCAGAAATGGGCGAAATATAATTTGCCCCCTAGGGGAGTGACCCTTGCCTAAGGGGTCGCTCCCCACACCTAAAACAAAAACATAAACAAAAACAAAAGAAAAAAAAATGTCCCTGGTGACCCTCTGGGGGCCCCCCTTTCTGCTCCCCCTGGGGGCAGATCGGCCTAATAATAAGCCGACCTGCCCCCAGGGGGGGCAGAAAAGGCCTTCCCAAAAAATGCCCCCCCTGTGAGCGACCCTTGCCCAAGGGGTCGCTCCCTTATGACAATTTCAAAAAATAAATAAATCCCTGGTGTCTAGTGGGCGTTTCAAAAGCCGGATTGCAAGCAATCCGGCTTTTGAAACGCTTGGAGAGACTTCAAAGGGAAGGAAATACATTTCCTTCCCTTTGAAGCCTCTCCGGGCCTCCCCCACGTGATCGAAAGAGAAATGCAAAGCATTTCTCTTTCGATCGCTCTGGAAGCTGAGCTTCCAGCGCGATGGGGGAGGCTCTGTGACATTTAGCGCGCACTGATGTCACAGGGGAGGTGAGGGGGGGTCGGGGGTGGAAGGGGAAGGGCTTCCCTTTCCATCGCTGACTTGGGGGGGTTGGGGGGAACCCCACAGAGGGAGCGCTAGCGCTCCCTCTTGGCTCTGTGACCAGGAAGTAATGGTTACGTCCTGGGCACAGCAGCACTGTGCCTCAGGACGTAACCATTACGTCCTGTGCACAGAACCGGTTAAAGACAAAGTCAACAAAGGAGGAAGAAAGGGTTTTAGGCCTTTGGAAACTTAAGAAAAGTTAAACAAGGCTTTGTCCAGCAGTAGGTGGCCCTTAGCTTGATCAGGTCCTGTCAGCACCTCATAATACACTTCTTGCCTCTTGGCTAATACGAGGACCCAAAAAAGCATGAACATTTCCTTAAGTCAATTCTGCATTATTTCCTGTTCTTCACTTCAATATTTTGCATATCTTAGAATCTCATCTAGCAGTTTTTTCTGCCAGCAAATTACAATCTGTTTTATCTGTGTACTGATCTCTGGTCTTAACCCAAGAACAAACTGTGACACAAAGCACTCCATATTGTTGTTGTCTGGATGCTTCTGTCGACTGTGTTCTTTAACCTCCTGCAGAAATCACTCATAATATTCATGCACCAATTATTTTGCCTCTTGTGTCGTTTGTTTTATCTTTAACCAATCAATAAATTTGCTGTCACTTTACCTTTCAGAAACGAAATCACCTCATCATGTTTGTTCATTACTACAGGAGATGGTGCATTAGTACATGCATCTCTCATTGGTTCTTCAGGTGGCCATTGTACAGCAATTTTTCACTTGGCCCACAAAAACTACTTGCCACTACAATATCAAAGAATGTATTCAAATCAGTCCACAACACCTCTGAATTTTTTACAAATCTATCAATTTATATATCCCACGATAAAGAATTTGCTCTCAGTTTTGAGAAATTATGCATTAATACTGCAAGATCACCCCTTCTCCAAGGTACAAGGAAATACCACCACCTGGTATTTCTCTTTCTCTCATTGGAAAGCAGAGGCTTCTCCTTAATTTGGAAGACCTGGTGATAGCTTTTTATTATTTGCTTCATCTGTCTCTAATTGTTTTTGTATTTGCTCTTTAAATTCTCAAAATCATTTTATTTGCAAATACATTTTAGTAATTCATTAATGTGTAATCACATTCCTGAGGAACATATTCTCTCACTAGCTTCATTATCCAGTTGCGCCCTGAAACATTTCTGCAATAGGATACTTTTTGAAAGATCAACTTCATATTTTCTAGTCAATAGAATTAATTTACCATGTGTGCTCCTTTTCTTGGTATTGATTCACATGTTCAAGATGTAACTATCCTCTGAATATTTCTTCGAGCTCTACTTTTAGTCTCAGGGCATTTAACAGTCTTTCCTTTTCTGTGTCTTGTGTAGCGGCAATGTGATTTTCTCCATTTCCTGTCTTTTTATTCTCTGTGGTTTCTTCAAATCATGGGGAAAAATTCCTTATTCAAACAGATTAGTTTTGCCTTGTTTTATTGGGGTCATAAACATAATCCTTCTCCCTTTCCTTAATAACTGAACAGTTTGTGGTGGTGCTCCAGCAACAATTTGTGAATTCTGTGATATCAGGATGAACCCTGTCGTAGGAGTTCCTCCAACAGCCCCTTGAACTACAGTATTTAGGAAAATAGTAATCGGAGCAGTTGCTGGTTGAATCTCTGATGGCTGTGCTGTTATGACTCTATACATAGGTGGTGATAGAGTCAAAATAGAAGCCATACTAATTGGAGGTACCACTGAAGGAACATTCTCAACTCAGACAGGCACAACATTAAATATAACAGGTTGTACATTAGGGTGTCTCAGCTGCAATTGTCTTTTGATTTTGAATTGTATTTGGATCAACAGGGGCTGTACCCACTGTTGCATTAAATGCTGAATTGCCCTCAGGGTTTGTTGCAGGGGCCAAATAAGGTGGTGGACACACAGCTAACAATGCATTCAGAATTTGATCCTCTGAATCACTATTGGTGTCTGTTTCTTTTTTTATCTTTTTTCATCGTCATTCCCCTGTGCTTTATTCCTTTCCAACTTCTCATGTTTTTCTGTAGTAATTGCTTGGTACTGTCAAGCTCCTCCCCCTATATCCTTCCTCTACCTCTGCTGTTCCTCATCCCATCTAGCATTCACATAATTGCACCCTGTTCTTTTTGCAGTGTTCTGATATTTTTCTCTCTATTTAGTATGTGCTGTTTTCTCCCAAGCATTTAATGCTTTATACTGTGTAGGTCTAGGCAGTGGCTTCATCTCATATAGCTTTTCTTATAATCTTTCAAGGATTCTTAATTCAAACATACCATATCTAGGAAATTTCAAAGTACCCTCATTTTCAGTGATCGCAAAGTCACAAACTTGTATGCAACCTCATATTCAGTGCCATATAATGTTCTGATGTTCCCTCGAAAATTGCCTCTTCACCATCCTGTACTGGAATTGTCACATCACGTCTCACAAAACCTTTAGGAGCTTTAAAACATTTCATGATTTCAGATTATTCAACAAATGATAAACAATGTAATTCAAATCAACAAGGTTTTAATTCTGTTCCGTATATGTCATATTCTTGGTAAGCAAATCTTCCAATCTCAGTGTGATTCTGCACATAGACTATCCAATCATGCATGACATTTTACGCCAACAAACTGATCCCAGTGCGGCATAAAATGATGCAACTACTCAATTCTTGCTGCATTTCACACCCCTTTACACTTTTTCTTATACACACAATTCTACAACTCTAAGGGCCAGATGTAGGAACAGAAAGTTTTGCGAGTTGCAAATTGCGAGTCATACCGACTTGCAATTTGCAACTCGCAAAATTGTATGCAGAAAGGTGTCTCAGAAACCTTCTGCGACTCGCTATGGGGTCGCAAAGACCCACCTCATGAATATTAATGAGGTGGGTCGCAAATTGCGACCCCATAGCGAGTCCCTGCACTCACAGGGATGGAGGCCTGCTGGAGACAGCAGACCTCCATGTTTGTGACTGCTTTTTTAATAAAGCAGTTTTTTTTTTTTGAATTGCAGCCCGTTTTCCTTAAAGGAAAACGAGTTGCAACTCAAAAAAATAATGAAACTATTTGGTTTCATTTTTTCAGAGTAGGCAGTGGTCCAATGCCTGCTCTGAAAAAATATTTTCAGCGACATTCACAAAGGGGAAGGGGTACCATGGGGACCCCTTCCTGTTTGCGAATAAGTTACCACCCACTTCAAGTTGGAGTTAACTGCAAATTGCTTTGCGACCGCTTTCGCGGTCCCAAAGCAATTCTACATCGCAGTGCGAGTCGCAAATAGGAAGGGAACACCCCTTCCTATTTGCGAGTCGGATTCACATTTTGCGAGTCGGTACCGACTCGCAAAATGTGAATCAGCATCGCAATGGCCGTTTTGCATGTCGCAAACTGTGTTTTTCACAGTTTGCGACATGCAAACCGGTTCCTACATCTGGCCCTAAGGGAACACAAAATAAACTATCTTTGTCTGCTCCTCTAAAGAAAAACAAATGCAATTAAACAGTTGGAATATTAAGGTTTGGACACCCTCCAACTTTTCCACACAGAAAGATTTTTCTCACACACAAATGAAGTCTCGACCAGCAGGAAATCACACTAATCATTGCAGCTTCCCCTTACGCAATAGGTTATGCTAACATCAATCAATATCAGAACATTGACAGAAAATCAGTAAAGTCCCTATCTCAATTGTGCAATCAATGGTATTTCACCACCTGTACTACAAGCCTGTAGCAGGCAAGAAAACCACACATCAATCTTTTATGTTTATCTATCCCAGGTTCCTGGAATACTTGGGAGTATGATGGCTTTTATATTTCTTTACAATAAGCACATAAACATCACCATTTAATTCAACATGCATACTCCACCTTACGAGCAAAACTCAACAAAAATAAAGACAATTCATGATGCATAATCATGATATTATTGATACTGGCACCTCCAATTAGGCAACTGCCTTCAAACCTGCACTACGTCAATCTTTAAAATTTGAGCTTTGGGCTACAGGTCATGGGCATCTCTCCAAATCAGGGAAATTAATGATAGCTCCTCTTTCACGTAACATAAACCGTCCCTCTGCTATCAACTTTTGCTGGTGCAGGGATCTCATTTAGGTTATTGGTTTAGAAGAAAATACACCACTCATAAGGGAGAAATCCTCCTTGTTCTTCACAGGCCAATGGATCTATGATGATGACTGATATTAACCAGGAGATATACATCACATTAAAATGTAATCACCATCTCTAGTCTGTTTTCAATGAATAATGAGTGCTGATATGAGTTTAAGGGTTATATTAACCAATTGTATTTCATCTTCATTAGAATCATCATATGAATTCATAAATTTCAGGGGAATAGTTGTGTCAATAATCAAAAGAAGTAATCAATAAATCATCATAATTGTATTCTTTGAAGGAAAGAATCCCTATTCAAGGAATTTGAATGTAATGGTGTTAATTAGACACCCATAAGAGTTCCAATTCAAGAGTGTTAGCATAAGCATAAATCTTAAGCTTCCAAAAACAGTTCAATAATTCAATAATCATTTAAAGCAGAGTGACATAGAATAAGTGAAGAGGAAGAGTGTGGATATGGGAAAAGTGGGTAATCTACTTTGGGAACACACACTATTATAGCAGCACATATTTTCAGTGTTGCAATTCATCATTCCTTCTTTCTTCAGCCAGCCAGTCATCTTGCAGTGCACTCATGGGTAAAGGATCAATCCTCGTCTTCCCACAAGGAACACAATGAATGGAGCAGTGTCCAATAAAACAATCTCTTATCAAATACGGTGTTCTTTCTCTTTCATTTTCTCATAATGAATTCCCTTTAGAAATGCTGCAACTTTATGTGTGAACTGCTTCATTACCTCACTAAATAGCAAAACTATATTAATTAGTTAACCTCTTAGCTGCTGGACCTAAGTGCTGAGCTATTTCAGCTATTTCCGGTAGTTCGCTCTTTGGGCTCCATAACCTTTTTCCACATTAGGTATCCATACCAAATGTGTGTCCTTTTTTCAAATACCCTTGGAATTGTAAAGATACCCAATATTTCTATGTATTTCCCTGGAGAAGTACTAGAAAATAGGCAAAAATTGCAACATTTTGAGCTTTTTGAGAAAAGTAAAGAAAAGTACTTCAGATAAAAGTGTCTGTTGTTTCACTAAAAATGTCATCCATGAATGATTTGCTGTACTGAAGTCAGTATCTTTCCAGCTTCCAGGAACATGGAGACCTGAATCCAAAAACCTGGTTTTGTATCACAGTTTTGGGAATTTCCAAGAGGTACCTATTGTCCCTGTATTTGTGCTCTCAACCTACTTCCAGTTTGTGGTGGAAACCAGTGTAAAAGCAATGGGTGATCCAGAAAAGCTATACATTTCTGAAAAGTAGACAACATTCCAAATTGAGAAATGGGTCATATGTGTAGATCCCTTAAGGTTTTGCCAAAGAAACTTACTGTTGAAATAAAGAATTGTAAATGATTAGGAAAAAACTGGCATTAGTGATAACATTTTCATCTGTAACGTTTTGTCACAATAGTCGATCGACAAAAGGCATATACCATTACATCTGCTAGAGCCTTCTGGTTGTTCAGATGTATAGGGTTTGAGGGTTCTCCAAGAACCTGAGGTACCCAGAGCCAACAACTGAACTGCACTGTACAATGGTTTTTCATTGAGTACCGAGCATAGGCCAATTATTACAGCAAAATAGGCAGAGTGAAATATGGGTATCAAGGAAATGTATGTATTTCTGAAATAAGCACACAATATGGAGTTTAGGTTCAGTGGTTATTTCTACATCTCTGAATGTGTGGGTGCCTGTATTAACTCATGATTTGGAGGGTATTTTTCAAAATGTCATCTTTCTTATGCACTGGATTACTTTTGGAAAGCATAAATGTAGCAAAATCCAATAGGCGATAACAAATGTTCTACTATTTTCTACTTCCACAAGTCTCCCAATACAAATGGTACCTCACTTGTGTGGGTAGGCCTAGCGCTCATGGCAGGAAACGGACCAGAGACATCATGGAAGGAGCACATTTTTTCACCGAAAATTTATCCTTTTTCTCAAAGTAGGTAACACAAGATTTTGGACCCTAGATCACCCGGCACATAGGAAAATGTGGCTAACTTGTACATTTTTTTAAACTACACACCTAAGGGAATCCAGGGTGGAATGATTTGCAAGGCTTTCACCGCATTTTGTTTTTACCCAGGATCCAGTGCAAACCTCAAACATGCACTGTGAGTAAAAAACACATTTTTCTCACATTTATGTGATGGAATGTTCTGGAATCCATAGGGGCCACAAAGGTCCTACCTCCTGTCATTCCCCCAGGCCTCTCTATTAAAATGGTACTTCACTTGTGTCGGTAGACCTAATGCATGCAACAGAAAAAAGGCCCAAATTGCAATATGGAAAGTTCTGGAATCCATGGGGAGCCACAAACCTCCTTCCACCCGGCATTTCCCTAGGTCTCCCAATAAAATTGGTCCCTCACTTGTGTAGGTAGATGAAGTGCCTGTGACAGGAAACAGCCCAAAACATAAAGGGCCCATCACATTCATGCGCCACAGTGTGGAATAAGTTTGTCTACATTTTGCCACCAGCCAAGTAACTGCCTCTTTCTTTCTGAACATTATCGAATGCATGCCTAGTGATCCTGTACTAATGGTTCTCATGACAGCCACATGAGGCTCAGGAAGACATGTCTTTCATGCACCTTTAGAGCACTTTGGGGCATATTTATACTCCTTTTGCGCCAAATCTGCATTTTTTTACACAAATTTGGCCTAAAACTAACTCCATATTTGTATTTTGATGTTAGACCCATCTAATGTCAGAATATTGGCGTTTGCACAGTTTTTTAGATGCATGAACCTACCTTGCGTCAATGAGATGCAAGGGAGGCGTTCCCATCTAAAAAATGGTGCTAACCCTAAAGCTCCATATTTATCCACCGTGCTAAAATGACGCACGGGTGGGAGGAGAGGCTAAATAATGGTGCAAAGCTTGCTTTGCACCATTATTTAACACCTGGGTCAGACGAGGCATTTAGGGGACCTGTGGACCCATTTCCGTGGTTGAGCACCATGGAATGGGTCCACAGGTGCCCTCCTCAAGCACCAGGGTTACCCCCACCCGCACCAGAGGGACACAGAATGATGTGGTACTTCATCCCAGATAAGTAGGGTGAGTTTAGGTAAGTACATTTATTTTTATTAAAGTGCCAATGGGAGCTCAACTTAGGGCCCCCTGCATGGCACAGGGTGCAAAGGCCATGCCCAGGGGACACTGGTCTTTTCTAAGACAGGAGTCATGTGGTATGGATGGTTTTGCATCAGAAAATGATGTTAGGCTGGTTAGAGGCATTTGTTTCCTCTAAACAGCCTTACGTCATTTTTTGGTGCAAGATCCCCTTCTCCCATTCCGCCATCCCCACCCAGCTAACGTAATTTTTTTTATATGCTAGCCCACCCTTTACACTGGCTTGAGTCCTTCCATAAATAAGGCGCTTGGCTGGTGCTCAGAAATGGTGCAAGCCCATGCTAAACCTTTTGGTGCTCAACTACGTTAGTGCAGTTTTACAACAAAAAGTATAAATATGCCCCTTACTGTGCTAAATCCAACTCCTTCCAGTTTGTGGATGCAAGTTGGGGATCCCTGAGTATGACCTATTCCACGAACTGAGCTAGTATATCTGCGATTGACACTAAGGCAAACATGCTGGGTAACACTGCCTAAGTTCCATACTGACTTATGTAAAACCAAATGGTATTGAAGAAGGGTACAGGATACAATATCTTGTATGATGATTTTTTTTCACATCTCATACAAGATATTGTGTACTGTATCCCTTTTCAATAACATGGGTTATGATACAAGTTACTGAGGTTCCACACTTTCAAAGCAAGTAGAAATAAGTTCCACTGAACATTTGTTTGACTTATTACACCTACTTTGGTTCTTGTGGGCAACCAGGGTGGTCCTTGAGTAGTATACATAAGTTGCCTAACAAGCACTTCAAAGTCCATTTAAGCCTTTGACATTTTATCACACAGGATACTGCGCGTTAACATGGCACATGTTCTGTCCTCCAGTATGTGCAGTGTGGGGACTGTAATGCACTTGTCAATCAGTGAACAGAACATCTTCCACATTCTGACAGCAGAGAAAGGTGTTGAGCAGGCCATAAGGAAGGCCCTGATTTTCTGAAGTAGAGGAACTAAAATTCTGTAGCTGCTTGCATTACGAAGTGGTGGTCCATGGATGGTAGGTATCCATTCACAGCCATTGGAAGGTTTATCTAATGGCAGCTCCACCTCAGTTATTTTCCCAGAAGTTTGCTTTAGTGCGATACAACATAAAGTAAGTAGGAAAACAGAGGCCTGGCTGAGATGGCCACTGGGGACAATAAACATGAATCTTCTGCCTCTTCCCTGCATTAAGCACACTTTACAACCGTGACTTGTTTGATCCTTTGTGGGTGTTTTAGGAATGCGATCAGCAAAGCGTTGCTCCTGCAGTCTTGCCACGTCGTCCAGAACATATGAAGTGGAAGCTGTTGCTTCTGTTAGCAGTAAGACTTTCAATCACAGACAACTGAAAGTTAAGGAAAGTCAAGTGAAAGACTTGACTCTTTCTGTGGTTGTCTGATAATAAACAAGGCACACATTGTATGTTGCCATCTGGATCAGGTGGTTAAACAGTTTCTTGAACTAAGTGCGAGTTTTATGACTATCATTGTATGGCTGAAGAACCTGGTAGTTTTTTGTCACTTTGCCCATGTGCTTGTTGTAATCAAGTAGACAGTTGGGCTTGTGAACTTCAGCTATCTGACCCCAAACCATGACAGGGGAAGCGCTCTCATCATGAATTGTAGTGAACACATACATGTCATGCCTATCAGAGAACTTGACTGTGAGCAGTTCATTGGAACGCAGTGCAGTATTCTGGGATTTCTGGAGCTTCACAGTGCCAGCTTTGTAGAGCTTACTTGAACAGCTCTAATCTTCTATAGAAACTGTCCACACAAACATTATGATCTCCTTTGTGAAGGGAAGGCTGGAAAAGCTCCCATGCAATCTTTCCTGTGGCTAGGCCTGGGCGGAGCTCGCAGAGTTTCACTCCACAGAATTCCACAGTTACCAAAAAACTCTGCTGAATTCCAGGGAGTTCCACGAACGGGCAGAGTATTGCCCAGCCACGGCCCCCAACCCACAAGTACCAATTAATAACTGCTAAACTCAAAGGAGACAATACCTATAAACAAAGTGACAACCTCCCAGGGGAGCCAGAAAAATGGCATAAGGAAATCTATAAGATTTCCTTACACCATTTATTACGGCACTTTTAAAGCCTGCTCAAGAGCAGGCATTAAAAGGGGGCTTCCATTCTTTGGAATGGGCTTCTATGTACTCTGCAGGAACAGCACCAATATTTTGGTGCTACTCCTGCAGAGTACACCAATAGCAGCATAGAAAATGACACTATTGCCCCCTACCCTGCCCCATGGTCCACCGTATTTTAAATATGACACTCATATGGTGGCGATAGAGGTGTGCTAAGGGGCGCAGGGAAAGTGGTGCTGCACTTTGTGCACCGCCACTTTCCATAAATCTGCCCCTTTGTTTTCACAATGACTAATTTCTAGCACACTCTGGTGGCAAAACTTGGGTGTCCAGTCCATCTCTTCAATGGGGGAAATGAGTAGTTTTTCACTTACCTCGACTTAAAAATAAATGTATGCCCTTTGTGAGCAAAACTACCTCTGCCAAGGGTTTCAAGGCAGCAAGTTCAGAGAGCTGTACCAATGACGAGAGGATACACTCTTTAGTGAGTCTTAGGAGCCATGTATATATGGGCTGGACGATTTCTGCACATACATTAATTCAAAGGTGTCATCTTTTGAAAAGAAATTGCATACACGGTGTTTGTCACATTTGTTGGGAAGTTTGTTACGTTTGTTGGGAAGTGTAACTCTTTTTAGATGATGTGCTCTGAAAATTAGTCTGCTTTGTTGCTTGGAGTAAAAGACTGACACTTGGAAGCGTTATTGAAGCCAACCGAGAACTCATCCTCGGTAAACAAAGAAGTGAACAGTGGGTTGAGTGCACGCTTATCATAACTCACTGCTCATGTAGTTGCCAGTTGAGAGCATTCCAATACATACTTCTGGTTACTTATCTGCAGCTCACGCACTAACCCAGTAAACTATTGGAATGAATCCGTAGGGTGATTAATCGATCATTGCTATGCTGGTTTTTCATTTTTACAGGGATGATAAAAAGGAGTATCTTTCTTTAAGTTGTCTCCAATTATACTTGTTGATTAGAAAGGCATTTTCATTAACTGCGGTACCTCCAGATTCAGGAGAACACCCGTTAGTGCCCCCATGATTTCAGGTGGACTTCTGTCTGGGGATTTTCACTCACACATACCACCAGGAACTAGCGGCTCTGCTCTCCGTATTCCACTCACCAATATAGAATGAATGTAGGTCTGCTAAACAGAGCCGACCCCTTTCACCTCGGTTCTGTTACAGAACGCACACTATGACATAAACATAAGCCGGCAAGTGTGATGATCTGAATGCAGCGTTCACTCATTCACCACCCTTCACATTTGGACCTTGTGATGTCTCTAATTGTTGTATTAAGAGTCGTTTTCTTACTTGTCCAATGCGTACAGAGGTTATATCTTGACAGATTTTCAAAAATGGAGCATTTCCAATAAGTGAAGTCGAGGTCGGTATAGTCCTGATCGAAAAGGTATGAAGACCATGAGAAAACAGTTCTTAGGCTAAACGGCTAAACCACAACAACATCCTCACCTGCAATTTTATCTAAAGGACAGGTACACGCAAAATAGTTTTGGACAATGACCACAAAATGCTGCCCTGGTAACTAATGGCTTTTCATCTCCTAACAGTAGCGCAAAACCCTTTTTAGACTGGATCTTTTTTTTCTCCAAGTGAAAAATTACAACTTAGTAAGAGTATGGGATCCGTCCAGTGTCATGAAAACATTTGATTTGGAAAGTATGAACACTATATAAAACTTTTCAAAAAGAAACATGCACCATATTTGCTCCACGGAGCACCTGTTGGGAAACCGTGTAACGTGAGTTCAGGGGGCTAATAATGCATCTCCCTGCAACGTATGGCGATTGTATGCACAGCGGGACACAAAGGGTGTTCTGGGATTCAATGCAACCGAGCAGGAGCATCTGTAATTAAATAAACAGCAATCAAAACCCCCATAGTGAGAATCACCCCCATAGTGTCCAACCACAAGTGTGTCAAGCTTCTGTGGCCGTCCGGGCTTCCAGGACCAGCTTCAATCTGTGGTTGCAGACAGGGAACAATGCACCCTGGTTCCCATGTTCTTTTTTCAACTTGGTTTTTGTGCGTTCATGCACGGTCCCATTCACTTCCTTTTTGTTAGTTTCCTTAATATTACTTTGTATAAAGCTCTTCATTTTATACTCTGCACTGCTAAGCACTATAAATAACATAACTATTGGAATTCCGACATTTTGACTAAGTTCTATGTGTGAGCAGCACTGAGCATGCTGATCAACTCCGCTGAATGTGGAACAACCTTTCATGGGCTGGATGGTCCTGGGACAATGCAGCAGAATTGTCTTCAAATTTAAATGCAGGAATGTGCTGCCTTATGAAGATGAAGAGTTGGAAGTTCACTTATGTTAACTACCCTGCATTTTTATGACTCTTTCTCTGACTGAGGTCATAGTATGTATAACCCAGTTATGTTGGGTTTCTCTAGGTGCTCTTGAGATATACATTGATTGTTTTTATTTTTGTGCTCACCTTTCCTTCTCGACGTTCTAAGGGCCATATGTACAAACACATTTTCCCGTAGACACAGAGTGGGCAAAACTGCTTGCTACATCTGGCCCTAAATGGCCTGACAGCCCTGGCATTATTGCTGATTGGTTTAGACCAGCCTGCCACCACCAGACAGAAGTCTGGACTGGACTCCTGGGGTGAGAGCCTCTGCTATCAGGAGCCAGAACACAAAGCCTTTCCTGAGTGAAGATGTTTTCTCCCCCCCACCCATAGGGTGACACCCAACACAAGAGGTCCACTTTAAAGACTTTACAGCCTTTGAAATCTGACTCCTGACTCTTCTGCTAGCAGCAGATGGCCTCCCAATGTTTTTTCTCCCACTTTGTGCAGGAAAACCAGTGGGAAAACTTAGCCAGAGTAGGAGGAGTAGCCATCCGCAGCCTGTCCCACCTCTCAGGTGTGTCAGGCAAGGTGACCACTCCCTTTCATTTTCCTCCATTTTAGAAGGAAGAAAAATAGCCAAACACGGTTAGGGTTGTGACACCTTCCAAGAGGAAGTGATCACTTAGTGGATGTAATGCGACCCTAAGGTATATGGCCAATTGGCCACTAACAGGCGCTCACCCTAACACATACTAAATGCAATATTTAGAGAGCATCCCTACACCTACAGATCAGATTAGAAGGAGACAAGAAGAACAGAGACAAGGGAAGACCCAAGACACGAGAATGGAAGCCCTGCTACAAGAAGAAAAGGGCACCAAACCCTGCCTGCTGCACTCAGGACTTGACAATCGCTGCTGAGGGGTCAATTGGACAACTGAAGGACTCTAAGAAACCCCAGAGTACCTCCAGCCTTCTTGCCAATTGCCAAATACCTCCCTCTGATGAAGGCATCACTCACTTGCAACCTGCAAGCAAGAAACTGTTAAAAATGGGGTCGCTGGTTGGCAGTCAGTTTACACTCTGTTCAAGCAGGGACCCTCACTCTAGTCAGGGTAAGGGAGATACACAGATCAGATAAACCCTGCCAACCCGCTTGGTAGCTTGGCACAAGCAGGCAGGCTTATCTCAGAGGCAATGTGTGAAGTATTTGTACAAAACACACATAGTAACACAGTGAAAACACCACAAAAGGACAGTTTAGAAAAATAGTCAACATTTATATATATTATAGAAGACCAAAACAACAAAAATCCAACATACACAGCAAAAATATGTTATTTTGTTATATAAAAAGAGTCTTAATTGATAGAAATCAATGGATGCGTTGTTTTAGCACAAAGTACCTGGAATGCGTCAAAAATAATGCCGCAAGGGGGTCGGTGCATTAGAAAAGCAAGTGATGTGCTGATTCCTTACTTGCAAGTGAGGCCGTGTGTTGATGATTTTCTCACAATGGAGGCTGTGTGTTGATTCCAGGTGTGCAGCTTTGGGTCCGTGCAGGTATGTTGAAGACTTTGACGCTCAGGATCCCGGCATGGAAATTTCCAACGCGCTGTGTGAAGAGTCCACGGTGACAACAGGTGCTGCGTCGTTTCTACAGTTGCACGGCAGGCGCTGCTTTAAGGTTTTAGCCACGGGTTGAGCCGTGCATCGATTTTTCTGATGTGCACATAGCTGTGTGTGGATTTTCCCCACAGGTTACCAGCTTTCACTTCTAAGGGCACAGGGACTGGATTTGACACCACTTAGCAAGTCAGGACTCTCAGCAGAAGAGCCCAGGCACTGGCAGACACAGACTTTGATGTCCCTGAGACTTCAGAACAGGGGGAAAGCTCAGTCAAAGCCTTGGAGAAACTTCACAAGCAGAATTTCAGAAACCAAAGTCCAGTTCTTTCCCTTTTCAAGCAAAAGCAGCAGCGGCAGACCAGCAAAGCAAAGCAACAGGCGGAGTGGCAGGTCCTTCTTAAGCATCAAGCTCTTCTCCTTGGCAGAGGTTCTTCTTGTTCCAGAAGTAATCTAAACATCTGGGTTTTTGGGTCCACTACTTATACCCAGTTCTGCCTTTAAAGTAGGCAAACTTTAAAGGAACGTCTCCATTGTTCACAAGATCCTGCCTTGTCCAGGCCCCAGACACACACAAAAGGGCTGGAGACTGCATTGTGTGAGGACAGACACAGCCTTTCAGGTGTAAGTGTTAGCTCCTCCCTCCCCACTCTAGCCCAGGAGACTCACTGGGATATGCAGGGTACACCCCAGCTTTCTTTGTGTCACTACGTAGAGGGAATTCACAACAACCCAATTGTCAATCTGACCCAGACTTGGACTACACAAGGAGGCAGAGGCACAGAATGGTTAAGTAAGAAACTGCCTACTTTCTGAAAGTGGCATTTTCAATCAGACAGTCTAAAAAACTACTTTACCAAAAGATGTATTTTTAAATTATGAGTTCAGAGACTCCAAACTCCATGTCTCTATCTGCTCTCAATGGAATTCCGAATTTGGCAGTATTTAACTGTCAGGACATGTAAAACACATCAGTACAAGTCCTACCTTTAACATTCACTGCACTCTGCTCATGGGCCAACCAAGGGGCTACCTTAGGGGTGCCTTACATGTACAAAAAGTAAAGGTTTAGGCCAGGTAGGTATGTACACTTGCCAGGTCGAATTGGCAGTGGCAGGCCTGAGCCATGTTTACAGGGCTACTCATGTGGGTGGCACAATCAGTGCTGCAGGCCCACCCGTAGCATTTGATTTACATGCCCTGGGCACATATATTGCACTTTACTAGGGAGTTATCAGTAAATCAAATATGCCAATCATGAATAAACCATTCACCAATACAATTTAGACAGAGAGCCTATGCACTTTAGCACTGGTTAGCAGTGGCAAAGTGCTGAGAGTACCAAAGTCAACAAAAACTGGTCAGAAAAAATAGGAGGAAGGAGGCAAAACGTTTGAGAATGACCCTGCAGAATGGGCCAGGTCCAACAGAAACCAGTGAAGTCCAGTTCACTGACCGGCTGCTGACCAAAGAACCAGAAAAGGAGCCACACAAAAGTCACCCAGATGGACCCGAGGGACAAAACCTACCAGTGTGCCAGGTTTAGTGTCACAGAGAATTTCGGGGCCTGAGGCATGCCAGTACCCATTCTACTGGAGCCCAACATCAGACATTCCGAAGGAAAGCCCACTCCAGACTCTAAAAAGCACAGATGCAGGCCCCAGTCAAGGGACTTCAGGACATCCAAGAACCAGCCACTAGAGTGGCCCTGCTGACCTGCAGGCAAACCTCCAATTGATCAACTTCTGGCTCGGAGTACTCCCTGGTGCACAACGTCTGGCTTACCTATCTGCACTGCACCTGGCCTCCCTGGCCCCTGCATCAGAAAACCAGGTGTGCTCTAGGATTCCTAACCCCTTGTGACCTCTACACTCCAAGGGAACTCACCAGGCTCACCTTTAAGTCCACCTGTCCCATGTGTTTCCTTTTCTGTTCTGCATCAGCTCCAAGACGTTCAGCTGCTGCTCCCGATTGAGCCGGGAGCCGCCCAAACTTCTACAGCTGGCCCACAGGACATCTTGATGACCTCAATCTAAAAAGAAAGGTGATACTTGTGAAAGCATTACCTGATTTTATCTGCAATTTTAAAGTTTTTCCTATCAATTCCTATGGTGCATAATTACGCACAAATAGCATATATTTTCTGAACTTCGAAAAATCCTAACTTAAACAGTACTTACCCCATTTCTGAGATCTTGGTCTTTAACATTTTATAAAAATCTGATGTATTTTGTAAATTGGTCTCAAGTTATTCTTCTGAATGTGTGTCCATGTTTATTGATGCTGTGAGTGCAACAAACGCTTAGCAAATATACAAGATAAGCCTAATTGCTTGCCCACACTATTACATAAACAGAGCATTAGGTGGTCTGCTTTTTCCCTCTGGAAACCACAGTGGGGTTACTTGGACTCTGCACAGTGCACATCATTTTTGTACACTATAAAGAAAGCCAGCCTCTTGGAGTGTGAGTTGTTACCTTGGTCGGAATCTATATGAGTTTTATGTTTTTGATTCATGTGGTATCTTTGTTAGAAAGATGTAACAGCGATTTCCATTTAAAGGAGATATAGTTGATGTATTTTTGAGTGACAGCCAAGTAGGTCCATTGGAGTATGAATGTACCCGAAATACAAATGCCCACTGGGGCAGGATTTCCTTCCTTTAGCATGGGGATGTACTGGAGAAGCTGCTTCAATCATTTGATTTGAGGTAGTTTTTGGATTGGCGACAGCAGTGTTAGAATAGTGTGATCATGAAATTTGTAGAATGATGATGTATCTGACAATAGTAGACTGATGGCCAAGTAGGTCCATAGGGGTATGAATATGGTCTTTTTCAGCATGGGGATGTTTTGCAGAATGCCCACCAAGTTCTTGATTAGTGTTTTATTCGAGTTGTAATACATGACTAGTTGGGATGTGAATACATGATGCTATAAATATTCAAGAAATTATTTTTATTAATTTTCAGTGTAATGCTTTCATAATGATACAACTAATTGGAATAGGAATGGATAAATAATAACACATGTGCCTTAATGAATAGATAGCTTACATGCAGCATTCGATGCCCAGAAAATAATAAGTTGTACATGTTAAGATGGCTGTCGTGCCTCCAGAAATCAAATGAGGGTATCCTGGGCTGGGTGAGATACTGATGCACTACTCACAGACCCACAGAGATAGACACACCAACTCACAGACCCACTTAGACAATATTGAACCCACTCACAGACCTAATTAGACACTGATGAACCCACTCAGAGAGTCACTCAGACACTGACACACCAACTCATAAACTCATGGAGACACTCACAAACCCAGTCACAGACCCTCAAAGACAATGTCAAACCCACTCACAGACTATGGCGGTCATTCTGACCCTGGCGGTCACGGACCGCCAGGGCCGGGGACCGCGGGAGCACCGCCAACAGGCTGGCAGTGCTCCCAAGGGCATTCTGACCGCGGCGGTACAGCCGCGGTCAGAAACGGAAAACCAGCGGTGTACCGCCGGTTTTCCGCTGCCCTGGGGAATGCTCCATGGCGGCGCAGCAAGCTGGGCCGCCATGGGGATTCCGACCCCCATACCGCCATCCTGTTCCCGCCAGGAACAGGATGGCGGTATGGGGTGTCGTGGGGCCCCTGGGGGCCCCTGCAGTGCCCATGCCAATGGCATGGGCACTGCAGGGGCCCCCGTAACAGGGCCCCACTGAGAATTTCAGTGTCTGCATAGCAGACACTGAAATTCGCGACGGGTGCAACTGCACCCGTCGCACCCTTTCCACTCCGCCGGCTCCATTCGGAGCCGGCATCCTCGTGGAAAGGGGTTTCCCGCCCGCCCAGTGGGAAACACAGAATAACCGCGGTGGTCTTCTGACCGCGCAGCGGTATTCTGGCGGCTCCCGCCGGCACCGCGGTTACCGCGGCCGGCGGGAGTCAGAATGACTCCCTATGTCTGCATTATTTTTCAACTCAAGAATAGCCTGTAGTTGTTCTGAATTAAAATTACGATAACCAAATCTTCTGTTCTTGTTCCTATTTAATCTTCTAAATTCACTAATGACACATTCGATGCAGATGTCACTTGGGGGCAGAAAGTGTATCTGGGTTTAAGCATATTAATAGCTGCACAATCTAAATTAGTTTGAAATCCTTCCCTTTCCAAACTAGCTATGGGATCACACTCCCTTTTACTGTCCCCCAAAAACTGTCCGATTGTTTGAAGCGTCTCAATATCCGCAATTTGTAACAGGGACAGAATTTTCTTCTGTACTCTCATTTGTTGCCCCATAGAGGCCTTGGTAGCAAACCAATATTTGAGTTTCAATTTTCTAATAAAATGAAACAGATCTATTCTACTCAAAGCATAATCAGAAGGAAAGGCGCAGGGATAATACTTCTTCTTGTGTCCTGGGCAAAGTTATATTTGATAGATTTATCACTGTTCCTTAATCAGGATGAGGAACTTTAAGTTCATCTCAGTTCCACTTAGTGGCTGGGGTTAGTAACCCCTGTTGTGAGTAAAATAAGGGAATGTGATATAATTTTTAATTGTCATTATTTCTTTTAATAATTAGTAATTATTTTTCATATTATATTCGGTTATTAGGTATAAAGAAATTGCTGATCTGTGTTGGTGAAATGAAGGAGCTATTATATCTGTAAAAGGGTTTCTAACTATTGTCGAGTCCATTCTGCATATTTGATGAGTATTATAATATCCATTCTGTATTGATTTAGAAATGATAACACAGTATTTTAAGAGACTTGTGATGCAAGAAGTACATGTATGCATTTACAAATGTTTTGAGCCCAATTTGCATGGTAATATACATGAGTGAATTAATAATGAGTTCCAAGATTATGTAGTGTATTATACGAACTCCGTTTCAAAATGGCTGACATTTTTGCAACATGTGTTTAGAGATCAGCATAAGTCCTTTCTTTATGTTTTTTCCTTGTAGTTCCAATGTATGCACAACGGAACATTTGCTTTGACCTGTGAACAAGGAGCTAGCCCTCCGAAACGTGTTAAGATTTCTTTTGTTTAAGTAAAAACACGCTTTTGCATGGATTCACGGCTCGTTGTTTTTCGTCGTAGGATTCTAATATTGTGATGTTTGGACAGCGTTTGAAGGCTTTACGAGGGGTCGCCGCCCTGCCTGTGGCTCACCATCAGTGGTATATATATATATATATATATATATATATATATATATATATATAGGACCATGCTCCATAGAAAGAAGTGATTTTTGTCTTTCTTATATCGTTTGCACAGTTTGACAAATCTTCACAAAATTCTCCAAGAAAACTGTGCAGTGATTCTTGCTGCACACTGGAAATTTCGGCGTGATCCGTCAAGCGGGGGCTGAGAAAAAGTAAGTGTAAAAAAATGTGCATTTCCCATGTTTATTGCCATAGGAGTTTTGAACAAGACTACAGCCAGAGCCGCTGGACGGAATTAGATTAAATTTGGCAGTAAGGTACACTACACAGATTTTGATTTGATGTGTATTTGATGTTAATTTGTTTTGAGATATTAAAGGAAAGTAAATTTGGATATCCAGGGCCATGGATCCATTGTGACATTTTCACAGTAACCGCATCGAATTTGCTAATGCACAAACCACCATGAATACTCTGATTGGCTGGTCGCAACCTGACCAGAAAGTTGCAGTTACCATTTCAGGTAACAGGACACAGTCCCTGAGGCTAAAAAATGAAGTCAGAAGTGGCATATGGGATTGGGTGGAGGTACCCTGACCCCAGGGATGTGATATATGTGTCTTTAAGACTCAAGTTATGCCCTTACATTTTTTTTCATGCTGCACGATATTCGTGAATGCGTCCCAATGCTCAGTGTGGCCCCCAGGTGTAACATTGTGATGAATCTGAGAATATCGGAGACAACAAAAAGAATCAGAGAGTAATTCATACTAATTAACTCACTCATTCACACACTTATGCACTCACTCACAGACCTACTCAACCACTCACACACCCACTCGCAGACCTACTCAGACCCTCATGCACCTACTCACAGACCTACTCACACACTCAGGCACCAACTCACTGACTCACTCAGATACTGATGCACCCACTCACAGACCCATTGAGACACTGATATATGCACTCACAGATCACCACAGAGACACTCACACATCCACTCACAGGCCCACTCAGACACTACTGAACCCACTCACAGAGATACTTAGATCCTAACATATCCACTCACAGACTCACAGAGACACTCACACACCCACTCACAGACCCACTGAGACACTGTTGAACCCATATACAGATCCAATGAGACACTGATGCAGCCACTGACAGACGCACTGAGACACATCAACTCACAAATCCACTTAGACACTATTAAACCTACTCGCAAAGTGAATCAGACACTAATGCACCCACTCAAAGACCCACTGAGACACTGATGCACTCACTCACAGATCCACAGAGACACTGACACACCCACTCACAGACCCAATTCAGACAATCTTGAATCCACACACAGGCCCACTTAGACACTGACACACCCATTCATAGAGTCATAGAGAGAATCACATACCAACTCAGACACGGACGCACCTCCTTACAGACCCGCTCAGACCCTCACATGCCTACTCATAGACCCACACATGTACTGATGCACCCACTCACAGACCCACTGAGACACTCATGCACCCACCCACAGACACACTGAGACACTCACATACCCACTCATAGTCCAACTTGGACACTATTTAACCCACATACAGAGCCAATCAGGCACTGATGCAGCCACTCAGTGACCCAGTAAGACACGGACACACCCACTCACAGACCCACTAAGACACTATCGAACCCACTCAACAAGCAAGTCTGACGCAGATGCAACCAATCACAGACCCAATTAGACACTGATGCACTACTCACAGACCCACAGAGATAGATACACCAACTCTCAGACCCACTCAGACAATATTGAACCCACTCACAGACCTAATTAGACACTGATGCACCCACTCACAGACTGACTCAGACACTGACACACCAACTCATAATCTCATGGAGACACTCACACACGCAGCCACAGACCCACAAAGACAATGCCAAACCCACTCACAGACTGACTCAGACACTGCCGCATCTACTTACAGACCCACTCAGACACTGACATAGCCACTCACAGACACACCTATATCCTCATACTCTCTCTCTCAAAACCGCTCAGACATTATCGAACCCACTCACAGACCCACTCAGACACTGATGCAGTCACTCACATATTCACTGAGACACTCACAAACCTACTGACAGACCTACTCAGACACTACTGAACTCACTCACAGACCCTGTCAGACTCTGATGCACCCACTCTCAGAATCCCTCTAAATCTTATACGTGCAGTCACAGACACACTCACAGTCATATATGTGTAACTTACAAAGTGTTGTCGATAGTGTGATGTAAACAAATATTATATATATATTTATGAATTTTGAATGCGTTGGTGTCTATTGAATGCCTGCTTTTGTTTTGCGTAGTGATTGACTTTGTCACTAAGATTGTGATGTCATTTGTGAGTATGTGGCAGCTAAATGTAAGACCAGATGCATAGTTTCAGGTTGGAAAGGAATACCTTGTTGCCTTCATCTGTGAAGTGGACACTGTCACTTCCATAGATGCCATCCATGTCATAGCACAGGTTGTTGGGGTAGATGCAGCCCATGTTATAGTCATTGAGGAATGCGGAAATACTTTTATTGACATGTTTCCTGGCTTTGTCAATTTGTGGACAGAATTGATCTGACCACTTCCATTTCTGTCTTTAGCACCAACACAGTGTGATAGAAAAGTGACATCAGTTGTGCAAAAGTATTGTTCATTAGGATTTCCAGTCCTACTCTGGTCAGGGTGCCTCGGACATTTCCACCACAGTACACAATCATGAGGTCAGGGGGTTGGTAATCTCTAATTCCTTTAACCAGAGGGAGCATTTGAGACCCCATTAACCCTCTGTGGTCAATCCAATTAATCTTCACATTAGCCAAACCCATGTCCCTGTCAATACCACTCTTTCTTGCAGCCTCCCTAGACCAAAAGACATAGCTGTGGCCCATAATCCACATTCTAACCATTTGGAAGTGCATCAGCAGTAGCAGACATGCGCGGGCTGGGTTGAATGAGGTACTTTTGAAAATGGAAAGCAGGTAAAACTGAGGTGTGCTTAATGTTTAAAAAGCATATTTGATTGGATGCTGTGAATGTGCTAGTGAATAAAATTGTGTAGTGTCCTGAATGAATTAGTAAGTTGATGTGTAATTCTGTCTCACAATAAAATATTGTAATACAGTCTTGGATATGCTTATTTTCAATCTGTACAGTCAACCACACTTGCTGCAGCTCATTGTGTAAGTAGATTGCCCCTTCTACGATGTTCTGTGATCTAGTGACCTACTGGTTGTAGTGAGCTGTTTTGGAAACTGTGCTAAGAGTGTATTGGGGAAAGAGTGTTCATGAAAGAGTTATGCCTTTGTAAAAATTAAAGGTGTTTCTACTCATTAGTGCTTAATAAGGCCCTCATTATGAGTGTGGTGGTCTTAAGACCACATTAGTGTCTGGACTGCCGCCAAAGTGCCGGTTCAACCTCCACATTATGACACTGGCGAAAGAGCCACTGTCAGGCCACTGGCACTGACACTTTTAGGCCAGCTGATGGCTTTGTACTTGGCATAGGTAGTGCGGGGGCCCCAACGGACAGCCTAGTTGCACTTTTCACTGCCTTATTTACAGGGTAAATGAGCCGGCGTCAATGTTGTGGTGAGATTCCCGCTGGGCCAGCAGTCGGAAATGCTGTTTCCACCTTCTGGCCCAGCATTAAACTCTGGCCAGAAGGAGGAAGACCGAAGTAATGGCCTTCCGACCCAAAGAGTTTTTTGTGCAGCCTCCGCTGCCCAAAAAACTCAGAATGAGGCCCTAAGTGCTTAATTTCCTAGTGAGCTATTCCTAATAAAGTGACCTGTACTCCAAAACCCTTAAAAATATGAAGTTACATATGTTTTTAGACACCCATTTTTTGGGCGAATTTGCTGCAATAACTGCGAACAAGACATGAATATAGACAAGAAGTCCATCATATTAATCTTCTTTATAAAAGTGCATGAAAGGTTTAACATATACTAACTATTCAGAACTGGACTTACAAAAGTATATTTATGAAAGGTATGTTTTTATTTGCTAACTTCCACAGTATTAGACAGTGCAAAGTTGAAAAGGCAGCCATTTATGGTTCCTTTGCATGAGAGTGCTGTGTTATTCTTATGCTTATTGTTCACAATTCCTGAGAGTTTTGAATCTGTCTAATAACAAACTGTTTGTCAGGTGTCAAATACATGTTTTAGTACACATTACTTATTTCTGAAATATGCTGTAGGTATGGTCAGAAACTGTTGCCACAGAACTGCATACTGTGCATGTGCTGCTTTAAAGCATGCTCTAATTACTAGAAAAAATAAATGCATGTTAAGGGTTAAACTTATAATTAACAATGAATTAGAAGATGTGTCCTTTTAATTTGCATAACTTACTAGTGTGGTTATAGACCTCTAAACTAATCACTACATAGAGTATACCACTTAAAAAGGAACTGACATACATGTTTCTGAAGCATACATTATTTGTCTTACCCAGCCAGAGAGCAACACAGACACTTTTATATATACTCACATGTCTCAGAAAGTACTTTTGTATGTAGCAGTATGAAATGCAATTAGAGAGACAGCCACATACACCTGTCTTCTCTAACGCAGGCAGTGAGGTATTCATTCAGATACTTACATAGCTATTTACTAACCCATAGAGGTACTAAAAGAGAAAGTCATAAACCAGCACATATACTGCAACATTACATGCCACTTCTGTGGGTGGGCTTGCAAATTCAGTGAAAAATATATTTAACTAGTGACATAGGGCCTGATTACAACTTTGTTGGAAGGAAGGTGTTAATCTGTCCCAAATGTGATGGATATACCACCAGCCGTATTACGAGTCTATTATATCCTATGGAACTCGTAATACGGCTGGTGGTATATCCGTCACATTTGGGACGGATTAACACCTCCTCCAAAAATGTAATCAGGCCCATAATCTTGTTATGTATGCATGCAAATATTGAATTAATTATGGGTGAGGCCTATTACTGCAGAGCACTTATGGACACTCAAGTTGGTCTGTAAAACCCTTTTGTCAAGTCTTATAGTCACATTTTATTAGAAATAACTCCCCTCTGAGATGTGCTGTAGATATACCATCATGCATGCTGGTTAGTGATTAAGGGGGTCATTCTGACCCTGGCGGCCGGTGACCGCCAGGGTCACCGACCACGGGAGCACCGCCAACAGGCTGGCGGTGCTCCCAAGGGCATTCTGACCGCGGCGGTTCAGCCGCGGTCAGAAAGGGTAAACCGGCGGTCTCCCGCCGGTTTACCGCTGCCCCATTGAATCCTCCATGGCGGCGGAGCGCGCTCCGCCGCCATGGGGATTCAGACACCCCCTACCGCCATCCTGTTCATGGCGGGAAACCCGCCATGAACAGGATGGCGGTAGGGGGTGCCGCGGGGCCCCTGGGGGCCCCTGCAGTGCCCATGCCAATGGCATGGGCACTGCAGGGGCCCCCATAAGAGGGCCCCACAAAGTATTTCAGTGTCTGCTTTGCAGACACTGAAATACGCGACGGGTGCAACTGCACCCGTCGCACCCCTGCAACTACACCGGCTCAATTCTGAGCCGGCGTCCTCGTTGCAGGGGCATTTCCGCTGGGCCGGCGGGCGCTCTTTTGGAGAGCGCCCGCCGGCCCAGCGGAAATGTTTGAATGGCCGCCGCGGTCTTTTGACTGCGGTGCGGTCATTTGTCGGCGGTACCTTGGCGGACGGCCTCTGCCGTCCACCAAGGTCTGAATGACCCCCTAAGTGATTGAGAGATGCCCATTACAGTTTTAGAAACTTTCTGATGCACTTGCAGACCTCTAATATAAGCAGTACATACTACTTATAATCGTGCTGACATGCATGTTTAGATAGCAGAGATTCCCTGTCTCACCCAGTCAGAGTGTGAGACAGAAAGTACTACATTTACTCACATACTGTTAAAGTAGTTACTTGTGTAGCAGGACCACATACATTTCTATGTCTAAACACAGGTGCTGTTGTATTTCTTCAGCCACTTACCATAGAGGTACAAAAACAGGCAGTCACATACTGGTATATTTAATAAAACGTATAATGGCACTTCTATAGGTGAACTCCTATATTCAATGATATGTATATATATAGGTAAGTATGGATACAATCTTATCATGGAAGCAGACAAATACTGCTTTAACAATGGGTGAGGCCTACTATTTCAGAGGCTGTGTGTGCACTGTCACTGACCACTCAGGTTGATTTTTGCTTGTGTATGTTGCAGTGTCAAATGCAAATAGAGGCACTACCATATATCCCTGTATACTCTAAAACAGGCATTGAGGTACATGTTCAGCTACTTATATACCCATTTAGAAACCCATAGGGGTACTAAAAGAGAGAGTCACATACTGGTAGATGTACTGCAACTTCTCATGGCACTTCTCTATGTGGACTCGTACATCAGAGAGAAATATAGGCAACTTGTGGCATAATGTTGTTATTCATGCAGGCAAATATTTATTTAATTATGGGTGAGGCCTACTACTACAGATTCCTTGTGTACACTGTCACTGCCCACTCAAGTTGGTCTGTAAAATCCCTTTGTCAAGTCTTATAGTCACATTTTAATAGAAGTAATTCTCCTCAGAGATATTCTGTAGGTATGACATCATGCAAGCTGGGTTGCGATTAAGTGATTGAGCGATGCCTATTTCAGTTTTAGAAACTTTCTGATGCACTTGCAGACCGCTAATCGAAGCAGTACATAGACTATACTCCTTATAAAGGAACTGGCATAAATATTTAGAAAGCATAGAACCTCTGTCCCACCCAATCAAACTGTGAGATAGAGAGTACTACATTTACTAACATAATCAGAAAGCAGTTACTTATGCAGCAGTACCAAAGACACTTCAAGACACACCTACATACATTTCTATTTCCTAACACATGTATAGATGTATTTCCTCAGCCACGTTCCATACAGGTACAAAAACAGACAGTCCTATACTGGTACATTTATTAAAATGTGTAATGGCACTTCAATAGATGGACTCCTATATTCAGTGATATATTTATATATATATATATATACAATCTGGTCTCTGAAAGCCCTTTGCCAATTTACAGATTCATGTTTTATTAAAACTAACTGTGAGAACTTTTCATAAACCAGGTTAAGAAATTAAAATATTTAATATGAAAGTAAATAACTAATACGTACTTCTAACTTTTTGGTTACTTTTGAGATACAAACTTCTACGTAATTGTATGGAGTAGTTCAATGATGTAATGAAGTGAGCAAAAAAAGAAAGAAAACAACACTATCTTGTTTCAACTGAGACACACAAGGGGCAAAAGGCAGAAAAAGGAGGGAAGTAAAAAAGACCTGATGGTAGGAGAACAAAGGTATTTCTTAAAATATTATGAGGTCATCTTAAAAGATGGAAAACTTAGCTACTTAATAAACAAAGTTTGACATCAAGTAAGAAAGTAATTAAAATTACATGATAAGAA
Source organism: Pleurodeles waltl (assembly GCF_031143425.1). NCBI lineage: Eukaryota > Metazoa > Chordata > Amphibia > Caudata > Salamandridae > Pleurodeles > Pleurodeles waltl. The sequence continues at coordinate 489,214,012 of NC_090444.1, read as the reverse complement.
AAGTAAAAAGCCCTACTATGAAACATAGACTTTAACTAGAAGACAGCACCAGTTCAAGGAAATTAGGGTAAGAATGCTTCGTAGCAAGTAATTCATAACCTAATGAGATACATGAAAAAGTATAAAAGAAGGAGAGAAACTGTCACAGAAAAGGAACTCGTTGAGGCTGTGTTTGAAAAGGCATTTACGCTGAAAAGGGTGCTGTTTATTCTGATTCTAAACAGAATGAAAACACTAGATAAAATAGTGTTGAGTATGAGGAGAAAAAGTCAAAAGAAAAGATTAGTGAATAGAACTAACTTTTGCAAAGGTTTCAGTGGTGAATGGAGACATACTTCTAGTACCGAACCTTTCTTTAATGAGGAAAGCTGTTTTCAAGAGAACACATTGATGCATGCAGTTGATGAATCTGGATGATGTAATGAGGTAAAATATGGTTCTCCTATTGAAAAAGAGATAGTCGTACCTAGAAATGTAGAGGAAGTCATAGCTGAAGAGTTACAGGGAAGGCATAGGCAGGCCCTTGTATATAAGTAGAGCTGTAGCAGTATTTGTACTGTTCAACAGCAATCAATTGACATTCTGGGGATTTTCTTTACATATCATTCCATGCAAAAGTCTTTATCAGAAAAGTTCAATCTTGCAAGTATTAGATCCATGCAAAGTAAGGAAGCATACAGATGTACAGGGACACTCACTAGCATGCATACCACAGAACATATGCCAACGCACCTTTCATTATTTTAGAATGCTAGCAATACATCACTCTTAAAAGCAAACTTTAGGTAGGAGGCTTGATCATGTGAAGACTTTAGCACTATGTTTGGAACAAATGAATAGAGATCTTTTGCATGGTACAGTGGCAGAGGTAGAAGAGGTTTGTGATGGTGTACACTTTTACTTATTTGTTATTGAAGAGGAGTGTACAGAAAGTGAAGACTTGATATCAGCAGAACAAGAGACTGGTAATACTGTTGATAACTTTACTGAAGAGATTAGGAAGTTTAAAACAGTCTGTTCAGAAATACCAGACTGTGTTTGTATGTGCTGTAGATGTACTCACTACAAAAGTCAAATTTGTTATGTTATTGTGTGTTTAAAAACTGAAGAAGAGAATAGAGATGAGTGGCAAAATTTTGGAGCTTATTGGTTTGTAGAAGAATGCTTTGATTGTTTCATATGTCAAGCTATATGAAAGTATTATTATAATTAGTTAGAGGACAATGAAATGTCAGCTACATCTGTGTTTAGCAAATTCGAGCTAGTTTTCAATTTCACAGGAGCTTCAAGATTCAAATGTTTTTGAGTCTATACTTATGCAATGTGTACATCCGTTTCAAGCTATAGTCCGTATGGAACCAAAGACAGGAAAGTTACCTCCAACTGAGCTCCAAAAATGTCTTAAACGTAGTGTTGTGTACTTACCATTAGATTTCAAGCAGCATATTGAAACTGTAGGGGTGCAGAACGAATTGGAAGAAGGATTTGTAATTCTAGTCAATGTTGTCCTACCCACGAGTAAGAAGATATGGCACGAGTTAGTAGATGTCAGTAAAGTAAAGAAAGCAACATTATATATGGTACAAAATAATATTTATTATAAAAATGTGGATGATCTTCAAGATATTATAGATATGGAGGATGCCACAGTTTCATGAAGAGGTCAAATTGAAAAGGTAGATCAAAGAAGATTAGAAGAAATGTAGGAACACTACTGTATTCATCCCTTACATTCCAAAGAGATTATTGGAGATGCTATTGATCTCTTTCAATTGAAAAAAGTGAAAAGTGATCCCTTAAGTGTATAGGAAAAAAACTTACAAGCTTGCTGTTTTCTAAACTGTTTCCGACTGGAGTAGGTGATAAATATAATAAGCGGCCTATACAAATACCAGCAGCAAAGTATAGAGCAATTAGTCTTTATGCAGAGGACCCAAGATATCAGCAGAATATTGCCTATATATTTAAACTCCTATTTCAGAGCGACTTGTCTGCCTGGTTTTACAATTAATCATATTCCGAAAATAGGGGTGAATAAGCAGAGTCTGTCAGCAAGGGGGTTTGCTGAAAAAGTTCACGGAAAAGATGAAACTCCTGAATACAACTTAATTAATTTGATGGCATGTAGGCGTGGTACCAATACGTATTGGTATTGTTATGGAGAGCTTAAATGCATTTTGAGAAACCTGGGAACACCTACCCGGTTTCTGACACTCAGTTGTGCTGCATATGCGTGGGATGACCTCCTTGATTTCTTAGTAGAAGCAATTGACCCATAAAAAAAAATCAGTCTAAAGGAACCTAGAGAACTCTGCATATTGGATCAAGCAAAGGTTTGCCCATATTTTAACCGCAGGTTTCAAGCAATGATGACTTTCATCTGCAACAAAACTAATACTCCTCTTGGCGTAGTCTCTGATTTTTTTTGGCACACAGAGTAACAAGCCAGAGGTGCTACACATAGTCACTGCTGTTTTGGGTAAAAGATTCCCCAAAGTTTGGAACAGACACAGATGATTCTGTATTGTCCTTCATAGAACAGCATGTAACATGTGCCATCCCAACAGAAAGTGCTGACAAGTGACTGAGACAGAAAATTCAATTATTTCAAAATTACAGGTGTAGTAACTACTGTCATCGAAACTATAGATCTAAAGCTAAATTTTACAGAAGATATCATTTTGGATTCCCATGACCTGTTATCTCAGAGGAAAGAGTGAACAGCTTTTTGTCAGCAGTGAGGCACACCCTAACAAGGATATCACCAAAAATACCTACAATCTGAAAAGAGCAGAAGCTTCAAAATATCTAAATGGCTACGACCTGATATTCTGAAGATGTGGAATGCAAATATTGATGCAAAATTTATAGCAGATAACTCAATTGAAGTTGTTCGGTACATGACTTTTTATATTACAGAGTCACAAAAGACAGAGGTGAAAGAGGTTTGGGAGATTTCTACAAAAAAGAGTCTTACCAATAAAATGTACAGTTTTAGTTTGAAAATGCTTTCCCAGAGAGAAATTGGATCTTATGAATGTGCAGATAGGTTGAGCTCAGCAAGTTTGTTCACCAAGTCTAGAGGAATCGTGTGGGTAAGCCTAGGACTTGCAAGCAGTCATAATAAACTATTGAAGTCTTTCCTAGAAATACAGTACCTTGCAGAATTTGATCCTGAGAGTACAAACATTCTAAAAACTAATATGCTGGATACATTCTCTCCAAGAAGGAGTCCTCATCTTGAAAACATGTATCTCTATGAAGTACTTCAGCATTATACATTTAGAAGTAATGCAACTGAAAATATAGAAGGAAGGTTTACAGTCACTGGATGTGACGGTTGTTTGATGAGACACAACAAAGTGAATTTAATTAACAAGAGAAAGGTTACATGCCAAACTGCGGAGTGAATAACATTTTTTCTATTTGGCACTTTTGCAGCTCTTTAAGCCTTAGTGTGCTGAATCAGATTTACTTGGACAGTATGATTTCTATGAAGACTCATTCAAAGCTGTAAAAGACAGTATTCAGTGTTGAAAGTTAACATTGAACAGGAAGAAACCATTGCTGCTGAGATAGCCAGGGAGAGTTTCACAAAGGAACCAAAGTTCTGCACCAGGTAGTCAAGATCCTTTTAGAGAACCAGTAATTCAAAATGAAGCAGCAATAGTTATGAGTGAGATGGAGATTGCGATGCAATAAGATTTCAAACAGTTAGTGGAACAACTGAAACATTAACAATAATAAATTTATAATGAAGTGAAAGGTAAAATGGAGCATGGATTTCTCCATGATAAGAAACTATGGCCCTCATGACGACCCTGGCGGTGGATGATAAAGTGGCAGTAATACCGCTAACAGGCTGGCGGTAAGTACCCTCAACTTATGACCATGGTGGTGATAACTCCCATAGACAGCTAATGTACCACACCAACCGCTAGGGGGGAAACAGCAGCCACCACAGTGGTAGCCGCCAATAGCCATTCAGGAGACAAAGTACTGCTTACCATATTAAGACACACGAAAGCTCTACCTTTTCTGGGGCGCTACCAACAAAAGCCTGGTGGAGGCAGAGCTCAGAAGTGAAAGGATTCACCATATGAGACACAGGGAAGAACCATACCGCCATGGAACCCGAACTGCATGTTTTCCTGATGATCTTCTACGTTATGCTCCACCTGGAACACCAACGCTGACTAAGATGAGGACGGTGAGTACAGCTGCTTAGCACACAAGGGAGGGTGGGAGGAAAATGAGAGTAACACACACATGCACAACACACACCCAACATACACAAACACCATACACACAACCAGCTGCACACGAAAAACAATTTGTCCACAAAAAACGGCAGAATTATGCAAGGAAAACAGGAATGTACGAAAGTGATTGTAATCAGATCAAAATAATTAGATTTGTCAATGAAACAGATGTGTACACATCTACACAAAGGGACACTGCCCACATGGCCACAGGGCACAGTCTAAGGGTCAACTCGCGTCCTGACCACATCTGGATAGTTCACTGCAGGGGCATCAATTTGCAAATAGGCGGGTACCTCAGGGGGAGGGGCACCTCAGCTGGATGCGGGAACAAGCCCACTGGTTCTGGAGGGAGCAACATGCCCAGTGCTTTGTCCTGGGGACTGTAAGGCCACAGTCTCTCAGGTGGGTGACTTGCCCACTGGTTCTGGAGGGGGCAACATGCCCATTGCTTTGTCCTGGGGAGTGCAAGGCCAAAATCTCTGGAGTGGGTTGTAGGAAAGTACCATCTTGCCTGGCATGTTACCCCCATTTTTCACTGTATATATGTTGTTTTAGTTGTATGTGTCACTGGGACCCTGGTAACCCAGGGCCCCAGTGCTCATAAGTGTGCCTGAATGTGTTACCTGTGTAGTGACTAACTGTCTCACTGAGGATCTGCTAATCAGAACCTCAGTGGTTATGCTCTCTCATTTCTTTCCGAATTGTCACTAACAGGCTAGTGACCATTTTTACCAATTTACATTGGCTTACTGGAACACCCTTATAATTCCCTAGTATATGGTACTGAGGTACCCAGGGTATTGGGGTTCCAGGAGATCCCTATGGGCTGCAGCATTTCTTTTGCCACCCATAGGGAGCTCTGACAATTCTTACACAGGCCTTCCACTGCAGCCTGAGTGAAATAACGTCCACGTTATTTCACAGCCATTTTACACTGCACTTAAGTAACTTATAAGTCACCTATATGTCTAACCTTTACCTGGTAAAGGTTAGGTGCAAAGTTACTTAGTGTGAGGGCACCCTGGCACTAGCCAAGGTGCCCCCACATTGTTCAGAGCCAATTCCCTGAACTTTGTGAGTGCGGGACACCATTACACGCGTGCACTACATATAGGTCACTACCTATATGTAGCTTCACAATGGTAACTCCGAATATGGCCATGTAACATGTCTATGATCATGGAATTGCCCCCTCTATGCCATCCTGGCATAGTTGGCACAATCCCATGATCCCAGTGGTCTGTAGCACAGACCCTGGTACTGCCAAACTGCCCTTCCTGGGGTTTCACTGCAGCTGCTGCTGCTGCCAACCCCTCAGACAGGCATCTGCCCTCCTGGGGTCCAGCCAGGCCTGGCCCAGGATGGCAGAACAAAGAACTTCCTCTGAGAGAGGGTGTGACACCCTCTCCCTTTGGAAAATGGTGTGAAGGCAGGGGAGGAGTAGCCTCCCCCAGCCTCTGGAAATGCTTTCTTGGGCACAGATGTGCCCAATTCTGCATAAGCCAGTCTACACCGGTTCAGGGACCCCTTAGCCCCTGCTCTGGCGCGAAACTGGACAAAGGAAAGGGGAGTGATCACTCCCCTGACCTGCACCTCCCCTGGGAGGTGTCCAGAGCTCCTCCAGTGTGCTCCAGACCTCTGCCATCTTGGAAACAGAGGTGCTGCTGGCACACTGGACTGCTCTGAGTGGCCAGTGCCACCAGGTGACGTCAGAGACTCCTGCTGATAGGCTCCTTCAGGTGTTAGTAGCCTATCCTCTCTCCTAGGTAGCCAAACCCTCTTTTCTGGCTATTTAGGGTCTCTGTCTCTGGGGAAACTCTAGATAACGAATGCAAGAGCTCATCCGAGTTCCTCTGCATCTCTCTCTTCACCTTCTGATAAGGAATCGACTGCTGACCACGCTGGAAGCCTGCAAACCTGCAACATAGTAGCAAAGACGACTACTGCAACTCTGTAACGCTGATCCTGCCGCCTTCTCGACTGTTTTCCTGCTTGTGCATGCTGTGGGGGTAGCCTGCCTCCTCTCTGCACCAGAAGCTCGGAAGAAATCTCCCGTGGGTCGACGGAATCTTCCCCCTGCAACCGCAGGCACCAAAAAGCTGCATTACCGATCCCTTGGGTCTCCTCTCAGCACGACGAGCGAGGTCCCTAGAATCCAGCGACTCTGTCCAAGTGACCCCCACAGTCCAGTGACTCTTCAGCCCAAGTTTGGTGGAGGTAAGTCCTTGACTCACCTCGCTGGGCTGCATTGCTGGGAACCGCGACTTTGCAGCTACTCCGGCCCCTGTGCACTTCCGGCGGAAATCCTTTGTGCACAGCCAAGCCTGGGTCCACGGCACTCTAACCTGCATTGCACGACTTTCTAAGTTGGTCTCCGGCGACGTGGGACTCCTTTGTGCAACTTCGGTGAGCACTGTTTCACGCATCCTCGTAGTGCCTGTTTCTGGCACTTCTCCGGGTGCTACCTGCTTCAGTGAGGGCTCTTTGTCTTGCTCGACGTCCCCTCTCTCTTTAGGTCCAATTTGCGACCTCCTGGTCCCTCCTGGGCCCCAGCAGTGTCCAAAACCGCCAAACGCACGATTTGCGACTAGCAAGGCTTGTTGGCGTCCTTTTGGCGGGAAAACACTTCTGCACGACTCTCCAAGGTGAAAGGGATCCGTCCACCAAAGGGGAAGTCTCTAGCCATTTTCGTTCCTGCAGAAACCTCAGCTTCTTCTGTCCAGTAGAAGCTTCTTTGCACCCGCAGCTGGCATTTCCTGGGCATCTGCCCATCTCCGACTTGCTTGTGACTTTTGGACTTGGTCCCCTTGTTCCACAGGTACCCTAGATTGGAAATCAACAGTTGTTGCATTGCTGGTTTGTGTCTTTCCTGCATTATTCCTCTAACACAACTACTTTGTCCTTAGGGGAACTTTAGTGCACTTTGCACTCACTTTTCAGGGTCTTGGGGAGGGTTATTTTTCTAACTCTCACTATTTTCTAATAGTCCCAGCGACCCTCTACAAGGTCACATAGGTTTGGGGTCCATTCGTGGTTCGCATTCCACTTTTGGAGTATATGGTTTGTGTTGCCCCTATCCCTATGTTTCCCCATTGCATCCTATTGTAACTATACATTGTTTGCACTGTTTTCTAAGACTATACTGCATATTTTTGCTATTGTGTATATATATCTTGTGTATATTTCCTATCCTCTCACTGAGGGTACACTCTAAGATACTTTGGCATATTGTCATAAAAATAAAGTACCTTTATTTTTAGTATAACTGTGTATTGTGTTTTCTTATGATATTGTGCATATGACACTAAGTGGTACTGTAGTAGCTTCACACGTCTCCTAGTTCAGCCTAAGTTGCTCTGCTAAGCTACCATTATCTATCAGCCTAAGCTGCTAGACACCCTATACACTAATAAGGGATAACTGGGCCTGGTGCAAGGTGCAAGTACCCCTTGGTACTCACTACAAGCCAGTCCAGCCTCCTACATGGGTGACTTGCCCACTGGTTCTGGAGGGGGTGACATGCCCATTGCTTTGTCCTGGGGAATGCAACGCCACAGTATCTGGAGTGGGTGTCTTTTCCACTGGTTGTGGAGGGGACAACATACCCATTGCTTTGTCCTGGGGACTGCGAGGCCACAGTCTCTGGAGTGGGTATCTTGCCCACTGGTTCTGGAGGGGGCAACATGCCCATTGCTTTGTCCTGGAGAGTGCAAAGTAACAGTCTCTGGAGTTGGTGACTTTCCCACTGGCTCTGGAGGGGGCAACATGCCCATTGCTTTGTCCTGGGGAGTGCAAAGCCACAGTCCCTGGAGTTGGTTCTGGGTGGGAAGCCTGCACATCAGCCCCTGGATGGTGGCCTACATTGAGTCCACCGGCAGTGACAGCTGCACTGTGGTGGTGGTTGGAGGAGGCTCCTGGGCAGCCCCTGCACTCACTGATGGCTGCACATCCACAGCTGGCAATGGGGGCCCGTGACAGCTGGTGGTGGTGGCGGTGTATGCCTGACAGCTTCCGCTGGTGTAGAGTGCCCGTCTCCTCCTGTTTATGGGTCGGGAATCCCTTACACTTCCTGGCAGGGGTGGATGGGCTCTTCTCCTCTCTGCCAGGTGGTGCAGGCTCCTTCCCCTTCCTCACAGCTGGTGCAGGCTCCTTCCCCTTCCTCACAGCTGGTGAAGGACTCTTCCCCTTCATCCCTGGTGGTGCTGGCTCCTTCCACTTCAGTGTCGTAGCTCTAGAATCCTTACCAGCATGAGTAGGTGGTGCTACCAATGTCCCCGTGGACTGTTTGGCTGAGGTGCTGGGCTGTGTCCTTGGAACCCTGCCCATACATGCAGGACAAGGGGGAGGGGTAGGGGAGAGGTCGAGTTGGGAAAGGAAAAGCTTTTTAGGGACTTTGGGGTGGGAGCAGGGAGGAGTAATGGGAGTGGAGTGAAGGATGAGGGTGTGGTTGTTCGAGGTTTATGTCTGCTGGATTTGGGTGCATGGGCTGTATGCTGATGTGAGGTGGATGGCTGTTGGGTGTCTGAGTGCATGCATTTGTGTCCTTTAGGAGGGGGGACAGACGTGGTGGGAGAGGACACAGGGGATGCATGCGTGGATGTTGTGGAGGTGCCTGCCAGTGTGGTGTTCTGTTTGGTATGGTGAAGCTGTTAGTGGATGTAGATGTAGTGCATGCAGGTGTGAGTGTGGACTTAACTGGGAGGGAGATGGAAGGGGAGGAGGAGGAGGGGAGACAGTGGAGGCTGTGGATGCTGTTGTGTCTGCAACAGTATGTTGTTTGTGTGAGTATCTGTGGGATGAAGTGTGGTGCTTGTGTTTGCCTGAGCCACTCTTGGGTGCTGCCTTTTGTGCATGCTCGTCTGTCTGTGTGCTTGAGATTGGTTGGGGTTGAGGAGAATGGGACTGGAAAGTGGAAGTTGGAGGGGGGGGCGGGGTGAAGGCTGTACCTGCAGCTGGGGTGGTCACAGAGGTGTTTGCCCCTAACAAGGAGCTCACATCGGAGGAGGTATCAGAGTCTGTGTTGTCCCCTCCAGTCTCCGCTGTAGTGCTCCTCTCGCAATCCGTCCCACTTGTTCCCTCGGCGTTGGTGGACTCTGCCTCCAGGGTCCTGTGTGATGCAGCTCCCTCTGTCGCTGGCGCCTCTGCTACTCCGCCAGATGATGCTAATGCACACAAGGACAGGGTGACAAAAAAGAAAGGGGGGGAGAGAGAAAAAGAATACACTGGGTCAATGACTGCACTAACACCACCATTGGCGTACACAGCACCCTCTCACACAGGGAACAGGCCTGCGTACTATGCATTGGACTACCAGTGAAATGGCTAGTCACCAAGACATGAGGAGGAGCACACACCGCCAACTGCAGCACACCTGGGACCCACACAGCCCTGCCTAGAAGTGAATACTAACAAGCTAGATTACCTGCATTTGCCATGCAACCATGACCCTGCTGAGGTCCTATGCTCCTATGTCTGGCCTGGCCTTAGGGGCACCCACTAACACACAACCACCACCAGGATACCACCCCACCAGCCTTAAATTATAATGATACCCACTGACTCACCCCCTTGTAGCTGCTGTGATTCCCTCAAGCGCCCATCCAGCTCAGGGTAGGCCACCACCAGTATGCAGGCAATCAGGGGAGTCAGGGTCTGACGGGCACCACCTCCTCGTTAAGACGTCATCCCCAGCTGGGCCTCCACGGTCTTCCGTGCCCAGAGTCTCAGGACCTCCTACCATTTCCAACAGTGGGTGCTCCGCTTTCCATAGACCCCCAGGGTCCACACGTCTTTGGCTATGGCACGCCATAATCCCTTCTTTTCATGGGCACTGACCTGCAGAGGTAATGCATACGGGAGAACTCCAATAAACAAACAGTCCAGCCTGTCAAACGCTTGGCCCACCATACCCGATCCCACTCCATTGCAACACACATAGCCCAGCTCACAACATGTACACGGCTAACAGGCATTCCCCCACCCAACTTACACAATGCCTTCACAAACATCTGCATGCAATCATGCCACATGCATCGTGTCCACAGTGTACTCACCTGTTGGTCTGGAGGCCCATGTAGCAGTCCGAACTGGGGTGAGACTCCCATCCACCAGTCGCTCCAACTCCTCCGAAGTGAAGGCTGGGGCACTTTTGCCCGGTGACACGGGCCCTGGTAGGTTCCAGACCCAGGTCACAGCAGCACATGCAGTGTAGGTCTTCTCCTGTGGAAGGTCAGGAAACAAGTGAGGATTGAGATGGGAAATGGCAGTCACGTCCACTGCGGTGTACACCATCACCACTGACGTAGATCCCCATTGGCCACTGTACCCCATAGGGTCCAATATTATCCAATGAGGAACTGCACGGCGTTCACGACCGCCTACCGCCGCGGCGCACATCGTTGGCGGAATTATCTCACTTCCACTTCACCCTCCACACAGGACAGGCGGTCGCCATTTCAGGGGGGGTGAACAGGCCTATTGATAATTTCTGCGTCACAGGACAAATAGGAGCTTACTTTTAAATTACACTCTCCCAAAACATGATTGCATGATGTGTACTGCTGTTGTGTTATAGTTGTTCAAATTGTGACAGCCTACTCACTCTTGTGTCCCTTAGATTTATACAGCTGCGGATGAATAGGAGATAGAAACATACCCCTGTGTACAGACCCCTGGTGGACTTAGCTACACTAAAGGACAGGCACATAATACACACTTATAGACTGGACAGGGCCACAATCACAGAGCTGTGTGCACAGTTGGAGCCTGACCTGATCTCTGCCATCCGGCATCCCACTGGGATCCCCCCTATTGTGCAGGTTCTATCAGTGCTCCATTTCCTGGTGACAGGTTCTTTCTAAGTGACAGTGGGCTTGGCAGCAGGAATGTCACAGCCAATGTTCTCAATCGCCCTGGCAAGAGTCTTGTCTGCCCTGGTAAAACACATGTGCAGCTACATTGTTTTCCCCCAACAGCTGAAGAAAGTTATAATAAGGCACATGGGTGAACCAGAAGTATAATTGAGAGGACCTTCGGCCCTACTGAAGGCCATGTTCAGGTGCCTCCATCTGACAGGTGGATCCCTGTGACACTCACCCGAGAAGGTCTGCCAGATAGTAGTGGCATGCTGCATGTTGCACAACCTGGCCCTCAGACTCCATGTACCTTTTCTGCAGGAGGAGGAGACTGGAGATGCAGCTGTGGACCCTCAGGACAGTGAGGATGAGGAGGCAGAGGATGAGGATGTGGACAACAGAACATTAGTGATCTGTCAGTATTTCCAATGACACACAGGTGAGACAGTGCAACTTCACATTTCTATGACTATTGTTGTATTCTGTGGGGCATTGGCATTCTGGCAATACCCACTTGTTTCCTCTACTTTCTGTCAACTATTGATTATCATTTTATAGATGTTGGTGAAATGACAACAATGTTGTGATGTGATGACAACAGCCAGCAACAGGTCCTTCATTCTATGCTCTCACTATGTACAGTTCATTTGCAATGGATGAGGCTGTTTCAATCAATACAAATTTTTAATACATGAAATACTAATAGTTGAGTTTTATCCAAGGGTTTTTATTGTAGCGCTTATAAATTGAGCGGAAAGTACAATGGAATCTGGTGATGATGGAGGAAAGTCCAGGGTATTGTTCCAGTCTGTTTGTATCACAGGTGCAATGTGCAAGGGGACATAGGAAGGGGAGTAATGACAATTCAAGGTAGGTATGCTGGTGGCCTGTGGGTCCTGTGGAGGGGCCTCCTGGGCACTAGAGGCAGCGGAAGTGGGGGGCTGTTCAGTTGACTGGTCAGTGGTAAGAGCCCGCTGGTGTGACACTGCCTCCCTCATGATGTTGAGCATGTCTGCCAGCACCCCGCAATGCAGATCAGGGTGTTGTTAATGGCCTGCAAGTCCTCCCTGCTCCCCTGATACTGTGCCTCCTGCAGCCACCTGTTCTCCTGCACGTTGTCAACGATCTGGCTCATCGTGTCTTGGGAATGTTGATAGGCTCCCAGGATCTCAGAAAGTACCTTCTGGAGAGTCGGACCTCCCCCTGGCGCACAGCAGTCCTCCCAGTGTCCCTGTTGGCCTGTGCCCCTGTCCCCTGAAAGGTGTGCCCACTGCCACTGACCCCAGGTCCCTGATTGTCTTGTGGGCGAGGTGTTGCCTGGGGTCCCTGTACCGGTGGGCACAATGCTGATTGACGTGTCATGGGGACAGAGGCGTGGGTATGCTGGGTGGGTAATGTGGTGTGGGATATTGAAGGGGGAGGGTCTGTGGTGGTCTGTGAGTGGGCTTGTGTGACCGGCTGTTCAGTGGTCCCTGATGGGCCAGGTTGGTCCTCCTGATCCAGAAGTCCAGAGTTACTGTTGTCACTGTGGGCGTCTTCTGTTGGGGGATAGTTGTGGCACCTCCTCTCCACTGACATTGACTGGGGTACCTGTGGGGATGTAAATGATGTATTATGCTTCATGTGTGTGACATTTGAACTTCCGTAGCTTCCCCTCTATGCTTGATGTTTCCCTGCCAGCTTTTGCTTGTGTATGGTGATGTATTGTGGGTGTTTTAGTTTCCCTATTCTGTACATCCTTTGGTGATGTTTGTCCATGCAGGACTAGGAGGGCTGTCCATGCATTGGTATGGTATGCAGGGCTGGGCATTGTGGGTAGTCAGATGTGTAGGTGCAGTGTGTGGGATTTTGTGGAGTGATGGGAGTAAGGGTCAGGGGGTGTGATGGCATGCAGGTAAGGGGGGTGATACGTGTTAAATGTTGACTTACCAGTGTCCAGTCCTCCTGCTCATCCAGCGACTCCCTCAGGATACAGTATTGCCAGTACCTTCTCCTCCCATGCTGTGAGCTGTGGGGGAGGAGGTGGGGGTCCACCACCAGTCCTCTGTATGGCGAGCTGGTGTCTTGCTGCTATGGAACATACCTTCCCCTGTAGGTTGGACCACCTCTTCCTGATGTCGTTCCTTGTTCTTGGGTGCTGTCCCACGGCGTTGACCCTGTCCATAATTTTCCACCATAGCTCCATCTTCCTTGCTATAGATATCTGCTGTACATTTGATCCAAACAGCTGTGGCTCTACCATGAAAATTTCCTTCAACATGACCCTTAACTCCTCCTCAGTGAAACGGGGGTGCCTTTGTGGTGCCATGGGTGTTGTGTGATGTGTGTTGGTGAGGGTGTGTTGAGTAATGTGGTGGAGTGTGTGATGTGGAGTGCGTGAGGGGTGTATGGCTGTATGTGGTGTATGTGTATAGTTGTCTCTGTGCTCTTATTCTCAGTCTCCTGGCAGTAATTGTTGTTGGTAAAGAGTTGTGGGTGATGTGGGTGTGTGTTTTATAGTGGTGTGGGTGGGTGTGTGTGGTGTGTGTATGGTTGTCAGGTGTGTATTTTTTGTATTGGCCAACGGAGTGTTGTTTTGTCTGTGGGTGTCCATTTTGAGCGTGGTGGTATGTACCACTAATGGTTTACCGCTGTTGAATGTCCGCTGTGGTGATTCGTGGGTCATAATGTGATAGGCGTTGTTTTGTTGGCATAACGGTATGGGTTTTGGGTCCGCCACTTTATCACTGACCTTTGGTCTTGCGGATTTGTGTATGTGGCTGTATTCTGTCGGATTGATGTGTGTGTGTCATAATATGGTGAGCAGATATCTGCCATCGCGGTGGTAAGTTGGCGGCCGTCAGGGTGGTGGTAAGTGGGATTTACCACCAGTGTCATAATGATGGCCTATGTGAATCTTCTTCCTATAAACCAATATTACTGTACATCAGCGGACAAGCTGGTACTGGGAAAAGCTCCATATTTAATGTTCTCACCAGTTGTCCACAGGAGACTATAGATTCGAATTTGTAATGTATAGTCCCAGCACCAACAGGATTAGCTACACAGAATATTAATGGAATTACTCTACATCGACTACTAATGCTACCCCTTGAACATGACCATAAATTAGAATATCAGATATTATCTGGTGACGCTTGCCATGAAGAATCAAGATTATTGAAAAAACTAAAGCTACTAATCATTGATGAAGTGAGCATTGTATGAAACATAATGCTAGCCTTCATACATCTAAGGCTGCAGTAGATTTTAAGAACCAACTGTGATATACTCTTTGAAGGAAAGCATTTAATTGTCTTTGGTGACCTACTCCAACTTACTCCTGTAAAAGGACAACCTGTTTTCAAAACACTTTTGCATGATGAAACAACGAATTCCCTGGTAAGTATTGTCAACGTGAACATTTGGTTAAACTTTGAAAACAGGGAATTAGTGAAAGACCTGTGCCAAGCATCTGCTATGGAATGCAGAGTCTATTCTCATCTTACATTACAGCACCAGAAAACATTTTCAATTTCATTAAGCAAGAGAAATCTATAATTTGTTTAATGTCACCACTTCAAGAGTACTCCAACTTTATTGAAAAATGTCTGCAACTAGAGAAAGAAGATATTTTGGAAATTACTCTGAATGAAAAAAAAATTACATCATGGAGTCATAATACTACCTACAGATAAACTACATGCAAAATTAGATTCTTTGGAAAAATAAGTATCCAAGACAGCAGGATTAGAAAAGTGTTTACATTTCTGCAAAAAGCGTTGAGGTATTTTGTGACATAATTTAAATGTTGAGAAAAGCTTAGTAAATGGTGTAATGGATAAAGTTATTGAATTCATTAATTTTCCAAATAGAGATGAGGTAGAAAAATTGGCTATAAAATTTGATCAGATAGATGATGTGAAGAAGATTAGGCAATATATTGTATGGTTTTTGCTTGTGAAATACTTCTATGTCCGACAGCAATAATGTCCTCTCTCTTTAGCATATGCTATAACCATCCATAAATCACAAGGTTTAGTTATAAATGCAGCTTTCGTTAATACTGGAAGCTCTGCATTCAAAGAAGGAATGTTATATGTAGTATTGTCAATAATTAGAACATTATCAGGTTTGTTTTTGATTGACTTTGAGGAGAACAAACTTAGTGCTGATGTAAGCTGTGTAAGAGAGTACAATCGTTTAAGAAGTCTATACGCTGCTTATTTAGGCCAGTACCCTGATTATGAGAAACGGATAGTCTGCCCAAAGCAGAAGATTACTAAACAGTGTACGGAGCCTCAAGAAAATAAAAAGAAAAGAAGACCACAGATCTAAGAAGAGAAAACAGGAAAATAATGGTGAAATTGTAGGTTATCATTTGAAAAACAGTTCAGGAATCAACTACTAAGCAAATGTTGTTCGCAATGTACTGTTCCATTGACCACATTTAGTAAACCAAATTGAACAAAGATTAGATAAGAGAATGTCTTCTGCACCATATAATTTGCTACAATGTTTAATAAGTGAAAGAACTATAATACATTCTGCTTCAGGATCTGCGATCTTTCAGATACATGTAAAGAATCAATAATGTTTATTCTCAACACTGAACAAAATGCTAAATTATATATTATTAGAACAAGAAGAAGTAAATGTTGATGATCTCTTTGAACTCAGTTACAAATGGAACCCTGACTGTGAAGACTGATCTTTTACGTCTAGCACTGAAATCAACTCTGAACAATTTATTTACTTAACATTAGCAGATTGTAAAACTGTGCCTTTTGACAAGTTTTTACAGAAATGGTAACCAAAATATGACCTGTCCAAACTGCAGATCTGAACTTATCTCTCCATTGTTTCTTTGAAGAACAGGAAAATAACATATAATAATGCTACAATGATGCACAGCAGATGGTTCCAAAATGAAAAGTCAAATTTCAAACTTCAAAACAGGGCAAATATCAATTTCTTTAAAAACAATATTTTTATTGCACATCTTTACATTATCTTGGAGCACTATAACAACCACAATTTTAATTCACACAGTTCAGACTAGTGGTCAAGCAGAGTTATGTCATACCCTTCCTGTTTTCTTCCCATATCCCTTAGTAGCCTCCTTGGGGGAAATCTTTATCTCAGCTTTCCTCCCATCCCGTGCCTCATTCCCCATTCTATCCTTTGTATTCAACTCACCGGGTCCAAATCTTTTCGAATTTCTTGGGGCAACCACTGCTTTTATAAGTCACCTGTTCAGCCCTTTGGTACCCTTTCTTGTCAAAGAGATTCAGTGGGTGTGCTGCCCCCTATAGCCCTGCAATGTTCCTCTAGGCCACTCATGACACCGGCATAGGCCAGATCTTTAACGATTTGAGTCATCTTTCCCCCCTTGTTATATGTAAGAGGAGCCATCTGGCCTCCTCCTGTATGGTAAGGCCATATTTTAAGCTGTTTTATTCAGAATCGAGTGCTAAATGCAATTTTCTGGTGCTCTGCATTACCTCCACCCAGTCCTCTTCCTCTATCAACCCAAGGTCTCCCTCCCAATCCCTCTGCACCTTGTCCATTGGGTTAGGAGAATTATTCATCAGCTTACTATATGTCAGGGAAATGGCTTTTCTCTTGCATTGGATCCAGTAGGAGACTACTCTCCAGTGACAATGTCTCCCGTAGGTGTTCCCCCCCCAAGCAGGTGACAGCGTATCACACACTTTAACTGCAGATTTTTGTAGTATATGGTGTTCCTCATTTCAAATTCCCTTTTCAGGTTGTTGAAGGAGACCATGGCCCCCTCTTTCCAGATGTCCCCCAGCTGCTCAATACCAATGAGGGTCCATTTATGGAAGCCTTCTAGCTTCCTCAATTCCGTCAATGGATCACTATCCCACAGTGGTGTCAGTGGGTTTGCCCCCCAGGTGCCTATTTGCGTTTCTCCAGGTCCTAACTGTTACCTGTATATGTAGTGGGAGCGTGCACTCTCTGCGCCCATCATATAGGGTGGACCAGCAGCCCCGGATCCCCATAACCTCCCTGCCGGGCCGAAAGGCTGAATCATCTATGTCGACAAATACCCACTCATTGATCGTGATCAGCTGTGAGGCCCAATAATAGGCCTGGATGTCGGGTATCGCCAAGCCTCCCTCAAACACTCCACGCTGAAGCTCAGCCAAGGAAATGCACAAGCTGTTTGCGCACTTCATTGTTGACCCTGGTAAACAAATCTGCTGTCACTCAATAGGGAGTGTTTTGC
This sequence comes from Pleurodeles waltl, assembly GCF_031143425.1. Classification (NCBI taxonomy): domain Eukaryota; kingdom Metazoa; phylum Chordata; class Amphibia; order Caudata; family Salamandridae; genus Pleurodeles; species Pleurodeles waltl. The sequence continues at coordinate 489,196,661 of NC_090444.1, read as the reverse complement.
AACACAAACAATAGGCGCGGGAGCGACACCATTTTTAAGACCACCAGGAGTCCCTGCCAATGGGCTACGTCACTGCGAATAAGTCCCAACTGTGGTAGCAGGTTTAGCCTCCGAAATTAACCTGCATTTTGCATCACATAAATCCCTAAGTACTGGAAGCCCTCGAACACCACTGGGGGGCCGCACATCTGTGGGAGAAGTGTGGACATCCCCCCTGGCTAAGGAAAAAACAGAGATTTGTCCCATTTGGTGGTGTACCCTGAGTGGGCACCAAATACCTTGAAAATGTGGAACATCCTATCTATTATAGTGTGGGGATGATGGAGATATAGTAGAATATCAGCTGCATGTAGGGAGATTCTCTCTTCCCAGCTGATGCCCCCCTCAATGTCCCTTAAAAGCAGATCCTGTCCCACCCATGCACCCAACGGTTCCAAGGCCAATGCAAAGAGCATTGGAGACAGAGGGCAACCCTGCCTTGTGCCCCTCCTTTAAGCAATGGGTTGTGGCAGAACCCCGTTCAAGCTCACTTTCGCCATGGGCCTTTGATATTTTATCCAGACCCAGCCAAGGAACTGGGTACCAAAGCCTAGTATATCAAGGGTTGCAAATAGATACGCCCATTTAACACTATCAAATGCCAATTTCATGTCTAATCATAGCAGCACTGCTTCCTCACTTTAAGGTGGATTGGCGATGTGGAAGACCCCGTAAGTCATCTAAGATTGAGACGTGCACTCCTGTGAGACATAAAGCCTGATTGATCTGGGTGTATCACTGAGGCCAGTATTTTCTGCAGCCTAACATCCAGGACCCTAGCCAAGACCTTGGCCTCTACATTGAGAAGTGAGTTTGGGCGGTATGATCTGCACTTTGCTGGGGGCTTACCCTTTTTAGGGACCACCACTATGGTGGCTAACCTCTGCTTCTCCGATGGGAGACGCTGCGTCCCTTATGAAAAATTCCTAACATGTATTTTGCCACCTTAACAGGCACAATTGTATATAGTTCTGGGGGAGACCAATAGGTCCTGCCGCCTTCCCAGACCTTAGCCTGTGAATTGCACTTCTCACTTGCTTTACTGTCATGTCTAGCTCAACTCCCTCCTTTCCTCCCCAGATAAGATCTTTAGAGCAATATCCCCAAGAGTTCTTCACACTCCTCATTGTTGGTGGTCACATTCTCTGCTGCATGAACCCCTTCATACCTTCACAGTATGTTGTGAAGGCCTCTTGTATTGCTTACCCGATGTGTGAACCCCCCCATTTTTTAGTTCCACCACCAAGTTCTTGCCTTTTTCTTTTCTATCTAACCAGATTAATCTGCATCTGCTGCTAGGTCCTTAAACTCCCGGTGAAGAAGTCGAAGCTGGTGTACTCCAGCTGGGTCAGAGGGTCCCTCATCTAGTACCATTGATTCTAGATCAGCAACATCTTCTCTAGAGATTCAGATGTTCTCTTTTCTTATTTTTTCTGCACCCCTATTAACGCCTGGACTTGACCCCTCAGCACCATCTTGAAGGCCTCCCACAGAGTGCAGTCTAATGCAACTGTGCCCTCATTTGCCTGAATGCAAAAACAACACATGACGGATGGAATGCAGAACAAATCAAACATTCATCCTCAGTCACAGATCTGGGTTTAATCCATCAGTTTTTTTTTGCTTGCCATACCATTCCAGTTTGGACCCAGCCATATGTCAATCAGTTTTGACCCTGTTCATCATGGGAACAGTTCAGCCCGAACTGCCAGGCAACATCCTTCCTGAACTGGAAACAAGCATTGTGGGACCGGTTTCAGGGTATCACCCTTCATCAGCCAGGCTAGCTTGAATCTGGTGGCATAGCAAGCACGGGACCAACGTCTGGGCATACTCTTCCCACTTGGGGCGACAAATGCAAAAATAAAGATGATGGACAGAACGCAGAACAAATCTAACATTCACCTTCAGTCACAGATCTGTGTTTAATCCATCAGTTTTCATCATTTTCATGAAAGTACTGCTCTATCCATTCAAGGAGCTTATCACAAAGCGATGCATCCTTCAGGTGCCATTGATCTATTTGGGGGGGCTTGCAGTTGGTTCTGCTGGGGGCCCACAAGCATCACTTGCACTGGGAAGTGGTCAGAGACACACCTCGCCAGGTGCCTAGCTCTGTGGAAGCAACCCGTCATTGTAGTATGGGCAGCAGATAATCTAACTGTGTGAAACTATTATGTGCGAATGCCAGGTATATGTATTGTTAAAAGAACAGATGGTGGTCATGCCAGAGACCCACTAGGCCCATCGCTTCCACAAAGATTGGAAAAGCAATGGTATCTGATCCCCCTTGTGAAGCGGAAATCCTGTCCATGTCCAATGCCATGATGGCATTCATGCCATCCCCAAATATCAAAACCCCCATTGGCAGGTCTAAAAGGAGTGCACCAAGCGCCGGAGACTGAATAGAGGTTCAACCTGTGGACCTCTCAAGTGCCCGCCTGGGCCACATAGCGGTCCAGAGGATCATACCATGTCTTCTGTGATGTATATAGCACCGAGGTTTTGATGAGGATACCCACCCCCCGGAATTGGAGGCAAACCGGATGAGTGAGCCAGGAGGGAGTATCCCATTCGAGTAAGCGCTTTATATCAATTCTCTTTAAGATGTATTTCCTGCAGCAGGACGTTATCTGGGAGTGTTTACGGATGTACTGTAGGACTAGAGTGCGCTTGATTCTGTTGCCCAGGCCATTGACGTTCCACGTTTCACGTCATGACCTGCAGGGCTGATTTAGTGTGGGATACCATTTTGCAAAATAGGATAGGGCATATCTCCCCCTGTACATTCTGAGCTATTTAGAACCCCTCCTTATCCTCCAGCCCTCAAGTGGTCCCTTCCCCTTACCCAATGTTGCTGAGCTTGAACATAACAGATTACGGAAAAAAACAAAACAACTGGTCACAAACATCCACAACCAACGCAACCCACCCTGCTACACTGCACTTTCTCCATCTGGTTTCCCAACTAGCAGAGCACCAGTTGCCCAATTAAGAACAAGAAAAACACAGCCAAAGGGTGCCCAGCACAGCCTCAGCAGTCCACAAAACAGTACCAGTTAATTGAACCCCAACTTAGTAGCATATTTTGTTTTATTCCCACATCTATAAGTTTTATTGGCAAACATTGTCGGTTTTCACTTTTACAAATGTATAGCTGAGTGACTCCTTCAGTGAAGTACATGCTGCTGGGATACAGTCTCCTTGGCTTCTGGAGTCCGTCATCAGTCTCCAGGCTCTCCTCTGTCTGGGACCCAACTGACTTTGTCCTCCATCCTTCCCCCTTCATGTCGTTTTCAGTGGGCTTCCCTTCTTTCCTCCTGGAGGGGACCGCGCCTGGAGTGCGCGCCAGCCCTCAATCCACTCCCAGACCTACGCCGGTGTGCTAAAGTACAATGACTTGCCACCTGAAATCACTCGTAGTTTTGCAAGGTAGAGCATCATGTACTTAATCTCTTTAGCTCAAAGCAACCCACAACTTCCAAGCCCAGGCCGCCGGCTTCTACCTTCCTCTGCTGCAGCAGCGACCCCATAGGTTTGCACCTTACTTCCGGCCCCCGATCCTTCTCAACGGGGGCTAGTTCATGTCTGATGTGGTCAGATTATGGACAAATGGCGGGGTTAATTTTTAAATGACCGCAGAGCAGTCTCAAGGTGTGGCATTCTTGGCTGAGGCCAAGCCAAGCACCTGGCAAATATCAATTTCAGGAAGAACTTTTACTGCTTTGGCTATCATCTTTCATGAAGGAGTTAATGCAACCTCTGGACACTTCTTTGCATATTTAGAAAACAAAACTGGATAGATGGAGTGCAATGACAGCAACCTTAAATACAAACCAAAACTTTCCTTCAAACTACCTAACACATATCTTCTGTTTCTTCAACCAATGTTCTTAGGAAGAGTTATGCTTAAAAAAGTGACATGCAGTGTTTCCGCTACGTGGTTCATGTGGTTTTTAGATTTTTTTTTTGCCTATTAAGGGTAATGTCTTTAAAAAAAATGCTCACATGTCAAGATTCCTTATAATATTCCATAAAGCAGTTAACATATCAAGTCTACACCATGCTCTCTATTAAAGTCTGAAACCGGAAGAACATGCTCCAATTACATCACACAAATGTTACAAGAAAAAAATTCCATCAAATTAAAAATAAGTCCCTTTTTGTTTCTCTAACCAAACTTTTCCATATTAATTGATGAAAACAAAACTACAGAGTGGGATTTTCTATAAATGGATTATGAGCACTTTAGACTTCATTTGGCCTAGCATGGATGACGTATTTCAGAAATAGTTTAAAAATTGAAAAGTATTTCACATTTACTTGTGATATTGAACCAGATTTAATTATTCGAGAAACCTTTCATAATCTGCTTGTTTAGCTTACTATAGTGACCAGTAGAGAAAGACACTGATTAATGAATTGTAGTGAGTGCTATGCATAGTGTCACTTATTTATAGTGATTGGATTTTCTTTTACAATAGTAGTCACATAACAAGTTGATTAAACATTGAAGCAATTGCTCACAGATGCGCTCACACAACCGTTTACTCAGCCATTCACACAATCATTCACTCACTCATAGAGGCACTCACTCAATTCAACAGGCACTCACACAGGCGCTACCTCACCTACAAACCCACTTTCAACCTTCTTAGTTACTCATACAAGCACTCACCCAGTCACTCACTAACTCTTATAGCCATTCAAAATACCACTCACTCACCAAGTGATCCACTCACTTTACAAATCACTCACCCACTGAGCCAGTGAGAAACACACTCACTCTCTCATACAGGTACTCGCACTCATGTACTCATGCACTCACTCACTCATTCACCCTTACATACACTCACATACTCTTTAGCCGCCTATACAGCACTAATGCACTCACTCACTTGCCCATACATGCACGTATGCAGTCAATGCCTCACCCATACATTCACTTATACACTCACTTATACACTCAGTCAATCACCCATACACCATTCATGCACTTAGTCACTTTCACATACATGTACTCACTGGGAAATGATTTGGTTTTAAACTGTAAGTACCATGGGCCCCTGCTAAACAGGTTCCCAGGGACAGATCTATTTTCGTAAATATGTACTATGTTTGCCACTTCAACCACCTTTGTAAATCCCTAGTAAATGCCATGGTACCTAGGGCATGGGTACTGAAGAGGGTCCCTCAGAGCTGCAGCACCAATTGTGCCACTCTAAGAGGCCCCACTCTAGCCTCATGCAGTCTGCCATTGCAAGTGCATGACAAGGTACATCCAGTGTTGCAAACTCAACATGGCACTCACCAAGAGTTCCATGTCAACTAACACAGCATGCAATACAGGTAGGTCACCCATCCTGCTGGCTTTACAGTCCTAAGGCAGGGTGGACTATTATGCATGTGAGGGTATATGTGTGCATGAGCAAATATGCCCCTACTGTGTCTGTGCTAATTCTTAGACATAGTAGGTGTACAAGGAAGCCATAGCAAATGCATGTGTTGGACACTGGTCATTACAATTTCCACAGCTACATGTTGGCCTCTGTGAATCCCGGGCTGTTTGGTATCAAACATCTCAGAATAATAAACCCACACTGATGCCAGTCTCAGATTTTTTATAAAATATACCCAGAGGGCATCTTAGTGGTGCCTCCTGCAAAACCCTGGCATGGTTGTTGATGGGTCTGAACCAGACTACCACAACCAGACATGATTCTGGACTCCAGAGGTGAGAGCCCTTTGCTCTCAGGAACTAGAACACAAAGCTTTTCCTGGGTGGAGGTGTTACACCTCCTCCCCCAGGCATGTTCCCTATACCAGCAGTCAGCTTCAAAGGCATTACTGCCTTGGAAATCTGATGGGAAAATCGGTGAGAAACCTAGAAAGAATAGAAGGAATTTCCATCCCCAGCCTGAACCACCCCTCAGGTGTGACAGGCAAGGTGATCACCTTGGATGGTAGGAAAATAGCCAATCAGGGTTAGGGATCTGGCACCTCCCCACAGGAAATGGCAACTTAGTGGCTGTAGCCACCCTTAGATAGGTGGCCCATACTCTCCCTAATGCCCCCTAAATGCAGTATTTAGATGACCTCCCTAGACCAAGAGAAGAGATTCGATGGACGCCAAGAAGGCCAGGACAAATAAGACCCAAGGTGCAAAAACAGAAGCCTTCCCCCAGAAAGTAAAAGGTGCCAAACCCTCCCTGCTGCTCCAAGGACTCAACAATCCGCACTAAAGTGCCACCTGGAAGCCTGATAATGAATGTACTGTTTAAAGTGTCTCCCTTGAACATTGGGGAACACTAATTTTAAAAATTGTGAAAAAAGTCCTGTTCTCAATTTAGCACCTGCTCTTTTTTCGTAAATTACATTTCAGTGCATTTTCCACATTTTCCAATACAATGGTATCTGTTGACAGTGAGGAACAGTTGCCACACACTTTTGAACATAATTCTTTGGGGGAGCAAGCCCAGCAAACTGGCAATAAAATGCATGGCCGTTTTTCACAATCCTCTTCAGGCATTAGAAAGTGGCAGCAAAGCTAGGCAAGTGTTCCTCATGGGACAGGGGTACCTAAAACAAATATTTGTGTGGCACTACAAGTATGTTGACATATTTGAAGAGGTATAACTCCAACTGCTGTTGAAAAAGAAAAAATAACTTAATTATAATTTAATATTACATTTTCACAATCCCAAAAACAAAACAGTGCACATTACTTATGCTGTAACATTAATATATTATTGTTATAAAACAAGCCATTTTCCCTTGTATTCTGTTCTCTGCTGTTATGCTTAAATTAAATATTGTATTGTAACAAGAATCATCCTTGAACAGTGGGGAAAAACAATTGCATAGATTAAAAAAAAAGAAAAGTATCTCTACAAATAAGTGTTACCATGCATTGCACTCACTACATTTACTTAATCAATTGTTTTACATACAATTATTAAACTAATCTACACAAATATACTAAAAATAGTTATTGTGTTATAACTGGTACAATAGTACTTATAGATATTAAGGACACTGGTATTTTGGAGAACTTTTTGAAGACATCCCAACTGGTAAAAAAACAGAGTCAGATTGTGTTCCACACTGTATCATTTGCTCCAACGTTTACTCAGTAATGGGAGTCTACACTCTGCTTCAGGCATTGAACACCTTAAAGATACAGATAGTGGTTCTGTAGTATTTACTCTCAATAGTCAAAAAGACGCACAAGAATTTATAATGTTCATCCTTGGAGATTTAGAAGAAGAAGAAGTAAATATTTATGAGTTATTTCGAATGAGTTACTGATGGGAACATGAATTTGAAGATTGTTCTTTTACATTCACCACTCAAATAAATGTGGAGCAATTTCTATACTTAACACTACCGGATTGCAATCCTGTGCCTTTTGAGATAGATCAAAAAAGCAAACTAAAATATGACTTTCCCAAATTACAGATCAGATATATAAATCTATGTTGTATGCACAAAGAAGTGGAAAATACCTTTTATTAATGTTAGAAGGATGCGAAGTAGATGAATCTAAAGTGAAAACCAAAATTACAAACTTCAAAGCAGGACAAATATCAATTTGTGGAAGAATCTATACTACTTTAGCTATTATCTTTCATGAAGAAGTTTATATATCATCTGGACACAGCGCTGTTTATTAAAAGAGTGAAATTGGATGTACAAAATGCAATGACAGTAACCTTAAATTGAAACAAAAACTGTCTTCCAAACTACAAAATTCTCCCTTTTTGTTTCTTCAAACAAAGTTCTAAGGAGTATTCCTTGAAAATAGAACAAATGGTATTTTGTCCACATGGATTGTCAGTGTTTTAGATATCATTTGGCCTGTTGAATTCCATTTACAATTTATGATAAATGAAAGGGTACATTGAGAACAACATTTCCATACTAGTTGACGCCCAAACTTTTTTCTAACGGGCAACCTGCAATATCTCCCTCATTTTCCACTTTTTCCTTCTTAAAACCTTCTATCTTGTCCATGTTTTTCTTCTTTTCATAAACATCTGTAGCCTCTTTCGTAAGCTTCAGCTTTGGACACATCATCTGTTTCTCGTAAATATGCTTCAAGTCATCAATCCAATCAAATTTTATAGCCAAGTATTCTACCTCATCTATATTTGGAAAATTAACAAAATCAACAACTTTACCTATTGCACCATTTACAAACCCTTCTTCAAAATGTAAATTACTCTGCAAAATTATTTGACAGCTTTTGCAGAAGCATAATTGCTTTCCTAATCCTGCAGTCATGGTACAGATTTCTTTAAAGAATCCAATGTGGCTTGCACTTTTTCTTTCAGCAGTATTGTCACTCCCTGATGTTTCCAATTTATTAGTAGCTGTAACTTCCAAAATATCTTGTTTCTACAATTTTAGGCCCATATTTATACACTTTTAGTGCAGCATTTGCATCATTTTTTGACACAAAAGCGGTGCAAACTTACAAAAAGACATTGTATTTTGTAAGCTTGTGCCGCTTTTGCATTAAAAACCGGTGCAAATATGGCGCTAAAAAAGTATAAATATGGGCCTTGGTACTTATTTGTTGAAGTTAGAATGTTTTTTTAAATGCTGGCATTAAACAAACTACTGATTTACCCTCTTTAATGAAATTGTACATCAATTTTGCTGCTGTGATGTTAGATGGAAATAGTTTCTTGATCAGTTGATTTTCTAAAGTAGGTTTTCCTTCCTTTATCAGACCTCTTATTTCTTCCCTATTCCCATATTCTACATCAGATGCTTAAAGCATATTTTTTCACTTGTTCCTTGTATTCAAAGTTTAACCAATTTTTTTCATTGCCAATACTCCCAAAGGATTTCTTGTTTTATTGTGGAGAAGTGTTTTGAAAACATGTTATCCTTTTATAGATGTTTAACTGCAATAGATTGAAAATTTAAGTTTTCAGTTTTTTCAGTTTTCTTGACACCTCATGACAAGCTTCACTAGATAACATCTACTATTCCAGTTTTTTTGTCATGTTCAATAGGTAGCACAAGAAGTCGATGTAAAGTACTTCCTTTAATGCTATGGGCAGCCAATCCTGTTGATGGTGTTACTACACATGACAAAATTGATTCTTTAGTCCTCTGTAGATAAGCAGTGAGAACTTTAATTAGAAAGCTTTTCACAGTGCCGTCTTGACCACAGATGTATAGTAGCACAACCTTAAATGAAGAACATCCACATTATTTCTTCTCATGCAGAAATCCATGCTCTATTTTATCTTTTACTTCAATATACATTTCTTTCTGTTCATGTTGCTATTATGGTCATTCTGATCTTGGCGGCCTTTACCGAAGACTGCCGTGTAAGTGGCCACTGAAAGACCGCCAGTAATGGCGGTCTGTAGACCGTCGCATTGTGAGTCACTAACACAACTCTACCAAAAACATTCCCAGAAAACGACACAGTCGGCTGAAAGGATAGCATGAAGGAGATGTCGGCACCACTAGGACCACCACGACAAGAACATCCTGCCTGCCAATAACGATTCACAAATCTGCACCTCGGTCTCAACACAGAGATATTCAATTGGTGGTCCAAACCGCCACAGGTAAAAAGGCACCTCCACCAGAACACTGCACCACATTGGATAATACCATTACCCCACACCTGAGACACATACACACACCTGACCACAGCACTACAAAACACACCCCCATACATACCCAGAACCCTTTGCAACCAGAAACTTTGAGAGAGCGAGGCAAGAGCACACTGAAAGAAGGCACTGTACCTAAATATCACAGGCACCATCACACCGAACACACATCACAGAACACACCACTCCACACAACCACCACAAATCACACGCACATACCATTACCCAAACTCACACCAACAAACAGCACACCTAGCATCTCTGTATAACACCCCCACAACACAACCACCATGACACCACACAAAAAAAACAAATTCACAGACGAGGAGCTGAGGGTAATGGTTGATGAAATCGTTAGAGTGGAGCCGCAACCGTTTGGAGCACAGGTCCAGCAGACATCTATTGCCCGGAAAAGAGACTTATGGCAGAGGCTAGTCATCAGGGTGAGCGCTGTGGGGAACCATCCACGCACAAGGGAGGGCATTAAGAAGAGGTGGAACCTACGGGGGAAGGTACGGGCTATGGCTTCCAGGCACCAAATCACAGTCATGAGGACTGGTGGTGGGTCCCCCAAAATTGTCATTGTAGTAAGGTCTTGGCCATCCTTCACACAGAAGGGCTGTGGGAATACCTAGTGGACTGGAAACTGGTAAGTCAACTACACACCCCAGCCATCATTTCCCCATGCACAGCATGCACCCCCACCATTCTCTCCCCCCTTCACACCACCCTAACATGCACAAACCCACCATGGACCTAATACCTACCTTTGCATGCCACAGCTCCCTAATGATACATTTGTCTCACTGGCCCACCTAGTACATGGATACCGTACACGCAGCAAGTACTATAACTACCTCAATGCAATACTCCCTACTCTTGCATGACTGCAACATCCACTTCACATCTCTGCACTTGCATGTTAAACCAACTCACTCCCCTTCACCAAAAAGTATTTGAATGCACATCAGTTCATGGCAATGACAGTAGCAAGACAAATAATACCTCTGCTCCAAAATAGACCTATTGCAACATTCCACTAATGGAAACACAAGCAGTGGTCTAGGAACTGTCAATGCCACAACTGCCCTGCAAATCCAGTCAATGATGGCATACAACCATGTATATCACTTCTACAATACCATCTTGTGACACAATACCTCTCATTCCACAGGTCTCCCAAGTACTGCCACACAGCAGACGAGGCCAGTGACAAAAACCTGGAAACAGGTCCAATAGTGGAGAGCTCCCCTGGGTGTCTTGATATGAATGATGAACCTGGCCCATCAGGCTTGAGTGGTCAGTCCACCACCACCAGCCTCACCCTGCCGACAATTGAAACAACCTCCCCTGTGTCCTCCATTGCACAGTAGAGCCCACCTTCGCAGACCTGTGTCCAAGGTCATATCAATCATCAGTTTGCCCCACAGGACAGGGGGGAGAGTCAGCTGTGCAAACCGAAGACAATGACAGTCCTGATGACAGTGGGAGGGGGCACACTACACCACGGGCAAGGCACAGGGGGCAAGGGCCAGTGGGAGGTCAATTGTGAGCCAAAGGACGAGGTAGGTACAGGACGCGACTGGCCAGGAGGCCATTTCCAGAGTCCTGGGAGCCTACCAGCAATCCCCGGACAAGATGGGCCAGATACTGACTACCTTGCAGGACACCCAAAGGCTGCAGGGTGAATTCCACAAGAAGGCCATGCAGCAGTGGCAGGCACTTAATGCCACCATGGTCTCCATATTAGGGGAGTTCAAGGAACTGAACAATATCCTGTGGACATCCTCCACCAAAAAGCAGGCCCCATCCAGTAGTCAGTCAACACCACTGCCCTCAACATCAGCACTTGCTACTGGAATGGAGGCCCAGCAGGAGGACCCACAGGCCACCAGCACTCCTACCCCTGCAGCTGAAGGACCCCCCATAAAAGAGGTCACCTATCCAGACATCCTGCTGGACCTGAGGCAAAGATCAATACTCCTACCAGAAGTGATCCCTTGTGTGCCACTGTTATACCCTGTTGGCTGTTCAATACTAAGTTCACATCATTCCGAGGCAAATGGATACAGGACCTGTGAAACAAAAAGCTGGACCACCCACTCTGATCTTCAACTAGACATGTCGGGTGGTGTTTGATGATGAATGTGTGTGCACATTGACATGTTATGACTGATTTGGGGTTTTGCATGCACATGATGTGTGTGGTATATTGGCAGTGTGCATGTTCAGTGTATGTTGTGTGTTGCCAAAGGTTACAGCTGTAATGGTGTTATCTACATCATGTCCCCCATTTTCGGAATGTGTCCTATGCAGGTCAGCGCCCACCAGAAAAAAGGGTTATGGAGAGCCATTGTCAAGGAAGTGCGGGCCCTGGGGGTCCATAGCCGGCAGAGCACCCACTGCAGGAAGCGGTGAGAGGACCTGAAACGCTGGGCTAGGAAGACCGCAGAGGCCCATCTGGGGATGGTCTCTCACTGTGGGAGGGGTACCCATCAGACCCTGACACCTAATGGTCTGCATATTGGTGGTGGCCTATCCAGAGTTGAATGAACCCTTGAGGGCAGCACAGCAGCCACAAGGGTGTAAGTGTAGACTGTTAGGTGACTTCTGCATGGTTGTGTACTGTGATCCTTCACTGGACTTGGGATTTACATGGTCAGATGAGATTTAGGGAGTGGACAGTCCTGGTTGTTACACCAATCATGTAGGAGTGTGACATATTAGCCATGTCGAGCCATGCAGGAACAGAAGTGGTGGTACTGTGACATACATTTAACTGTACGTATGGGTCGCTCTAATGTTCACTGATGTCAATGGCTGCATCCTCCATCCCTGCATGTACTGTAGTAGTACAAGGTGATCATATTGGCACTGTATTTGGGTAATGAAAAGTATGTTTCGTTAACATTGCAATTTCTTCAACTGCAACAACAATGGACCTCTGTACCACATGTGATCCACACATTCCTGTCAGTTAGTTTGTGTGCACTGTTCCTCTGAGCTCAGATTTGTTTCATCATTTAATGGATAACATGTGGTTGGGTATGTTCTTGGGTTGAATTGTTGGATCAGTCATTTAGCCAGTTGACAGGAATGTAGTCATTTTCAATCAGGTGTACAGGCTGCAGGGTTGAGGTGATCGCTGATCAGTTTGGGTATTGATTGCATGATTGTTATTGTTTGCAAAATGGTCTCCTGTTTACCGGGCAGGCGCTACATTAGGTATTGTTTGTATGTGAAGTGGATGTGTGGGTTATCACCATTTCCTCCCTTTCTGTTTCTCCCACCCTCCTTCTCTCCCCACCTCTGTCTATGTGTGCATTAGCATCATCTGGCAAAGGAGTAAGAGAACTGGCAAATGGGGATGCAGCAGCCCGTGGGACCCAGGAGGCTGGCACCAGCGAAGCCGAGGGGACCAGGGGACAGATGGCGAGGGGAGACTGAAGCAACCGCCACATCTAATTCAGATTCCTCCTCCAATGGTGGCTGCCTGGTGGTGGCAAACCCATCTGGTACTGCCCCAGCACCATCCTTGCCCGCCAACCCCCTTACCTACACTGTCCTCCATGTAGTTCCCCACCCAGTTGCCGTGGCTGCTCACCCAGGACGGTGAGCATCTCTTTCGCCGCAGGCACTGCTGCCCTTGCCCCAGTCAGCCCTGCTGCCCTCAATGAGGCAGCCAGTGCCCCTTCATCTTCTGTCTCCCCTCCAGCTACCTGTTCCCAATCCATAACCCCTCTCCCTACACCAATCTAGGGTACACATACAGACCAGCATACACCTACTACAACAGACAAGGTGCGCAAAGACAGGCATTAGCATCACAAACAAACCCACAGGCACGTACACACACAACACACACCTGCATACACAACAGTCACATCTCCACTCTGCATCATCACACACTGGTCCTGCTAGTATTCCTGCCATACCCTCAATCACCACAATAGCACACAGACACCCAGCCCACACACCACATCTGCACTCACCATGACTACCTTCTCTGCCACCTGCAGCACATCCACCTCTCCTGCACACACCACCCCAACATTCACTCGCACATGTACACACTCACCCACACAACATTCCCACAGACATGCACACATTGCACACACCTGCATCCATGTACAGCACACCAACATGTCAGACGAGCACTCCCTCTGCCTCCACTCCCAACCCTTAATCATTTGACTGCCCCTGTGTTCCTAAAAAAGTCTTCCTTGCCACCCTTGACCTCTTCCCTACACCCCTCCTACCCTGTTTTGTCCGTAAACGCTGTGTCACCCTGCCCCTCCCTGGCCCTTTCACCTTCCATTTCCTGGGTGCCTCCTCTGGTGTTTCCCCTGCTCTGCCACCCAGCAAGAAATTCACCCTTTCCAGAGCAAAACTCCCCCCTCCCAAGCCCAAACCGAGACATGCCCCTTCCAAATCCAAGCCACCCCCACCCCCACCAGCCACAAACCCCTGAGGTGCCTGCCTGTCCCAATGACACCCCATTGCCGTGGAGGCCTATTTGCTGTCAGGAGTCAAATTGGGCCAATGATATATGGACAATGTGTCCTGCATTTCTGGGCATTGGACTTGTCATTTTGCACATTTTGGGGGTGATTCAGATCTTGGCGGACGGCGGAGGCCGTCCGCCAAGGTTCCGCCGCCGAATGACCGCACCGCGGTCAAAAGACCGCGGCGGCCATTCAGACATTTCCGCTGGGCCGGCGGGCGCTCTCCAAAAGAGCGCCCGCCGGCCCAGCAGAAATGCCCCTGCAACGAGGACGCCGGCTCAGAATTGAGCCGGCGTAGTTGCAGGGGTGCGACGGGTGCAGTTGCACCCGTCGCGTATTTCAGTGTCTGCAAAGCAGACACTGAAATACTTTGCGGGGCCCTCTTACGGGGGCCCCTGCAGTGCCCATGCCATTGGCATGGGCACTGCAGGGGCCCCCAGGGGCCCCGCAGCACCCCCTACCGCCATCCTGTTCATGGCGGGTTTCCCGCCATGAACAGGATGGCGGTAGGGGGTGTCTGAATCCATGGAGGATTCATTGGGGCAGCGGTAAACCGGCGGGAGACCACCGGTTTACCCTTTCTGACCGCGGCTGAACCGCCGCGGTCAGAATGCCCTCGGGAGCACCGCCAGCCTGTTGGCGGTGCTCCCGTGGTCGGTGACCCTGGCGGTCACCGGCCGCCAGGGTCAGAATGACCCCCTTTGTGTGTAGTTAATTTTTATATTTTGTTTATAAATATATCTGGGCGCATTGCTGTGCTTGGCAAGTTGAGATGCTTGTGCTGGTTTCCTTCTACATGGTGGTGTGACATCTGTGTACAACGGTGTATGTGGTGTGTGTATGGGTTGTGCATGCGCTGGGTAGATTTGTTGTGCCATGTGCATGTTGTTATGTGTCTGACTGCTTGCTTGTGGAATTGAATGGGGTGTTGTGTGCGTCCGCATGTATGGTGCTGCATCTGTGGATTTCCTTGTATGTTGGTTGTACGTGATGTGTCACCTGTGTCATTGTTTGGATGTGTGTTCACTGTTATTGATTGTGTGTCATTGCTACATACAGTTTATGGTGTGTGTGTATGTGTGGTGTTGCAGAATGAGTCTGTCTATGCCTGCGTTTAGGTATTTGTGGTCTAGTTGTCGTTGTGTGGTAATGGGGTATATTGGTGGTGTTTGTGTGCATTGTGCTGTATGTTTGGCACGTGTCTGCTTGTCTTTGTGTATGTTTTGTGTACTTGGCTTTGATGTATTTTATGTTTGTCTGTGTGTGGCCTTCACTGTCTATGTGGGGAATGTGTGTTATGTATGGGAGTGTATCACTGCCATTTCCTCTACTCTGTGCTAGGCTTACTTACGAATGTCGTCTTCGTAGTTGTCTCTGGCCCTGAAGTTGTATGACGAGATACAACACTGGGAAGACTAGCAGTTCATTTGTCGTGGTGGCCGCAGAGGCATCTCTGTGCCCGGAGGTAGGTGTCTCCTTTTGTACTTCCTGTTTCTGCCAGGTTTTTAGTCACAGCCAGCCCGCCCCAGATATCGTGGCGGTATGGTGACCCAGAATGTAGTAGGCGGGACATTAGTTTCCACCAGTTGAAGTTTCCTACCACCGCCGATGCTGCTCGTCGGTGGTGGTGGTACTAGCGGAAAGTTGTCTGTGTTGTGTTGGGTTCACCACCTTATTCGTTATGTGGCAGTCTGCTCTGCCACCTTGGCGGCGATCACAACACCACCGCCGGCGTGTCTGTCAGGTTACCGCCAAACTAGGAATGACCACCTAAGTGTTCAAAATCAACAGTTTCATCTTCCTTGCTGCATAGTCTCCCCTCATTCATAGCTATAGCTGCCTCATTTTGAATAATTGGTTGTCCAAGAGGATCGTGACTAATGGATCCAGAACTTTGGCTGCTATGTGAGCTCCGCTCAGCCATCTCAGCAGCAATCTTTTCTTTATGTTCAATCTCATCTTTCAACATTTGCAAATAGTTTGGAAAGACTGATCAGTCAATGTTCTCTTTCACAGCGTTGGAAGAGTCATTGCAGTAGTCAAAGTCTTTAAGTAATTTTGATTCATCATGCCATGGCTTGAAAAGCTGCAAAAGTGCTAAGTAGAAAATCTCTTTTCTCTCCTCAATCTGACAACTACGTTTTCTGTGGTTAATTATATTTGCTTTGCTGTGTCTAATCAAGCAACCATCACATCCAAATACAGCATATCTTCCTTCTTCTATGTTTTCTGTTATACTACTTCTATACATGTAGTATTGAAGTACTTCATAGAGGAATATATCTTTAAGATGTGGACTCCTTCTTGGGTATTTTGTGTCCAATATATTCGATTTTACAGTGTTTTGACTTTTGTGATCAAATTCGGCTAGATACTAATTTCTGGAAAATAAATGAACACTCTATTTCAAGTGCCTCGAAGGCCTAGACTTACCCATACAATTCTCCTTGACTTTGAGAACAACTAGATTAACTCAACTGATCCGAACACTCATAGGATCCTATTTCTCTGTGGGAAAGTATTTCTAAGCTAAAGGTGTACAATTTCTTGTTAAGACTCTTTTCTGCAGAAATCTCCTCTCACATTTCCTTTCACTCTAAATTCTATGATTTTGTAATATATCAAGTCATGTAACAAGCAACAATGATGGCGTTGTCTGAAACAATCTGTATATCCAACTTTACAATCCACACTTTCAGAATCAATGGATTGTAGTCATTAAAATACTTCGAGATCTCTGTTCTTCTCAGGTTGTGTGTGTTTTTGGGGATTTCTATGTCAGTGTATGGCTGACTGCAGATAGAAAGCTGTTTGTTCTTCCTTGTGAAATGACAAGTCAAGGGAATCCAAAACACCATTCTGTGTAAAATGTTCTTTGCATCTGTATTTTCTATGACAGTACTTGCCACATCTATGAGTTTGAAACCATAGAACTTGTCTCAGATCTTTCTCAGCACTGTCTTTTGGGATGCTATATGTCAAATGTTGTTCTATGAAAGACATGACAGACTCATCCCTGTCTGTTACAAATTTTGGTTAATCTTTTATCCATAAGAACATGTGCATATGAGGGGCTCCTGTTGCTTGACACTCTTTAAGCCTAGAGAAACCAATTACTTCACCAAAAGGAGGATTAGTTTTGTTGCAGATGAAATACATCATGGAGTGAAACAAGTGGTTATATTTATCTGCAAACGTTAGCAGGATCTAATGAGCAAAGTTGTCCAGCTGTCTTCAGAATTAATATTTAAGGTTTTTTTTTACAAAAACTCAGGGGCGGTCACCCCTTGCATACTCAGCACAAGTGAGTGTCACAAACAAAGAAGTTGCACCTTGGTTTCTCAACATGCATTTCAACTCCCCATGACGACAATGCCAATATTTGTTGGAGCCACATTGGCATGCACTCAAATTAATCAAGTTGCAGTCCAGGTTTTCGCCCTTTCCTTTGTCGCATATGCTCTCATTATTCTATTGAGACTACTGGATTTGAGCTACAGAATCCCCTGCGGTGTGGGAGACTGAGTCTAACCCACTACAGGTGACACCTGTCACCCCAATCTGGGTTTCTGGTTCTGGCTAACTAGCAGTGCCTCATTTCTACTCAAGAGCAGGGATGACTGGGCAGCCAAGAGCATGACACAGTTGACTCCTCAGGGAAATCGTGGTCACTCAGATCACATCTATTTCTGTCAATTACATTAGTCTCACATGTACAAGGACAAACAGAGGCAGTATATGTTTCAATGATGTTTTAATGAAGCAACTGCATCTTAAATAAAGCACGTCCTTCAATAACCAGGACGATAAAGCATGACAGGATTACAATTGTGACAAGTAGAGTAAAGCATAGAAATAACGCTACCATATTGTCACTAGAGTCAATAGACTAATTCCTACCTAGGCTATATTAGAGCACAGCATGTTAAGCTCTAGTTCTGTCCTTCAGGTTCCCCTGGGAAGACATCATCCCCCATACCTGAGCAAAGGCCTGAAGTCTGCATGAGCAGCTGTAGCGAAGCGTTCAGCAATCAGCATACAGTTGTGGTCATCTGGCTGGAATCTCCCTCTAAAGTGTATGGGACAGTTAAGTGTTTTTATAATAAAACAGCTGATGTTCTGTGAAAATGTCCCTACATAAGGATGTGTATGTTTCCATGAATACCAGAGACAAAGCGTTACCATGTTTACCGGCAACATATCTTACTTCAGCCTTGAGAGAAGCACAGAGTGCTTATTTAAGAACATATTGCTGGTCTAGGCAAAGGACAGCTAGATAGAGAGAAATAAAACAAGACCGCAAATGTGGCTATTGTTAAAATATAAACAAAGCTGAATAAAATATATCTAGGTTAAAGTGCACAGCTGTAGGCCTGGTTTTGCTATAATAACGTGCATGGAGCTATGACTAAAATGGCTACACAACACCTTCAACTCTGTTAACAAATTCCCTTGCTGAGAGATTTTGCAAGTTCATATGTTTTAAAATATGGTTTACTGTATAAGATAGTTTTACAAGTTACACTCAAACATTAGATGGAAAATATAGGGAATACTCTGGCAAAATATATGGCCCTCTTAATATAGTCTAGTTGATGTGTATTCAGTTGCTGGTATTTGTACAGGCCGGTCATCCTATCGACAACCTACTCCAGTGGGAAACACATGAGAACAGTGAGCTTCTAAACTTTTCTCCCATACACTCATGGGAACTCCTTTTGATTCTTTCATTTGAAAGAGATCAAAAGTATCACCAATAATCTGTTTAAAATGCAGAGGATGGATATTTTAGTGTTCATAAATTTCTTCTGATCTTGATCAATCCACCTTTTCAATCTGACCTCTTGATGGTAATGTGTCATCCTCCTTATGTGTTATATCTTGAAGAACACAGACATTGCTATAATAAATATTAGTTTATACCAGATATGTTGTTTTATTTTACTTTATTACAATCCACTAACTCTTGAGATATGTTTTTGTTCTTGGTAGGGGCACCATTCACTAGAATAATAAGTAGTTCATCAAAATCTCTCTGCACACCTATATTTTTAATATTTTGTCTCTCTATCTTTTAGACATTTCTTTAGCTCTTTTGGAGTTAATTTTCCTGTTTTTGGTTCCATGCGAACTATAGCTTGAAAAGAATGTATGCACTGTATAGGAATTGATTCATAAACATTTAGATTGCGAAGTTCTTGTGGAAATAGAATTAATTCTAACTTGTAAGATACTGCTCTAGCTGGAATTTTATTATTGTCAAACTTATCATAACACTACTTGCATATAATTTACAGTGTAGAACAATTAGACAGTTCCTCTACAAATAAATAAGCAGCAAATTCCTGCCACTTATCTCTGTTTTCTTTGTCAGTTTTTGAAAACAGAACAGCACTAAAAGTTTGAATTTTGTAGTAAGTGCCGCCACAACATATACAGAGTTTATTTTCTCCAAAGAAAACGTTTTAAACTTTCTAATCTCTTCCTGAACATTATGAACGCTAATGTGTGCGTCCTGATCCTCCACAACTGCAGATACCAAGTCCTCATTTTCCCTTCACTTCCATTCAGGACCAAAGAATCAAAATTGAACACCTTCACAAACCCTTTCCACCTCTCCTCTTGTATCATGCAGAAGAGCTCTATTTATTTCTCCTAAACATACAGCTGGAGTTTTCACATAGTAGAGCTTCCTAACTAAAAAATTTTTAGTGGTATACAGCTAACATTCTGAAGTGATGAAAAGTGCTTTTTTAAAGGAAAGTTCTCAATATATCAATTGTTTTCTGTTGTATACTGATACAGTGCCATTAGTATACAGTGTTGTGTCTGTCCCTTCCACGTACTTGTTCAGCTATCACTTTCTCTACATTTCTAAGTGTCATCTCCTCTTTTGGAATAACACTACTATCTGTCAACATCAGGGCAGTGCGCGCTCTACGGGCGACTGGAATGCAAAAACCCAGCACTTATGAGATAACGTAATGTATGCATTATGTTGATATGCTGTTGTTTAACCTATTGCATTGCAGAGTTTAATCCTGAAGACTTATATTCAAGGTGTTTGTAGATACTGTTCATTTGCAATGTATTGATGCAGGCTTTCAGAGTGTGTCAGGGTGTGATCCCTTTCCAGGGCCTTCTAAAAGCTTTCTCTGCAGCATGACTGGGTGTGGTTTGTGGGCTGGGCCAGACTCTAAATAAGGGAGCCAGCCCAGCTCCAGATGCTCACTATTCAGAGGTCCCGGTGACGAACAGCAGCAATTTCCTGAGCTCCTGTTCCGGAGGCCTACCTTTGATCTTCCAGGCCTTGTCCTTTATTGTATTGGTGATCCTTGATCAGGGCGGTAAGACGGAGGTCGGGCTGGGCCCCGATCCTGTTTTTGAAGGCATTCGAGTTCTTGGGCCTAATTTTCATATTGGGAGATTTTTCCTTGTACGTGTGAATGTGCTCTTGGTTTCTGGCATTTACATGTTGATATTCGAATCAGCGAGACACGCGATTCATTTCTTGTGTTTAACTCTTGACACTCATTGTGCGCTACCATTTCTTGGCAGTTACATAGTGGCATTCGAATCAGCAAGACAAGCAATTCGTTCCTTGTGTTTAACTCTTGATATTCATTGTGCGCTACCATTTCTTTCCATTTACATGGTAGATTTCGAATCAGCAGGACGCGCGATTCATTCCTTGTGTCTAACTCTTGATACGCTTTGCGCAAGCATTTCTTGGCATTTACATGGTGACACGCGAATCAGCAAGACCTGCGATTCATCCCTTGCATTTAACCCTTGATATTCATTGTGCGCAACCATTTCTTGACATTTGCATGGTGATATTCGAATCGGCAAGACGCGCGATTCACCCCTTGCATTTAACTCCTGATATTCATTGTGCGCATCCATTTCTTGACATGCGCATGGTGACATTCGAATCTGCAAGACGCGCGATTCATCCCTTGCATTTAACTCTTGATATTCATTGTGCGCATCCATTTCTTGACATTTGCATGGTGACATTCGAATCGGTAAGACGCGCGATTCATCCCTTGCATTTAACTCCTGATTTTCATTGTGCGCAACCATTTCTTGACATTTGCATGGTGATATTCGAATCGGCAAGACTTGCGATTCATCCCTTGCATTTAACCCTTGATATTCATTGTGCGCAACCATTTCTTGGCATTTGCATGGTGACATTCGAATTGGCAAGACACGCAATTCATTTCCTGCATTTAAACCTTGATGTTCAGATCACTTACAGTGTGTGTGATCATTTCATGGCATTAGCATGTACTTGTGAGAATCGGCAGTGTGTGCGATTCATTTCCTGCATTTAAACCTTGATGTTCAGATCACTTACAGTGTGCACGATCCTTTCATGGCATTAGCATGTGCTTGTGAGAATCCGCAGTGTGCGCGATTCATTTCCTGCATTTAAATCTTGATGTTCAGATCGCTTATAACGTGCGCGATCATTTTATTGCAATCAACACTTTGATATGTAGTTTTTCCTGAAGTGCACACAATTATCCAGGGCCCTTGAATTTTCTGCAGAGGTGTTAAATTCAAGATGTTATATTCTATGTGCATGTTAAGTCCTTAGTACAATTCCTTTTATTTTCCAGGGAATGTTTGGATTGTCTTTTGTCCTCATGTAATGAGGCAGTGTTTGTTCTGGGACATTGTTCTAGAAGGTTCTTAAATTCCTAGACAGTATGTTACAACTCATGAAAAGTCCCTACGAAACATTGTATTAACCATTCTTGATTCCTTTCCAGGTACCTTGATTTCTTGAGGCCTGATTAGAGTCTAGTGCTAGGCCATTCATGTTTTTTTGCAGTCTAAGTGTTACTTCATGTTCTGAGTATCATTAAACTCTATATTCAACAAAGTGTTATTTCATGTTCCGAGTACCATTGAACTCTAAATTCAACAGAATGTTACTTCATGTTCCGAGTACCATTGAACTCTAGATTCAACAGAGTGTTACTTCATTTTCCAAGTATCATTGAACTCTAGATTCAGCAGAGTGTTCCTTCATGTTCCAAGTATCATTGAACTGTGGATTCAACAGAGTGTTACTGCATGTTCCGAGTACCATTGAACTCTAGATGCAACAGAGTGTTCCTTCATGTTCCAAGTATCATAGAACTCTGGATTCAACAGAGTGTTATTTCATGTTCTGAGTATCATTGAACTCTAGATTCAACAGAGTGTTAATTCATGTTCTGAGAATCATTGAACCCTAGATTCAACAGAGAGTTTTATGAACTTAAATGTGATTTTATTCTGATGTTGTGTTGTTTAACCTTTTTGCTTCCTACAGGTCTCCTTCCCAGCTGTTCCCTACCAAACCCCTTTTTCCCCACTTGGACTCTCTTAGACTCTGTGACATTCTAATCAGAGTATTGGAGCTGTCTTGTGGTGGACATGCTGGGAATGTGCGCAGACACCGAGGGTCTGGTCTCCCTGACAATATCCTTCATCTCATAAAATCGTCCAGATTCTTCAACTGCATGAGCTAATTTCTTCTCTTGCAAGTAGTTTTCTGTATTGAAGAAAGACTTGGTACTGGGAGTATGTTTCCATTCACCACTGAAAATTAGAAGTTACATCTATTTACAAGTCTTTTCTTTTGGTTTCTTTTCCTCAAGGACAACACTATATTATTGATCATTCTCATTTTATTAATTATCAAAGTAAACAGCTTGCTCGTAAGAACAAATACCTTATTGACTACAACCTCAACACGTTCCTTTTGCTGGCTACTTCTCTTCTCCTTTTATACTTCTTCATAATTCTTCTGAAATTCGGAATTACCCTACTACAGAAAATTCTAACTCTTATTTTTTTTAAACTGCCTCTGTCTTCTGGCCAAACTGTAAGCTTTATTGTATGACTTTTTGCTCTTCGTTTCATGTATATTTTCTCCTTTTTTAGTTCGTTCGAACCTTTGTTTTTAATTTAATTGATTTCGCTCACTTAGCCATTTGCCACAAATTATTTTAATACATTTCTTTGTTTTCTTAGCAGATATTTTCTCATTCACCACATTGTCTGCATTTTTCCTCTTTTGTTTCTCAGTTGTGAGGAGATAGTATCCGTGCTTCTGTTTTTTTTTTCCTTCTCTCAGTTTTTGATGGCATTGTAACTGTCTGTACTTAATAGACGTTGATGCCTGAAAAGAAAAAATAAAGTATATTCAGGTTTTTATTATGTAATATTAGATTACATACTTTAAGTATTTGAGTGCCGTCATAAACAGTTGTGTTATTATATTATAGCTACACTTACTCTATTAACTTTCATGTTTATTTCTCTGTGTATGTATCAGTGTATGCAATATCCTCTTACTGGGTTTACTACCATATCCATTACTGTTTTCCTGTGTATCTACCCATGTTGACGACTTGTCTGAATGGGTGACTAGGGGCCAGATGTATCAAGCCTTTTTGCATTCGCAAATGGTGCGAATGCCCGTTTGTGAATGCAAAAAGGACTTTCAGAATGTATGAAAGACATTCTGAACGCAATTTTAAGGAATCGCTAAAATAGCTATTCCTTAAAATTGTGACCCTGTTTAGAGAGTCGCAAATTGCGACTCTCTAAATAAGAAATCGCAAATAAGGATTCCTTATTTGCGATTTCTTAGCACATACATGAAGCAATTCATAAATGCGATTTGGGCATTTAGGAATCGCTATTTACCACCAAGTTGAACTTAGTGGTAACCATGTGCAAATTTAAAAAATGCATTTAAAATGCATTTTTAAAATTTACATGTAAAGCTCACATGCCCTTTTGGCATTTGTGCACCTTACATGTCCTAAAAAAATTATTTGGGGTGCAGCAGTGAATACCATCCAGATAGGCATTGGTCTGCTGCACCTCTGATGCTAGCCCCTGGATGGCATTGACAATGGTTTTCTGCCCTACAGAGATGGTTCTCAGGAGGTCAATAGCCTCCTCTGTGAGGGCAGCAGGTCAGACTGGGGCAGGGGAGGAGGTGCCTGGGGGCAAAGGAGACGCCCACCTTTCTGGGTGAGCAGGCACGGGCAACTCGGTGGGGAGCAGAAGGGAGGGCGGTGATGGAATGGGGGTGGCAGAAGATGTCACTGTAGTGGTGTGGCCACTAGGATCCGCCACTGCTGGGGAACCCCCATCGGAGGAGGTCTCGGAGTCACTACCTCCAGTGGTAGTTGCCTCCCCCATGGTACTCCCGTCACCCTCCGACCCACTGGTTCCCTTGCCGTCGGATGTTTCTACCTCTGAGTATCTCTGGGCAGCTGCTTCCCCACTTGCCGGTGCCTCAGCTTCTTAGCCAGATGTTGCTGCTGTACAAAACCAACACAAGAGAACAGGGATGGGGAGACAAAGCAGGAGAGACACTTGTAAATAGCTGACTGGAGGTACATAGTGGCCATACACCCACCCAGAAGACACACCTAACAGGCAGCACCGTTCACTATGCCCATGGCCATGCCGCTGACTACTGACCAGAACACTGATCTACACCTATCCCCTGAACTACCTAAGGAGGCAATGTGTGGGAGACCTGACAAAGACACCCCTACACCCTTCAGGGACCATCCTGTACATGGACACCAGTCAGAGTCCCTGCCTCTAAGCAGCATGAACCCTAATGCACACACAGACATCCTTCCAGACTGAAGCTTGTGATATGAGTACTCACCCCCTTGTGACTGCTATGCAGACTTCAAGCGCCCATCCAGGTCTGGGTACGCCACCGCCAGGATACGTTGCATGAGGGGGTCAGTGCCCGACGGGCACCCCTTCCACGTTGGGAGGACTTCCCCAGCTGGGCCTCACAAATCAAATGCGCTCAGCGCCGCAGGTCCTCCCACCTCTTTCTGCAGTGGGTGCTCCACCGCTTGTAGACCCCCAGGGTCCGTACCTCCTTGGCGATAGCATGCCAATGTGTCCTCTTCTGGTGGGCGCTGACCTAAAAGGGTGACACAGATATGGAACACAGAGGTCAGTCACTTGCAAGATAGGTACAGCTGGCTATTCATCCACTATGGGACGGACAGTACTCTCAGACTTACAGGCCATACGCACACAGCATGCCGTGAACCCAGGCCCATGCAGGCTCAGAGGTGCACACATATGTCCATTCAAGACCACCCATTAAACCCAAACAGTGCACCTCAAACCCAGACTCACCTGTACCTCTGGCCGTCTGTAGAGTATTGCGTCCAGGGGCAGGACCCAGTCCACTAGCCTCTCCAGTTCCTCCTGGGTGAAGGCCGGGGCCCTTTCCCCTGAGACATGAGCCACATCCATGACCAGAGGCAGGCCACAGCAGTACTCACAGTGGAGGACCTGTCCGCATGAGATCAGGGAGTCCAGTGAATTGTAGATGATGAAATTGCGTACGTAATGCAGCGCTGTACACCGTCACAACGGATGTTGCAACTCCAAGAGGACAGAGGGTGGATCATAGGTAAGTGTTTCTGTCACTAACTGACACATAGCAGACAGCCAGGCTGTCTGACTAAGGGGTTTAACAATGACTACTCTTTGTTGCACCTTTTTCTAGGTGATTCTGGCTTTCCAAACTTGAATTGGCTCCTGACACCAGTGAGGAATCCTAGGACGAATGCAGAGAGGAATTACAATGAGGCCCATGGAAGTACTAGGAGGGTGATAGTGCGCACAATAGGTCTCCTGAAGGCTAGATTTTGTTGTCTATATATCTCTGGGGGTTCCCTGGCCTATGGGCCTGAAAAGGTGTGTAGAATAGTGGTGGCCTGCTACATACTGCACAACGTGGCAGTGAGATATTCTATCCCCCTCTTGGAGGTGGAGGGTGCTGTATGTCCTGACCAGCTACCTCAGAGATGGGAGGAGAGTGATGGTGATGATGCAGAAGGAGAAGATGTCAATTCCAGGACACAACTGATACAACTCTACTTCCAGTAACTGTGTGGGACTTTGGGCTGACATTGGGGTTTGTGACACATACTGTCAGTGTGCTTAGTCATGTGGGGGGGTTTGATAATGATATGTGAAACATGGCCCAGTTCTGCATGGTACAGATTGATATTTTCTGCATTTACATAGGGCCCACATTTAGGCACAGAGGACTCCCTTCATGCAACGATTTGACAATATCAGCTGGTTGCATCCATACTTCACGTTGTTCACATTTTAACACAGGGGACAGTGTTACTGGTGTGATATGTGTTTTATTGGTTGCAGGGAGTGAATAGTGCTATTTACAGTGATGGCAAGTCGTAAGGGGTAGGTGTCCTCAATGCCAACATGGTGGCAGCCTTGTTGGTAGTTTTAATGGGTCCATAATTTCTGACATTAGTTCATATTGCCTCTTAGCAATGTGTGGTGGCTGATTGTGTGGGATGGTTGCTGTGCAGATTGTTACTGAATTACTTCTTGAAGGGGGCCTTGTTCTTTGCTGGGGTTCCAGTTCCATATCTTGGCATGAGGGTCTGTTTGGGCACCTGCTGTTGATCTTGAGGGGATGACATAGTAGGCCCTTGGGTTTCCTGTGATGTTTCTGCTGATGGTATAATTTAATGGCGGGTGTCTGTAGGAAACTACCATCTTGCCTGGCATATTACCCCCATTTTTACTTATATGTCAGGTTTTTTTTGCCTGTGTCACTGAGATCCTGCTAGTTAGGACCCCAGTGCTCATAATTGTGGCCTGTATGTGTTCCCTGTGTGGTGCCTAACTGTATCACTGAGGCTCTGCTAACCAGAACTTCAGTGTTTATGCTCTCTCTGCTTTTAAAATTGTCACTGCAGGCTAGTGACTATTTTCTCCAATTCTTTTTGGCACACTGGAACACCCTTATAATTCCCTAGTATATGGTACCTAGATACCCAGGGTATTGGGGTTCCAGGAAATCCCTATGGGCTGAAGCATTTCTTTTACCACCCATAGGGACCTCAGACAATTCTTACACAGGACTGCCACTGCAGCCTGAGTAAAATAACGTCCATGTTATTTCACAGCCATTTTACACTGCACTTCAATAACTTATAAGTCACCTATATGTCTAACCCTCACTTGGTGAAGGTTAGGTGCAAAGTTACTAAGGGGCATATTTATACTCCATTTGCGCCGGATTTGCGTCGTTTTTTTTTATGCAAATTCGACGCAAAACTAACTCCATATTTATACTCTGGCGTTAGACGCGTCTAGCGCCAAAGTCTATGGAGTTTGCGTCACTTTTTAGCGTGGACACCTACTTTGTGTTAATGATATGCAAGGTAGGCGTTCCCGTCTAAAAAATGGACTCCGAGGCATGTGCGCCGTATTTACACTCCCGGGCAAAAATCACGCCCGGGAGTGGGCGGGTCAAAAAAAATTACGTCCAGCCGCTTTTGCGTTGTTTTTTAGCGCCTGGTCAGGGCAGGCGTTAAGGGACCTGTGGGCTCGGAAGGAGCCCAGAGGTGCCCTCCCATGCCCCCAGGGACCCCCCCGTCACCCTTGCCCACTCCAGGAGGACGCCTAAGGATGGAGGGACCCATCCCAGGGAACATAAGGTAAGTTCAGGTAAGTAATTTTATTTTTTTTTGTTGTGGCATGGGGGGCCTAATTTGTGCCCCCCTACATGCCACTATGCCCAATGACCATGCCCAGGGGACAGAAGTTCCCTGGGCATGGCCATTGGTCAAGGGGGCATGACTCCTGTCTTTGCTAAGACAGGAGTCATTTCAATGGGGTTTGGGAGTCAAAAGAAATGGCGCAAATCGGGTTGACGCGATAATTTTGCCTCAGCCTGACTTGCCCCATTTTTTGGTGCCCAAGCTCCATATTCCCCTACGCCGGCGCTGCCTGGTGTACGTCATTTTTTTTCACGCACACCAGGCAGTATAAATACGGCGCCCACATGGCGCTTCAGAATGGCGTTAGCCGGCGTTAACTTTTTCGACGCACAACTGCGTTGGCGCAGTTGTGCGTCGAAAAGTATAAATATGGCCCTAAGTGTGAGGGTACCCTGGCACTATCCAAGGTGCCCCCACATTGTTCAGGGCAATTTCCTCAGACTTTGTGAGTGCGGGGTCACCATTACACATGTGAACTACATATAGGTTAATACCTATGTGTAGCTTCACAATGGTAACTCCGAACATGGCCATGTAACATGTCTAAGATCATGGAATTGTCCCCCAAGCCAAATCTGGTATTGGGGTGCCAATCCCATACATCCCTGGGGCTCCAGCATGGACCCCGGGTACTGCCAAACTAGCTCTCTGGGGTTTTCTCTGCAGCTACTGCTGCTGCCAACCCTAAGACAGGTTTCTGCCCTACTGGAGTATGGGCAGCCCAGTCCCAGGAAGGCAGAACAAAGGATTTCCTCTGAGAGGGTGTTAACACCCTCTCCCTTTGGAAAAAGGTTTTAAGGGCTGGGGAGGAGTAGCCTTCCCCAGCATCTGGAAATGATTTGAAGGGCACAGATGGTGCCCTCCTTGCATAAGCCAGTCTACACCAGTTCAGTGACCACTCCCCTGTCCATCACCACTCCAGAGGTGGTGCCCAGAGCTCCTCCAGTGTGTCCCAGACCTCTGCCATCTTGAATGCAGAGGTGTGAGGGCACAATGGAAACCTCTGAGTGGCCAGTGCCAGCAGGTGATGTCAGAGACCTCTCCTGATAGGCTTTTACCTGGTTAGGTAGCCATTCCTCCTCTGAGGGCTATTTAGGGTCTCTCCTGTGGATTTCTCTTCTGATAACGAATGCAAGAGCTCAACAAAGTCCCTCTGCAACTTCTCTCTTCAACTTCTACCAAGGATCGACCGCTGACTGCTCCAGGACGCCTGAAAAACTGCAACAAAGTAGCAAGACAACTACCAGCAACATTGTAGCGCCTAATCCTGCCGGCTTTCTCAACTGTTTCCTGGTGGCGCATGCTCTGACGGATGTCTGCTTTCACCGTGCCAAGAAGAACTCTCCTGTGGTTCGACGGAATCTTCCCCCTGCTAACCCAGGCACCAAACTTCTGTATCACCGGTCCTCTGGGTCCCCTCTCATCTTGACGAGCATGGTCCCTGGAACACAGGAGCTGGATCCAAGTGACCCTGACAGTCCAGTGGTCCTTCTGTCCAAATTTGGTGTAAGTAAATCCTTGCCTCCCCACGCCAGACAGTCATACTGTGTACTGCATGATCTGCAGCTGCTAGGGCTTCTGTGCATTTTTGCAAGACTTCCTTCATTTACAGCACAGCCCAGGTCCCCAGTACTCCGTCCTGCATTGCCCAACTCACTGAGTTGACCTCCGGCTTCATGGGACCCTCTTTTGTTGTGTTGAGATGATTGCTGTGCTCAGATTTCTTGAACACCTGTTCAAGTACTTCTGCAGGTGCTGCCTGCTTCTGCGTGGGCTCTCTCTATTGCTGAGCGCACCCTCTGTCACCTCCTCCAAGGGGCTACCTCCTTGTCCTTCCTGGTCCCTGGCAGCACCCATAATCTTAAACTGCAACTCTTGCAGTTAGCAAGGCTTGTTTGTGGTCTGTCTGCGTGGAAACAACTCTGCATCCTCCAGCACGCTGTGGGACATCTTCTGACCAGAGGAAACGTTCCTGGCAACTTCCATTATTGCAGAATCTTCAGCTTCTTCCACCCAGAGGCAGCCCTTTTGCACCTTCATCCGGGGTTTAGTGGGCTCCTGCCCCCCCTAGACACTTGTGTGACTCTTGGACTTGGTCCCCTTCCTTTACACGTCCTCAGGCCTAGGAATCCGTCTTCGGTGCTTTACAGTCAGTTGTTGTCTTTGCAGAATCCCCTATCTCGACTTTACTGTCTTTCTGGGGTAGTAGAGTAACTTTACTCCTACTTTTCAGGATGTTGGGGTGGGGTATCTTGGACACCCTTTGTGTTTTACACTCCCAGCGACCCTCTACACACTACAATAGGCCTGGGGTCCATTTGTTGTTTGCATTCCACTTTTGGAGTATATGGTTTGTGTTGCCCTAAGCCTATTGTCTCCTGTTGCATTCTATTGTGTTCTACAGTGTTTGCACTACTTTTCTAAGTGTTTTACTTATCTGATTTTGGTTTGTGTGCATATTTTGTGTATTTTACTTACCTCCTAAGGGAGTATATCCTCTGAGATACTTTTGGCATATTGTCACTAAAATAAAGTACCTTTATTATTTTGTAACTCTGAGTATTGTGGGGGTCATTCTGACTCCCGATGGCGGCGGTAACCGCACGCCCGGCGGGAGCCGCCGAATGACCGCACCGCGGTCAAATGACCGCTGCGGCCATTCTGGCTTTCCTGCTGGGCTGGCGGGCGACCGCCAGAAGGCCGCCCGCCAGTCCAGCGGGAAAGCGCCTTCAACGAGGAAGCCGGCTCCGAATGGAGCCGGCGGAGTTGAAGGCGTGCGACGGGTGCAGTGGCACCCGTCGCGATTTTCAGTGTCTGCTTGCCAGACACTGAAAATCAATGTGGGGCCCTGTTAGGGGGCCCCTGCAGTGCCCATGCCATTGGCATGGGCTCTGCAGGGGCCCCCAGGGGCCCCACGACACCCGTTACCGCCATCCTGTTCCTGGCGGTGAAAACCGCCAGGAACAGGATGGCGGTAAGGGGGTCGGAATCCCCATGGCGGCGCTGCAAGCAGCGCCGCCGTGGAAGATTCCTGTCCCGCCGGTTTCCCGTTTCTGACCGCGGCTGTACCGCCGCGGTCAGAATGCCCATGGAAGCACCGCCAGCCTGTTGGCGGTGCTTCCGCGGTCGTTGGCCCTGGCGGTCCATGACCGCCAGTGTCAGAATGACCCCCTGTGTTTCTTATGATGTAGTGTTATATGATATAAGTGGTATGGTAGGAGCTTTGCATGTCTCCTCGTTCAGCCTAAGCTGCTCTGCTATAGCTACCTCTATCAGCCTAAGCTGCTAGAACACTACTAATCTACTAATAAGGGATAAACGGACCTG
Source organism: Pleurodeles waltl (assembly GCF_031143425.1). NCBI lineage: Eukaryota > Metazoa > Chordata > Amphibia > Caudata > Salamandridae > Pleurodeles > Pleurodeles waltl. The sequence goes on along the minus strand of NC_090444.1, from coordinate 489,165,554 downwards.
GCACAAGGTGTATTACATTGTAGTCAAAAAGCACTGTGCTTTATGGCATACCTACAGCCTACCTCAGAGGTAAGGTATGTTGATGAAAAGGTAGGTTTAAGGCTTGGTAAAGGTATTTTTCATGCCAATTTGATCTGGCAGTAAAACTGCACAGAAAGCTTCTGCTGTACTAGGCCTGATCCATGCTTAAAGCACTACTTGTCTGAATCAGCAACTAGGTCATGTGGATACTTAATTACTTATCTGAGTGATGGTATCACTTGCTAACTGGTTCTGATACTGTAGTATGCACACCTGGTGTCTGCATGAGTGCATGAATGTGCAAGTGTATCTTTCAGTGTCTGACTGTGTGTATGAGTGGTTGTATCCTTTAAGAAATAGGCATGAGTTACAGTATGGGTGGGATACTGCATATATAACTGGGCATAGAACTCTACAAGTGCATATCTAACTCAGTGAAATTCAAAAGGGCATGGTTCGCCTTTTAATCACCAAAGACCCTGCTCTATGGCCTACCTACAGCCTAGGGGTGAGTTGTCTGAAGTAAAAGACTGTTTAAGAATTTGTAAGCAAGTTTTCTAATGCCAACTCAAGCTCAGAGTAAAATCATACACTGAGGATCTGTAGTAGTAGGATTGACCCATGTTTAAAGGATCACTTATCTGTATTGGTGAGTAGGTTGTGTCAGTATTTGGCTATATCTGACTGAGTGTATGGGTCCCTCTATAGGAACGACATCAGATGTTCAAGTAAGCATGCTGGTACATGACTGTCTCTTTTAGCAGTTCTATGGCTCTCTAAGGGACATATTTAAGAGCCCCTAGTACCACTTGAGTGTTACTTTATGTGACGTTGCTGTGGTGATAACCTCTGCTCTTTATTTACAAGGAGGTGTAACGTGACTTTTTGTGGCGTTACACCTCATTGTAAATATGTGTAGGAAAGTACCATCTTGCCTGGCATGTTACCCCCATTTTTACATGCATGTAAGTTTGTTTTTGCATGTCTCACTGGGATCCTGCTAGCCAAGACCCCAGTGCTCATAGGCCCTCATTATGAACACGGCGGTCCGTACCACGCCGCCAGCTGTGGCGGTAAAACCGCCAGCAGAGGAGCGAAAGACCAGGTTCAACAGTGTGCCGCTAAAACACAGGCCACACAGAAATATTTTCTTAAAGCTCACAGAGCCAACTACTTCAAACAGGGCCAATGGAACTCCATAGCGCTACAAGTGCCATGGGCCACAACGGACCCAACCTGACTCCAAAAAGTGTACGGTACTCCACCTAATGGGGCAACAGAGGGGCATCCAGGCACCTCACAGAACGGGGGCAGTGGGTGGAGATTTGCGACGGGGGTGGGGCTTGGACTTTCGTTTGGAAGGTGGAGGGGGTCTGGGTTTGTCCTTTGAAGGTGGGGGGGTGTTTCGAGCGGGTAGAGCCAGATGGAATTGGCTCTGCATGGGCCTTTTTTTTCACTGGGGAAGGGGCACAGGAATGTGAAGGGCGGACAGGGGTGGGCTGTGAAGTTGAAGTAGTGGAAAGGGCAAGGAGGTGTGCACGCTTAGGGACAAGACGAGGTGGGCCAGTGGGTTAGAAGAGGTCAGCACAGGAGAGGAAAAGTTTCTTCTGAGCAATTGGGGTGGTCCTGGATGAGGGCATGGGAGTAGAGGCAGAGGCATGGTTGTATGTGGTGTATGGGGTTCGTGTAGTGGGTACAGGTAACTGGACAGTATGCTGTGGTGTGGTGGATATGTGATGGGTGAGAGTCTTGGTGCGTTTGTGTGTTTTCGGAGGAGGGGTGAACACAGTGGGAAAAGACAGGCAGCTAGTGTGGATGTATGTTGTGTGGGTGTCTAAAGTGTGGTGAGTGTGCTGCATGTGTCAACTACAGTAGTTGTGGTGAGTGCAGGTGTGGTGTATGGGGTGCATGTATGGATGTCTGCTATTGTGGTGAGTGCAGTAAGAGGAATAGCAACAGTGACTGAAGGTGCAGTGCATGAGGGTGTGGATGTAGAGGGGACAGACATGGAGGCGGATGAGGTGGGCATGTTGTAATTTAGTAGCGATTAGATTAAGCATTAGCAGAAGACATCTTGTATTTAGCAACTATTGTGAACATTTCGCGGAATCCATTTTTATTCATGGCAGCCATTATCTCTGCCACATGCTGCGATGTGCTCGCCATGTGCACTGTCCTACCTTCCTGTTAACTACTCTTGAAAATCTGTCTAGTGACAAGTTATATTTAGCATCTCCCACTTTCGCACATGCCCATTAAGATCTGCAGCTGTTAGTAATTAGTAACAGACAGTAATGTGTCTACTAGTCCTTGCAAACTGTTAGCCCCTCCTGCCTGTTGACTGTGCATTTCCATATGACCATATATGTATATAAGTCTTGCTTCTATAATTGTATCACCTTCTTTTTTAGCCCCTGCGTGGGTATAAAAGGACCATGCTCTCTTAGTTCAGTGTGCTACTTCAAAGATTGCCGAAGGGTGCAGTTTGAACTGTAGTACCACCTCTTGAGGTTTAATAAACTTTGTCTTTTATTTCAGTTTCTGTGCCAACTTCTTCCTACATGGTCTGAGGACTTTGTGCAGAGAAGAGCGAACCCCTTGCACTAGTAGGCCTTGCTGAGGCTTACTTCGACAAAATGGCACCCGAACAGGGACTCATCGGAAACTCAGACTCCCGATGGATTGGTTGCAACAAAGAATTGGGATCTCGCTGCGGATGATCAATGCCGGAGCAGACCAGAGTCTTGGCAACCACAATGTTTTTCCTTTCTTTCTGATTTGACCATCCAAGTGGCGCCAGTCCTCGACTGAGATCCTTTTTGTTCATTCGTCGTGCAGTGACCATTTGGTCGATTTTAGAACTTGGCAGTTGGAACCTGGACCCCCTGTGATTGGTAAGAGCCGTTTTACGGCACTTGCTGTGGGTTTTGATGTCTTTGTTTGGTAATGAAGTTTAGCACCCCTTACTGTGGCTCTCGTGTTTTGGTTGACTAGTCAATTTGTGTCCTTTGAATTGATATATAAATCGCAATTTATATAGGCAGGTAATGAGGAGAATTTTCTCCAATTTAATTTTGATTTGAACGGCACATCGTACTAGAGGTACCTTAAGTGCTACTTTGATTATAATACTGCATATTCTGCACTATTTTTGGCATGCCTGTTTTTAGCGCACTTCGTAGGATGTGTTGCTTTTGTAATGGTACCAATTTGAGACTGGAAGAATCGCAACCGGCACCCCCAGAGGGGACGCCCAATAGAGATATGTATTTTAAACATGGTTTTTCTTCTATAATGTACAGCACATTATGGAATAAATACACTTGTGCGGATTCTGAGTTAAGTTGGCCTATGCATGGGTCATTTGATTTGCGAAAGATTGAGTATGTGGAACAATGTATGCGTAAGCAAAGGTCTAGGCAAGATATGTTTGACTGTGTACGAATGTGGGAGAAAGAAGTGCGTGGACGAATGAAGCGTGAGCAAGCCTTGCTTGAGAAAGAGCAGCGGAAGAATGTATATGTGAAAGCATTGGAAATGAGAAAGAAAGAAATAAACGATTTAAAGGAGATATAAGAGAAATAACGTAAATTACAGGTAACTGGCCAATACACTGTTCGGCAACCTCTCTATCCTATCCTTAATAAACCGCACAATGATTTTTTGTTACTATATCACCCTCCACCTCCGTTTGTCGTTCCTTCTGCCCCTCATGAGTTAGCTTAGGTCTCAGGTTCGGAGCAACAGAAGATACGAGACAGTCGCTCTATGTTGCCTGCTGGCCGTGCGTCTGAGCTTAGATCTATTGCTCTTAAAACAATTTGTAGCGTTGTCTCTGCTTCTGAACTTTTAGACAACATGCAAGGGTGGATGGAAAAGGGGCAGCTATATTTTACTGAGGCATTTGGCACAGAAGTTATTGAACTATTTCGGAAATATTCTGATGAGTTAGATCCCGATGATGTAGCAGCTGATCGTAAGCAAATGTGTAATGGTCTTTTTGTTTTCTCCCAGGTGGCTGACGCAATCAGGCGTTTGGTGAAATTATGTGTTGCAGCAGTCCGTTTGTGAGAGGAGAAAAGGGGCGTGGACGTAGTTGCACGGACATCTCAGAGCGGCGGGGTGCAGGCTTCCATCTTCGGGACAGATAAGACTATGATAGTTCATGTGAAACCAATGCGGGAGGCCACGCCATTGTATGTTCCTCCTAAAGGATCGGGTACAAGTGATGATAAAACTTCTGTTGATGCTAAGGGTTATTTTGTTTATAATTGGGTGTATACTCCTTGGAAGAGGGCAGCTGTGATGGCACTTAAAACAGCATTACCTGACCAACGGAAAAATCCAGCCGCCTTTTATGGGGAAGTTGAGGGAGCAATTAGTTCTTGTACTATGACTTTGGCTGACATTGATTTATTTTTTGGATTGATATTACCACCAGATATGTGGAGAACTGTTCATAAAGTTGATGATCGTGTAGTTTTTGGGGCGTCATGGAAAGATTTAGAAGAAATGGCCAGGGATAGGGAAATGCAAAAAAGCCGTATCAGTTAATTCTAGATCTTCCCGCCTCCATATTAGTTAAGTTAAAAACGATTATTCCCCCTAAAAAGATAGATTGGACTGTTTTAGCGTCTTGTAAGCAAAAGGCAGATGAATCGGTCTCTGATTTCTTTACACGCTTTGAAGAAGCATTTCATGATTTTAGCAGCCAGTTATTGTCAGATGATACAGGCAGACATTTGTTCGTCGATAAATATGTCGCAAATCTGTTACCAGGAATAGCTAGTCGTCTAAAAGCTAGTGAAAGTTCATGGACTACCTCTACTCCGGTTTCACTTTTGACTATGGCTCAGTATTATGAACATCAGGAATTAGAAGCAAAAGGTAGTGAGGATAAAAAGATTAAAGAATTAAAGATGAAGGTTATGTTGGCTTAAGCTTATGGTCCGCCTTTTAGAGGTAGTGATAGAGGTGGACGTGGATCTTATGGTTCTTCTTACACTCGTTCGAATTTGTCTGTTGATCAGTGTGCGTATTGTAAGAAATTTGGGCATTGGGCTGCGATTGTCCAGCACTACGTGTTCAGCAGTGTTCATGTGGTCGGGGACAAATGAGAAATCGCTCAGGATATTCAGGGACTAGAAGAAGCACAAATGATCATGCTAGGTTTGATGCTAATGTACAAAGGCAGGATGGGTTTAACACTTTTGATTGACGGAACCAATACCAGATTTCTAACTATGTGCAGCCTGATTTCCAAGATTCTGCTTATGCATAGGATTGCCTAGGATGGGGTAAGGAATCAGTTGAAGTTCCAGTAGATCAGAGGGATCCCTATGTTACAGCACATATTTTGGGTTCTACTGATCAGTTTCTGGTTGATACAGGAGCTATTCGTAGCACCTTGTCTAAACAATTGATTCCAAGGGCTCCCCTGTCTGGCTTAACCATTACATCAATAGGTTTCGATGGAACACCTTCCCCTAGCCCATTGTCACAACCACTTGCATTCCATGTTGATAGATTTACTGCTCCATATCCATTTTTGCTTTCTCCAAATACACCAGACAATATTGTGGATCTTGATATGCTCAAGTATTTCAGGGCTACAATACGATGCTTTCCTAAAGGGGTGCATGTTATTTTGAATGATAATCATCCTGTGATGGAAAGAGTTTGTCTTGTTAAAGAGGATACTGCATTAGCTTCACTCCCTAGTACTTTGTGGGCTACCTCAGATACAGATGTGGGACAAATGATTATTCCACTGGTACATATTAGTGTCAAGGAGGGAGCTGTATTGCCACGTTTGCCTCAATACAAAATTTCACAGGAGGGCGAAGAAGCACTCATACGAATTGTGCATGATCTTATTGCAGTTGGAGTTGTTGAGGAAGTTCCGTATAATGTTTGTAACAGTCCGATTCTTCCTATTCTGAAAAAGGATACTGATACTACAATTTACAAATTCATTATTGATTTACGACAAGTGAATAAGATTGTGGTACCACAATATCCTTTGGTATCTGACATCACAACACTTCTTACTTTGGTTCCCCCGACAGCAACTACGCTCTCTGTGATAGACTTGAAGAATGCTTTCTTTCTGATCCCTATTCATCCTGACAGCCGATATTTGTTTGGTTTTACTTTGAATAAATGATCATTAGATTTTGCAGAGTTCCTCAAGGCTATAGTGAGAGTCCTAGTATTTATAGTTAAGCGTTAAAACTACTACTTGATTCTTTTGTTTGCCTGAAGCTGTGGCTCTCATACAATATGGTAACAATATTTTGTTGGCAGCTGATACCCCTGAGCAATGTGAAAAGTGCACTTTGTCCTTACTTTCTTTTCTTGCTTCACACCGTCACAAAGTGTTACGAAAGAAATTGCAATATTGTAGACCAAAGGTAACCTATTTAGGTCACCTTTTGTCTAAGGAGGGCTGTGCACTTACATCAGATCATATTCAAGCAATTTTAGACACACCAGTACCCTCTACTCAGAAAGATGTTCGTGCATTCCTTGGTCTTACTTCTTTTTGTAGGCAATGGATATTAGGTTTTTCACACATTGTCAAAACTTTGCTAGCACTTTTGACTAAAGATTCTCCAATGCCCCTCCGATGGACAGATGAATGTGAGACTGCTTTCCGGCAGCTACGGCAAGCCCTTAGTTCAGCACCAGTGTTAGGTACTCCAGATTACATGTAGCCTTTTGCACTTTACGGACATGAGAAAGATGGATGTGCATTGTCAGTTTTAGTACAGAGACATGGCGATAAGCAGCGTCCCTGTGCATATTTTTCAGCAGTACTTGATCCTGTCGCTCGAGTGTTGCCTGGGTGTTTTCGTTCATTTGTGGCAACAGCTGTGTCAATACGTCAGAGTGAAGGGATAGTTTTGTCACATAAGCTGTTGGTGTTAGTACCCCCATGAGGTTGATGCTCTTTTAAATCAAACAAAGACACAGCATTTAACTAGCGCTCGACTGAAAGGATATGAATTGACATTGCTGGCTCCTCACATTACACCGAAGAGATGTGCAACACTAAATCCAGCCACTTTGTTTCCATATCCGGTGACTCAGCCTCAGTCACAAGAAACACATAATTGTATATTCCTTACCGAAGAACAGATAAAGGGTCGTATTGATTTACAAGATACGCCCCTTCCAGATGTAGACGGGGAATTGTGGGTTGATGGGTCTTGTTTGAAGTTGCCAGACGGTACGACCTCAGCTGCATATGCAATCACCACAATACACACGGTAATGCAGACAGCTCGTATACCACAGAAGTCAGCTCAAGCAGCTGAACTAATAGCTTTGACACGAACATGTGAGCTTAGTACTGACTTATGTGTGAACATTTATACAGACAGCCGCTATGCTTTTGGAGTGGCTCATGATTTTGGTTTGCTTTGGAATGAGAGAGGCTTTCTCACATCCCACGGGATGCAGATAATGCACGGAGAATTACTGCATAACCTCTTGACTGCATTGACATATCCAAAGAAAATAGCTATTGTGAAATGTAGTACACACAAGAAAGTGACCGATAAGATAGGGCAAGGTAATGCCCTTGCGGACCGCGTAGCACGTGAGACTGCGATGCAGCGAAGTACTACTTCTTATGTATGCAGTGAAGTCACAAGCTGAACGTTGGCCTAATGCTAGACAAGACGTATTAGATATACAGAAATCTGCTTCTGTGAAAGAACGTGAGCAATGGTCTGAAGAAGGAGAATTGGATGATGAGGGCTGTTGGCGGAATAAGCAGATGTATAAATGGAAATTGCTATAGCTTTTGTACAACCTATGGTTCAGATGGCACATAGACTGGCACATGTTGGAGCTTCAACAATAACGAAGTTGCTTATGCAAGTTTGGGAGCTTCCAGAAATTTCCAGTACAGCTAAGAGAGTTGTACAGTCTTGTTTGATCTGTTTACAATACAATCCTGGAAAAAGGACACGAACTCCTGCAGGAGGGTTTGCTACACCAACTGCACCTTTTGAAGTTCTACAAATGGATTATATTCAGCTTGAACGCTGCAACAATTTAAAGTATGTCTTGGTGGTGGTAAGTGCCTTCAGTAAATGGATAGAGGCGTACCCCACAAATGATAACACTGCCATTAACACAGCGAAGGTGCTTTTGAAAGAATTTTTCCCTAGGTTTGATGTTTGCAGACTTTTATGGAATGATAACGGACCTCATTTTGTTGGGGAAGTTATTAAGTATGTCCTGAAAGGATTAGGGATCAAACAGAAGTTCCATGCGGTTTTCCACCCACAATCAGCAGGGTTGGTGGAAAGGTATAAGGCTACTTTGAAGCTGAAGTTAGTGAAAATACAGGCTTCCACATCTTTAACTTGGCCGGATGCATTACCGTTGGCATTATTGTCCATTAAGTCAGTGCCACACTCTCGAACAGGCCTTACCCCCTATGAAATAGTATTTGGAAGGCCAATTATTATTTGGGGAGTTCCTAAGCCAAATTCTGAATATGATGTACCTTGTGTCCTGATGAATGATTATTTGGCACAGTTAACTGACAATTTGGTTTCTATTCATCAACAGGTTCGAGAAGCACTTTCTGACAGATCTACAGGTGAAGGCCATGAACTCCGACCTGGTGACCCGGTGATGATTAAGTCCTTTGAAAGATCAAGCAGCTTGGAACCAAGGTGGCGAGGCCCAGAGCAGGTGCTCCTTGCGAGCCAAAAGAATTGGGTTCATAGTACTCACTGCACGAGAGTGCTACCTACCTTGGTGGAACCTGCTGTGCCTACCGATCATCTAGAGATTTTGACTATGGAGAAAGGCCATTCTATATCACCTGACGAATCTGCGGAGTTCTTCCCGGACCATACGATTTCTGGAGTGTTGCGATATAATTTGAGACCGAGGAAAGAATCTGTAGTGCTAAAAAAAATGGTTGCTCTACCGCCCTGGGTTAGTGAAACGGAGAGCCAATGTGGCAAGGGGCGGGATCAACCATGCATTAGAGTAGTGGCCCGTGGTGAAGAAATCAGCGGCTGCCCAGGGATAAGAGCTCCAACGATTGTTTTCAATTAATTTCTGGAAGGGTCGATTATCACTGTTGCTAAAATGAATAACAAAGTGATCATTAGTATTATGGGGTTTGTTGTTGTTTTAGTGGTTATAGCAATAATCACCTGGTTTGTTGAAAAGATGGCTCCTGCTCGTGAGTTTTTTGTTGCCACTACTCCAGTACCAGAGGATCACTATAACTTCACACTTCCTTATCATGAGCAGAAGCACCGTCAATCGTACTTCAATAATACTTTCATTAAGATGTTGCATCATACTACAAATACTACTAACAGTTGAGTATGTGGAATGATACCTGCGCATCAAAAGAAAGGAGGAACACCTTTCATTCCTCTTCCTTTTTCACACAATGGTTCTTATCAAGCTTGGTATACACCTTTGTTTGCATCTGGGAAACGCACAGAGGGCGGACTTCTTTTTCGCCTTAATAAAGTATGCTACCAAGACAAAGATGGGTATCCCCAAGCCAAAGGAACTAAATGGGAATGGGAAGAGTATCAACTGGACAATGTTTCAATACCATATGTCTTCACAAATATAAGAGACTGTGACAAGAAAGAACAATTTGTGATTTCTGTTACAAAAACTAAAGCAGATTTATGTATACGTAGCATTGGGCAAATTCCAGTGGGGATAAGCGATTGTACCTTGATTTTAACTATTGAGGGGGTAAATACTAGTAGTTTTACAGCTTCACATAATACATATTTTGTTTGTGGTAACTATGGATATTACCAACTACCTGTTGGGTGGTCAGGTGTGTGTTATGTATCTTTTCTATTACCCCCTGTGTTTTTGGCACCTGCATCATATCACAGAGATTCTAAACTGGTCAATGACATAATTAAAAATAGATATAAAAGGACAATAAGTAAAAATGAGGTAGACCAAACGGACAATAGCCTGCAACAATATGTTGATTTTAATTTAGGGTTGTTCTCCTTTGTGGGTGCTGCATTAAACAGTAGGAAAGTGAGACGATTGACTAGGGTTGTTGAAGCTGTTACCTATCAGGCAGCTCTGGCACTTGGGAATATTACAGAGGAGCTCCAAATTGCGAGAATTGTAGCGCTCCAAAATCGTATGGTACCAAGGGCCAGATGTAGCAACTTTAAAATTTGCGAGGTGCAAAGTGCGAGTCCATGCGACTCGCACTTTGCACCTCGCAAATTGGTATGCAGTACGGTGTCTCATACACCGACTGCAACTCGCTATGGGGTCGCAATGACCCACCTCATGAATATTCATGAGGTGGGTCGCAAATTGCGGCCCCATAGCGAGTATAGGCACTCGCAAACATGGAGGCCTGCTCTTGTCAGCAGACCTCCATGTTCGTGACTGCTTTTAATAAAGCAGTTTTTTTTTTTTTTTTGCAGTGTATCCCGTTTTCCTTAAAGGAAAACGAGCTGCACTTAAAAACAAAAAACGAAACCTTTAGTTTCGGTATTTTTTCAGGGCAGGGAGTGGTCCGTTGGACCACTCCCTGCCCTGAAAAAATAATTTTGGGTCCATTCACAAAGTGGAAGGGGTCCCATGGGGACCCCTTCCAATTTGCGAGTGGGTTACCATCCACTTGAAGTGGATGGTAACTGCGATACGATTTGCGACCGCGTACGCGGTCGCAAATGGTATTGCATCCCACTCAGACTCGCAAATATGAAGGGAACACCCCTTCCTATTTGCGATTCTGAAATGCATATTGCGAGTCGGTACCGACTCACAATATGCATTTCTGAATAGCAAAGAGGCTTTTGCGCCTCGCAAATGGCGATTTTCGGCGTTTGCGAGGCGCAAACCCTTTGCTACATCTGGCCCTAGATGTGATATTAGCTGATCGAGGTGGTGCATGTCGCATCATCGGTAGTAGTTGCTGCGTTTTCATTCCAGATCACTCACCTTCAGTATATGATGCAATATCTAAATTGCATCAAATTGCTGCAGAAATTCACACAGAGACTGGTACTTGGACTTTTTCTGGATGGTTTTGGGCTCTTGTTTCCGCCTGGAGCTGGAAACTACTGACCATCCTGTGTGTAATGATTGCAATATTTTTCACATGCTGTATCTGTATTCATTGTGGTCCAATGTTCTGCTCCATGTGTATTACTGCTTGTATGCCTACCAAACGAAATATTACGGAAATGAAAGCACAACACATGTTAGATAAGGAAATAGCTGTAATGATGAGCATTAATATACAAGATGAATATTTAGATTGTCTCAGAAAGACTAATGTCTTCAGCTAATGCTGAAAGGGTTGTCTGTTGTAATTTAGTAGCAATTAGATTAAGCATTAGCAGAAGACATCTTGTATTTAGCAACTATTGTGAACATTTTGCGGAATCCATTTGTATTCATGGCAGCCATTATCTCTGCCACATGCTGCCATGTGCTCACCATGTGCTCTCTCCTACCTTCCTGTTAACTACTCTTGAAAATCTGTCTAGTGACAAGTTATATTTAGCATCTCCCACTTTCGCACATGCCCATTAAGATCTGCAGCTGTTAGTAATTAGTAACAGACAGTAATGTGTCTACTAGTCCTTGAAAACTGTTAGCCCCTCCTACCTGTTGACTGTGCATTTCCATATGACCTTATATGCATATAAGTCTTGCTTCTATAATTGTATCTCCTTCTTTTTTAGCCCCTGCGTGGGTATAAAAGGACCATGCTTTCTTAGTTCAGTGTGTTACTTCAAAGATTGCCGAAGGGTGCTGTTTGAACTGTAGTACCACCTCTTGAGGTTTAATAAACTTTGTCTTTTATTTCAGTTTCTGTGCCAACTTCTTCCTACATGGTCTGAGGACTTTGTGCAGAGAAGGGCGAACCCCTTGCACTAGTAGGCCTTGCTGAGGCTTACTTCGACAGGCACACTTTGGGAAGTGGATGTGTGTGCATGTGTCTGTTGGTTGTGGGAATGCTTGTGTTGGGAGGTGTGGTGCTTGTGTTTAGAAGTGTGCTTCTTGTGTGTTGATGTGCTTGACTGCGTGTCAGAATGTGTGCTTTGGACGGGTGAAGGGAGTGGGGTGCTGGAAGGGGTAGAGGAGGTTGGAGGGGGGACGGAATGGCCAGGGAAACTGGCCAAAGCCTGAAAAGATCTCTGTAGGGCAGACATGGCACTGTGAATGCCATCCAGATAGGCATTGGTCTGCTACACCTCTGATGCTAGCCCCTGGATGGCATTGACACTGGTTGTCTGCCCTACAGAGATGGTTCTCAGGAGGTCAATAGCCTTCTCTGTGAGGGCAGCAGGGCTGACTGGGGCAGGGGAGGAGGTGCCTGGGGGTGAAGGAGACGCCCACCTTTCTGGGTGAGCAGGCACGGGCAACTCGTTGGGGAGCAGAAGGGCGGGCGGTGATTGAATGGGGGTGGTGGAAGATGTCACTGTAGTGGTGTGGCCACTAGGATCGCCACCGCCGGGGAACCCCCATCGGAGGAGGTCTCGGAGTCACTTTCTCCAGTGGTAGTTGCCTCCCCCATGGTACTCCCCTCATTCTCCGACCCACTGGTCCCCTTGGCGTCGGATGTTTCTGCCTCTGTGGATCTGTGGGCTGCTGCTTCCCCCCTTGCCGGTGCCTCAGCTTCCTCACCAGATGTTGCTGCTGTACAAAACCAACACAAGAGAACAAGGATGGGGAGACAGAACAGGAGAGACACTTGTAAATAGCTGACTGGAGGTACAAGGTGGCCATACCTACACCCCCCCAGAAGACACACCCAACGGGCAGCACCATTCACTATGCCCATGGCCACTGACTACTGACCAGAACACTGCTCTACACCCATCCCCTGAACTACCTAAGGAGGCTACGTGTGGGAGACCTGACTAAGACACCCCTACACCCTTTGGGGACCATCATGTACATGGACACCAGTCAGAGTCCCTGCCTCTAAGCAGCATGAACCCTAATGCACACACAGACATCCTTCCAGACTGAAGCTTGTGATATGAGTACTCACCACCTTGTGACTGCTGTACAGCCTTCAAGTGCCCATCCAGGTCTGGGTACGCCACCGCCAGGATACATTGCATGAGGGGGGTCAGTGCCCCATGGGCACCCCTTCCACGTTGGGAGGACTTCACCAGCTGGGCCTCACAGATCGTATGCGCTCAGCACCGCAGGTCCTCCCACCTCTTTCTGCCGTGGGTGCTCCACCGGTTGTAGACCCCCAGGGTCCGTACCTCTTTGGCGATAGCATGCCAATGTGCCCTCTTCTGGTGGGCGCTGACCTAAAAGGGTGACACAGATATGGAACACAGAGGTCAGGCACTTGCAAGATAGGTACAGCTGGCTATTCGTCCACTATGGGACGGCCAGTACTCTCAGACTTACAGGCCATACGCACGCAGCATGCCGTGCACCATGGCCCATGCAGGTTCAGAGGTACACACATATGTCCATTCAAGACCATCCAATATACCCAAACAGTGCACCCCAAACCCAGACTCACCTGTTCCTCTGGCCGTCTGTAGAGTTTTGCGTACAGGGGCAGGACCCAGTCCACTAGCCTCTCCAGTTCCTCCTGGGTGAAGGCCGGGGCCCTTTCCTCTGCAACATGAGCCACATCCAAGACCAGAGGCAGGCCACAGCAGTATACACAGTGGAGTACCTGTCCGCATGAGATCAGGGAGTCCAGTGAATTGTAGATGATGAAATCGCGTACGTACTGCGGCGGTGTGCACCGTCACCACCGCCGGCGGCGAACATGATACGCCAGGATTCCCCATTGGCATCCATGTTACCCAATCACGGCGCGAATGGTGATAAACACCGCCTTCCGCTTCAACGTCAACCTCTAGCGGTATGAGGTCACTTCCACAATGAAAGGCCTGGATTACAGTGGGCAGAGATTTTGACAGTAACTACGAATCTATAAATAAAAATGTGCACAATGCAGGCCCTACTAGCCACATGAAGCACCTATGCATGAGACTATTCCGTAATATACCACACATGAAAAACACTGTTCCTTCATTGAGGTGTAGATGTAGATCTGTCAAGAAATTGTTAATGTTGAGTCACTACAAAGAAATATGCAGTGCACAGTTGATGACAATGTGTGCATATCTATGTGTGTTCATCACCCCTTTTTGATATCCCTCATAGGTACCGACCCTTGTGGCGAGGAAGGGCACCGTCGGTGTACAGACCACTTGTGGAGATGAGGACCATGGTGGAGCGTCAGATCATAATCAATTACAGACTCACACATGCAACAATTCAGGAACTTTGTGCCAGATGTACGAAATTCCGGCATTGCGACTCGCAATTTGTGAGTCGCAATGATGGATGGTGTCCCTGACACCATCTGCGAGTCGCAAGGGGGTCGCAAAGGCCCACCTAATTAATATTAATGAGGTGTGTCGAATAGGACCACCGCCTGCTCTGATTTTTTTTTTTCAAGGGCATTCACAAAGGGGAAGCGGTTCCAATGGGACCCCTTCCCTTTTGCGAATGGGTTACCACCAGTGTGACACTGGTGGTAACTGTGAATTGCTTTGTGTTGGAAAGTGGGTTACTGGCAGTGGTAACTATGAACCTACCACTGGCACTAAGACCACTAACCAAATATAGGTTCAGTACAGGTCACAGTAAATTAACCCCTTGCTCAACCCTTGGTAGCGATAACCGAGCAGGCAGGCCTAACTTAGGGGACAAGAACACCAATACAGTAAATAAGTGAGACACAACACTCAATAAAAATCCCACACCAATTTATAAAAATAGGCTATATTTTTATGAGTAAAATATGCAGGTACAGAGGGTCCAAAACACAAATCCAAGGGTCCGGAATCTCCTAGATGGTCCTTACAAAGGTGGACCACAATTCCCGCAATGCACCTGGCCAAATCCTTAAAAGTCCACTGGATGCATTCTAGGCTGGGGACTTTTGCTGGGGATGATTCAGGTGAAGCTCTGTTAACCTGTAGCTGCAGGGAGTCCACTCCTGAGTCCTTCTTGAAGCAAGGCACTGACCCCAGGGCTGTAGTACCAGATTGTGCAGCAGGCGCAGTTCACTGCAGGCCAAGGGTGCAGATCCAGATTCCAGCAGGACAGTCTTTCTTTCTCTTGTAGTTTCAGGCAGCAGATCTGAGAGGCTCTGCACCTCTCACATATTTATTCCCAGCTCCTGGGCATCAGGAAGGGGGGGGCAACCAATAGAATGCAGAGTGACGCCCAGATGCATGACCACTTCCTGCAAAGTGTGGCATATTCCTGCCCCAGAAAGCACAATTTTTCCAAAATCCATGATGTCTGAAACTAAGAGCTGACTAACCCATCCTCCAGTGTGGCTCATTTCCATATCTCTCCTCCTTCTAACATCTGCAAATTCCTTCCTTAGGCCTAGTATCTGTCTGAGGGGTCCAGAAGGTGGGGGATAGGTGATCTGGCATTCTCTCCTGTCTTGCTCTCCTTTGAGGCTGTATGTTTTATTACACCTCCACCCGGAATTCCTGTGTAGCACCCGAGCTGCCCTTCACCAGATATGCTATCCCCTGGACAGCCACTTATCACTTATTCAAGCACCTCTGCTAATCCTGTTAGCTCTGACAAATCAGAGAGGACAGTCAGAAGGCTGGATTTTGGTTTACAGAAAGAAAAGCCTTATAACATATTTTCTGTACAAGTTGTGATAAATTCACCAATGTCAAATTGCTGGATGTATCAAAACAAATCTCGTAAGTCCTTGAATTATTTTTCTGCGCTTTTCCTTTCTATTATTACCATGAAAATACCATATAGCAATGATAGCCTATAAAAGCGAGTATCTATAGTGGGGGAAAATTAAATGATCAGTTTTTCCCCTACCTGGGTTTATAAAACGTCTTTTATGCTTATGGTTACATGATCCCCCACCCCTGGGATACCTAGGGGAGATCCTGGGGGTACCTAATTTGTGAAAATAAGGTAGATCATCACATTTAAAGTGCCCACAGCACCAAAGTCGAATTGGGACACCATTTCCATGTAAATACAGTCTGCAGAGTCAGGCTGCATTTTAAAATGACAGAAAACCTTCAGCAGTGCCCACATGCAAAGGGCAGTAATTCTGCTGGGTCTCTACTTCCATGCCCTATTATGTATAAGGGTCTTATAGGTAGTTGGCACCCCCCTTGCCACATTGTTTACTAGGGACCTACAGGGGCTGTCATGCAAATGGTAGGAATGTGACTTTTAAAGACAGGCTGCAAGGCAGGTCTCCATTTAAAAGGACAGGAAGCACATAGCAGTGCACACATGCAAGTGCAGAAATTCTGTGGGGCCTCTAATCTCCATGCCCTATTATATAGGGGCTTATAGGCAGATTGTACACCCTTGCCATATTATATACTAGGGACTTACAGGGTCTGTCAGGACAATCAAAAGGCTACCCTAATACCTAGTGTACTCTACTACAAGTGTGTGTTTTAACAAAGCACTGGCCTGGGTCTGGCTAACAGAGTACAGGGCACAGTCAAAGTCAGTTATCATCAGCACCAGTCAGCAACAAAAAAAATGGGGATGAACAGGGCAAAAAGATGACTTTACAACACTTTGCGACCATGTTCGCGGTCACAGAGCAATCCCACATCGCCCTGCGACTCACAAATAGGAACGGGAATACCCCTTCCTATTTGCGACTCACAGTCCCATTTTGTGAGTCGGTAACCAGCTTACCGACTCGCTAAATGGGAATGGGCATCGCAATGTGGCTTTTGCGCCTCGCAAACAGCGATATTCGCTGTTTGTGATTCGCAAAAGCCTTTCTACATCTGGCCCTTTGTGCTTTACTGGATCCTGCACTACCTCCAGGAATTCGAAATCAGCATGCCATCCCTACTGAAGTGCAGGTGCTCTCCGCACTCCATTTCCTGGCCACAGGATAATTTCAAGTGACAATGGGCATGGGTGCTGGATTTTCACAGCCAATGTTCAGCATGGTACTAACAAGATTTCTAAATGCATTTGTACGAACCTGCAGTGCTATGAGAGGTTTCCCCAAAGTACTGACCTCCCTGCCATCAAGTATGAATTCTATGCCTTTGCCAACATACCGCATGTGATAGGTGCTATCGATGGCACCCACATTCCGATCATCTCCCCAAGAGTCAGTGAACAGGTGTACAGAAACAGAAAGAACTTTCACTCCATGAAAATCCAATTTGTATGTCCTGCAGACCAGTACATCTCAAATGTGAATGCCATGTTCCGAGGTTCAGTCCATGATTCCTTTGTGTTGAGGAACAGTAGTGTGCCACAGCGGTTGGAACAACTCCAAGAGGACAGAGGGTGGATCATAGGTAAGTGTTTCTGTCACTAACTGACACATAGCAGACAGCCAGGCTGTCTGACTAAGGGGCTTAACAATGACTACTCTGTGTTGCACCTTTTTCTAGATGATTCTGGCTTTCCAAACATGAATTGGCACCTGACACCAGTGAGGAATCCTAGGACGGATGCAGAGAGGAATTACAATGAGGCCCATGGATGTACTAGGAGGGTAATACAGCGCACAATAGGTCTCCTGAAGACTAGATTTCGTTGTCTACATTTCTCTGGGGGTTCCCTGGCCTATGGGCCTGAAAAGGTGTGTAGAATAGTGGTGGCCTGCTGCATACTGCACAACGTGGCAGTGAGATATTCTATCCCCCTCTTGGAGGTGGCGGGTGCTGTATGTCCTGACCAGCTACCTCATAGAGGGGATGAGAGTGATGGTGATGATGCAGAAGGGGAAGATGTCAATTCCAGGACACAACTGATACAACTCTACTTCCAGTAACTGTGTGGGACTTTGGGCTGACATTGGGGTTTGTGACACATACTGTCAGTGTGCTTAGTCATATAGCGGGGGGTTTGATAATGATATGTGAAACATGGTCCAGTTCTGCATGGTACAGATTGATATTTTCTGCATTTACTTAGGGCCCACATTTAGGCACACAGGACTCCCTTCATGCAACGTTTTGACAATATCAGCCGGTTGCATCCATACTTCACGTTGTTCACATTTTAACACGGGGACAGTGTTACAGGTGTGATATGTGTTTTATTGGTTGCAGGGAGTGAATAGTGCTATTTACAGTGATGGCAAGTCGTAAGGGGTGGGTGTCCTCAATGCCAACATGGTGGCAGCCTTGTTGGTAGTTTTAATGGGCCCATAATTTCTTACATTAGTTCATATTGCCTCTTAGCAATGTGTAGCGGCTGATCGTATGGGATGGTTGCAGTGAAGATTGTTGCTGAATTACTTCTTGAAGGCGGCCTTGTTCTTTGCTGGGGTTCCAGTTCCATATCTTGGCATGAGGATCCGTTTGGGCACCTGCTGTTGATCTTGAGGGGATGACATGGTAGGCCCTTGGGTTTCCTGTGAGGGAAGTTCCTGGGATGTTTCTGCTGATGGTATAATTTTATGGTGGGTGTCTGTAGGAAAGTACCATCTTGCCTGGCATGTTACCCCCATTTTTACTTATATGTCAGTTTGTTTTTGCCTGTGTCACTGGGATCCTGCTAGTCAGGACCCCAGTGCTCATAACTGTGGCCTGTATGTGTTCCCTGTGTGGTGCCTAACTGTATCACTGAGACTCTGCTAACCAGAACTTTAGGGCCATATTTATACTTTTTGACGCACAACTGCGCCAACGCAGTTGTGCGTCAAAAATTTTAACGCCGGCTAACGCCATTCCAAAGCGCCATGCGGGCGCCTTATTTATGGAATGACGTTAGCCGGCAGAGCTGACTGGTGTGCGTCAAAAAAAATTACCCACACCAGGCAGCGTAGGGGAAAATGGAGCTTGGGCGTCAAAAAATGGGGCAAGTCGGTCCGAGGCTAAAAATCTGCCTCAACCCGCTTTGCGCCATTTTTTTTGACTCCCACCCTCCATTGACATGACTCCTGTCTTAGCAAAGACAGGAGTCATGCCCCCTTGCCCAATGGCCATGCCCAGGGGACTTATGTCCCCTGGGCATGGTCATTGGGCATAGTGGCATGTAGGGGGGCACAAATCAGACCCCCCTATGCGCCAAAAAAATACGAAAAAAATATACTTACCTGCACTTACCTTAATGTCCCTGGGGTTGGTCCCTCCATCCTTGGGAGTCCTCCTGGGGTGGGCAAGGGTGGCAGGGGGTGTCCCTGGGGGCATGGTAGGGCACCTCTGGGCCCAGAGCTCCTCCAGTGTGTCCCAGACCTGTGCCATCTTGAATGTAGAGATGTGAGGGCACAATGGAGACCTCTGAGTGGGCAGTGCCAGCAGGTGATGTCAGAGACCCCTCCTGATAGGCTCTTACCTGGTTAGGTAGCCAATCCTCCTCTGAGGCCTATTTAGGGTCTCTCCTGTGGGTTTCTCTTCAGATAACGAATGCAAAAGCTCACCAGAGTTCCTCTGCACTTCTCTCTTCAACTTCTGCCAATGATCGACCGATTACTGCTCCAGGAAGCCTGCAAAATCACAACAAAGTAGCACAATGACTACCAGCAACATTGTAGTGCCTAATCCTGCCGGCTTTCTCAACTGTTTCCTGGTGGTGCATGCTCTGAGGGCTGTCTGCCTTCACCCTGTACTGGAAGCCAAGAAGAAACCTCTTGTGGTTCAACGAAATCTTCCCCTTGGTAACGCTGGCACCAAACTTCTGCATCACCAGTCCCCTTGGTCCCCTCTCATCTTGATGAGCATGTTCTCTGAAACACAGGAGCTGGATCCAAGTGACCCCGACAGTCCAGTGGTCCCTCTGTCCAAATTTGGTGGAGGTAAGTCCTTCCTTCCCCAAGCCAGTCAGTAATCATGTGTACTGCGTGATCTGCAGCTGCTAGGGCTTCTGTGCACTTTTGCAAGACTTCCTTCATGCACAGCACAGCCCAGGTCCCCAGCACTCCGACCTGCATTTCCCAACTCGCAGAGTTGACCTCCAGCTTCGTGGGACCCTCTTTTGTTGTGTTGAGATGACTGCCATGCTCTGATTTCTTGAACACCTGTTCAAGTGCTTCTGCGGATGCTGCCTAGTTCTGCATGGGCTCTCTCTGTTGCTGAGCGCCCCCTCTGTCTCCTCCTCCAAGGGGCTACCTCCTGGTCCATCCTGGGCCCAGGCAGCACCCATTATCTTCAACTGTGACTCTTGCAGCTAGTAAGGCTTGTTTGTGGTCTTTTTGCATGGAAACAACTCTCCTTCCTCCAGCACATCGTGGGACATCTCCTGACCACAGGAGGAGTTCCTGGCACCATCCGTTGTTGCAGAATCTTCAGCTTCTTCCACCTGGAGGCCATTTTGCACCTTCATGTGGGGTTTAGTGGGCTCCTGCCCCGACACTTGCGTGACTCTTGGACTTGGTCCCCTTCCTTTACAGGTCCTCAGGTCCAGGAATCTGTCTTCAGTGCTTTGCAGTCAGTTGTTGTCTTTGCAGAATCGCCTATCTGGACTTTACTGTCTTTCTGGGGTAGTAGGGTAAATGTACTCCTACTTTTCAGTGTCTTGGGGTGGGGTATCTTTGACACCCTTAGTGTTTTCTTACACTCCCAGCGACCCTCTACACACAACACTAGGCCTGGGGTCCATTTGTGGTTCGCATTCCACTTTTGTAATATATGGTTTGTCTTGCCCCTAGGCCTATTGTCTCCTATTACATCCTATTGTATTCGACAGTGTTTGCACTACTTTTCTAACTGTTTACTTACCTGATTGTGGTTTGTGTGTATATTTTGTATATTTTACTTACCTCCTAAGGTAGTATATCCTCTGAGATACTTTTGGCATATTGTCACTAAAATAAAGTACCTTTATTTTTAGCAACTCTGAGTATTCTGTTTTTCATGATATAGTACCTATATGATATAAGTGGTGTAGTAGGAGCTTTGCATGTCTCCTAGTTCAGCCTAAACTGCTCTGCTATAGCTACCTCTATCAGCCTAAACTGCTAGAACACTACTAATCTACTAAAAAGGGATAACTGGACTTGGAACAAAGGTGTAAGTACCATCTGGTACCCACTATAAACCAGGCCAGCCTCCTACATTCAGGAACATTCATTTTAGTCATGAGAAAACTGTAAAGAACATAAAGAGCTATCTTTTTAAGAATATTCATTTTATTCATGAGGAAACTGTGAAGAGCATGAAAAGCAGTTATTTCAAGAACATTTGTTTTCTGTCATGTGAAAATTGTGAAGAACAGGCTTTCTCCTACAATATTTATTTACAATCAAATCCAGTGTGCTGAAGAAGAGGAAAAGAATATGAAATCAGAAGTTGCATAATCTCATACCAAAAACCTCCTCAAGTAAAATTTCATTGCAATTTTTACCATTAATTGAAAACACAGAATGAAAAGGCACTCACCTTACAAGAGATGCAGAAGAAGGTGGATGAGAATCCTTCACAATAAATTTTAGACCAATTGCCGTACCATGATGGAGTGTTGTATCTGCCCACTCCGAAGTCAAGAAAAAAGTTTCTGCATGATTGTCATGATAATCCTCTGGCAGGTGTCAAAGGAACTGAGAAAACTGAAGAATTCACTAAGAGACAACTTTAGTTGCTAGGCATGAGACAAGATATCAAGCAATATGTGGCTAGCTGTGGAATTTGTGCATATGGAAAATCAACTAGACAAGCTCTGCAGGGGCTTTTACAACCATTACCAGTTCCCCCTCATCCTTGACATACCGTTACCATGGATCTAATTGTTGACTTACCCTCTAATCAAGGGTACAACACTATCTTGGTCATGGTAGATGCCTTTTCAAAGATGGGCAATTTTGTTGCATTAAAACACGTACCAAGTGCTAAGGCGTTGGCTCGGTGTGCATATAGTTCGAGCCCACTGGGTATGGAAAATTATAATCTCTGACAAGGGCTCGCAATTCCTGTCCCATTTTTGGAGAGCTTTCACCGTAGGATTAAATATAGCGACTAGATACCCCACTAGTTATCACCCAGAGACAGATGGACAATCTGAGAGGGTTAATTAGGAACTAGAACAGTACTTTAGGCTATTCTTTTTCGATCAAGAAGTGTACTGGCCAGATCTCCTTCGGGCGACCGAATTCCCACATAACAATGCCAAGAACACTTGCACAGCCTACACCCCATTTTTTTTTATTCACAGTATGCACCCGAATAGCACAGTCAGCACTGATGTGATTTCTGTTCCTGCAGTTAAGGATTTGGTACAACATTTAAAGACCATTCAGGAGTTAGCTACTGAGAATCTGGTGCAGTGTAAGAAACTATATAAGAAATATGCTGACAGAAAAATAAGAGTCGAAAAGAAATACCAGGCAGGAGCTAGAGTTTGGTTAAGTACAAAACATTTGAGGTTAAAAGGGAACCAGAAGTTCCAACAACGTTTCATGGGTCATTACATAGTTGAGAAGAAATTTAATCCATTGACATATAGGCTTAGGTTGCCTTCCCAACTTAAAATCCATCCAGTATTTACATAGATTTTTACATGAAGAAGACTTGGCCAGATTACCAAGAAAAATCACCACCCAAACCGATACAAACTGAAGGAGGTAAGGAATTTGTGGTGTAAAGAATTCTAAATTCAAAGAACGTTTGTGGAAAACTATACCATTCAATAGACTGGAAGGGTTACAGCTCTAAGGAAAGATCTTGGGAAACACAAACTGATATCCTTGCTCCAAGAATGGTGAAAGCCCTTCATTGTCAGTACCACTACAA
This sequence comes from Pleurodeles waltl, assembly GCF_031143425.1. Taxonomy (NCBI): domain Eukaryota; kingdom Metazoa; phylum Chordata; class Amphibia; order Caudata; family Salamandridae; genus Pleurodeles; species Pleurodeles waltl. Next base: position 489,142,791 of record NC_090444.1, on the reverse strand, counting down.
GCCTCGATTGGGAGAGCCGTTCCTGTGGAGAGGTACTGTCAGGAAATCCTCAGTTTCTCCAGCTCCCCATCTCCAGGTTTTGGTGGTTCTTTGAAGTTGGCTATACCCGCACAATCAGCAGATTTCGTTATGGAGAGTATCCTGGAAGCGGAGGGCTCTCAAAATGGTGGCTGCTGAGAGTCAAGTTTGGGGCTCTAGTGTCAATCATTTGTAAAGAGCGCTACTCACCCGGTAGGGTCTCAAGGCCGCTGGAGGGGAAGGGTTGCTACTGCTCGAATAACCAGGTCTTGAGGCGTTTCCTGAAGGTCAGGAGGTCCTGGGTCTGTCGTAGGTGGACTGGGAGGAAGTTCCAGGTCTTGCTGGTGAGGTGGGAAAAGGAACTGCCGCTGGCTGTAATTCGATGGATGCGGGGAATGGTGGCGAGGGTGAGGTTGGCGGATGGGAGAGTGGAAGGTGAGTCGCTCATTGAGGTAGGCAAGGCCTGCGTTGTGGAGAGCTTTTTAGGCATGGATGAGGAGTTTGAAGGTGATCCTCTTGATGATGGCAAGCCAGTGTAGGTCTCTGAGGTGGGCTGAGACGTGGTCGTGGTGTGGGATGTTGAGGATGAGGCCTGCAGAGGCGTTCGGTATACGTTGCAGTTTCTTCTGGAGCTTGGCCATTGTTCCTGCGTAGATTGCGTTGCCGTAGTCCAGTCTGCTGCTGACAAAGGCGTGGGTGACCATCCTTCTGGTTTCGGTGGGGATCTATCTGAAGGTCTTGCAAAGCAAGCAGAGGGTGTTGAAGCAAGAAGATGAGACGGCATTGACTTGCTGGGTCATGGTGAGTGATGAGTCTAGGATGAAACCTAGGTTGCGTGTGTGAGTGGTGGGAGTTGGTGCAGTTCCTAGGGTGGTTGGCCAGCAGGAGTCGTCCCATGAGGAGCGGTTGGAGCTGAGGATGAGGATCTCAGTCTTGCCCGAGTTCAGCTTGAGGCAGCTCTTCTCCATCCAGTTGGCGATGGCATGCAGTCCGTCGTCGAGATTGGTCTTTGCAGTGGGGGGGTCCTTGGTGAGTGAGAGGATCAGCTGGGTGTCGTCTGCATAGGAGACAATGTTGAGGCTGTGAGATCGGACGATGTTGGCGAGTGGAGCCATGTAGATGTTAAAAAGAGTTGGGCTTAGAGAGGACTATTGGGGAACGCTGCAGATGGTCTTGGTGGCTTCAGACAGGAAAGGAGGGAGGTGGACCCTCTGAGTTCTACCGGAGAGGAAGGATGTGATCCAGTCCAGGTCCTTGTGGCAGATTCCACCGTCGTAGAGGCGTGTGTGTAAGGTGTAGTGACAGACAGTGTCAAAGGCTGGTGAGAGGTCTAGGAGGATGAGGGCAGCGGTTTCGCCTTTGTCACGCATGGTCCTGATGTCGTCAGTTGCGGTGATGAGTTCAGTCTCTGTGCTGTGGTTCTCATGGAATCCGGATTGGGAGCTGTCTAGCGTGTTGTTGTCCTCCAGGAAGTGGGTCAGTTGGCCGTTGACGATATTCTCGATTACCTTTGCCGGGAAGGGAAGGAGGGCAATGGGGCGGTAGTTCTAGAGGTCTCCGGGGACTGCTTTGTTTTTTTTTTAGCAGGGCGTTGACTTTGGCGTGTTTCCAACTCTCCGGGAAGGTGGCGGTCTAGAAGGAGCTGTTGATGATCATACAGAGTTGGGGGGCGATGATGTGTCTTGCTTTGTTGAAGACATGGTGGGGGCAGGGGTCAGAGGTCGATCCGGAGTGGATGGTGCTCATGGTATTGATGGTGTCCTCGTCCTTGGTGTGGGCCAGGTGAGAAAGATGTTGGTGTGGCTGGGTGCGTTGGGGGTTAGTGGTGGCCATAGTGGTCGTGGGGGTCAAGGAGATGAAGCTGCCCAGGATGTCCATGATTTTGCGATGAAAAAAGGTGGAAAGGGAGTCGGAGAGGTCTTGCAAAGGAGGTGGGTCGATGGAGCAAGACTTGGGGTTGGCGAGTTCTTTGACGATGCTGAAGAGCTCTTTGCTGCCGTGGGCATTGTTGCCAATGCGATCTTTGTAGAAGGATCTTTTGGTGGTCTGGATGAGCTGGTGGTTCTTGCGGATGGCTGTCTTGAGGACGGCGTGGTTGCTCTCTGTTTGTTTGTGGCGCCACTTCTTCTTGATTTTCCGGCACTCTCGCTTGGAGGCCTGAAGGTCAACGATGAACCAGATTGCTTTAGTGCTGGTGCGGTTGTTGGAGATTGTTCTGAGGGGAGCGATGGTGTTTGCGCAGTCGTTCATCCACTGTCTGAGGTTGAGGGCGGCTGTGTTGGGGTCAATGGTGCTCGGTGGCGGGGCACGGTTGAGGGTAGAGATCAGCCGGTCTTCCAAGATCTTGTTCCAGCTGCGGTGGGGGATCTGTTGTGGGTGGTGGTGAGCGGTGGGTTTCTGGAAGGTGAAGTGGACGCAGCAGTGGTCTGCCCAGTGGAGTTCAATGGTATGGCTGAAGGTGACGTGGCTGTTGGCAGAGATGATGGAGTAGAGTGTGTGGCTGGCTGAGTGGGTGGGCGTCGTGACAAGTTGTTTGAGACCGAGGTTGTCGAGGTTGTCGATCAGAGCGGTGGTGTTGCTGTCACCGAGGAGAATGTAGTCTGTAGAATTGAGGGCCTGGGTGCTGATTGTGTCAGCGATGGCATTGCTGAACTGTGGTTGGGGGCCAGTGTTGTGGCTGGAGGAGCTCTTCTGGACAGCTGAGTGATGTGAAGTGCACGCGCAGCCTCTGAAGTGACGTACTTCACTGAGAAGATTTTGAGCAACAGAAGCCTTTCAGGAGAAGTTGTGCATTTGTTTTCCTGATCAATTGTTGTAGTCACGCAAGTATATTGAGAGAGAGAGAATGATTTCTTAAGAGTTTCATTTTCAAGCCATAGAAGCCTTTATTTCATAGAACATTCATTTTAGTCATGAGAAAATAGTAAAGAGCAGGAAGAATAGTCTTTCTTTTAGTCCTGAGAAAAAAGTAGAGAGCAGGAAAAGCAGCTATTTAAAAAAAAAATATTCATGAGAAAACTGTAAAGAGGAGGATGAGCAGTATTTTCAAGCACATTCATTTTAGTTATGAGGAAACTGTGAAGAGCAGGAAGAGCAGTTATTTCAAGAACATTCGTTTTCTGTCATGTGACAATTGTGACAAACAGGTTTTCTCCTACAATATTTATTATCAATCAAATTCAGCGTGTGATACAAGAGGAAAAGAATATGAAGACAGAAGTTGTATAATTTCATACTAAAAACCTCCACAAGTAAAATTTCATTGTAATTTTTACCATCAATTGAAAACACAGAAGAGAAGCTAACGCCTCTCTACACTGGGGTTCCGCACATTAAAAGTTACCTTTTTTAAAGAAAAGAATAATCCAAGTTAAAAGGAATTGAGAAGGTACGAATTAGTGTGAAAGATTATTAATGTTTTGCCTTCTCTTACAGCACATGTAACATAACCACTGAGTCCTCAGAAACAAGAAGAACTGTGATAGACGAGCACAGAGTAGAGGACAAGGCAGTCTATTCTTTCATCCCCATTCCCTTTCCCCGCAAAGAGTTTTTTTAGTTTTCAGATAAGAATATAGTTGGGGACTTGAACTTTAGGAAGGCATTGGGTTCAAGGCGCCATTCTGCTTCTGTCAAGATTTGCAAAAGATACCATTTGTGACACCAAGTAGGTGCACCTAGATTTCTCATCATACATTTCAGCTCACCATGACAATGATACCAATACTCGTTGGTGCCACGTTGGCATGCTATCATATTAATCAAGCTTTATTCTAACTTTTCATCCTTTCCTTATACTTTTAAATACATTCTTTTCAGAGAGGTTTTGAAGATTAACTTCTTTATTTAGTATGTGGTTTACAGCAGATGAAAGTCCAGACAAACCATTCTCAATGAGAAGATGGTATAAGTATGGAATATCTGGCACAATCTAGGATCCTCTGAATATAATTAGGTTTATTGGTACACAGCTGCTGGTATCTATAAGGGACGGACAATTGTGGAAATTAGCGAGCCTCTAAACGTTTCACACACACATTCATGGGAGCTGCTTTAGCTTGTTTCATTTGAAGCATATCAAAAGCATCACGAAAAATGTCTTTACAATGCAGAGGATGGATGCTCTAGTGTTCATACATTTCTTCAGATCTGGACTGATCCATATATCAATCTGACTACTTGATGGTGATGTTTCATCCTCCATTAGTTTTATATCTTTTTGAAAAGCATCTACATTTTTATAATGATTATTTTGTACCAGGTATCATTTTGCTTTTTTCACTTTATTAGCATCCAATAACTCTTGCCATATTTTTTTGCTTTTGGTAGGCACACCATTTACTAGAAAAATTAGTGGTTTATCAAAATCTCCCTCTACCCCGATAGTTTCAATATTCTGTTTGAAATCTAATGGCAAGTCAGCAACTCTACCTTTAAGACCTTCATTAGCTCTACTGGAGATAATTTTCCTTTCTTTGGTTCCATATGAGCTATAGCTTGAAAAGGATGTATACATAATAATTCATTCATAATGATTTAACTCTTGACGTTCTTGTGGAATTGCAACTAAGTATAACTTGTTATGTACTGCTGTATCTGCCATTGCATTATCTTCTAACTTATCATAGCAGTAGTGTAGGAGGCTGGCCTGGCTTATAGTGGGTACCTGATGGTACCTACACCTTGTGCCAGGTCCAGTTATCCCTTATTAGTAGATTAGTAGTGTTCTATCAGCTTAGGCTGATAGAAGTAGCTATAGGAGAGCAGCTTAGGCTGAACTAGGAGACATGCAAAGCTCCTACTATACCACTCATATCATATAGCACTATATCATAAGAATCACAATACTCACAGTAACTAAAAATAAAAGTACTTTATTTTAGTGAAAATGTGCCAAAAATATCTCAGAGGATATACTCCCCTAGGAGGCAAGTAAAATACACAAAATATACACACAAACCAAAATCAGGTAAGTAAACAGTTAGAAAAATAATGCAAACACTGTAGAATACAATAGGATGCAATAGGACTAGAGGCAACACAAACCATATACTAAGAAAGTGGAATGCGAACCACTTAGGGACCCCAGGCCCAGTGTAGTGTGTAGAGGGTCTTTGGGAGTGTAAGAAAACACTAAGGGTGTCCAAGATACCCCACCCCAAGACCCTGAAAAGTAGGAGTACAGTTACCTTACTTCCCCAGAAACACACTAAAGTCGTAAGAGGAGATTCTGTAAAGACCACAACAGACTGCAAAGCACTGAAGATGGATTCCTAGACCTGAGGACCTGCAAAGGAAGGGGAACAAGCCCAAGAGTCACAGAAGTGCCCTGGGGGGGCAGGAGCCCACAAAACCCCAGATAATGGTGCAAAATGGCTGCCTCCAGGAGGAAGAAGCTGAGAATTCTGCAACAACGGAAGATGCCAGGAACTTTTCCTTTGTACAGAAGATGTCCCACGGTGAGCTGGAGGATGCAGAGTTGTTTCCATGCAGAAAGACTGCAAACAAGCCTTGACAGCTGCAAAGATTGTGTTTAAAGAAAATGGGTGCTGCCCAGGCTCAGGAAGGACCAAGAGGTCACCCCTTGGAGGAGGAGACAGATGGGGCATTCAGCAACACAGAGAGCCCATGCAGAAGCAAGCAGCACCCACAGAAGCACTTGAACATGGGTTCAAGAAAACTGAGCATGGCAGTTGTCTCAACACTGCAAAGGAGGGCCCCACGAAGTCGGTGGTCAACTCAGCAAGTTGAGCAATGCAGGATGGAGTCCTGAGGACCTAGGCTGTGCTGTGCATGAAGGACTCCTTGCAAAGGTGCACAGAAGCCCTAGCAGCTGCAGTTCACGCAGTACACAGGATTACTGTCTGGCGTGTCTGACTTACCTCCACCAAATTTGGACAGGTGGACCACTGGACTGCTGGGGTCACTTAGATATAGCTCCTGCATTCCAGAGACCATGCTCGTCAAGATTAGAGGGGACCCAGAGGTCCAGGTGAAGCAGAAGTTTGGTCCCTGCGTTAGTAGGGGGAAGATTCCGTGGACCCACAGGAGATTTCTTCTTGGCTTCCAGTGCAGGGTGAAGGCAGACAGCCCCCAGAGCATGCACCACCAGGAAACAGTTGAGAAAGCTGGCAGGATTAGGCGCTACAATGTTGCTGGTAGTCTTCCTGCTACTTTGTTGCAGTTTTGCAGGCGTCCTGCAGCAGTCAGCGGTCGATCCTTGGCAGAAGGCAAAGAGGGAGATGCAGAGGAACTCTGGTGAGCTCTTACATTCGTTATCTGGAGAGACCCTAATTAGCCCTCAGAGGAGGATTGGCGACAAAGTCAGATAAGAACCTATCAGGAGGGGTCTCTGACATCACCTGCTGGCACTGGCCACTCAGAGGCCTCCATTGTGCCCTCACACCTCTGCATTCAAGATGGCAGGGGTCTGGGACACACTGGAGGAGCTCCGGGCACCACCCCTGGGGTGGTGAAGGACAGGGGAGTGGTCACTCCCCTTTCCTTTGTCCAATTTCACACCAGAGCAGGGGCTGGTGGATCCCTGAACCTGTGTAGACTGGCTTATGCAAGGAGGGTGCCATCGGTGCCCTTCAAAGCATTTCCAGAGGCTGGGGGAGGCTACTCCTCCCCAGCCCTTAACACCTATTTCCAAAGGGAGCGGGTGTAGCACCCTCTCTCAGAGGAAATCCTTTGTTCTGCCTTCCTGGGACTGAGCTGCCCATACCCCAGGAGACCAGAAGCCTGTCTGTGAGTTGGCAGCAGTGGTAGCTGCAGTGAAAACCCCAGACAGATGGTTTGGCAGTACCCGGGGTCCATGCTGTAGCCCCGGGGATGCATGGGATTGGCACCCCAATACCAGATTTGGCATGGGGGGGAAAATTCCATGATCTTAGACATGTTACATGGCCATATTCGGAGTTACCATTGTGAAGCTACATATAGGTATTGACCTATATGTAGTGCACACGTGTAATGGTGTCCCGCACTCACAACGTCCAGGGAAATTGCCCTGAACTATGTGGGGGCACCTTGGCTAGTGCCAGGGGGCCCTCACTCTTAGTAACTTTGCACCTAAACTTCACTAGGTGAGGGTTAGACATATAGGTGACTTAAAAGTTACTTAAGTGCAGTGTAAAATGGCTGTAAATTAAAGTGGATGTTATTTCACTCAGGCTGCAGTGGCAGTCCTGTGTAAGAATTGTCTGAGCTCCCTATGGGTGGCAAAATAAATTCTGCAGCCCATAGGGATCTCCTGGAACCCCAATATCCTGGGTACCTAGGTACCATATACCAGGGAACTATAAGCGTGTTCCAGTGTGCCAATTAGAATTGGTAAAAATGGTTTCTAGTCTGCAGTGACAATTATAAAGGCAGAGAGAGCATACGCACTGAGGTTCTGATTAGCAGAGCCCCAGTGACACAAGTAGGCACCACACAGGGAACACATTCAGGCCACAACTATGAGCACTGGGGTTCTGGCTAGCAGGATCCCAATGAGACAGGCAAAAACAAACTGACACACAAGTAAAAAAATGGGGGTAACATGCCAGGCAAGATGGTACTTTCCTACAAGTACTGACATATAATTTGTGTGTGGATAAATCAAACTGGTCTTCTACAAATAAATAGGCAGCTAATTGTTGCCACTTATCTCGGTTTACTTTTTCAGTTTTTGAATACTGAACAACATTACGAATTTGACTTTTGTAGTGAATGTGTAGGCAACATATAAAAACACAGTTTGGTTTTATTCAAAGAAACTGTGTTAAACTTCCTGATCTCTTCTGTAAAGTTATTAATACTAATACCTGTGTCCTGTTCTGCTACACCTGTACATAATTACTCCTCATTTTCCTTACACTCTAGTTCAGAACCAAGGAAATGAAACTGAACATTTTCACAGTCATTTTCCACCTCTTCTACTGTACCATGCAACAGAGCTCTATTCGTTTCTCCTAAACATAGGATATAAGTTGTGACATAGTAAAGCCTCCTAACTAAATTACACATTTTAGAGTGGTGTACAGCTAACATTCTGAAGTGATGAAAGGTGCATTGGCACACTTTCTTCATCAAACATGCTAGTGAATGTCCTGGGAAATTATTATACCGCCTTACTCTGCTTGGATCTAATTCTTGCAAAATACCAATATTTTGTTTCAGACGTTTACATGTAAAGATACAGTGGAAATTTCTGAATATATCAATTGATCCCTGCCTAACATTGCAGATACTGCTACAGTTCCATTTGTATACATGGGCCTGTCTACACCTTCCCTGTACCTCTTCAGCTATCACTTCTTCCAAATTCCTAGGAACCATCATGTCTTTTGGAATAGGAATATCATATTTTATCTCATAATATCAACCAATTGTTTCAACTGCATGCACTAATGTGTTCACTTGAAAGTAACTTTCTTCATTAAACAAAGGCTCAGTTCTGGAAGTATGCTTTAATTTGCAACTAAAGATTATACAAAAAATACTTCTATTCAAATGGCTTTTCTTTCAGCTTCTTCTCCTCATAGATACACTGTTTTATCAAGTGTTCTCATTCTGCTCAGAATCAAAATATATAGCTTCCTCTTCAGGGCAATTACCTTATCAACTGCAGCCTCAACATGTTCCTTTTGTTTGAATGTTTCTTTTCTTCTTTTAAACTGCTTCATAGTTTGGAGGAAATTTAGAATTTCCCTACACTAAAACAATCTTCCTTTTATTACATTAAATTGCCACTGTCTTCTTTTTAAACAATCTGCTGTATGGTAAGGTTTTATTGCTCTTAAGGTAATGTACTTTTTGTCCTTTCTTAGCTGGTTTGAGATGTTGCTTTAGATTTACTTTCCACATATTATTTAAAGAAACTTCTTTGTTTTCTTACCAGCAGCTCTTTTCTCTTTCAACGTAGTCTCTGCATTTTACCCCTTTTGTTTCTCAGTTGTTAGGAGATAGTATACTTGTTTCTGTTTCTTTCTTTTTTCAGTTTTTAATGGCATTGTAACTGTCTGTATTTAAGTAGAGGTAGATGTATTGAAAGAAAAAAACAAACAGGTACATTTAGCTTTTCTTTACAAACTAAATTAAATTTTGTAAACATTTAACTGATGACGTAAACAGCGATATCACTATAGTGTAGCCACTTTAACTGTTTTCATTTTCATGTATGTATCTGTGTGTCTTTGCCTATGTCAGTGTATTCATCAGTGTGTGACTTGGTACACTTCAGTGTGCATCACTGTGTTCCTTTGTCAGTGTGTGTTAAGGTGTCTCACTGTATGCACAAATTACTGTCTGGGCGTTATACTGTATGTAGTGTGTGAATGAGTCTGTCAGTGTATGCATAAGTGTGTCATTTGGTGTATTACTGTATGCATGACTATGTACCTGTGTATGTCACTGTCTTAATCACTGACTGCATGGTTGTCCATGAGTCTGTATCAGTGTGTGCAGGGATGTGTTACTCTATCCATTGGAATGTACATGGCGTGTCAGCATATATATCACTTTCTGCCTGGGTGTGACAGTGTATGGATCAGTATGTGCCTGAGTGTCTAAGTGTATGGGTCAGTGTGTGACTGGGTGTGTTAGTGTGTGCATTAGTGTGTCCTGAGGTGTGTCAGTGTATACATTAATGATCTGTAGCTGTGTCATTATATGCATCAAACTGTACCTGGGTGTCTTGGTGTATGCTTAAGTGTAGGCCTGGATGTATCAGTGTATGTATCACTGTGTTTCTAGCTGTCTCCGTGTGTGCATAAGTGTGTCCCTGGGTATTATTACTGTATACAAGAGTGTATGTCTAGATATTTCAGTGTATGTATCAGTATATGCCTGGGTGTTTTATTGTATGGGTCAGTGTGTGACTGGGTGTATTTATGTGTTCATCGGTGTGTGGCTGGGTATGTCAGTGTATCTGTTCTTGTGTCACTATGTGCCTCTGTGTGTACCTGGATCTGTTTGTGTATTCATAAGTATGTGGAAGGGTGTAACATGCCTAGGTCTGTACCTGGGAGGGTTAGTGTGTGCCTGTGTGCCTCACTGCATGCATCAGTGTCTGTATAACTGTCTTCGTGTACGTCTTACATCAGTTTTTGTTGGATCTGTTAGTTTATGCACAAGTGTGTGCGTCAGTGTGTTGGTGTATGCATCAGTGTGAGCCTGGGTATGCTACTACATATGTTAGAGTATATCTTTGTGTGTCAGTGTATGCACCTGTGTACATCTACCTGCAGCCTACCTTAGAGGTGACTTATATGTAGGAAAACGTTTATGGCTTACCAAGGAATTTCAAATGCCTACATGACCTGGCAATAAAGTTGCACACACTGAGGGCCTGATTCACAAAGCTAAAAGTCTAGGTTTGAGACTTTGGGAATTCACAAAGGGCATTGACAAGTACTTCCTTTAGGTCCTCACTCGGGTGGTTCTCCACCCTGAGTGTGGGCTGTGAGAAAAGGCCTCTTTTGTCATTGTTAGCCCCCACTTTTTGCCTGGTATTTGAGGTGGTTTCAAAGTTGTTAGTGCCCATGGTCTCTGCTAACCAGGTTCACTGGGCCACATCCCTTTCCAAAAACTGCTGTGATGCATTGGCACAACTGGCAAAACCTTTAGCTGCCACTGTAAGTCCCTAGCAAAAGGTACTTAGGTACCCAGGACTTGTGGTACTAAGGGTAGGCTTCTGAGCGCAACAACACAGATTCTGCTACCCTTAAGGGCTATGCATCCAGATGCACCCAGCACTGCCATTGCAGGATGAGTGTCCTGGTGCAATCCTAAAATGCAAACTCAACATGACACGCAGACTGTGTACCCTGTACACTATATCCTGCATGCAATATAGGTAAGTCACCTCTCTGGCAGACCTTCCAGCCGTATGGCAGAGTGCATATACTGTGTGTGTGGGCATAGATGCATGAATAATACGTCCCTACTGTGCCCTTGCCAAACCTAGGGCATAGAAAGTGAACAGAGCAGCCATTTTAAATGCATGTGCTGGACACTAGTCGGTACGAGTTTCACAGCTTAATGATTGCCACTCTGAACACTGAGTTGTTTTGTATCAAACAACTGAGAATGATAAATTCGAACTGGTACCAGTATTGGATTTATTGCAAAACGTACCCAGGGGCCACCTTGGAGGTGACCCCTGCAAAGCTGATATTGGCATGGTTGCTGGCTGGTCCCAACCAGCCTTCCACCACCATACAAGATTCTGGAACCCTCAATAATGTGCACGGCCCTGCTAGAGAGCCTCAAAGGGCTTACCTCCTTTGAAACTTGACCCCCAAGCCTGCTGCTAGCAACAGATGGCCGGCCCCATTGCAAATCCTCACTTTTATTGGGAATAACGGCAGGAAAACACACAAAGGACAGTAGAAGTGGTCAGCTGCAGATTGCACCACCTCTAAAGTGTTGCATGCGAGTTGATCCCTCCATTTTATTTTCCTCCATCTTTCATAGAAGGAAAATAGCCAATCAGGTGTAGGGAAGTGACCTCTGCCCACAGGAAGCAGTCACATATTGGGTAAAGCCACCCCAATGTAGATGACTCATTGGTCACTACAAGGTACTCACCTAAATGCCCATTAAATACAGTATTTAGTGGGCACACCTAGATCAGAGATTCAGATTGCAAGGATCCAAGAAGACCAGCAACAAAAAAAGACCCAAGGCTCAAGAACTGAAGTCCTGCTGCACCAAGAAAAAGGTGCCAAACCTTGTCTACTGCAGCCAGGACTCGACAATCACCACTGAGGGGTTGCTCGGACATTGGACAGACTCAACAAATCTCAAGAGGACTTCCACTCTTCTAAATATTGCCAAAGATCTCCCTTTAGACTAAAGGCATTGCTCTACTCCAACCAAGATCAAAAGTCAAGTGAAGTCCAGTTCACTGACCAGCTGCTGACCAAGGAATCAGACACCACACCTGGACCAAATTTCACCTGACACACTGCAATGACAAAGCCTATATTTGTGCCAAGTTTGGTGGCACTGCAACCTCGTATGGCTGAACCATGCTATAGACCTGGGTACTGGTCACTCAACATTGGACACCCAGAAGGCAGTCCACTCCAGACTGAAAACGGACCAGGAGGAAACGCCAGTCAAGGGGCTTCAGAAAACAAAAGGACCTCCCACCAGAGTGCCCCTGCTAACCTGCAACTGACCCTCAAAGTGACCTACCTCCTGCTTCTAATGGCACCTTTGCCCACAACTCATGGCTCACCGATTCGCTATACACCCGGTTGCCCTGTGCACTAAAGACTCAGCTGTGTTCTAAGTCTCCCCCACCCCTTGTGACCTTGACACTCCAAGGGGACCCACCGGACTCAGCTTGAAGTCCACCTGTGCAGGGCTTTTCCAAATGGTCCCCTCAGTGGCCTGGCACCAGCTCCAATTACTTTCTCCAGCTGCTCCCGTCAAAACCGATAGCCGTCTGAGCTTCTCTAGCTAATGACTATAACCCATCTGCAAAAGGAGACATTGGTAAATGCATTGCCTGATTTTCTATGTTGCATAATTACACAAAGGACTAAGACATTTTCTAAACTTTATAAAAATCATAACTTAAAATGTACTTACCCAATTTTGAACATCTTGGTCCTAATAATTTCATAAAAATATTAAGTATTTTTGTAAATTGGTCTCAAGTTATTCTTATAAGTGTGTGCTTTGCTTTCTTGATACTGTGAGAACAACAAATGTTTTGTACGTTGCCGAGATTAGCTTAAATGCTCCTCCAAGCTACCATAAAAATTAGAGCATTAAGTGGTCTAGTTTATACCAAATTGTGCCTGGTTTTGCCCACTACATAGAGGGCCAGCTTCATTCGTAACCACCTGAATAGCTCTTCAAATTGCCTCTAGCTTAAGAGTATTTTTTTCACCTGGCTAAATTTTTTGCAAATTATTTAAATACTTGCTAGGGCTCTGGTTAAGTTCCTACAGCAATAGTTAGAATTTAGACGTCCTTAATTTAGTTGGCCTTATCCAAAAGAATTTCCACATTTCTTAACAGGTCCCAACTTTAGTAAAGTAGACATGTCAGTGAACCTGAACCAGGAGCTCGACCTGGGCCCTTACATGGCATATACCTATGCCCACTTAAGGAAGCTTTACAAGCTGTACAAAATTCCTACTATAAAACATACTAAAGCTGACCGGTTTAGGTTCCTGGTATCTCAACATGAGAAAGCCCACTCCACAGAAGAAGTAGATGGTGATGTCTTTGATGGAGAGGAACACACTGTGGATAATGGTGATGAGGGTAGCTCGTCTTCCCCTAGCATAAGTGCACCCACAGAGGAAGACCTAGTTTTAGCTAGGCTGACCAAAAGATTGGCCTTAGAGAGTCAGCTTCTAGAAATTGAAAAAAAGAGAAAAGAGATGGGCATAGGACTCATCTCTGATGGCAGCATTTATGTATTGAAAGATAGACCTTTCACTCTTAATCTCACCAAAAAAGTTGTCCCTCCCTTCACAAAGAAACACTGGGGCACACTGTTCTGGGAGATATTCTCAGCCAAGTGCAGGGATAGGCTCCTGACACAGAATGAGGCATATTCGAAATCCTATGAACTTATGAAGGGTAACCTGATTGAGGGCTTTGGACTTACAAATGAAGAGTACTGCATAAAGGTTAGGGAGACTTGAAAAACCCAGAGCCAAACTTGGGTAGCCTTTATTGACTATTCAGTAAAAATGCTGGTTGGTTGATTACTTGGTAACATGGTACAAGATTATGATGGGCTGTATATCCTTACAATGAGAGGCTACATAAAGACCAAGGTAAGCTTTCCCCTCAAGAGTTGGGGAGGAAGGCAGACCACTGGGTCAAAACAAGGGTGACCAAACCTACCACTGTGGGTGAGACCAAAGGAAAGAGGCCAAAAAGCTTCCCAATGGAAAGACTGGAGCCAAAACAAAAATAGAGTCTTTTAAAGGCCCCCAAATATCTGCACAGGAGGGTGGGCCCAGAGACTCCTCACATTTCAAGGGTGGGTACAAAGAAAATAACTTTGATCCTAACAAGGCTTGGTGCTATGACCGCAAGAATAGAGGGCACTGAACTGGAGACCCTATTTGAGGAAAGGGTAGAATTATTCTGTGCTGCCTGGCAAAGTAATATGCAAAAATACAGGCAGCACTCTTTGATTAATAGGGAGAAAGTTGAAGTCCTGAAGGACAAAGGAGTAAGTATTAACAAGGTAACTCAGCACTTGGTTAACTCAAAGCAGTTCCTGATAGAGAAGTGTTATTCTGTCACCAGTGCAGACAATGAGACAATGTTCTATCCCATGGCTATGGTAATTTTTGATTGGGAGAGTAGTAAGGCAGAAAGAAGTGGTTGTGTCCTTATCCATCCCAGTAAATTGCCTACTTGGAAAAGACCTGGAATATTTCCCCTGGGCTGAAGGAGTGCTGAAGACGAATGCAGCCATGATTGGGATCCCAGAATGGGCCTGTGCCAAGACTAGGTTACAGAGTAAACTTCAGAGAGAAAAAGGTGAGTTGGATCCTGAACTAGTGGACCAGCCTTCCAAGAGAAAGGGCAGGGAGACTGGGGAACCATCTTCCCAACAGATCACAAGTTAGAAACCCTCTTCTGAAGAAGGGGGACCCTCTAGGGAGGATGTCTGCCAAGGCCTCAGGCAGCAATCTGCATAGAAAGATAAGGGCATTATCAGTGGTACCGATAGGGTCTTTTGGGAGGATGGGCTCCTGTAAACTGAGGCCAGAGACCTCAAGTGTGGTACAACCAGGAGAGTGGTAGTACCTCAACAGCTCAGAGAGTTTCTCCTCACTCTAGCCTATGCCATTCCCCTATTTAGACATTTGGACCAAAATAAAACTTGGAGTAGGTTGGTAGACCACTGTTTCTGGCCTGGGATAGATCCCAGGCCTTAAAGGCCCTTTCAATGCCACTACCTGTGGTTGGGGTTCCCTTTGAAAGGCTAGGGGTTGATATTATTGCCCCCTCTTGAACCTCAAACAGCTTTGGGGCACAGATATATTCTGGTTGTTGTGGATCAAACCAATAGATACCCTGAGGCTATACCCATTAGCACCATCACTGCTCCTGCAGTAGCCAAACCCCTCCTGGGTATTTTTATCAGAGTAGGGTTCCCTAACTAGGTAGTATCATACAGGGGTTCTAACATCATGTTTGCATACCTAAATTACATATTGAAAACATATGGTGTGACTTATAAGTTCACAGCCCCACGCCACACACAAACAAATGGGTTGGTTGAAAGATTTAACTAGACCCTAAAAGGTATTATTGGAGGATTCCCTGATAAAACTCAGAAGGAGGTGGGATATCTTACTTCCATGTCTGCGTTTTGCCCACAAGGAAGTTCCACAGAAGGGAGTAGGATTATCAGCATTTGAACTTTTGTTTGAGCATCCTGTTAGGGGACTGTTAGAAGTCTTTGGTTGGCAGTCAGGTTACCACCTGTCCAAACAAGGACCCTCACTCTAGTCAGGGAAAGTCACACACAATCCAAATTATCTTGTGCCCACCCACTGGTAGCTTGGCGCTGAGCAGTCAGGCTTAACTTAGAGGGCAATGTGTAAAGTATTTGTGCACTAAATTATACACAATATAGCACCACAAAAATACACCACACAGTGTTTAGAAAATTATATAATATTTAGCTGGATACTTGCATTTCAAAACGATCAAAGATGCAATAAGTAGATGTAGAGCTATGACTGAAAAGTGATACAAAGTGTCTTAACTCTTTTAGAAGCTAACAAAGTCTCTTTTTAGAACAAAGTACCTGGTTCATGTGAAAAATCTCTGCAATGGTCCGCAGAGGAGGAGAAGCGTGGAAACAAAAGGGGTGTGCATCGATTTCTCGGGCCGCACACAGTGATGCGTCATTTAGTTTCCATGCAGGAACGGCTGTGCGTTGCTTTCCAGTGCTCGGTCGTGGATCCTCTTTGGGTTGCGCGGTTTTCGGACACCCTGGGGTCTGTGCGTGGAATCCTGGGCTTGTGGAGAGGAGACACAAGTGCTGCGTCATTCCGGTTGGCGTTGCGTGGAAAGTTCTTCTGCACGGTAGGTGCTGCGTCGATTTCCCCTCTGGAAATTGTGCCGCGTCGTCCCAGGTCGGCTGTGCGTCGATTCGGTGGGCCGCGCGTCGAAGTTCCGGTAGCAAAGCAGGCGCCACATCGATCTTCTCCTTGTGAAGTCGGGCTGCGTCGTTCCGGTTCGGCTTGCGGTGAATTTCTCACCGCGGGGCAGGCTGTGCATTGTTTTTAGCAAGCTGTGCATCGAATTTTTGCTGCACAAGGAGTCCAGTTGCAGGAGAGAAGTCTTTTTGGTCCTGAGACTTCAGGGAACAGGAGGGAAGCTCTATCCAAGCCCTTGGAGAGCACTTCTTCACCACAGCCAGGGAGCAGCAAGGCAGCAGGGCAACAGCAAGTTGTTGCCCTGCAAGGCAGCAGTCCTTCACAGAATGCAGTCAGGTGAGTCCTTT
Organism: Pleurodeles waltl; assembly: GCF_031143425.1. NCBI lineage: Eukaryota > Metazoa > Chordata > Amphibia > Caudata > Salamandridae > Pleurodeles > Pleurodeles waltl. The sequence goes on along the minus strand of NC_090444.1, from coordinate 489,126,281 downwards.
GGGCAGCCAGGCAGTTCTTCTTGGCAGGATGCAGGTTCTGGTTACAAGTTTCTTCTCCAGGAACTGTATCAGTTGGAAGGGGCAGAGGCCCTGTTTATATACCCAAATGTGCCTTTGAAGTGGGGGAGACTTCAAAGAATGGCTTAGAAGTGCACCAGGTCCCCTTTCAGCTCAATCCTGTCTGCCAATGTCCCAGTAGGGGGTGTGGCAGTCCTTTATGTGAGAGCAGGCCCTCCACCCTCCCAGCCCAGGAAGACCCATTCAAAATGTAGATGTATGCAAGTGAGGCTGAGTATCCTGTGTTTGGGGTGTGTCTGAGTGAATGCACAAGGAGCTGTCAACTAAACCCAGCCAGACGTGGATTGTAAGGCACCGAAAGATTAAGTGCAGAGAAATGCTCACTTTCTAAAACTGACATTTCTAAAATAGTGATATTAAATCCAACTTCACCAGTCAGCAGGATTTTATATCACCATTCTGGTCATACTAAATATGACCTTCCTACTCCTTTCAGATCAGTGTCTACCACTCAAAAAATATATGAGGACAGCCCCACTGTTAGCCTATGAAGGAAGCAGGCCTCACAGCAGTGTAAAATCAAATTTGGGAGTTTTACACTACCAGGACATGTGAACTACATATGTACATGTCCTGCCTTTTGCCTACACAGCGCCCTGCCCTAGGGGTTACCTAGCGCATACCTTAGGGGTGTCTTATATGTAGAAAAAGGGGAGTTTTAGGCTTGACAAGTACTTTTAAATGCCAAGTCGAATTGGCAGTGAAACTGCACACACAGGCCTTGCAATGGCAGGTCTGAGACAAGGTTAAGGGGCTACTTAAGTGGCTGGCACAACCAGTGCTGCAGGCCCACTAGTAGCATTTAATCTACAGGCCCTGGGCACGTATAGTGCACAGTACTAGGGACTTATAAGTAAATTAAATGGTCCAATTGGGTATGATCCAATGTTACCATGTTTAAAGGGAGAAAGCATATGTACTTTAGCACTGGTTAGCAATGGTAAAGTGAGCAGAGTCTAAAAACCAGCAAAAACAGTGTCCAAAAAGTGGAGGGAGGCAGGCAAAAAGTTAGGGGTGACCACCCTAAGGCTGTCAGGTCTAACAGGACTATAAAGTGTTGTGGCTTCCAGTGGTTAAACCGTGAAATGGCCCAGGTATTGGTCACTCAATGTTGGACACCCAGAAGGACATTCCACTTTAGACCGAAAAAAGAACCAGGAAGAAGCTGCAGTGGAGGGACTTTAGAAAACACTAGGACCTCCCACCAGAGTACCCTTGCTGAACTGTAAGCAACCCTCAAAGTGACCTACTGCCTGTTTCCAAGGGCACCTCTGTGCACCACTACCAGCTCACCGATTCACTCTGCACTCGGCCACCCTGTGCCCTGCACCAAAGAGCCAGCTTTTTTCTAAGGGGTCCCACCCGGTCTCACCTTGAAGTCCACCTGTGTAGTCCTTTTCCAAGTGGTCCCTCTCAGCGGTCTTGCACCAGCTCCAATGGCTTTCTGCAGCTGCTCCCATCAAAACCTAGAGTCGCTTGATCTTCTCCAGCTGGTCCACAGGGTTCACTGATGACCTCAACCTATCTGCAAAAGGAGACAATGGTACATTTCCTGATTTTAGATGCATTTTTAGATTATTTTTCTTTTAATTCCTATGGTGCCTAATCACCATAGAACTGAGACATTTTCAAAACATTACAAAATGCATAACTTGAAAAGCACTTACCTCATTTTGATGATATTGGTCTTCAACATTTTATAAAAATCAGAAGTATTTTTGTAAATTGGTCCTGAGTTATTCTTTTGAGTGTGTGTCTTAATTTATTGATACTATTAGTACAACAAATGCTTTGGACTTTTCAAAGATTAGCCTAACTGCTTGACCAAGCTCCAATAACATTAGAGCATTGTGTGGTCTAGTTTTTACCTCTGTAAAGCAATGTGTGGTTGCCCGGATCCTCTACACAGTGTGCCTGTTTTTGCACACTACATAGAGGGCCAGCCTCCTACATGGGCCTAAGCTTAGTAACTGTAAATCCCCTTTGTGAATTAACAAAGTTAAACTTAGACTTTTGGTCTAAAATTAGATGAAATTCTAAGTTTACCTTTGTGAATCAGACCCAAAGTGTTTAGTAGCAGGCCCAAAACATCTTTAAAGGGCTCCATGTCTACATGGGTAAATAGCACTATCAGTGCTTCAGTACATTTCTAAATAAATGTATCTGTCCCTCTCTGGGTGTGTCACTGGATTTGCAAATGACTGTTGCTAAATGACTCACTGTCTTAGTATCTCTATGGGTCTCAATATATGTGTGTATCTGGCTGCATGGATTACTCAGTGACTGTATTACTGAGTTTTTTTTTTTTTACTGTGTGTATAACTGGCTCTGAATGGCATATTACTACTACTCAAGGATTTCTGCCACAGTCATGCTGGTGGGCGGCGCCACAGAGGCAGTTCCACAGCTCTCACTGCAACGTCAAAAGTACTCCACCAACCGTATAATGAGCAGTAATACAACGTGGCACTGTACTGATAGGGGGCACTGCCGGCAGTGAAAGCACCGGATCCCATTCCCTGGTGGACGACCTCCTCGCCGGACAAGGTATGTCAATTGTCCAACAGGGAAGGGGGTGTGTGAGGGTGGGGGGTGTTGTGTGTGCATGTGTGAGTGGGTGTATGTCTGTGTGTGTGAATGTAAGTGTGTATGTATGTGTGTATGCATGTGTGAATGCGTGTGAGATTGTTGAAGTGAGTACTTGTTGGTATGTTTGTGTCAATGCACGTGTGATTCTTTAGGTGAGTGCATATTGGTATGTTTGTTTGAATGCGTATCTTTTGGTACTTGACTACTTTGAGAAGCTGGCCTGGTTTGTAGTGGGTACCGCAGGTACTTACACCTTATACCAGGTCCAGTGATCCACCTTAGTGAAATGTAAGCAGTGTCTAGCAACTTAGGCTGTCTAGAGGTAGCTAGAGCAGAACAGCCAAGGCTGAACTAGGAGACATGCAAAGCTCTTGCAATACCACTATAGTCATACAGCACTGATACACAAAAAAGACAATACTCAGTGTTACCAGAAATAAAGGTACTTTATTTTAGTGACAGAAGGCCAAAAATATCTTAGAGGCAATACTCCTTCTGGAGGTAAGTATTATACAGAATATATACAATAGCAACCAAAATCAGGTAAGTAAACAGTGATAAAATAGTGCAAATAGTGAAAAACACAATAGGTTGCAGTAGGGCCGAGGTGCAACACAAACCATATACTAAAATAGTGGAATGCAAATGTGGGTTCCCCCCTAGGCAAGTGTAGTGTGTAGAGGGGTGCTGGGAGTGTAGGAAAACACCAAAGGTAAGTAAATTACCTGACCCCAGAGGCCAGGAAAGCAGGAGTAAAGTACAGCAAGTTTCCTCATAACACACTAGAAGTCGTCGTATAGGATTATGCAAAAACCAAGCAATACTGGAAGAAACCAACAATGGGTTTCTGGACCTAAAGACCTGTGGAGAGAGGAGACCAAGTCCAGAAGTCAATGAAGAGTCCAGGAAGGGCAGGAGCCCCTGCTAATCCGGATGAACGTGCAAAAGTGGATTCTCTGGTTGGAAGAAGAAGTCAGAAATGCACCAAAGAAGACAGCTGTGGGTTCCTGCTTGGTACAAGAGATGCCCCACATTGAATTGTTGGATGCAGGCTGTTTTTCATCATTGGATTCTGTAGGAAAGTACCATCTTGCCTGGCATGTTACCCCCATTTTTACTCATAAGTATGTTTGTTTTTGCCAGTGTCACTGGGATCCTGCTAGCCAGGAAACCAGAGCTCATGGTTTGTGGCCTACATGTGTTCCCTGTGTGGTGCCTAACTGTGTCACTGGGACTCTGCTAACCAGAATCTCAGTGCTTATGCTCTCTCTACTTTTCAAATTGTCACTGCAGGCTAGTGACTAATTTTACCAATACTGATTGGCACACTGGAACACCCTTATAATTCCCTAGTATATGGTACCTAGGTACTCAGGATATTGGGGTTCCAGGAAATTCCTATGGGTTGCAGCATTTCTTTTCCCACCAATAGGGAGCTCAGACAATTTTTACACAGGACTGCCACTGAAGCCTGAGTGAAATAACGTCCACATTATTTCACAGCCATTTTACACTGAGCTCCTCCAGTGTGTCCCAGTCCTCTGCCATCTTGAATGCAGAGGTGTGAGGGCACAGTGGAGACCTCTGAGTTGCCAGTGCAAGCAGGTGACATCAGAGACCGCTCCTGATAGGTGCTTACCTGGTTAGGTAGCCAATCCACCTCTGAGGGCTATTTAGGGTCTCTCCTGTGGGTTTCTCTTCAGATAATGAATGCAAGAGCTCACCAGAGTTCCTCTGCATCTCTCTCTTCGACTTCTGCCAAGGATCGACCGCTGACTGCTCCAGGACACCTGCAAAACCGCAACAAAGTAGCAAGACGAATATCAGCAACATTGTAGTGCCTAATCCTGCCGGCTTTCTCAACTGTTTCCTGGTGGTGCATGCTCTGAGGGATGTCTGCCTTCACCCTGCACTGGAAGCCAAGAAAAAATCTCCTGTGGGTCGACGGAATCTTCCCCGTTCTAACGCAGGCACCAAACTTCTGCATCACTGGTCCTCTGGGTCCCCTCTCATCTTGACGAGCGTGGTCCCTGGAACACAGGAGCTGGATCCAAGTGACTCCAACAGTCCAGTGGTCCTTCTGTCCAAATTTGGTGGAGTTAAGTCCTTGCCTCCCCATGCCAGGCAGTAATCCTGTGTACTGCGTGATCTGCAGCTGCTAGGGCTCTGTGCAATTTTGCAAGGAATCCTTCATGCACAGCATAGCCCAGGTCCCCAGCACTCCATCCTGCATTGCTCAACTCACTGAGTTGACCACTGCCATTGTGGGACCCTCTTTTGTAGGGTTGAGACAACTGCCATGCTCAGATTTCTTGAATGCCTGTTCAAGTGCTTCTGCGGGTGCTGCCTGCTTTTGCATGGACTCTCTGTGTGGCTGAGTGCCCCCTCTATCTAGTCCTCCAAGGAGCGACCTTCTGGTCCTTCCTGGGCCCGGACAGAACCCATTTTCTTCAACTGCGACTCTTGCAGCTAGCAAGGCTTGTTTGCAGTCTTTCTGCGTGAAAACAACTCTGCATCCTCCAGCACGCCGTGTGACAAATGCTGTGCAAAGGAGAAGTTCCTGGCGTCTTCCGTTGTTTCTGAGTTTTCAGCTCCTTCCACCTGGAGACAGCCCTTTTGCACCTTCATCTGGGGTTTAGTGGGCTCCTGCCCCCTCCCGGACACTTGCATGACTCTTGGACTTGGTATCCTTCCTTTAAAGGTCCTAAGATCCAGGAATCTGTCTTCAGTGCTTTGCAGTCAGTTGTTGCCTTTGCAGAATCCCCTATCTCGATTTTACTGTCTTTCAGGGGTAGTAGGGTAACCTTACTCCTACTTTCCAGGGTCTTGGGGTGGGGTATCTTGGACATCCTTAGTGTTTTCGTACACTTCCAGTGACCCTCTACACACTACACTAGGCCTGGGGTCCATTCGTGGTTCGCATTCTACTTTTAGAGTATATGGTTTGTATTGCCCCTAGGCCTATTGCATCTTATTGTATTCTACAGTGTTTTCAATACTTTTCTAACTGTTTACTTACCCGATTTTGGATTGTGTGTATATTGTGTGTATTTTACTTACCTCCTGAGGTAGTATATCCTCTGAGATACTTTTGCCATATTGTCACTAAAATAAAGTACCTTTACTTTTAGTAACTCTTTGTATTGTGTGTCTTATGATATAGTGCTATCTCATATAAGTGGTATAGTAGGAGCTTTGCATGTCTCCTAGTTCAGCCTAAGCTGCTCTGCTATAGCTACCTCTATCAGCCTAAGCTGCTAGAACACTACTAATCTACTAGTAAGGGATTACTGGACCTGGCACAAGGTTTAAGTACCATCATGTACCCACTATAAGCCAGGCCAGCCTCCTACAATTACCCAACCCCAGAGCTCAGAAAAGCAGGAGAAAAGTACTGCAATTTTCCAGAGGACACACTACACCGCGTTTTGGGGATTTTGCTGCATCCAACCAAGTCTGCAAAGAACAACTGCTGGATTATAGGACCTGATGAACTGAAAGGAAGGGGACCAAGTCCAGAAGTCGAAAGAAGTTCCAGGAAGGATAGGAGCCCTTGCCAACCCAGAAGAAGGTGCAAAAAAGGAGTCCCCAGTTAGTTGAAGACTGCAGAAATGCACCCTAGGAAGACGCCAGCGGGTTCCTGCATGATGCAAAAGATGTCCCATGGCGTGAAGATTGTTGCAGATGACATTTTGAGTTGGAAGTCGCCAACAAGCTTTGGCTATGACAAAAGTACGTTTTTCATCAAAATGGCACTGGATGGACCCAGGAGGGATCTGGGGGCCTCAACTCTGTGTGAGAAGGAAGAGGGAGCTCTCAGCACTTTAGAGAGCCCTCAAGATGCCAGCCAGCACCCCCAAGAGCCGCAGGACCCGGGTTCAAAGGAGGTGCAAAATGTGGTTGATGCAGCACAACAAAAGAAGGTCCCACGCCGCCAGAGAACAACTCAGCGAGTTGAGCATCCCAGGATGGAGTGATGGGGACCTGGGCCAGGCTGTGCATGAAGCAATTTTGCAAATAGTGCACAGAGGCCTCAGGGGGCAAAGAAGACACAGTACACAGGGGTACTGTCGCTCTTGAGGAAGGCAAGGTCTTACCTCCTCCAAATTGCATCAACAGGACCTTAGGACAGGCTATATTGATGACGTCCACCCTCTGTGTCCTTAGGAGCATGGTTGTTGCTGTGAGAGGAGTCCCTGGGTACCGGTCGATGTCTTCGAAGGTGCCTGCTGGGGAGCAGGGGAGAAACTCTGTCACTCAACGGGAGATTTCTTTGATCCTTCTGGTGCAGAATGAAGACAGGGAGTACCCAGAGCATACACACTGTGGAAACTGTTGCAGTTGCTGAAGAAATGTGTCACTTGTAGACACTTTGTTGCAGTTACAGCATTTCTTGGAACAGGCTGCAGTTGGATTTCTGAAGGAAACTTGCAAGCAGAATCTGAAGAGAACCCACAGGAGAGACCCTAAATAGCCCTGAGAGTGGTATTGGCTACCTTATCAGCCAAGGACCTATCAGGAGGGGTCTCTGACGTCACCTGCTGGCACTGGCCACTCAGAGTCCTCCAGAGTGCCCCCACACCTTGCAAAGCAAGATGGCTGAAGTCTGGGACACACTGGAGGAGCTCTGGGCACCACTCCTGGGGTGGTGATGGACAGGGGAGTGGTCACCCCCATTTCCTTTGTCCAGTTTTGTGCCAGAGCAGGGAAGAAGGGGTCCGTGAACCAGTGTAGATTGTCTCATGCAAGGAGGGCACCATCTGTGCCCTTCAAAGCATTTCCAGAGGCTGGGAGAGGCTACCCCTTCCCAGCCTGTAACACCTATTTCCAAAGGGAGAGGGGGTAACACCCTGCTCTCAGAGGAAATGATTTGTTCTGCCTTCCTGGGACTGGGCTGCCCAGTCCCCAGGAGGGCAGAACACTGTCTGTGGGTGGCAGCTGCTGTAGCTGCAGTGCAAGCCTCAGAGAGCTGGTTTGGCAGTACTGGTGGTCCACGGTGGAGCCCCCAGGATGCATGGAATTGGCTCCCCAATACCAGATTTGGAATGGGGAGACAATTCCATGATCTTAGAAATGTTACATGGCCATATTCAGAGTTACCATTGTGAAGCTGCATATAGGTATTGACCTATATCTAATGCACACGTGTAATGGTGTCCCCACACTCACAAAGTCCGGTGAAATGACCCTGAACTATGTGGGGGCACCTTTGGTAGTGCAAGGGTGCTCTCACACTTAGTAACTTTGCACCTAACCTTCAGCAAGTGACGATTAGACATATAGGTGACTTATTACTTACTTAAGCGCAGTGAAAATGGCTGTGAAATAACAGGTGCGTTATTTCACGCAGGCTGCAATGGCAGTCCTGTGTAAGGGTTTGTCTGAGCTGCCTATGGGTGGCAAAATAAATGCTGCAGGCCATATGGATCTCCTGGAACCCCAATGCCCTGGGTACCTAAGTACCATATACTAGGGACTTATAAGGGGGGTCCAGTATGCCAATAGAAATTGACAAATGAAGTCACTGGCGTACAGTGACAAATTTGAAAGCAGAGAGAGCATATGCACTGAAGTTCTGGTTAGCAGAGACTCTGTGACACCGTTCGGCACTACACAGGCATACACTTTAGGCCACAAATTATGAGCACTGGGGTCCTAACCAGCAGGATCCCAGTGAGACAGGCAAAAACATACTGACATACAGGTAAAAATGGGAGTAACATGCCTAGGAAGATGGCACTTTCCTACATTCGGCTCGCTATATATTCTCCCAGTACATTTGGTGATTTCCAGAGGCTTCACTTGCTGCATGGGCTAATGCCTGTTGCCTCAAGCCCTCAAGAGTGTGGCACTCCTTCTGCGCTTCTCAGAATTTCTCCCTGGTAAGCCAACACTCAACCTGCCAGCCAGGAAGTTCAGGTAGGTCACCTAGGGTGGAAATGTCCTCCTCGGCTGGATCAAGGGCCTCCTCCTCAGGGACCCCATCAACTTACACCATGGGAACTTAGGGCCAGATGTAGTAAACTGTTTGCATGGTGCCTTCTGCGATGCACATTCACACTCTGTACCGACTCGCAAATTGTGAATGCGACTCGCAAATAGGAAGGGGTGTTCCCTTCCTATTTGCGACTCGCATCGCAATGCAGAAGTGCTTTGTGACCGCGAATGCGGTCGCAAACCAATTTGCAGTTACCAACAGTGTCCAATGGACCACTGCCTACTCTGAAAAAATGAAACCAAATGGTTTCGTTATTTTTTTAATTTTGCAACTCGTTTTCCTTTAAGGAAAACGGGCTGCAAAATAAAATAAAAAAACTGCTTTATTTATAAAGCAGTCACAGACATGGAGGTCTGCTGACTTCAGCAGGCCACCATCCCTGTGAGTGCAGGGACTTGCTATGGGGTCGCAAAATGCGACCCACCTCATTAATATTTATGAGGTGGGTCTTTGCGACCCCATAGCGAGTCGCAGACGGTGTCTGAGACACCGTTCTGCATCCGCATTTGCGATTCGGAAATTGCGAGTCGCACAGACTCGCAATTTCCTGATTGCAAATGCGGAAGTTGCTACATCTGGCCCTTAGTAGACTGGTTTCCCAAGCCCTTTTCCCCTCTCCTTGGCTGTTGCCCAGGACATGGTTTCAGACTTCAAATGCCTTTGACCCACTTCTCAGGCAACCATGGACCAAGTGGTCATTCAGACACACTCAGGCAATCCCAACAATTTTAAGTGAGACCTGAGCTCTACCTCCCTCCACGCAGTGTGCTCTTGGTTGTTTGCTAGTAAACAATCAGCAGGCATGGCAGGGCTCAAAGCTACTTTCAGAGAAACTTAGAACCCCCACACACACTTATAGGGAACCAGAGCCTCTGGAAGATAGTTTTCTCAATTGTCAATGACTTCATCTTGGTTGAATGCGTTCGGATGGACCTACTCTGCAGACATCTTCTTTACCCCCAGAAAAAATATGGTCACCTCTATCTGCTCCCTAAAGCTCAGTATACATATACAATGTAAAATATAGATGTAATAAGGTAACTCCATTGTTATCCTATAGCAGAGATAGGCCTTGCAGTAGTGAAAAGAACACATTTAGGAGTTTTTCACTTCCAGGACATGTAAAACATCAAGGTGAATGGCCTACTTTTTAAATACACTGCACCCTGCCCTCTGGGTTCTCCAGGGCCTACCCTAGGGGTGACTTGTATGTACTTAAAAGGAAGGTTTGGGCCTTGCAACAAAAAATGATTTTACTAGGTTGCCATGACAGTTTAAACTGTACACACAGGCTTTGCAATGGCAGGCCTGAGACATATTAAAAGTGCTATTTAAGTAGGTGACACAATGTATCATTTAATCTACAGGACCTAGGCACATATAGTGCCACTGTACAGGGATTTACAAATAAATTAAATATCCCAATTAGCTATAGGACAATCTAACATATTTTAAGGGCAGAGTACAACCACTGTAGCATACATTAGTAGTAGTAATACATTTTATTTCTTTTAGCTAAGCTGCTTTTAGCACTGACATTTGCATGCATCTTTTTGCATGATAGGCTTCTAAGAAATTATTTTTTGATTTGCTTGTTTAGTTAGCTATTGCATAGCTTGTAATTAGTACATTCTGTTCAAGACTAGGGCCGCTGTACACTATAATCCTAGTTCTTCGTTGCCCATTCAGGAGACAGCTGCTAATATCTAGGCACAGCATTGATTCAGAGCTGTGCTTCTTACATGGTATGGCTTTATTATATAAACGGTGCAGAGAATATTCCAGCCATGACTATCCTGGGACGAGTGCTGTGTTTGACATTCTCCTGACACTGTATTCAGGTATATGGTTGGGATAATCCCTTTTAATCAGGTCAGGCAGAAGGGTACACCTGCTATGTTCTCAGCATAGTTTTAGAGTTATGTAGGAACCTCTAGATCCTCATCATGATTGGATTGTTTATTTCCTTTACTATGTTTCATCTACCTAAATGTCACAGCGTATCCTCTTTATGTCAGATTGCAATTGTTTCAATAATTGCATTGAAAACTTATCTCACATCTCTTTGTGTCTCGCCTAGGCTTAAAGTGAGTAATATCATGAAAGGATAACATCTGTTTCCATGGCTCCCTGATTAGTCAAAGTATCATGTTTAGGTTGCCATAATCACCTTCCACCCCTGTTGTTTTGGGAGTTCAGGTGAGGCACCATGAGCTAGCCAGGAAAAGGGGTGACAGTTTCTGATGGTGTGGACTGACTTAGGCCCTTATTATGACATTGGCGGTAACTCCCGCTTACCGCCATGCCAACTTACAGCCGCCGCGGTGGTTTACTGCTACCCATATTATGACCCACACATAGCAATCTGTCACTATAGAGACACACACAGAAGTCCGCCAGATAAAGGGTAAATGTTAAACTAGCATTACCAAAACCCACACCGTTACGCCAACAGAACTACTCACAGCATTATGACACACGAATCACCGTGGCGTACATTCATCTGTGGTAAACCATTGGCGGTACATACCGCCGCGCTCAAAATACACACACACATACAAAACAACACCACATTGGACAATTTGAATAACACACACCAGACACACATACACACACCCACACACCCACACCACTATAAAACACACACACACACATTACCCACAACCGATAACGACTCAAAGAAATTGAAAGCAGAGGGAGAGAGACACCAAGAGCACACACAGAACCAGAGCCACAGAACACCATCACCCATACACCATCCACGCTCCTCACAGCACACAACCCAACACACCACCCCACACACCATCACGCACACCACACACACCACACACACTACACCCATGGCACCAAAAAGACACCCCAGGTTCTCAGAGAAGGAGCTAAGGGTCATGGTGGAGGTAATCATCTGGGTAGAGCCACAGCTATTTGGATCACAGGTGCAGCAGACATCCATTGCAAGGAAGATGGAGCTATGGCGGAGAATCGTGGACAGGGTCAACTCTGTGGGACGGCACCCAAGAACAAGGGATGTCATAAGGAAGAGGTGGAATGACCTACGGGGGAAGGTACGTTCCGTGGTTGCAAGATACCAGATAGCTGTACAGAGGACTGGCGGTGGACCCTCACCTCCTCCCCACAAATAACAACATGGGAGGAGCAAGTCTTGGCAATACTGCATCCTGAGGGTCTGGCAGGAGTAGCAGGAGGACTGGACTCTGGTTAGTCAAATCTCTGTTACTATCACCCCCACTACATGCATGCCATCACAAACTCCTACCCCTACCTTCACCCCATCACTCCACCACCTCACATATACCCCACCATGACAACCCACCCATCCCAATACCAAGCCCTGCATACAACACTAATGCACGGACCCTCATCACAGACCTGCCTGGACACCCATCGTTAAAGCGTGCACATTACAGAGAATCACCTAGCCCACAAAATCACCACTCACACAGGGCAAAGATGACAGGGCAATCAAAACCTACAGGGCAACACACCCATGCACAAGATGTCACACGCAGAAACTATAACACTGCATTTACATCCCCACAGGTCCCCCACCCAACGTCACCGGAGAGGAGGTGCCAGCAACATCCAGTCCCCCCCCAGAAGAGGCCCACAGTGATGACAGCTGCTCTGCTCACCTGGATGACCAACCTGGCTCATCAGGGATCTCTGGACAGTCGGTTACCCAGGCACAGTCCCATGCCACCACTGAGCCTCCCCCCTCAGGAAACACCAGCACAGCACCCACCCAGCGGGCCCATACCTCTGTAACCAGGACACGTCAATCAGCAGTATGTCCACCAATACAGGGACCCCAGGCATCCCCACAAACGCAGGACGATCAGGGACCTGGGGTCAGTGGCAGTGGGCACACGGCTCAGGGGACAGAGGCACATGACAACAGGGAAGCTGGGAGCACTGCTGTGTTACAGGGGGAGGACACGCCCAGGGAACTGACTCTTCACAAGGCACTCACCAACATCCTGGGAGCATACCTCCATTAACAGGAGACGATGGGCCAGATACTGTACAAGATGGAGGAGACCCAGCGGCTGCAGGAGGGACAATACCTGGGGATCAGGGAGGACCTGAAGGACATCCAGACCACCCTGGTCACCATTGCAGGGGTGCTGGCAGACATGGCCAACACCATGAGGGAGGCAGTGGCACACCACCGGGCCCCTGACACTAGCCCCTGACACTAGCCACACCGATGAACAGCCCTCCACCTCCGCTGCCGCTAGTGGACAGGAGGCCCAACCACAGGAACAACAGGCCACCAGCACCCCTCCCCCTGCAGAAGGAGAACCACCCTGCAAACGGTTCCTGCGATCCAGGCAGAAGCCAGAGAACACTGTGAAGACCCCTGCCAAGGAATAAGACTCTCCTGATCGTCACCATTCTGTCCCACTCTGTCACCCTGTCCACCTTGAACTGCCATTGCTCCCCTTCCTATGCCCCCTTGGACAATGCACCTGTGATACAAATAGAATTGACTCTATCCTGAACTTTCTTCCATCATCCCCCCAGCCCATTGCACGTCACCTTCTACCTCTTAGCACTTAAATAAACACCCTTTGGAAAAATACAAGTATGGAGTATGTCAAATTATTTAACTATATATTTGTTTAACAAGGTTTAAACACTGCAATACAACTGTACAGTGATGTATACATAGGAATGACCTGTGATTGGCTACAGTCAACGCACCAGGTGCCAGAGTAGGGCACAGATATCCGAAAATAGAGATGCAAAAGGGTACAGTAAGTGGCCATAGAAGTGGGAGAATCTGCCTGCCATGTACAATGTCAAATAAAAAACTGTCAATGCAAAGTGAAGTTACAGTGTCTTACCTGTGTGTCACTGGAAAAACTGTCGTATAATAGCCTCATCCTCTGCTTCCTCATCTTCACTGTCTACGGGGTCCACTACTGCCACATGCCCATCTCCAGCATCCTCCTCCTGCAGAAAAGGCACCTGGCGTCTCAAGGCAAGGTTATGCAACATGCCACGATTATCTGGCACACCTTCTTGGATGAGTAGCACAGGGATCCACCTGTTAGATACATGCACCGAAACCTGGGTTTCAGGAGGCCGAATGTCCTCTCAATTATTCTCCTTGTTCGCCCATGTGCCTCATTGTAACGTTCCTCTGCCCTTTCCTGGGATTCCTCACAGGGGTCAGTAGCCAGTTCGTAATGCGAACATTGAACACAACACCAGTGCGTCCAGCACTGCCGGTAGCTGGTGATTATCAATTGGCTACTGGGATTAATCCACAAACAGTGCATACTATTATGGGTAAAGTGCCCACGGAACGGGAAAAAATACCGTTCTGGATTGCCCAGAAAACAAATCAGCTGGAAACTGTGTTCCCCCATACGGGACCAAAGGAAAAACATAGATTGTTTACTATGTGCTTGCCTTTTGGGATGGTTCCCTCGGTAGATGACTGTGTCACATGGGGTACAGTCTTCGCTGCCATATGTACTACCAAACATGGTACCCCAACACTTGCCAACTTGCCGGAAGTGTTAAAACAAATACAAAATGAGCATGGGGCTGAAACCAGCCCTGAATTTGGGGATGAAATTAATGCGTAACTTTGACGTCATATCCTCAATAATACTCAGTAATATTAAAGAGAAAGCGGTAGCACTGGCAATTCGCCAGTGTCTCTGGGAAACTCCACACTAGGAACAAGAGAGACAGCTACCGAAAATAATTTCCGATACCTATACTAGTGTAGGACGGGATAGTTTGGGAGCCAAACCTAAGAAATTGGAAATACAAGGTACCGCCCACAAGGAGGGTACAAAGCAGGCACAGGAGGGCTCAAAGAAGCGCTGGGACAAACAAAAATATTTCAAAGAAAGAAGGAATAAGAGAGCTGATTCTCCACACCCGGAGAACTCCGAAAGGAGATATAATCTCAGAAATAGGGAGAACATTAAAACTCCAGACAGATATACTGATTCACGTCCCTCTCGTACCTTTCAGGACACACCGGATAGACATAGCGAGAGAGGGGGCCGTCAAGATCAATATCCAGAATACGTGAAAGAGAAGAAAGACTCACCGCAGTCTACCATTAAAAAAGAAGAAAAGACTACTCAACAAAAGCCACAGTTTAAAAAGAAAGAGGTGGCGGCACTGACAGTTAAAAATGCCAGTAAAATTGAGAACGCTGTTGAGGAACAAGACGTGGGCAGTGACTCTGTTAGACAGTGCGGCAGAAGTCACGATATGTCGCCTGAGTCTGAAAGATCATCTGGATGCAACGGCAGCTAGCGATTACATCGCGGTTGAAACAGCGGATGGCCGCGTTCTCCCCCGATAGGGTTTATGATTTAAAAATTCAGATAGAGGGAGACGTGGAGCGCACTATTAGTGTGATATTTTGGGATGAACTTACTAGTGATATCCTATTGGGCAAAAGAAATTGGCCAACTGAACACGTCCGCAAGCTCCTGCATGGGGAAGATGTCATTTTGCCTTCTTTCTCCGATCTTGTTCCAGAAGCAGATAAAGAAGCCTATGCTTCTGAATGTGCTTTAGCGCAGGCACCTGCACTTTATCACAATCATGTAAGTTGGGTCAAGGAGTCTCCTTGTCATATTATTCCCGTTAGGTCTACACCCCAACCGCAGCCGCAATACCCTGTTAAACATGAAGCAAAAGCTCCGGTGATGGAGATCATATCACAACTTGAGTACCAGGGAGTAATTGAGCCCTGTACATCTGCAATGAATAATCCGTTATTCTCCGTTGCAAAGCCAGACCATTCATATAGAATAGTGGTTGATTATAGACACTTGAATAGTCACACACGCACGTATGCTATACAAAATTCACACAGCACGGGACTGATAAACAATGTAATGCGTAAAAAATATAAAACATTAGACATATCTAATGGATTCTTCTGCCAAAACTTAGCACATGAAAGTCGGGACCTAAGTGCATTTTCATTTGGCTCTCAGAAACACTTTTGTCGTTTACCTCAAGGCTATAAAATAGTCCAGGCCTGTTTTCAGCCCGTGTAACATCAATATTACATGATATTGATTCTGAGGCATTGTCCTATGTGGATGACATATATCTCACAGATGACGTCCTCGACATTCATCTTGCGAGTGTCGATCGGATCATTTTGGGGTTTGCAGACCTCGGTTATGAATTTATTTTTAAGAAAAGCAAGATAGCCTTTCTTAGTGTATTGTTCCTGGGATACGAACTATCAAACGAGGGGAAGAGCCTGGCGCCGCACTTTCTTGAGAAGTGTGCTCAACTACAGCCTCCAAACACACTTAAGAAATTGCAGTCATTACTGGGTTTCTTCAATTTTGGCAGAACATACATTCCAGATTATGCAGAACGCATCAAGACACTTTGGGGGTCATTCCAAGTCTGGCGGGCGGCGGAGGCCGCCCGCCAGACTTCCCTCCTCCGAAATACCGCTCCGCGGTCGAAAGACCGCAGAGGGTATTCTAAGTTTTTCCCTGGGCTGGCGGGCGGTCGCCAAAAGACCGCCCGCCAGCCCAGGGAAAAACTCCCTTCCCACGAGGATGCCGGCTCGTAATCGAGCCGGCGGAGTGGGAAGGTGCGACGGGTGCTGTTGCACCCGTCGCGTATTTCACTGTCTGCCAAGCAGACAGTGAAATACTTGTAGGGGTCCTCTTACGGGGGCCCCTGCAGTGCCCATGCCAGTGGCATGGGCACTGCAGGGGCCCCCAGGGGCCCCGCGACCCCCCCTACCGCCATCCGGTTCCCGGCGGGCGGACCGCCGGGAACTGGATGGCGGTAGGGGGGGTCGGAATCCCCTCGGCGGCGCAGCTAGCTGCGCCGCCTTGGAGGATTCCAAAGGGCGGCGGTACACTGGCGGGAGACCGCCAGTGTTGCCGGTCCGACCGCGGCTTTACCGCCGCAGTCGGAATGCCCTTGGGAGCACCGCCGGCCTGTCGGCGGTGCTCCCGCGGTCCTCCAACCCGGCGGTCATTGACCACTGGCGGAGAGTCCGAAGTATTATAGCAATAAATTTACATACTTTTCTGTGCATGATACAAGAAAAGCGGAGTCGTATTATTTTAAATTACCTCCGGCACAAACTAGGAACATTTTGCTAACTGATACAAAACTGATTTATTCAGATCCCTTAGTTTCCTGGCTCGCAATTAAGGGTTACGAATACTGGAAGAACACTATTGACTGAAAAAGTGTATGGGGAACACAAGATTGGCAAATACAGGGTGGGGAGGCTTTATTTCGAGCATGCCTGATTCCTGTGCAAATTATTTTCTTAAATGACACTATTCAGCAGACATCCTGTCTGGAGTTAGCAAAAATTAAAGATCTGAACACGCCTAGTATCCCTACTCCGGCAAGGTTTAAAGATTGGCAACACTTCCTTAATATCACAGAGGAAAGGCTAGATGCAATGGTTAAGGCTGGTACCTATAATTCTTCACTTTCCAGTCCCGGCGGGTAGTTAATATGGCCTATTGACACTAATGGGTTTCAAGCACTTTTTTTGAACTCTTCAGGTTTTTTTTCGATTAACAGGCCAGACCCTCGCTTTATATCGGGTCAACGTATAGATATAGTTACAACATACAGTGTGGGTAAGCTGTGCCAGCAATGGGTACAAACGAACACGTTAGCCGCAGTTAAGAAACACCTGAACACTCTTTCTGACTATGTAGACTTGCAGGATTTTCTGCTAGGTCCTAAGAAACAGCGCTCGAAGAGGTTTTTATATGCTCTGTACAATGAAATTTGGAAACTTTCCCAGATTGAGGCTGCTGCGCGTTTAAGGCAACTAGATAGAGAAAACTTAGAAAAAGCATTAGCTGTTGTTGACAATGGCATGAATACACTGTCCAACAGGATTTATTCACTATCAAATATAGTGTCTGCTATTGATATCACTCAGACAGACTTGTCCTGGTTATATCATGGGCAAACACAGCTACTTTCCATCATGCAGCTGGGTTGGACATTACAGACACTGAAAAGTGGCCACATTCCATGGAAGCATATTAATGGGAGTGAATTCTTCACTGCTTTTAATTTTTCCAAGGAACAAGTGACGATGGCTAAAAGGGAGGCTAGTTTCACCCTGCTTCAAGTAGAGAAGTTAGATAAGTTGCCCTTCACGGTAGCAGAGAGTCCTTCAACTATCTGTCTCTTACATGGCATTATTAATTTACCGATTTTGACCTTTTGTTTCTCGAGCTGCTTGAAACATCTTGCAGTAGGAAGATATGAGCAACTGGGAGATAGCTTTATCAAGGAAGCGTGGGAGTTGCCCTTTGACTATAGATGCTGGAACGGCGAAAAGGAAGTCTTTCTTAGCGGAAGCGAATGTGAGACTGCTGTTCGTCATTCCATGATATGCAAGCAGGTGTCTCTTCACGGTCTTTGCAATAAGGGGGTCACAAATTTGGCCTGTTTTCTGAAGGGTACTCCCGTCCCTTTGATTCGCCCGGTATTTCCTGTACTTTCCAATGGAAGTTATGTGGTACTAAACGATCAAAGTTGTTGTGGCATGCGACCTGGAATTGCCTACACAATCTCGGTCACGAAAGTCGTTATGCGTTGTGGAAGTGTTTTGTTTCCCCCCACATGAGAGATTAAAGTATCTGACATGTGGCCACACATAGATACTATTAATGTGAACTATGACAAGCTGAGTAGGCTAAAGGCGCTATTGTTTCAAAAACAGGTCGCCTTTACATCCGCAAAGGAGACGTATGCTCTCCAGATTGCTAGATCATCAGCCGAGATACAATCCCTTTTAAATACCAATTTCCCCAAACACTTTGGAGAACTGGTATCCAGAATATTCAATGCTTTGAGCACCACTGGGATTGTTCATTTCTTTAACGCTATCGGGTCTGGTTTCGTGTCCGTCTTCCAGAGTGTCTTCGGAGTCATCCCATCAGCCATCCATTCTCTCTTTTCAAGTGTGTTTGGTGGCTTTCCAATTATTTTGGCTTTGATTGGCGGACTGCTACTGCTATTTCTTCTGATTCGCAGTGGTTGTTTCTTTCCAGCAACGCAACATCTCCTGTGGACCACGAACTGCTGATGTCCCCGATGAGGGTTCATACACGGTCATGCCCCTTGAGACTGAGGTTGCTCAGCGAGGCCACCTATGAGCCTTCCGTTGTGTGATCTACCTTGAATGAGAACACTGCAGCGAATAACGATACACCAGGAAGTACGGCTCACTTCTGCTCTGTGGATCCGTTTGTCCGCCCAGCACTCGACTTAACATCGGACGATGTTGACTCATTTTTGAGGTCCTTGGTTGGTGACTTCGATGACCTTCTTCAAGATCATGCGTATAACAAATAATTTGATGAATTGACTTGCCATTCCTGATTCCAAATTATGCATTTAAATTGACATTTGCTGTTGCACGCTGTGCTTGTCATGGTTGACATTAACATCTCTGTATGATTTTTAACAGATTTGTTTTAACGTATTTTTTAACACATGCTAGAGCTTTTTTGCTTGTTTTTTGCTTTTAGCTTTTAGTTCAGAAGCAAGTTTTAGCATTTGGGTTCATATACCTTTGTCATACCTGTTACGGCAATGGGGAGGGTGTAGTGAATCCTAGTTTGTTTTAATGGGAGAATAGGAGTTAGCTTAGCCCCTGGCTTGTAGACTCGTGTCCCCGTCACCTAGTGACTTTTAACCTACTTTTCTTGCTCTGTCTTAGCCCATTTATGGACAGATGTAGCAATGTCAGAATTTGCGAATCTGAAATTGCGAGTCGGTGCGACTCGCAATTTCAGAATGGCAAATCCTGATGCAGAACGGTGTCTCAGACACCGTCTGCGACTCGCTATGGGGTCGTAAAGACCCACCTCATTAATATTAATGAGGTGGGTTGCATTTTGCGACCCCATAGCGAGTCCCTGAACTCACAGGGATGGTGGAAGCTGAAGTCAGCAGACCTCCATGTCTGTGACTGCTTTTTAAATAAAGCAGTTTTTATTTTTTATTTTGCAGCCCGTTTTCCTTAAAGGAAAACGAGTTGCAAAATAAAAAAAATAACGAAACCGTTTGGTTTAGTTTTTTCAGAGTAGGCAGTCCATTGGACCACTGCCTGCTCTGAAAAACCCTTTTTGGCAACATTCACAAAGGGGTGAAGGGGTCCCATGGGGACCCCTTCCCTTTTGCGAATGGGTTACCACCAGTGTGACACTTGTCACAAAGCAATTCTGCATTGCAATGCGAGTCGCAAATAGGAAGGGAACACCCCTTCCTATTCGCGAGTCGCATTCACAATTTGTGAGTCGGTACCGACTCGCAAATTGTGAATGTGCATGCAAAAGGCTTTTTGCATGGCGCAAACTGTGATTTTCGCAGTTTGCACCATGCAAACAGCTTTCTACATCCGGCCCTTTATTATTTATTTCTTCTAAGATGGCTGCCTTGTTTATAGTTAGGCCACT
The DNA here is from genome assembly GCF_031143425.1 of Pleurodeles waltl. Taxonomy (NCBI): domain Eukaryota; kingdom Metazoa; phylum Chordata; class Amphibia; order Caudata; family Salamandridae; genus Pleurodeles; species Pleurodeles waltl. The sequence goes on along the minus strand of NC_090444.1, from coordinate 489,106,136 downwards.
TGTTATGGGTAACATTATCAGTGTCACCGCACCAAGACGTCAAGATCAAGCAACAAAGACAAACAAACAGTAGGTGTTCACACTTAGGGATTTTCCCTCTCTCTACTTTCGAGGAATTGTTGATATTAATTGCCGTCCCAAGCATGTCTGTTATCTATTGTTTAGAAACACACCTACGTCAGGGGACCTTGTAGATCTGTATAAATACATCACACTTTAGACGGATAATCAGAGGGATTCCAACCAGAGGGCATCGCCACCATCGCTGATACCGATGCTGCAGTCATCTTGACGCTGACCCAGACTTCGTGTCCCTGCGGAGTCTGAGATAGAGACCTCATTCCAAGGTAACGAGGATTGGGGGCTCCTCTCATGGACACGGCATTGGCAGATTAGGTTTAACAAACCCAGCTCTCCTTTAGGTAGGAGGTTAGGCCTTTCACATTAGGGTATTATGGCATATTACATCTCATATATCTTTTTTACGAATTGCAAGATGGTGGGGGTCTTTGTAATATTGACTCTCGTCTTCACAATTCTATTTCTTGCATTTTTTATTATCCTAATCATTGCAGCCCATGCAACTTATCGCAAATTGCAGTTCTGTTAAATAAAAACTATTGTAACCATACTGCAACTGTGTCATTGCCTGTGTTTGTATGAGACATGATATACCTCTGAGAAAAGGATAATCTACGTTTAACCACGACACTCCCTGTGGAATCTTCTTCTCGAGTCCATGCGTAACGGCTGCCATAAATCACCTGTTACTATTGTGTTTCTGGTGAGGTGCTGCTAGTGAGCCGGTAAGGGTGGGACAACAGTCGCGACTTGTTGTAAGAAAGACGTAGTCTCTTACAAAAAAAGTACTGTCATCCTAAACCGGCAGCCTTGCCCAGAGCAAGAGTCCAAACTACGACAGATGCAAGGGGCATGGATGTATGGAGTGCTGTGTGTGAAGGCCTCATGTGGGGGGGTGGTGGAATGGTTCTGGGCAACGTGATGCATGTATGGTGGGCAATGTCTGTGCATAAGGGATGTGACGGATATGGTGGACCATGAGTGTAACAGGTCGGATGGTATGACTGATACCTTTTTCAATATATCTTTTTCTGCATTTCAACGCCCATCAGAAAAAGGGTATATGGTGTGCTATCGCCAAGGACGTGTGGACCCTGGGGGTCTACGAAAGACAGAGTATTCACTTTGCAAATGGTAAGAGGACCTGAGACGCTGGGTAAGGAAGACGGCAGAGGCCCAGCTGGGGATGGCCTCCCAACAAGGAAGGGGTACCTGTCACACCATGACCCCCCTGATGTTCCGCATACTGGTGGTGGCCTATCTGGAGCTGGATGGACGCTTGAGGGCATCACAGCAGCCACAAGGCGGTGAGTACAGTTTCACAATATACTACCTGTACCTGGTGGGGTGGTCTCTGGGTTAGGGGTTTGTGGGCCTGTGGGTGCCCCTGGGCCAGGCCATACATTGCAGGGTAGGTTCCATGTTGGGCAGGGGCTGATGAATACGACCTCCAACCAAGCTAGTAGGCATCCACTACTGGGCAGGGGTCTGTGGGTCTCAGTTATGCTGCTATTGATGTTAGGAATTCCTGTCCATGGGCTGATGACTAGCATTGTGACTGGTAGTGCATTGCCTAGTGCGTAGGGCTGTTCCCTGTGTTTGTCGTGTACACCAACAGTGGTGTTGTTGCTGGCATTGACCAAGTGTATCCTTTGTCTCTTTCCCCCTGTCCTTATGTGCATTAGCATCATCTGGTGGAGGAGCAGAGGTACCAGCGATGGAGGGAGCTGCATCCCACAGGGCCCAGGAGGCCAAATCCACCGACAGTGAGGGCACCAGTGGGACGGAGGGTGAGGGGAGCACCAGGGCAGAGACATGAGGGGACAGTTCAGACAGTGATACCTCCTCCGATGGAAGCTCCCTGCTGGTGGTGGACACCTCTGTGCCCACCCCAACTACAGGTACAACCGCCACCCTCCCTACCAGCACTGCTTTCCCAGCAGCCCCTCAGTGAGTTTCCCGTGCCCGATCACCCAGGAGGGTGGGCATCTCCTTTGCACCAGGCACCTTAGGCCCTGCCCCAGTTAACCCTGCTGCCCTGAGACAGGAGGCTATTGACCTCATGCGATTCATCTCTATTGGGCAGTCAACCATAGTGAATGCCACCCCGTGGCTGGCAGGCCATTTGCAACAAACAAATGCATTCCTGGAGGACATTCACTCGCGCATGGCGTACCAACAGAGATCAATCCAGGCTCTGGCCTCCTCCCTGATGGCAGCCATTGTCCCTGTCTTTAGCCTCCCCCCTCCAACTTCCTCTGCCCAGTCCTATTTCCCTCAACCTATCCCAAGCACACATTCAGACCAGCATGCACCCAAAACAACACACAGGAGTGGCTCAGGCAAACACAAGCTCACACATCATCTCATAGGCACTAACACGAAACCATCCAGATGCAGACATAACAACACCCACTGCCTCCACTGTGTCCCCCTCCTCCTCCTCGTCCATCACCCTCCCAGTATCTTCTCCTCTCACACCTGCATGCACTACATCCTCATCCAATACCCCACCGCCTATTGCTACACACCCCTCACTGGCAGTCACCACTCCCACATTCATGCACATGTTCCCTGTGTCCTCTCCCACTGTTTCTGTGCCCCCCCTCCTAAGGCACACAAACGCAAGCACTCATACACCCAACAGCCACCCACCTCAGCCCATGTACCTGCACCCAAACACAGCAGACTGACACCTCCAACGACCACTCACTCTTCCTCCACTCCCAAACCTTCACCCTCTTGCCGCCCAATGTCCCTAAGAAGCTTTTCCTCTCTGCCGTTGACCTCTTCCCTACCCCTCCCCCATCTTTCACGTTTGGCCAGGGTGGCCAGAACCCAGGCTAGCACCTCAGCCACCCAGTCCACGGCCACAGTAGAGTCGGCAGCTACTGCAGGTGGGAGAGGCTCCAGGGAACCAACCATCAGCACTGACAGTGTGCATGCACCAGCTGCCAAGGGGAAGGACAAAGAGTCATCACCAGCTGCCAAGGCTGAAGGCAAGGAGGCACTACCAGCTGCCAAGGGGAAGGGCAAGGAGGCCCCACCAGCTGCCAAGTGGGCAGGCAAAGGGCCTGCACCTTCAGGCAGGACGGACAGGAGGCCTGGTGCTGGGACTGATTCTGAGCCTCCACCACCAACCATGGTGGTTCAGCCTTTCGAGGCTGCAGAGGAAGAGCTGGAGCCTCCCCCCACCACTGGTATCCCCAACACCGTACCACCACCAGCACCACTGCCAGCAGCAACAGCCCCAGTGGGCCTCCGTCCAAGGCTCCAGGGGAAGGGCTGGAGCGTCCCTCCACCACTGGCATCCCCGACACTAGCACCGCCACCAGCACCACCATCATCACCACTGCCAGCAGCAGCAGCCCCTGTGGGCAGCTGTCCGAGGCTGCAGGGGAAGGGCTGGAGCCTCCCCCCACCACTGGCATCCCTGACACCAACACTGCCACTAGCACCCCACCAGCACCGCCACCAGCACCACTGCCAGCAACAGCAGCCCCAGTGGTCAGCGGCCCGAGGCTGTAGGGGAAGGGCAGTGTGTAGTCCTACCTCCATGAGCTGTAGTGCGTCCTGGACCCTGCAAATCCTGTGGGTCTGATACCCAGATCTGCATCACAGGGCACAATGCCCCCTCTAGAACCAGTGGAGCAGGCATCCACTCACCCCCTCTTTGCCAGGATGAAGCACACATGGTCAAATACCCCCTCAAGAACAAGCGGAGAAGACATCCACTCACCCCCTCCTTGCCAGGATGAAGCAGACTGGGCACAATGCCCCCTCCAGGACCAGTGGGGAAGCCATCCACTCACCCTCTCCTTGCCAAAATGAAGCACACTGGGAACAAGGCCCCCTCCAGAAACAGTGGAGAAGCCATCCACTCACCCCCACTTTGCCAGGATGAAGCACACTTGGCACAATGCCCCATCCAGAAACCATCTCCAGAACCAGTGGAGAAGCCATCCACTCACCCCCTTCTTGCCAAGATGAAGCACACTGGGCTCACTGCCCCTTCCAGAACCAGTGGAGAAGCAATCCATTCAACCTCTCCTTGCCAGGATAAAGCACACTGGGCACAGTGCCCACTCCAGAACCAGTGGAGAAGCCATCCACTCACTCTCTTCTTGCCAGGATGAAGCACACTTGGAACAAGGCCCCCTCCAGAACCAGTGGAGAAGCCATCCACTAGAGAGACTGTGGCTTTGCACTCCCCAGGACCAAGCAGTGGTCAAACCACCCTCTAGAGAGGCTGTGGCTTTGCATTCCCCAGCACCAAGCAGTGGGCAAACTACTCACTTGAGAGACTGTGGCTTTGCACTACCCAGCACCAAGCAGTGGGCAAACCACCCACTTGAAAGGCTGTGGCCTTGCACTCCCCAGGACATCGCACAGGGCATGTAGCCCCTTCCAGGACCAGTGCTGTTGTACCATCTTCTGGCTGAGGTGCCCCCCCATTCCCCGTACCTCTGAGGTGCCTGTGTATTTTTGACCTAATGCCCCTGCAGTGTTGTCTCTGGGTTGTTGCAGGAGTCAAGTGGGGCCTTGGCCTATGTGATGTGGTCCTGGTCCTGGCACCTTCCGTTGTTGCAGAATCTTTGGCTTCTTCCACCCAGAGGCAGCCCTTTTGCACCTTCATCCAGGGTTAAGTGGGCTCCTGCCCCCCCGGACACTTGCGTGACTCTTGGACTTAGCCCCATTCCTTTGCAGGTCCTCAGGTCCAGGAATCCATCTTCAGTGCTTTACAGTCAGTTGTTGCCTTATCTCGATTTTACTGTCTTTCTGGGGAAGTAGGGTAACTTTACTCCTACTTTTCAGGGTCTTGGGGTGGGGTATCTTGGACACCCTTAGTGTTTTCTTACACTCCCAGCGACCCTCTACACACTACACTAGGCCTGGGGTCCATTTGTGGTTCGCATTCCACTTTTGGAGTATATGGTTTTTGTTGACCCTAGGCCTATCGTCTCCTTTTGCATTCTATTGTGTTCTACAGTGTTTGCACTACTTTTCTAAGTGTTGTACTTACCCGATTTTGGTTTGTGTGTATATTTTGTATATTTTACTAACCTCCTAAGGGAGTGTATCCTCTGAGATACTTTTGGCATATTGTCACTAAAATACAGAACCTTTAGTTTTGGTAACTCTGAGTACTGTGTTTCTTATGATATAGTGCTATATGATATAAGTGGTATGGTAGGAGCTTTGCACGTCTCCTAGTTCAGCCTTAGCTGCTCTGCTATAGCTACCTCTATCAGCCTAAGCTGCTAGAACAGTACTAATCTACTAATAAGGGATAACTGGACCTGGCGAAAGGTGTAAGTACCACAAGGTACCCACTATAAGCCAGGCTAGCCTCCTACAATATAGGCCACAAACTATGAGCACTGGGGTCCTGGCTATCAGGTACCTAGGTACCCAGGGTATTGGGGTTCAAGGAGATCCCTATGGGCTGCAGCATTTCTTTTGCCACCCATAGGGAGCTCAGACCAATATTGCACAAGACTGCCACTACAGTCTGAGTGAAATAACATCCACGTTATTTCACAGCCATTTTACACTGCACTTAAGTAACTTATAAGTCACCTATATGTCTAACCCTCACTTAGTGAAGGTTAGGTGCAAAGTTACTAAGTGTGAGGTCACCCTGGAACTAGCCAAGGAGCCCCCACATTGTACAGGGCAATTTCCCAGAATTTGTGAGTGTGGGGACACCATTACACGCGTGCACTACACATAGGTCAATACCTATATGTAGCTTCACAATGGTAACTCCGAATATGGCCATGTAACATGTCTAAGATCATGGAAGTGTCCTCCCATGCCAAATCTGGTATTGGGGTGCCAGTCCCATGCATCCCCGAGGCTCCAGCGTGGACCCCGGGTACTGCCAAACTAGATCTCTGGGGTTTTCAATGCAGCTACCGCTGCTGCCAACCCACAGACAGGCTTCTGCCCTCCTCAGGTCTGGGCAGCCCAGTCCCAGGAAGGCAGAACAAAGTATTTCCTCTGAGAGAGGGTGTTACACCTTCTCACTTTGGAAATAGGTGTTAAGGGCTGGGGAGGAGTAGCCTCCCCCAGCCTCTGGAAATGCTTTGAAGGGCACAGATGGTGCCCTCCTTGCATAAGCCAGTCTACACCTTTTCAGGGATCCCCCAGCCCCTGCTCTGGCACGGAACTGGATAAAGGAAAGGGGAGTGACCACTCCCCTGTCCATCACCACCCTAGGGTTGGTGCCCAGAGCTCCTCCAGTATGTCCCAGACCTCTGCAATCTTGAATGCAGAGGTGTGAGGGCACAGTGGAGGCCTCTGAGTGGCCAGTGCCAGCAGGTGACATCAGAGACCCCTTCTGATAGATGCTTACCTGGTTAAGTGGCCAATGCTCCTCTGAGGGCTATTAAGGCTCTCTCCTGTGGGTTTCTCTTCAGATAAGGAATGCAAGAGCTCACCAGAGTTCCTCTGCATCTCTCTCTTCAACTTCTGCCAAGGATCGACCGCTGACAGCTCCAGGACACCTGAAAAACCACAACAAAGTAGCAAGATGACTACCAGTAACATTGTAGTGCCTAATCCTGGCGGCTTTCTCAACTGTTTTCTGGTGGTGCGTGCTCTGAGGGCTGTCTGCCTTCACCCTGCACTTGAAGCCAAGAAGAAATCTCCCATGGGTCGACTGAATCTTCCCCCTGCTAACGCAGGCACCAAACTTCTGCATCACGGCTCTGCTGGGTCCCCTCTCATCTTGACGAACGTGGTCCCTGGAATACAGGACCTGGATCCAAGTGGCCCTGACAGTCCAGTGGTCCTTCTGTTCAAATTTGGTGGAGGTAAGTCCTTTCCTTCCCATGGCAGACAGTAATCCTGTTTACTGCGTGGTCTGCAGCTTCCAGGGCTTCTGTGCAGTTTTGCAAGGAATCCTTCATGCACAGCACAGCCCAGGTCCCCAGCACTCCATCCTGCATTGCACAACTCGCTAAGTTGACCACCGGCTTCGTGGGACCCTCTTTTGTAGTGTTGAGATGACCACTGTGCTCAGATTTCTTGAATGACTGTTCAAGTGCTTCCATGGGTAATGCCTGCTTCTGCATGAGCTCTCTGTGCTGCTGAATGCCCCATTAGTCTCCTCCTCCAAGGGGCGATCTCCTGGTCCTTCCAGGCCTGGGCAGCACCCATTTTCTTCAACTGTGATACTTGCAGCTAGAAAGGCTTGTTTGTGGTCTTTCTTCATTAAAACAACTCTGCGTCCTCCAGCGCGCCGTGGAACATCTTCTGTGCAATGGAGAAGTTCCTGGCACTTTCTGTTGTTGCAGAATCTTCAGCTTCTTCCACATGGAGGCAGCCCTTTTGCACCTTCATCTGGGTTTTAGTGGGCTTCTGCCCCCCCGGACACTTGTGTGACTCTTGGACTTGTCCCCATCCTATACAGGTCCTCAGGTCCAGGAATCCATCTTCACTGCTTTGCTGTCAGTTGTTGCCTTTGCAGAATCTCCTATCACGACTTAAGTGTGTTTCTGGGTAAGTAGGGTACATTTCTCCTACTTTTCAGGGCCTTGGGTTGGGGTATCTTGGACACCCTTAGTGTTTTCTTACACTCCCAGCCACCCTCTACACACTACACTAGGCCTGGGGTCCATTCGTGGTTCGCATTCCACTTTTAGAGTATATGGTTTGTGTTGCCCCTAGGCCTATTGCATCCTACTGTGTTCTACAGTGTTTGCACTTCTTTTCTAACTATTTACTTACCTGATTTTGGTTTGTGTGTATATTTTGTGTATTTTACTTACCTCCTAAGGGAGTATATCCTCTGAGATATTTTTGGCATATTGTCACTAAAATAAAGTACCTTTATTTTTGGTAACTCTGAGTATTGTGTTTCTTGTGATATAGTGCTATATGATATAAGTGGTTCAGTAGGAGCTTTGCATGTCTCCTAGTTCAGCCTAAGCTGCTCTGCTATAGCTACCTCTATCAGCCTCAGCTGCTAGAACACTACTAATCTACTAATAAGGGATAACTGGACCTGGAACAAGGTGTAAGTACCATCAGGTACCCACTATAAGCCATGCCAGCCTCCTACAACCACCAACATATTAAGGTCAGGTACTTATTTACAGAGTCTCCTAAGTAGTTTCTCTTGTGTGCCAAAGGTGCCCTATTTACTGCTATATGGAGATGTTCATGGTGTTAGGGAAGTATCCTCCTCAACAATATAGGTAGCGCCTTTATTTGTCTGTATGTTGTTTAAGCTTGAACCTCTAAAAGGATAGCCCACTTAGTACCTCTTTCTCTGTAATCCGTTTTTTAAAATGGCAAATCCAGTTGTTATTTCCTTCATTTTACAACAAAATGAGCTAGTTAATGTTGGTGAAGATGTTACGTTTGTGGTAGAGGCACACAATAAGGACAACACTGCAACATTCTACGCATGGGTCAATTTTCCTGCATTTGATTCCAATATAAATGGATCTCATACATACATAGGAGCCTATGCTTCACAACACTACAGCACACAACACTATGGTGCCTACATCTACTTAGGAATGTCTTTAACATATCAGAAACATCAAAAAAAGTTATCCTACTACAAGTTGTTGAACATGCTAGATAAGGTCTCCTCAGTAATGACAGAGCCACATGGCCAGTACTAGCTGCCCACACGCCACACCCAATTATACACAATTTAACAGTAGCCGATCTGTGCCCATTATTTAATAACCTAGACTAAATAGTTGCCTAACACCATTTTCACTGCATACTCTAAACACTGCCCCAGCAAGGGCTGCTCAAGCTGTCCAACCACAATTGGCTATGCGTGGGATTAACCCAATGAATGCCAATGCTATTATGGGTTAGGTACCACCTAGATGGGAGGCAATTACATTCTGAATAGCTAAAACAAAATGTGCTTGAAGTAGTGTTTCCCTATACAGGACCCCAAGATAAACATTGAATTTTCACAATGTGCTTGCCACTTGTGATGGTACCCTCTATTGATGACTCTGCTACCTGGGGCACAGTTATTGCTGCAATATATACCCTAACCCATGCTACACCATCTCTTGCTGTATTGAAACAGATACAAAATGAATTTGGGGCTGCCCCTGCCCTGGACTTGGGGATGAAGTTAATTGGTCTAGCACAAGTTCACTTAGTTGATCAGGAGTGTGAGTTACCAAAATTGATGCTGAAACCTATACCTCCATAAGTCGCAATAACTTAGGGGTTAGACCAAAGAAGCCACTAAAGGTTATCCTGAAACTGATACTACCAAGCAAACACAGGAGTCTTCTAAAAAAAGGCTGGGACAAACAAAAATGAAATGAAGACAAAATAAAATAATGGTGAGAATCTGTGCAGCAGTAGAACTCTGCAAAACTTTATAATTTGTGAAAGTGTGATAATTGGAAACAATCTGACAGTTGTCAGTATGCTGATACACATTCTTGTTCTTCCTTCCAGGACTCATCCAACAAACAGTCCAAGAGAACGTGGTGGTCAGAGCGCAGACAAGAAGAGTATGTAAAACCGAACACAATGCTCATCTGACATCATCATTAAAAAGGAAGAGAACATTTGTCAACAAAAACCCCAATTCAAAAAGCAGAATGTTGTGGAAATGTCACTGAAATATGCCATATATACTGATAACATTACTGCGGAACAGGACATGGGCAATGACTCTGCTAGAAGCAATGAGAGAGGTCACAAAGGTTCACCAGAATCTTCAAGAGTTTCTGGATGTGAGAGCAACTAACGACTACATAGAAGTCGAAACCCCAGAGTGGTGAGTCCCCCCTCCAGACCAAGTCTATAAATTAAATATGCCAAATGGGAGGGACATAATGCACACAATTCAAGTAATTTTCTGAGAAACAGGTACACTCAGCTATGACATTCTCTGGGCTAAAAAAGATTGGCCACCTGAGTTTTTTTAGAACCCTGCCCCAAGGGGAATATGTCTTTATACTGTCTTTCTCAGTCCTCATTCCTGAGCAAGCATATGCTGTAGAACGGGCTCTTGCACAAGCCCTGGCACTATCCAGCATTCATGCAGGCTATAAATAGGGACTATCCTTATTGTTGGAAATGGGGTCTTTGGTTGACAGTCAGGTTACCCCCTGTTCAAGCAAGGACCCTCACTCTAGTCAGTGTAAAAGAGAATCACCCTCAGCTAACCCCTGCTTACTCCCTTGGTAGTTTGGCAGAGCAGTAGGCTTACCTTCAGAGTGCTAGGTGTAAAGTATATGTACCAACACACACAGTAACTTAATGAAAACACCACAAAATGACACAACACCTGTTTAGAAAAATAGGAAATATTTATCTAAACAACAGAAGACCAAAACAACAAAAATCCAACATACACAAGTCAAGTTATGAATTTTTAAAGATTAAACTCAAAAATAGCGCTTAGAAACACAAAATGCTTCGATGAGGTTGGAATACGGCATCGTGACGGAGTCATTTCCAACAAGCCGACACCAGTGGCGACGGACAAGGAGCCGCATACACCCCCAAGTACAGTACCTTTGGTGAAGAGTGAAAACAAGTCGATGCGCGAAGTCGGGGATCGCGGAGTCTGTGCAAAATGTTGAATCCGAGCACTTCAAGTGGCGTCGGTCCCGACGTGGTGCGGCGACTTCCACGGAGTCGCAGACTTCAGCGGGGCTGCAGCAGCGTCGGGCCTCCGAAGGTCGTCGCGTTCCAGCGAAAATCACAGAGTCGGTTGCAAGCGGCGTGACCGGATTAAGCAGTGGCGTTGGTCCCGAAGTCGTCCAAAGTCGATTTCCTTGGATTTCCACCAGCTTTCCTTTCAAGGGCCCAGGGACTGGATAGGGCTCCTCTTGTCAGAGCAGGACCTCTCCAGAGACTCCAGGTGTTGGCAGAAAGACATGGGAGATGTACGGGTCTGCCAAACATACCATCTGTACATTCATAGAATGATAACTCTTCCGGTTTCTGTACACTTGTTCACTCCTGTAGGGGGGGACCAAAGCCACATGGTTCCCATCAATGGCACCTATGATGTTGGGGATATGTCCCAGGGCATAGAAATCACCTTTCACTGTAGGCAAATCCTCCACCTGAGGGGAAACGATGTAGCTCCGCATGTGTTTCAGAAGGCAGACAACACTCTGGACAATACGTTGGAAAACATAGGCTGGGACATCCCTGATGCCATGGCCACAGTTGTTTGAAAAGAGCCACTTGCAAGGAAATGGAGCACTGACAGCACCTGCACTTGAGGGGGGATTCCTGTGGGATGGCGGATTGCTGACATCAGGTCTGGCTCCAACTGGGTACACAGCTCCTGGATTGTGGCACGGTCAAACCTGTAGGTGATTATCAAATGTCGCTCCTCCATTGTTGACAGGTCCACCAACGGTCGGTACACAGGAGAATGCCGCCATCTCCTCACATGTCCCAGTGGACGGTGCCTATGAAGGACAACAGTGACCACAAAGTCAAACAACTCGGAGGGACGTACCCACAGTTTACACAGAACACCAATCATACACAAAAGGTGGCCTGTATGTGTGTTGAGATTAGGCCTAGGTATGTGTGACGCAGTTGAAAATGAGGCCATGTGGGCCCCTGAAATGGCGGCTGCCTGACCTCTAAAGTGGGACAATGGGATGTGAGGTAACTGCGCTGGCGTTGTACACCGTCGTGGTAGGCGGTCGGAGACCGCGGCGCAATGCTGCATTGGTTAACATTGGACCCTATGGGTCCCAGTAGCCAATGATGATGTACGCCGGCGGTGATGGTACGCACCGCTGCGGACGTGACCGGCGCGGACGTGACTGCCATTTTCTATCACTTCAATCACTCGATACCTGATCTTCGACAGGAGAGGACCTACACTGCAAGTGCTGCTGTGATCTCAGTCTGGAAGAGACAATGGCTCGTGCGTCTGGGGAAAGGGCCCCTACCTTCACATCGGAGGAGTTGGAGAAGCTCGTTGATGGGGTCCTCCCCCAGTACACGCTACTCTATGGTCCTCCAGACAAACAGGTAAGTACACAGGGAACATGTTGTATGGGCTATCCCTGTGTGGAGAGGGCTGGATGTAAGAAGGAAGGGGGCAGAGTGCTGCGTGCATGTAAGACGGTGAGTGCATGTGCCACATTGCAAGGGTAGGGATGGGGGCCACTAACTTTGACGGTGCAGTTGGTAATGACTTCTCTTCTTCCCCTGTACATTTCATGTAGGTCAGTGCCCACCAGAAGAAAGATATTCGGCGTGCCATCACCAAGGACGCCCGGACCCTGGGGGTCTACCACAGACGGAGCACCCACTGCCGGAAAAGATGGGAGGACATTCGCCATTGGAGCAAGAAGATGGCGGAGGCTCAGCTGGGGATGGCCTCCCAACGTGGGAGGGGTGCCCGTCGAACCATGAGCCCCCTGCTGTTTAGGATCCTGGTGGTGGCCTACCTGGAGTTGGATGGGCGCTTGAGGGCATCACAGCAGACACAAGGGGGTGAGTACACTCTCATTCAGCTGACTTTGCGCCCAGTGGAGGTGTCTGGGTGGGGGAGGAGGGCTGTGGGTTTCCCTAGGCCAGGGCGAGTTTCGTAGGCTAGGCCCCTCCGTAAGGCATGGCCCTGTGGCCCCCCACCCCACCTCTGTAGAGTGCCAAGTACAGCTATTCATGCCCCTGTGTCATCCATGTGTGCAGATGTCATCCATAACCTTGTAGGCCATTTCCCAGGAATTGCACTGTGGAGCCCAAGAGTGCGGCGTAGTGCAGGGGGCCTCTGTGTTCTTCTTGTCCGCCAACGGTGGCGGTAATCCATGCACTCAACATGTCTTTCTTCTGTCTACCCCCCCCATTTTTGTGGTCTTCCTGTTTTTGTATGTATTAGCATCATCAGGCGGCAGAGCAGTGGCACGGAGCATGAGGGAGCTACATCCCACATGGCCCTGGAGGGCGACACTACAGACTCTGAATTCACCAGTGGGACGGAGGGCGAGGGGAGCTCCACGGCAGGGACAGGAACTGACACCAGCGACACAGACTCGTCCTCTGATGGGAGCTCCCTTGTGGTGGCCGCAACATCTGTGCCCCCCGCATCTACAAGTACAGCCACCACCACCCCTACCAGCACCGCCCTCCCAGCAGCCCCTCAGCCTTCGCCCCGTGCCCGCTCACCCAAGAGGGTGGGCATCACCTTCGCCCCAGGCACCTCAGTCCCTGCCCCAGTCACCCCTGCTGCCCTCAGTGAGGAGGCCATTGACCTCTTCAGGTCCCTCAATGTTGGGCAGTCTACCATTTTGAATGCCATCCAGGGTGTAGAAAGGCAGTTGCAACAAACTAATGCATTCCTGGAGGGCATTCATTCTGGTCATGCAGCCCTTCACCGAGCTTTTCAAACTCTGGCCTCAGCACTGATGGCAGCCATTGTCCCCGTCTCTAGCCTCCCCCCTCCAACTTCCTCCACCCAGACCCAATCACCTGTACCTCTGCAAATCCCAAGCACACCATCAGACCAGCCTGCACATACCTCACCACACAAGGGAAGCTCAGGCAAACATAAGCACCACACATCCCACAGGCACTCACGCAAGCATCACACACATGCAGACACACCAACATCCACTGCCTCCACTGTGTCCCCCTCCTCGCCGTCTCTCTCCTCCCTCCCAGTCTCGTCTACACTCACACCTGCATGCACTACCTCTACAGCCCCTGCGTCCCTCACCAGCACACCCACCAGCACACCCCGCTCACGTGCAGTCACCAACCCCACTACCATTCACACGTCCCCTTCCAAAGTCTTAAGCTACCTTATTTTTACATATAAGTCACCCCTAAGGTGTGCCCTATTTGCCCCAGGGGTTGGGTGCCATGTAACTATAAGCAGGAACCTTATAAAAATAGTTTTATGAGCCCTGGTGAGGTAAAACAGCCACATTTGTTTTCCCTCTTTGAAGTGAATGACCTCCATAGGCTAGAATGGGGAGACTTTATTTTAATGTATAAAGTCCCCTTAATTGTCAGATACCTCAAGTTTGGTATCAAATGCATTGTTATAATAAATCCCACAACTTACAATTGTTGGATTTAATATAACTTGTTCAGGGAAAGAGTTTTAAACTCTACCTAAAAAGTTAGAAACTTCAGCCCTGGAGTGCTCTGCTCTGATTGGTCAGTGTCTGCCTTGATGAGACGTGAAGTAGTCTGGGCTGAACACAAAGAGATGTGCCTGTGGGAGGAGAACTTCCCTCAGCCAATGGAAAAGCAGGAAGGGGGAGGGCTGGCAAACTTGTCTTCAAAGGCAAGGAAGGAAATTTCGAACAACCCAGCACCTCCCTCACATCCTGCAAACCCAGACAATTAGGTGCCCCCTTGATTAGATTAGGAGAGGGAAGGAGAGGGGTGTGTTTAAGATGTTTAGCCACAGCAGTGGGTGGGCTCAGCCAGATGTAACCTCCAAAAATCAGTTTCAGCCATGATGGACTTTTGAGAAATGTTGCTCCTTGGGATTGATTTTTGCCACACTTCCCAGGAAGTGGTATTCACAGGGAGAAGGACCCTGCACCTGATTGGAAAACCAGGATCCCCCTGTTTTTCACCTAGGAGCAAGGGTAAAACTGGCAGACCTGCACCCACACCTCAGATCCCTACAAGGAAGAACTACAGGAGAAGGACTGCCCTGCTGGACCCCTGACTTGCACCTGGACACTGTACTCTGGAGGTCTGCACGACCTGCACACTTGGGCTTCACCACAAGAAGGACTTTTCCTGGCTTCAACTGGTTAAAGGAGGGACTCCCTGTTTTTTACAGGTGAAAAATTGCTAACCAGAGTCCCGTGCACCAACTTGTGAAGAAACTGACCAGCTGACCACTGCCCAATGGCCAATCTGAAGTTTGTGCCGGGTGCATTCTGGAAGTTGAAGTCTGCACCCTCAAGGAGAATTTCAGAGCTTCTGGAATCTTGGGGTGAGCTCTAGACCTCAACAGAACCTTAAAAGAACATCTGGGAGAAGATTGAGAAGTTTGGAGAAGTTTGGAGAACTTTTTTTTAAAAAGCTCTATGAATGGACTGACCCACCACGGCAACTCTAGCCAGCTTGCCTCAACTGTGACCTGGCTTGACTTGCGGGTTCGTCCCGGTGAAGAAAGTCTCCAAAAAAGTGACTAAGTCTGAATGTAGAAACTTGACCGGGACCTCCCAGGCAATGTATCCGAAGAGGGCTCCAAGGATGTCAGATCAAGATTCAGGTTTGACCCGGTCGAAGGATTTTCATCTTGAAAAAACAACTAAGTCTAAAGATAGTAATCTCCACCGAGTGCTTCCATGACACGTATCCGAGGAGCAGTTCCAGGAGGTCGGATTGGACTGGCGACTTGGTCCCGCTGAAGAAAATCTTGAAGAAAACGGCTAAGTCCAAAGGTAAACTTTTGACCTAGGCCTCCCGAGGGCTGTAGCCGAGCAAGGCTCCATCGTTGTCAGCCTTCAACTTTGACTTTGCCCCGGTGAAGGTGAAACCAGATCGGCGCTATTCGTTACTAAGCACTAAAAAGCATTAATTATTTAAAAAAATCAAATCTCTTGTTCCCTTTATCTAATTTTATTCATTTTGGTGTTGTTTTAAAACTAAAAAATATTTCCTATTGTTATACATCGGTTTTGGATTATTAAACTGTTTCCTGTGTTTTATTTAATTACTGTTTTTTGATATTTGAGTGCTTTATGCTTTGTGTCCTAAGTTAAGCCTTGTCGCTCATTGCCAAGCTACCAAGGGTTGAGCTCGGTTTAATTTATTGATTCCTAACTGGACCTAAGTGGAGGTTAGTGCCCTATAGCTAAGTGTAGGTACTTACCTGCCCTTACCAATAACTCAATTTTCCAACATTTTTGGTGCGCAGTGGTGGGATCCTGTACTTGTGTTCAGTATCACGTTACAGTTTTAAGTCAAGCAAATTAAAAATCCTTTACATTTTCTTAGTGTAAACATTGCTTTTGATTTTCAATTTGGATTCATTTCAATTATTGAATTTTTGTGATTTTTCTAAATTCTTGTTTCCAAATTTTGCAAAAAGGTTTTTGGTAACACAAAACGAGGGAACCATGGAGCTTGGTCTGGCTAGCATACCGAGTGTACTTAGAGGGGCTTGCCTGCAGCCACTAACCTCAGGAAGCATGTTATGATTGAATCCCTGACAGCATGGGCTGAGGCCCAAGAAGTAGGCACAGAGGAAGCTCCAGAGGAGGAAGAAGTAGGGGAGGATGCTACCTTCAACAACTCAGGGGAGGGAGGGCATCTAAGCCTAGGTGAAGAGGAAGACCGGTCCTCACTACACACAATCACTAGGGCCATACCCATGCTAGTTGGGGGAAGGGGGGTCCCTTCAGAAGGAGAGAACCTGTCCCTTAGGGAAAGAGAGCTTGAGGCCCAGCTAGCATTTGTAGCTTTGGAGGCAGAGAGGCTGGTCCTAAAAAAGAAAAAGTGGGCAAGGGAAGAGAAAAGAGATGGTGGCAGCGACAGAGAAGCTGAGATGTCCATGGGGAGTTTCTCCAGATTACCCAAGGGGGTGGTTCCTGCCTATGTAGAAGGGGGTGACATAGGCAAGTGGCTGGGGCCTTTGAGAGGGTCATCCAGATGAGGAGAGTTAAGTCTCAGTACTGGGGTTCATTTCTTTGGGAGTTGGTCCCCAACTCTAGGAGGGATAGGCTTCTAACTAATTGTGCCCCAGAGAAGCTCCACCAATATCTAGTTGACTCTAAGTTGACCAACCCCAGAGAGCTGGGGGAGACAGCAGATGACTGGTTAAGAACTACGGTTAACCAGAAACCCCTAGGTGGTGATCAGAAAAAGGGAGGACATGGTTCTTCTCAGGGAAAGAAGCAAGGTAAAGATGATAAAAAGTCCAGAGAGTCTCAAAAGAGTCCCCAAAAACTTATCAGGGTGGGGGAGCCCCAAGTCATTCCACTTCTAAGGGGAAGGGGTGTCAGGGGAAGCATTACAATCCTGTTAAGGCAGGAAAGTTTCAGGAGCTTGCTAAGGCTGGCAAGTGCTTTGAGAGTCATCTTTCAGTCATCAACCTGGACACAAAAGAGGAGATGCTATCTACTCTAAGAAGACTCCCACTGGTGGGCAATCTCATGGGATTGCAAGTGTAGAGTGAGAGGTGGACGTTGGCCCAGGGCTGGGATCAGGGTACACAGAGGTCACCCTAGTGTCCGTGGGTGGGGTTGACATTGCAACTATGACCACCTTACCTCCCAGCATGGAGAGGTTTAGGCAGAGTCCTAAAGTCAATGGGACTGAGGTGGAAGCTCTGAGAGATACAGGAGCCAGTGTGACAGTGGTCGCAGAGAAGCTGGTTTCTCCAGAACAGGTACTTCCTGGTGTCTTCCACCAAGCAACATATGCAGATAGCAGAATCAAACTCCATCTCATGGCCATGGTGAAGAGGTGTGACTGGCATTAGGAAAGTAGCTGTAGTTCCTGCCGTCCCAGTAGAGTGTCTGCTGGGAAATGATCTGGAAACTTCTGAATGGTCAGAGGTGGAAAGAAGGGTCCATGCAAAGATGCTGGACCTCCCTGAATGGGTGTGTGCTTTAACCAGGTCACAGGCAGCACAACAGGGAAGTGCTGGACACTTGGACCCTGGAACAATGGGCCAAGCCTGCAACAAAAAGAGAAAGGGCACTGGGACTGACTTACCTGCCCCAACAAGTAAAGAGAGTCAGGAGGAATCCAAACCTGAGGCGGAAGATCTGACCTGTGAGGGAAGGCCCCTTCCCCTGCAAGCTCTGTCTGACATGGCAGAACTGCAAGGGGCTACAAGAGAAGAATTGTGCCAGGGACAAAGAGAGTGCCCCATTCTTGAGGGCCTAAGGCAGACTGCTGCCAGGCAAGAACAAGGGGATACCAGTGGAATCCACAAGGTTTATTGGGAGGATAGAGTTTTCTACATCAAGGCAAGGGACCCCAAACCAGGGGCAACCAGATAGTGGTGGTCCCCCAGAAGTATAGAGAATTTCTTCTGACTTTAAGCCATTATGGGGGTCATTCAGACTTTCCCGCTGGGCTGGCGGGCGACCGCCAAAAGGCCACCCGCCCGCCCAGCGGGAAAGCACCAGCAACGAGGAAGCCGGCTCCGAATGGAGCTGGGGGAGTTGCTGGTGTGCGACGGGTGCAGTTGCACCCGTCGCGATTTTCAGTGTCTGCCAAGCAGACACTGAAAATCAATGTGGGACCCTGTTAGGGGGCCCCTGCAGTGCCCATGCCAGTGGCATGGGCACTGCAGGGGCCCCCAGGGACCCCACGACACCCGTTCCCGCCAGCCTGGTTCTGGCGGTGAAAACCGCCAGAACCAGGCTGGCGGGAAGGGGGTCGGAATCCCCATGGCGGCGCTGCTTGCAGCGCCGCCGTGGAGGATTCCCTGGGGCAGTGGGAAACCGGCGGGAAACCGGCGGGAAACCGCTGGCTTCCCTTTTCTGACCGCGGCTTTACCGCCGCAGTCAGAATAGCCCCAGAAGCACCGCCAGCCTGTTGGCGGTGCTTCCTCCATCCCCTACCCTGGCGGTCTCGGACCGCCAGGGTAGGAATGACCCCCTATATTTCCTTAGCTGGACATTTGGGACAGATTAAGACCTGGAAAAGGCTTGTCAACCATTTGTACTGGCCCCAAATATCAGAAAAAGTCAGGGAGTTTTGCAGCTCCTGTGTCAACTACCAAGCCAGGGCAATGCAGGGGCAAGCCAAAGGCTCTCTTGATACCACTGCTAGTAATTGGGACACCCTTTGAGAGGATGGGGATTGACATTGTTGGTCCCCTAGAACCACCAACTGCCTCAGGTCACAGGTACATTTTGGTGGTCGTGGACCATGCCACCAGGTTCCCTGAGGAACTACGCTCAGGACAGTCACTGCTCCCACAGTGGCTAGGGCCCTACTTGGTGTGTTCACCACAGTGGGATTCCCAAAGGATGTGGTCTCAGATAGGGCGCAAATGTTATGTCTGCCTATCTGAAAGCAATGTGAGATGAGTGTGGTGTTAACTATAGGTTCACCACCCACTATCACCCAAATACCAATAGTCTGATGGAAAAATCTAATAAGACCCTGAAGGGCATGATCATGGGTTTGTCTGACAAACTCAGGAGGAGATGGGATGCTCTCCCCCATGCCTGCTGTTTGCCTACAGAGAGGTGCCACAGAAAGGGGTTGGATTCAGCCCCTTTGAGTTACTGTTTGGGCACCCTGTAAGAGGCCCATTGTGCTTGGTGAGAGAGCCTTGGGAGAAGCCTCTCAAAGAAGTCAAGGAGAATGTGCTGAATTATGTGCTGGGCCTACGGTCATGCATGGCTGAGTACATGAATAAGGCAAGCAGCAACCTGGAGGCCAGTCAAGAGCTCATGAAGCTTTGTCATGACCAGAAGGCTACCATGCCTGAGTATCACCCAAGTCAGCTGGTGTGGGTTTTGGAGCCTATGGCTCCTAAGGCACTTGAGGCTAAATGGACTGGGCCCTATCCGATTGTGGTGAAAAAGGGTGAGGTCACCTACATGGTGGACCGTGGCACTCCCAGGAATCCTCATAGGATCCTGCATGTCAACAGACTGAAACCCCAACAGGACAGGGCAGACATGACCATCCTGATGGTCGCAGATGAAGAGAAGGAGGAGGAGAGTGAACCTCTGCCAGACCTCCTTTCCACAAATGCACAAGATGGGTCAGTGGAGGGAGTGGTACTCTCTCCCAAGCTGACAGCCCAGCAGCAGAGAGACTGCAAACAAGTTTTGGAGCAGTTTTTTGGACTGTTTTCCTTGACTCCTGAACTCACCAAGTGGTGTGTCCATGATATTGACAGTGCTGACAGTTTACCTGTCAAAAACAAGCTTTACAGGCTGCCTTACCAGGTCAAAGCCAAGATCAAAGCTGAAGTGGCTAAGATGTTGGAGCTTAAGGTACCTGAGCTCTCTGACAGTCATTGGGCCAGTCCAGTGGTACTAGTACCCAAACCCAACCCCCAAGGTGGGAAGAAGGAATTAAGATTCTGTGTAGACTACAGAGGTCTAAAAGCAGTCATCAAGACTAATGCTCACCCCATACCTAGAGCTGATGAGCTCATTGATAGGTTGGGGGCTGCCAAATTCCTGAGCACATTTGACCTGACCTCAGGATACTGGCAGATTGCCTTAAGCCCAGGAGCTGAGTCCTGTCTGGGTTGGAATCTTTCAGTGCATCTTATCTGGGCGATATAGCTGTATTTAGTTCCACCTGGAAGGACCACCTTGTCCACCTGAAGGAAGTGCTTTAGGCCCTGCTTCAAGCAGGCCTGACTATCAAGGCAAGCAAGTGCCAGATATGGCAAAGTTCAGTTGTGTACCTTTGCCACTTTGTAGGTGGTGGCCAAGTACAGCCTCTCCAGCCCAAGATCCAGACTATCCTGGATTGGGAGACTCCTAAAACCCGGATTCAGGTCAGGGCCTTTCTTGGCCTGACTGGGTACTACAGGAGGTTTGTTCAGAATTATGGGACCATAGAGGACCCTTTGAATGAGCTTACCTCAAGGAAACACCCCAAGAAAATCATTTGGACCCCAGAGTGTCAAAAAGGCTTTGACACTCTGAAGCAGGCTATAGCCCTCATTTTGATGATGGTGGTAAAAACTGCCTACCACTGCGGCGAAAGGACCATCGCCACAGCTACCAGCCATCTGCCCTATTATCACCACACCCGGATTCCTGCCAGAAGGATGGCGGAAATCCGCCTGTGGTCATGCCAGCGGATGGTGCCTGCAGCAGCGCCACACCAGTAGACCATCGCAGACCATATCATGACCCATGATACGGCCTGGTGGTGTTCTTCTGTCCAGTTGCCAATTTAGGGTTTGCACCAGGTGCATTCTGGGAGTTGTAGTCCACACCCTCAAGGAGCATCTCAGACCTTTTAGAACTATGGGGTGAGCTATGGACCTCAAAAGAACCTTAAAAAAAAGGGGGAGAAGATCCAGAAGTTTGGGGAACTTTTGGGGAAAAAGCTCCATAAAGGGACCGACCCGCCGTGGCAGCTCTATCCGGCTTTCATCAACCATGACCGGGCCTGACTTGCGGGTTCGTCCTGGTGAAGAGAATATCTAAAAAAGTGACTAAGTCCAAACGTAGAAAGTTGACCGGGAACTCCCTGGCAGTATATCTTAAGAGGGCTCCAAGGACGTCGGATCAAGATTCAGGTTTGTCCCGGTCGAATGATTTTCATCTTGTAAAAACTAATAAGTCCGAAGGTAGAAATCTCCACCGAGGGCTCCCGCGACATGTATCTGAGGGAGAGTTCCAGGAGGTTGGATTGGACTGGTAACTTGGTCCAGCTGAAAAAATCTTCAAGAAAATGACTAAGGCCCTCATTATGAACATGGCGGTTAACACTGTCTGCCGCCGTGGCGACGGTGAAAGGAAGACCGCCATTGGTGGTGAACAATAACCCACCATATAATGATGCCAAAAACAGAAACTGCCAAAAACTCTGCTACCACCAGCTACCACCAGGGCCCTTGTCAGCGGAAAGGCTGCACATCCCACCCCACCACAGCTAAGCAGACAAATCCCTCTCCCTTCAAATAATGATGCACAAATCAGCACAACGGAGAGTGGATGTCGAATGACCATTGGCGATACAGACCGCCACGGCCAGCAATGGGACCCAACAGCAAGAAATGCCTACATTGGCACGTTTGAAACCCACACACCTGACACACCTGACACACATCCACAACACTATAAAACACTCACAGACACACCCCACATTCCTTTGCATCGCTAATATGACAACTGAGACTGACAACACAACACGCAGACACTGAACGCAACATCACAAAAGTCACACACCCAACCACACAACAGCACCCTCACCAGTATTCCTACAGCACACCTCCCACAACACACACCATGGCACCCCCTAAGCACACACACTTCACAGATAGGGAGCTAAGAACAATGGTGGACAAAATACTCAAGGTCGAGCCACAAATCTTCGGGGCACAGGTCCAGCACACACCCATCGCCAGGTAGATAGAGTTATGGCAGACAATAGTGAACAAGGTCAATGTAGTGGAAACCATCCACGCACGAGGGATGACATCCGCAAGAGATGTAATGTCCTGCATGGGTAGGTGAGGTCCATTGCATCAAGGTACAACATTGCAGTACAGAAGACTGGGGGAGGACTCCCAACTACACCACCCGACTACACCGACTGGGAGGAAATGGTACTAGCCATCCTGCACCCTGAGGGCCTCACTGAACTCACTGGAAGAATGGACTCGGGTAAATCATCTACAATTATGCCATATCCACACCTGTAATGCATGCACCACCCCACCCCTCCAACTACCACCAGGACCACTACCCCACCCAGGCCACAATCACTACATCCAGTCTCCCTGCATGCCCACAAACCCATCAACAGGCCCACATTCCTCCACTTGTGCACAGCCACCCACGCCTGCAAGGAATCACAATGGCACTACACCACCCAAAATGCACCTCCACATCAAATGCAAAATGCAATGGTAACCCCACAATAGTACCCTTCATGGCCTCACAGGAGAATAAACTGCACAAAATAGGGCAGAGCTGTGCATCCTCATCTGATGTAGTAAATGTAACATATATATCCATTCACCCCCACAGGCACCACCACCCATGCCAACCTGACTGAAAGGCCGAGGAGTGCCAGGGCCCCACATGGAGACAGAGGCCCCACTTAGGACACTGGAGAGGGAAGTGTGGACAGTGTGGAATAGCCTGGCCCGTCACACAGTCCTGGGCTGTCACCCCCCAGCAGCCCCACCCAGGACACCACTGACACCCCTACCACTCAGCCATCAACATCAGCTCTGGCCAAAGAACCCCACACCAGTGTATCCAGGCCACAGACTGGTGGAACACAAGTACAGAGGCCAGAGTTTCCACCTACTAACAGGCAGGATGATGATGGCCCCAGTACAAGTGGTACTGCCAGACCTGTGCAGGGGACACAGGCACAGGGGGCTAGGCCCAGTGGGAGGGTATCAGTGGCCCGGGGAAGGCCAAAGGATGGATGCTGCAGCCCAGTAGGTGATCTCTGAGGACCTGAGAGCATACCACCATATCCAGGACAGAATGGGCCAGATCCTGGCCACCCTGGAACAGAGTCAAAGGTTGCAGATAGCCCACCATCAAGAGACCATGGAGCAGTGGAAACAACTGAATGCCACCATGGCCACCATAGCAGGGGTGCTGCAACACCACCACCTAAGCCAGCCTGAGACCCCCACAAACCAAGAAGCCCCTAGCACTGACCAGGACACAGACCAGCCATCTACATCAGCAGCAGAAACTGGACTGGTGGCACTGGCAAAGGACACACAGGAGACCAGCACCCCTACCCATGCAGCCCAGCACCAGACCCTCAAACGGTCCCTCAGACCCAGATATGGCACAGGAACACCTGTCAAGACCAAGGCCCCCACCAAGAAGTGACTCCGACATGGACTGACTCCCAAGTGTGCCACTGTGCCACCATCCCCACCTGCCAATAGCAACATAAGAACTTGCAAGGGACAGATGGACCAATACCCACTGCCACCAATTGCCCAGCCCATGTACCTACAGTGGACATCCACCATTAGCCCACTCCCTATCTCTGTAAAGCACACCAATACATTAAGGATACCAAATAAAACTCATGTAAACCAAATCCTATGTCCCCTGTCATATTGATGAATCAATTGTAAATGTGAATGCATTATCCAGTCAATTCCATAATTAGACCTTTATTGCAGGAATGGCACCCCACGCACAACATTGTGTGGAGTAAACAGAAATGGACACCATGTTTGTCTCAATGGCCCAAGCCACCTTAATATTCAGGTAACACTGTCAATGACTACAGACCCCACATCCCAATAGTGAATACGTCAGACAAATATTATGCATTGCAGACAACATCATCAGTGAACAGTACCTCATAATCACTGGAAGTATAGTTGGATCAGCAGGTTCCTGGAGTGGATATCTTCCCCCTCTCCATCCTCACCATCACTCTCATCCCCTCTCAGATTATGCAGGTCTGGATACAAACCACCCTCCTCTTCCAGTAGAGGGATAGCTTTCCTCACAGCCACGTTGTGCGGCATGCAGCAGGCCATCACTATTCTACATACCTTCTCAGGTTCATAGCACAGGGAACCCCCAGAGAGATGGTAGCAACAGAATCTAGCCTTCAGGAGACCTATAGTGCACTCAATCACCCTCCTAGTACGCCCAGGGGCCTCATTATAATTCCTCTCTGCATCTGTCCTAGGATTTCCCACAGGTGTCAGGAGCCAATGCATGTTGGGAGAGCCAGAATAACCTGCAAAAGTGTTTGAAACAGGACTGTAACACACTGCCAATTGCTTGCAGACAGCCAGGCTGTCAGCTATGTACAGAACCAGTGTCATACACACTCACCTATGAGCCATCCTCTGCCCCCTTGTAGTTGATCCATCATGTGTGGTACAATGCTGTTCCTCAGGACAAATGAATCACGGACTGATCCTGGAAACATGGCATTCACATGTGATATGTACTGGTCTTCAGTACACACCAATTGTATGTTCATTGAGTGGATGTTCTTCCTGTTCCTGTACACCTGTTCATTTACTTTTGGGGGATGAGAGCTATGTGGGTGCCATCTATGGCACCTATCACATGGGGAATATTGGCAAAGGCAAAAAAAATCTGACTTAATGACAGGGAGATCAGCCCTTTGGGGAAACTTCACATATGTCTGCAGGTGTCGTACAAATGCATCCAGGAATTTGGACAGGATGAGACTAAACATTGGCTATGAGAATCCAGCACCCATGCCCACTGTCACCTGAAATTAGTATGTGGCCAGGAAATGGAGTACAGAGAGCACTTGCACTTCAGTAGGGATGACATGCTGATTCTGATTATCCGGTCTCAGTACTGGATCCAGTAATGCACATAGCTCATGGATTGTAGCATGATTGAGTCTGTAGTTGATAATGATGTGATGTTCCACCCTGGTCTCCAAATCAACAGGAGGTCTGTACACAGATAAGGCCCTCCCTCGCCACATGGGTCTGTACCTGGGGGAGTGGAGAACACATGTGAGGGACACACATACATATGCACAACATGTTGTGTGTGAATAACTGCTGTACAATATGTAGGTTACACACAAGAAATGTATGATGTGCAACTGTAGGGACATGTATGAAGTGATATGTCTGGACTGTTGTGGGGAGAAAAGAGTCGTGTGTATGCGACTAAGGACTGGAGTCCATGGGGCCTGCCTGGGGCCCATGACCAGGAAATATCTGCGTCGTGCTAGCAAAATGGCAGCCCCCTGCCATCAAAATATGTAGCAGTGGAAGCGACCTCATTCCGCTGGCGGTTGTTGTTATGGCGTAAGGCAGTGTTCACTCCGTGCACCCATTCACTGGTTGACATGGTTGCAAAGTGTACGCCATGTCATCACCCCAGGTTCACTTGACTCTCAGATCCTGTGCATGGAAGTACTCCACTGAGTGTGCTGCTGTGTCCTGACTCAGGTTACTCAAATGGCACAAGTCACAGGGGAAAGGGCCCCCGCCCTCACCACGGAGGAGGTGGAGAAGCTGGTGGATGGGGTCCAACCCCTGTATGCCAAGTTATATGGGCGACCAGAGGTGCAGGTGAGTAGGTGGTTGATGTGCATGGATGTGTGTCATGGTGGCTGATGTCTGTATGCATGTGTGGTCAGTATGTACCTGCACAGGCGTAGAATGTGCGGCAAGTACCGTGAGTGAGCTGGTGCAATGATGTTGTGAAGTATCCGTCCCATAGGAGACATATAGTCAGCGGTATCACATGGCCATTTCCTGAACTCTGTTTTTCAATTCTGTGTGTGCCCTACAGGTCAGCACCCATCAGAAGAGAGCACTCTGGCAGGCCATCACCAGGAAGGTGCGGACCCAGGGGGTCTGCAACCGGAGGAGCACCCACTGCAGGAAGCGGTGGGAGGACCTGCGGCGCTGGGCCAGGAAGACCTGCGAGGCCCAGCTAGGGCAGTCCTCCCAACAAGGAAGGGGTGTCCGTTGGGCCCTGACCCACCTAATGTGCCACATTCTGGCAGCGGCATATCCAGACAGTGCTATAGGATGCATGCTGTCTAGTGCCAGGTACTCTGAAAGGTGTCTTACAGCAATCCGGCCCCCATGGGCACTGAGATGATTAGGGGCAGGCCTGCAGTTCATCAGGTCCTTGTGTCATGTGGGAGAAGGTTTGTATGCTAGGGTTGTGGCCACTAGTCCGGGGCATAGGCATGACTATAGCTGTGGGTGTTGTGTACTGGTGTATAAGTTGGGTGGGAGTATGAGTGAACCAAATATGTACATCCATTCAGGCATTTACATACATCTCTCATGTTTTGTCTCCCCACCCCTGTGCTCTTGTGTTGTCTGGCACCGGTGAGTGGGGATGCAACAGCCCACGGTTCCAAGGAGGCAGAGTCTACCGACACTAAGGGGACCAGTGGGTTGGAGGGCGATCGGAGTACCACAGAGGAGGCTACTACCACTGGCGGTAGTGACTCTGATACCTCCTCCAATGGGATCTCCCTGGTGGTGGCGGATCCTAATGGACCCACCCATTCTTTGTCATTTTCCGCCACCACATACCATCACCGCCCTCCCAGTTGCTCCCCACCCAGTTGCCTGTGCCCGCTCAACCAGAAGGGTGGGCGTCTCCTTTGCCCCAGGCACCTCATTCCCTGCCCCAGTCAGCCCTGCTGCCCTCACGGAGGAGGCTACTGACCTCCTGAGGACCATCTCTGTAGGGCAGACAACCATCGTGAATGCCATCCAGGGGCTAGCATCTGGATCTAGAGCTGGATCTTTTCTGGATTTAGAGCTGGATCTTTTCAGGCACTGGCCTCCTCTTTGATGGCAGCCAGTGTCCCTGGCCTTTCCGTCCCCCTCCAACCACCTCTACCCCTTCCAGCACCCCACTCCCTTCACCCATCCCAAGCACACGTTCAGACACCCATGCACACACCTCAACACACAAAAAACACACACAGAAACACAAGCACCACTCTTCCCACCACAGGCATACACACAGCCAACATACAAAGGCACACACAATAACATCCACTTCCCCCAGTGTGTCCAACTCTCCCACCTTTCTGTCTGTCACCTCTACATGCACACTCACAAGCACTGCACCCTCATTCACTGTTGCTGACCCCATTCTTGCAGTCACCACAACACCAGACATCCAGTTATGCACCCCAGACACCACACCTGAACTCACCACAACGATATTGACTGACACTTACAGCACACTCACTAGACTTGCAGACACCCCGACAACATCCATGTACACAGGCAGCTTGTCTTGTCTCACAGCCCCCTCCTCTCAAAGCACTGAAACATTCCCCGAAACCAACCCAACACACATCCACCACATGTCGGCATACTGTACCGGCACCTGTATCCATGTCCAGCACACCTACACCTGTTACAAACACTCCCTCTACCTCCACTCCCACACCTTCCTCCATGTCCACCCTAACTGCCCCTAAAAAACGTTTCCTGTTCTGTGTTGACCTTTTCAAACCCACTGGCCCACCCCTTTTCATCCCTAAATGTGCCCATCTTCTTACTCTGTCAACTCCTTCCATGTCTAAGTCCGCCCCAGTCCGCCCTTCCCATTCCCATGCCCCTTCCCCAGTGAGCAAGAAGCCCTGTGCTAGCCCTGGTCCATCTGCCACCCCCCGGACCAAGCCCGCTCCCCCACCTTCCAAGGCAAAACCCAAACCCCCACCACATCCCAAATGTAAGCCCAAGCCCCCCCTCGCAGACGTAAGTCCCCACCCCAGCCACCCCCTGCCCTTGTTCCATGAGGTGCCTGACTGCCCCATTGATGTCCCTTTATGGTGGAGTACCATGTGCACAAGTGGGAGTCAAGTTTGGGCCATTTGGGCCTTTCAGCCTTTTTATGTTGGACTGGCCAATGGCCTTATTTGGACATTGAATTTTCTATGATTATTAAAGTTTGAGTACCCAGTGTTACTGTTGTCACACTCTGAAGATGTGATTCAACATTTCATTGTAGGGGTGTGGTGTGCATATGCGTGTACTTTGGGCAGGTGGTATTGGCCTTGTGTCTGGTGTGTATGACTTCTGATGGTGTGAGGGGCTTCATCGTCTTCGTCAGCGGTCACAATCGTGGAGGTATATAGCAAGGAGCAGCACTGGCATAATTTCCAAGTCTCTCTCTATGTTTGCTTTGGCATGTTGTGTGTGCCTCCGGTGAGTGTTTCCTTTCATTTGGTTCGTTTCCGCCAGGCTTTGCGTGGTGGTGGTTCCCAGCCCGGAACTGACAGCGGTCTTGTGCTTCATTATTTGTTGGGCGGATGAGGCCTCTTCGTCGGCCTGTGGGTGGCCTCTTCCGTCGATGTCAGCACTCCTCTGCTGGAGGTGAGTGGTTTTCACGCTGGCTGTTTTTCATATGCTTCATTATTTGGTGAGCCAGACTGTTAGCCTCTTGGCGATAGTTACCGCCACCGCCTGCGGTGCAGTCTTTCCCACCATGTTCATAATGACCACCTAAGTCCGAAGGTAAACTTTTTACCGAGGCCTCCCGCGGGCTGTAGCTGACCTTAAACTTTGACTTTGCCCCAGTCGAGGTGCGACCAGATGACCAGATTGGTGCTATTCGTTTCTAAGCACTAAAAAGCATTAAGGGCCAGATGTATCAAGGTTTTTTGCATTTGCAAAGAGTGCGAATGCCCGTTTGCGAATTCAAAAAGCCAGTTCAGAATGTATGAAAGACATTCTGAATGCAATATTAAGGAATCGCAAAAATAGCGATTCCTTAAAATTGCTACCCTGTTTAGAGAGTCGCAAATTGTGACTCTCTAAATAAGAAATCGCAAATAAGGATTCTTTATTTGCGATTTTTTAGCACATGTATGAAGCCATTCCTAAATGCGATTTGGGCATTTAGGAATCGCTATTTACCACGAGGTTGAACATGATCGTAACCATGTGCAAAATTTAAAAATGCATTTAAAATGCATTTTTAAAATGTACATGTAAAGCACACATGCCCTTTTGGCATGTGTGCACCTGACATGTCCCCCCAAAAATGTTTTGGGTGCACCAGAGGGGTCCTTAGGCCCCCAGCACCCTGGGGTTTTGCATTTTCAAAATTGCGATTTCTGGTTAAGAAATCGCAATTTTGGAAATGCAAAAAATTTGCAGATATGGGCCAACAGGCCCATAGGTGCGAATGGGGACAGATTTTCTATTTGCGATTCGGTAATAGCATTTGCGATTTTTAAGAAATCGCTATTTCCGAATCGCAAAAATCATACATACCTTTTTGCATTTCTGAAATAGCGATTTCTTAAAAAACGCTATTTGAGAATCACAAATCGGTTGTATGATACATCTGGCCCTAATTCTTTAAAAATGTCTCTGGTTCCCTTTATCCGATTTTATTCATTTTGGTGTCATTTTAAAGCTTACAATATTTCCTGGTTTTATCAATTGTTTTTGAATTTTTAAACTTTTTCCTGTGTTTTATTGAATTACTGTTTTGTGATATTTGAATGCTTTACGCTTTGTCTCCAAAGTTAAGCCTTGTCGCTCGTTGCCAAGGTACCAAGAGTTGAGTTAGGTTTAATTTATTGAGACCTTACTGGACTTAAGTGGACGTTAGTGGCCTATTGCTAAGTGTAAGTACTTACCTGCCCTTACTAATAACCCATTTTCCAACACGAGGGCTCCCATCTGGCTGGGGGAGCAGGTAATGGGGCAGGTCTGGTTTCTATCCCTGGCAGCTTTCCCTCCATTGAAGACCAGTTTGGCAACCCTACCCTATTGCTGCTCCACCATCTGCTACAGCAGTTCTCCTCCAGCCAGAGGCATTGTTTGTTTAAGTCCAGGCCACTTCACAACTCATTAAGGTAGCTTGGCTCAGGCTGCCAGAGCCTGACCAGTTAGGAAATGGCACGACAGGGCTGATTTTGGTACTTTTCAGAAAGAGTTCTAAAACTCTTTCTCTGTAATAGTTATAATACCTCCAACATTGACTAGTTGTTGAATTTATTCTAACTATTAATTCTGATGTCAAACATGTCATATTAGCTCTTTCCTGTGAAAAATTAGACTTTATTTTAAAATAAAGCCTTCCAATGTTAGCCAATGTAGCTAATGTAGTACAATGGAAAAACACGTTTTTGACAGTTTTTCCCTCACCAGAGCTTATCAAACATATTTTGTAATGTCCCTGTTATATATCTACACTGTGTACAGCTCGTGGGGCACTTAGAGCAAACTTTAGAGGTGACTTAATGTAAAAATAAGGTTGTTTTATGCTTTGGAAGTACTTTTAGTATCAAAGTTGAATTTGGGGTAACTCTTAATTTAAAAACAGTCAGCAAGGCAGGCCTGCTTTTAAAATTACAACAGACACCACAGCAGTGTACCCAGTAGTTCCCTTAGTCCCCTGGCATCCCTAAACCTACATCACATAACATGTAATAGGGATTTACATACAGGTAGGTAACACGAGGCACTCATAATAATGCCGATTTACATATACCTTTCAAACAGATCAATGGCCCTGGGAATGGTTAGCAGTCTCAGGACAAAGTCAAAGTCAGTAACCACCCATCAGTCAACAATTGAGGCGATCAGGGTTTAAAGGATACATTTCTCACACTGGAGTTATCTCTCTGCAATCTCCACATTTCAATTCACATTGTGTTTGAGAGATTTTACAGCAGGCAGATTTGAGACTATAGGGCAGAGTTTTATACACAAGGTGTAGGAATTACTTTTTGATTACAAATGTATGACTGGAGAAAAGGAAGCCTTTTTCATTGAAAGCAACTTTGAAACTTTTGTAAGCCACTCAATTATTTGTAAACAGGTGACATTGCATGCCGTGTATAAGATGTCAAAGGCCAATTTGGCATGTTACTTGAAGGGAGTTCCCATCTCCTTGATTTGCCAAGTGTTTCAGTTACTTTTGAATGAAAGTTACTTGATGCTGAGTGATCAAGGCTGTTGTGGGATGGGAGCAGTTGTCCTTTATGTGATTTCTGTTTCTCAAATAGTGACCTGCTGTGGTAACATAATCTTTCTCCCACACATGAGATTAGGGTAGTGAGTTTGTGGACTTCCATTCCTACCTTTAATGTTAACTTTGACAGGCTGAGCAGGCTAAAAGTACTATTGTTTCAAAAACATGTGGCACTTACTCCTGGCCATGAAACATTTGAATTGCAACTGCAGAGATCATCCGTCGAGATACAGTCACTTTTAAATATCAACTTTCCAAGACGTTTCAGTGAACTTGTGAGTTGCATTTTTAATGCTTTCAACACAACCATTGTTATACACGTCTTTATGGCATTTAGGCCCTCATTATGACATTGGCAGTAAATCCCGCTTACTGCCACGCTGACGTCCGCCAACTTACCGCCACAGCTATCGGTTCACCGTATTATGAAACACACACACCAATCTGACAGAATTCAGCCACATACACAAATCTGCCAGACCAAAGGTCAGTGATAAACTGGTAGTATCAAAACCCACACCATTATGCCAACAGAACAATGCCCATCACATTATGACCCACGAATCACTACGGTGGACATTCAATGGCGGTAAACCATTGCTGGTATATACCGCCGCGCTCACAATTGCCATCCACAAAACAACTCCACATTGGCCAATTCAAACAACACATACCTGACACCCATACACACACCACACCCACACCACCATAAAACACACACCCATGTTACCCACAACCCTTTACGATTACAAATCATTTCCACCAGAGAGACACCAAGACCACAGAGATAACTAGAGCAACACACTACTCACACCTATACACCACTCATGCACTCCACCTCACACACCCCAAAACATTACCCACACACCCTCACCGACACCCCTCACATAACACCCCTGGCACCACAAAGACACCCACGTTTCACAGAGGAAGAGCTAAGGATCATGGTTGAGGAAATTGTCAGGGTAGAGCCACAGCTATTTGGAGCACAGGTGCAGCAGATATCAATAGCCAGGAAGATGGAGCTATGGCGAAGAATCGTGGACAGGGTCAACACCGCGGGATAGTACCCAAGAACTAGGGATGACATCAGGAAGAGGTGGAGCGACCTACTTGGAAAGGTACGATCCATAGCAGCAAGACACCCGCTCCCTATACAGAGGACTGGCGGTAGTCTCCCACCTCCTCCCCCACAACTCACAGCATGAGAGGAGCAATTCTTGGCAATACTGCATCCTGAGGGCCTGGCCAGAGTCGGTGGAGGACTGGACTCTGGTAAGCCAATTCTCTACTATTATCACCCCCCTACCTGCATGCCATAACATACCCTCACTCCCATCACTCCATTACATCCCACACACTCCAGCATCACATCTCACTTATCCCAATGCCAAGCCCTACTTGCTGTACAAATGGATGGACACCCCTCAAAGCCCTGCATGGACACTCGTCACTAAAGCATGTACAGCATAGGGAAACTAACAATCCCACCATACACTAACATACAAAAGTGAAAGCTGGCAGGGCAAATCCATCCACAGAGGGGGAGCCAGGGATATACAATATGTCATACACATCAACCATAACACATGATTTACATCCCCACAGGTACCCCAGCCAATGTCACCGGAGAGGAGGTACCAGCACTATCCAGTTCCCCAACAGAAGAGGCCCACAGTGATGACAGTTACTCTGGTCTTCACAATCTGGATGACCTACCTGGCCCATCAGGGACCACTGGACAGCCGGTTACCCAAGCCGGTTATCCAGGCCCAGTCACACAACACCACAGAGTCTCCCCCATCAGGAAATAGCACCACAGCACCCACCCAGCATACCCACACCTCTGTCCCCAAGACACATCAATCAGCAGGCTGTACACCTCTACAGGGACATCAGGCCACACCTTGCACACAAGACAATCAAGGACCTGGGGTCAGTGGGCACATGGTTCAGGGGACAGAGGCACAGGCCAACAGGGAAACTGGGAGGAATGCTGTGCGCCAAGGGGAGGACAGGCCCAGGGAACCGACTCACTAGGAGGCACTCTCCGAGATCCTGGGAGCCTACCAACATTCCCAGGACACGATGGGCCAGATCCTGGACAACGTACAGAAGAACAGGCGGCTGCAGGAGGGACAGTACCTGGGGATCAGGGAGGATTTGCAGGCCATCAACAACACCCTGATCACCATAGCAGGGGTGCTGGCAGACATGGCCAACATTAAGAGGGAGGTAGTCTCACATCAGTGGGCCCCTGCCACTAGCCAGAGATATGAACAGCCATCCACTTCCACTGCCGCTAGTGGCCAGGAGGCCTCACCACAGGATTCACAGGCCACCAGCACCCCTGCCCCTACAGAAGGTGAACCACCCAGCCAACATTCCCTGTGATCCAGACAGAAGCCAGAGACACATGCCAAGACCCCCGCCAGGAAATAAGACTCTCCTGATTGTTCCCCTTGTGTCCCACTCAGTCACCCTGTCCACCTTAAACTGCATTGCTCCCCTTCCTATGTCCCCTTGGACAATGCACCTGTGCTACAAACAGACTGGAACAATACCCTGGACTTTCCTCTATCACCAGCCTATCGCAGTGCACTTTCCCTCTAGATGTTAGCACTTCAATAAACACCCTTTGAAAAAAATCCATTTGGAGTATGTCATGTATATCAAATATGTATTTTTTGAAACAGGCACAAACATTGCAATTGAACTGTACATAGAATGAGCATAGATTAATGGGCCGTAGCTGGCTGTAGTGATCACACCAGGAGTATTTGTCAAATCACCAACATCTGCAAAAAGAATTGCCAGAGGGAACAGTAAGTGGGCATAGAAGTGGGATATATCAGCATACCATTGCCACACAGATTACAACCAAAGTCATAGAAATGTAAAGTTACACTGTCTTACCTGTGTGTCATTGGAAGTATTGACGGATCACAGATGTCCTGTTGTCCTTATCCTCATCCTCTGCCTCCTCATCCTCACTGTCCACAGAGTCTACTGCTGCCATAGGGACATCTCAAGTCTCCTTCTCCTGCAGAAAAGGTACATGGTGTCTGAGGGCCAGGTTGTGCAACATGCAGTGTGACACTACTATCTGGCAGACCTTCTTGGGTGAGTAGCACAGGGATCCACCTGTTAGATGGAGGCACCGTAACCTGGTCACAGGACAAAGGTCCTCTCAATTAAATGTCTGGTTCACCCATCTGCCTCGTTATAATGTTCTTCTGGCCTTGTCCTGGCATTCCTCACAGGGGTCAGCAACCATGATAGGTTTGGGTAACCAGAGTCACCTGAAAATATTGAGGGACAACATTTAGCCACACACTATCCTATATGGCCAACAACACAGGCATACACCAACATATACTGGGTGAGAACCAGGGCTCACCTATTAGCCACACCCTGTGCCTCTGTAGTTGGCCCATCACATTTGGGATGCTGCTATTCCTTAGGACAAAGGCATCATGCACCAACCCAGGATACTTAGCATTGACGTGGGAGATGTACTGGTCTGCCAAGCATGCCATCCGAAGATTCATGGAATGGAAACTCTTATGATCACTGAACACCTGTTCACTCTGGTGGGGGGGGGGCAAATGCAATATATGTACCATCAATTGCTCCAATTATGTTGGGGATATGTCCCATTGCATAAAACATGGCCTTCACTTTGGCCAAATCTACAACCTGGGGGAAAGCATTGTAGCTGCACATGTGTTTTCTGAGGGCAGACAACACTCTTGTCAGCACTAATGAGAACAATGGTGGGACATTCCTGCTGCCAAACCCACTATCACTTGGAAAGAGCCAGTTGCCAGGAAATGGAGTACAGATAGCACTTGCACAAGAGGGGCGATCTCAGTGGGGTGACGGATAGCAGATATCAGGTCAGGCTCCAATTGAGCACATGGCACTGTGGTTGTGGCCCTGTCAAGTCTATAGGTGAGGATAATGTGCCTGTCCTCCAGTGTAGCCAAGTCCACCAGGGTTCTGCACACGGGGGTATGTCTCCATCTCCTATTCATCTGCAGCTGTACATATCTAAGGGACAGAAGAGTGAGTAGGCTGTCAAAAATTGAACATTGGAGCCACAGCTGTAGTTTGCATTCTGTAAACATGTAATGGGTCAGTGTTATCTGTCCAGTATGTGCCTATTTCTCCAGTGACACAGCATGATTCCATAGGGCTGCCCCCCCCTCCCTGAAATGGCGTTCGCCTGTACTGTATGGAGGAACAGATGGAAGTGAGGTAATTCCTCTGACGTTGTGCGCCGTGGTGGTAGGTGATCGGGAACCGCTGTGCAATTCATCATTGGTTAAAATTGGGCCCTATGGGGTACAGTTGCGAATGGTGATCTATGCCTACGGTGATGGTATGCTCCGCCGCTGACGTGACTACCATTTTCTAACATATTCCTCACTTGTTAC
This sequence comes from Pleurodeles waltl, assembly GCF_031143425.1. NCBI lineage: Eukaryota > Metazoa > Chordata > Amphibia > Caudata > Salamandridae > Pleurodeles > Pleurodeles waltl. The sequence continues at coordinate 489,070,537 of NC_090444.1, read as the reverse complement.
CCGACCTTCCATAGAAGAGGACCTACACTGCATGAGCTGCTGTGACCTGTGTCTGGAAGCTACCATAGCCCGTCTGACCGGGTGAAAGGCCCGGCCTTCACTTTGAAGGAGTTAGAGAGACTGGTGGATGGGGTCCTACCCCAGTAAAGACTGTGTATGGGCCTCAAGACCAACAGCTGAGTACACTGTGGGCACAATGCATGTGGCATGCATGTATGGAGGTGTGTATATCAGCTCCGTGTAACGGGGGATACATGTCCTCCTGGCTGGGTACACATTAGGTGCTGGGCTATGTGTGTTCCAATAGTGCTATAAATGGGTATGGTGGGCCATATGTGTAACTAGCTGGGCTGTTTGTCTAATGGTGTTTTCCTGTGTATATTGCCTCTGCAAGTCAGCGTCCATCAAAAGAAGGATGTATAGCGTGCCATCGCCAAGGACGTGCGGACCCTGGGGGTCTATGGCAGGCAGAGCACCCACTGTCGCAAACGGTGGGAGGACCTGAGATGCTGGACACGGAAGATGGCGGAGGCCCAGATGTGGATTGCCTCCCAATGAGGAAGGGGTGCCCATCGGACCCTGACCCCCCCTGACGGCCTGCATACTGGCAGTGGCCTATCCAGAGCTGGATGGGTGCTTGATTGCAACACAGCAGCCACAAGGAGGTGAGTATAGTGGCTATCATTACAACTTATGGCTGGTGGGGTGTTATCCCGGTGGTGGTTGTGTGTTAGTGGGTGCCCCTAGGCCAGGCCTGACAAAGCAGCATGCGTCCTCTGGTAGCTATGGGTCTGAAGGGATAATCTTGCCTACCTAACTTGTTAGCATTTAAAACTGCCCAAGTCTGAGTGGGTCCCAGGTGTGCTGCAGTTGGCGGTGTGTGTCCCTCCTCATGCCTTGGTGGCTAGCATTATCAGTGGTGGTGCAATGCATAGTGTGTAGGCCTGTTACCTGTGGGTGGGTGTGCTGTTTACACCAACGGTGGTGTTGGTGCAGTCATTGACCAAGTGTATCCTTTGTCTCTCTTTCCCCCTTTCTTGTTTTGTCATCCAGTCCTTATGTACATTAGCTCATCTGGTGGACGAGCAGAGGCACCGGCAATGGAGGGAGCTGCATCC